>NC_141879.1:286680000-287305000 GCF_056163025.1 Triticum urartu
GGGAACTCGACAAATTGCTATCTTTCGTAGACGACAGTCACCATGATCGTATTTGAACTCACGTAGATCATCTGTGTGCTCAACCTTTGGGCAGTCTGAGATTTTTGGAAGTGGAACCCAGTGACGAGTGTACACATTCACAAGTTCCCACTCGCAGTTGTACCCAATATAAACAACCGAATCTCCATTTGCGCCTGCCCAAGCCTTGCCCTCAAGCGATGGCATCTTAGCATCACATGTATCATTATCAAGTGACATCAACTTGCACAAGGTGAGGCTTCCGTCGTCCCCGCGCCAGTCAGAAGGGTCACGTCGAAGAAGATAGGGGATATCAAACCGCTCCTGGACCCTTGGGTTGCTTGTAATGATGTTATTAGTTGAGTCGAGAATGGTCTTGAATGAACCTGCCATGCTAGCCGATGTGATGACGTCGCACCAATCAATGAGTTCCTCCACCACGTCATCTTTCAGATCGGGGCAAGAATAACGGGGTCGTTTCCGGCCTGTTCCCTCCATGGAGAAGATGATCGAACAATGGCGGAATGAAGGGTGAAGGCAAATGGAGGAAGGAAGAGCATGCGACAGCAGTTCCAAATCAAGAGGGAAAGGCGAAGAGGCGGTGGACGGTTGCCATGGTACAATAAGAGGCTAGTGGGGAGCAAACGGTTGCCACCGAGGTCACACACTGATGACAAGGCCGAGAGAACCACATGCCGTATATCACACACACCTTGATCTGGCTGACCGTTTCTTTTGTGTTGCCTAATCAGAAACAGTTCATCCGAGTGAACCGTATGCTGTACATCACACACACCTTCATCTGGCTGCCCGTTTCCTTTGTGTTGCCTAATGACAAACAGTTCATCCGAGTGAAACGTATGTTGTATATCGCACACACCTTCATCTGGCTGCCCGTTTCTTTTGTTCCTCCTCATCGCAAATAGTAAATTGAACTGAACTGTATGCCCTGCATCGCACACGCAACTAAAATCCGAACCATGTTTGATGCATCCGTCATCGCAAATGTTTTGAACCTTTTTTGGCGGGTTTTTTACACCACCATTTGTGATTATTGCATCGCACACAGTTTCGTCGAAGGATGTCTGATCGTAGTGGCGCGTTAGCAATATCCTGCAATAGTGCCCCCTCCTTTCCTCATTGAACCACATCCTAGATTCATGCTCCACCCCACCGCACCCTTCTCTCCTCTTTGAACCAAGACATAGATTCGACTACAGAATCGAAAAAGATCCGCATGCAGCTAGAGCAATGACGGTTTCAAAGAAACTTATACCTTAGGGTCGTCGGGATGTGGCTAGGTGTGCGGCGGGAGGCCGGATCTTCCCACACTGCGTACGACGGCGAGGAAGAAGGGGTCGCTAGCCCTCCAGCACAGGCGCTAGGTGAAAGAGAACAGCGCAGCCAATAGTGGATTGCCACCCTCGCCGAAGGCGATATGTAGTGCGGCAATAGTGCGGAGAGTGCAAACCCTAGCGAACAAGCGCTGAGGCTCCAGCTTATATAGTACTACATATGTAGTACGGACTGAGCTCTGGTGCCTTAACTACACCTGCCTTTGGCTGTATGACAAGTGGGCCAGCCACATGTTGGGCCCACCTGTCATACACTCAAAGGCAGGTGCACAAAGTCAATGAAGCTACCCCTAAAAAAGTCAATGAAGCTGCATCCATATCGTACTCGTGTATACTACTAATATATAGTGGAGTGGTTTTCTTATTCTCTCCATAACAATCGTTTTAAATTGTGTAAGTACGAAAGGAAACTCTTTATTTAATGTACCGGTGAAGAAAACTACTACTTCCGATGAACTAACGATCCACGCGTCCTGGTCGCACTCCCTGTCCATCATGTGTGGTACACTACCCTCCCTTAAGTGAACAACCACACATGCGCCAAATTATCGGAAACGTGTGAGATTGTGTAGAAATAAAGAATTTTAATTTCAATTATCGGAAAGGTTTGAGAGTATGTACAGTTTGCCCTCTCTCAATAATTATGGTTTGTTGTGTTCGGCCTAAACTTGGTCAAACTTTACAAAGTTTGACTTCAGTCAAATCTAATATGCAGAGTAAATAAAAATGGAGGGCTATTACGTCCATCCGAGTTTTTAGTCCACACCATTTTTAATCAAAGTTAATAGCTGGACAAATATAATTACATGGGAACTGAATACAAAGTTGTGAGAGGGCTTAGAAATCAATACAAAACTTATGCTCTTAGTACCAACGTCGGTCCTTCTTCGAGGAAACATTTGGTTCATAGCCAATTGTGTGATAAAATTGCACCAACATGAAAGACGACTGTGTCTCCAACGCAACCAAGGTGAACTGATGAAGGATATCATCTTTGTAGGTAACAAGCAAAGAGCACTGATGGAAGACAACTTGTTTTTCATTAAAAATCAATCAGCTTCACCAGCCGTTGCAACCATGAGGCGCAACCATGAGCATCGATAGGTCATCGTGGTGATGCGTCATCCATTTGGCATCAAGTTTGGGTGAGGTACCTATGAAGTTTGACAAATCCTCACCATGGTCTGTTTCTTCTCAATAATCAAGCTCGAGGAAGGAAGAACCACGTGGCAGAGGACAGTGAGGCCGAACAACAATGGCCATCCAATTTTGTGCAGTTCCACTAAAATTGAGGAAGACATGCCCGGTTATGGAGATACACATCGTTGTTTGCAAAAATATAAAAAAGGGATATAGTGTTGTTACTTTGTTTTGGCAACGGTACAAGATTAATAGTGACATCTCAATTATCAATAAGAATTAATGAAAAGTACACCAACAAACAGAAGCATCATGATTATCTGGATGGGAACTAAACCAGGATACCCGAGAAAAAAAGCATTTCTTCATTTAACCAGTGATAGTATTAGATTAGCAGCAGCAAAAGGAGCATATGGACAAT
The DNA here is from genome assembly GCF_056163025.1 of Triticum urartu. NCBI lineage: Eukaryota > Viridiplantae > Streptophyta > Magnoliopsida > Poales > Poaceae > Triticum > Triticum urartu. The sequence continues at coordinate 286,682,935 of NC_141879.1, forward strand.
GACCGGACAACCACCATGTACTTTTTGTCGAAACAACATGTATACCTCCACCGAGGCATAAGGCTAGTCATAGTTGGAGTAACTTAGCTAGTAACATAACGCACTTCAAGAAAATTCTGGTTATGTGGCAAGTAATTAATGAGATGTGGTAACATAGTATGTTACTATAACATAGCGCTTTCCAAGACAAGATGAGTCTATGAGCTAATAAATGAAGCCATATATGATACTACTATTATGTTACTTTGCATTAGTCGTAATGGGAGTATTATAAGCAGTATCATGCATGCCAACTAGACTTTTTGGATGATGTGGCACACAATTAAATGAGGAAAGAGAGGGTGTGGTATCCTATCATGATACCGTATCATATTAAATGTTCTACTACTTTGTGTCATGCATGGTGATAATAGTAACAAAAGTGCAGAAAGGTAGCCCAATCCTTTTGAGGCAAAGGACAGGCCAAAACGGTCTCTTATGATAAGCAAAGTGTTCTTGAGGGTACACGGGAATTTCATCTAGTCACTTTCATCATGTTGGTTTGATTTGTGTTCGCTACTTTGATAATTTGATATGTGGGTGGACCGGTGCTTAGGTGTTGTTCTTACTTGAACAAACCTCCTACTTATGATTAACCCTCCTGCAAGCATCCGCAACTACAAGAATAGTATTAAGAATAAATTCTAACCATAGCATTAAACTTTTGGATCCAATCGGTCCCTTACGAAATATCGCATAAACTAGGGTTTAAGCTTCTATCACTCTCGCAACCCACCGTCTAATTGCTACTCCATAATGCATTCCCTTAGGCCCAAATATGGTGAAGTATCATGTAGTCGACGTTCACATGACACCACTAAGGGAATAACAACATACATACTATCAAAATATCAAACACATATCAAGTTCACATGATTACTTGCAACATGATTTCTCCCGTGACCTCAAGAACAAAAGTAACTACTCACAAATGATAAAAAAATTCATGATCAGAGGAGTATTAAATAGCATAATGGATCTGAACATATAATCTTCCACCAAATAAACCATATAGTAATCAACTACAAGATGTAATCAACACTACTAGTCACCCACAAGTACCAATCTATTGTTCCGGTAACAAGATTGAACACAAGAGATGAACTATGGTTTGAGAGGAGATGGTGTTGTTGACGATGTTGATGGAGATTGCCCCCCCCCCCCAAGATGGGAGAGTTGTTGGTGATGATGATGACGATGATTTCCCCCTCCGGGAGGGAAGTTCCCCTGGCGGAATCGCTCTGTGGGAGGGCAAAAGGTGCGCCTGCCCAAGTTCCGCCTCGAGGCAGTGGTGCTTCATCCCCAAAGTCCTCCTTGATAACCCACAAGTATAGGGGATCGCAACAGTTTTGAGGGTAGAGTATTCAACCCAAATTTATTGATTCGGCACAAGGGGAGCCAAAGAATATTCTCAAGTATTAGCAGTTGAGTTGTCAATTTAACCACACCTAAAAGACTAAATATCTGCAGCAAAGTATTGAGTAGCAAAGTAGTATGGAAGTAACGGTAACGGTGGCAAAAGTAACAGTAGTAGTTTTTGTAGCAATCGTAACATAGTGGCAACGGAAAAGTAACTAAGCAAAGATCAATATGTGAAAAGCTCATAGGCAATGTATCAATGATGGATAATTATGTCAGATGCGATTCCTCATGCAACAGTTATAACATAGGGTGACACAGAACTAGCTCCAGTTCATCAATGTAATGTAGGCATGTATTTCAAATATAGTCATACGTGCTTATGGAAAAGAACTTGCATGCCATCTTTTGTCCTACCCTCCCGTGGAAGCTGGGTCCTATTGGAAACTAAGGGATATTAAGGCCTCCTTTTAATAGAGTACGGGACTAAAGCATTAACACTTAGTGAATACATGAAGTCCTCAAACTACGGTCATCACCAGGAGTGGTCCCGATTTTTTTCAGTTCGGGGTTGCCGGATCATAACACATAGTAGGTGATTATTGACTTGCAAGATAGGATCAAGAACTCACATATATTCATGAAAACATAATAGGTTCAAATCTGAAATCATGGCACTCGGGCCCTAGTGACAAGCATTAAGCATAGTAAAGTCGTAGCAACATCAATCTTAGAACATAATGGATACTAGGGATCAAACCCTAACAAAACTGACTCGATTACATGGTAAATCTCATCCAACCCATCACCGTCTAGCAATCCTACGATGAGATTACTCACACACGGCGGTGAGCATCATGAAATTGGTGATGGAGGATGGTTGATGATGACGATGGCGACGGATTCCCCTCTCCGGAGCCCCGAACCGACTCCAAATCAGCCCTCTCGAGGAAAATTAGGGCTTGGCGGCGGCTTCGTATCGTAAAACACGATGAATCCTTCTCCCTGAAAGTGAATATATGGATTGGGGTTGAGGTCGGTGGAGTTCCAAGGGGCCCATGAGGTAGGGGCGCGCCCCAGGGCGGCACCCTGCACCCTCGTGGACAGGGTGTGGGCCCCCTGATGCTGATTCTTTCGCCAGTATTTTTCATTAATTCCAAAACGTGTCTCCGTGGATTTTCAAGTCATTCAGAGAACTTCTATTTCTGCACAAAAATAACACCATGGCAGTTCTGCTGAAAACAGCGTCAGTCCGGGTTAGTTCCATTCAAATCATGCAAGTGAGAGTCCAAAACAAGGGCAAAAGTGTTTGGAAAAGTAGATAGGTTGGAGACGTATCAACTCCCCCAATCTTAAACATTTTCTTGTCCTCAAGCAATTCTGTTGACAAACTGAAAGTGATAAAGAAAAACTTTTACAAACTCTGTTTGATCTTGTTGTTGCAAATATGTAAAGCCATCATTCAAGTTTTCAGCAAAAATTATGAACTAACCATATTCACAATAACATTTAGGTCTCATGTTTACTCATATCCATGGCATAATCAACTAGCGAGCAATAGTAATAAATCTCGGATGACAAAACTTTCTCAAAACAATCATAACATGATATAAAAAGATGGCATCTCGCTAGCCCTTTCTGAGACCGCAAAACATAAATGCAAAGCACCCCTGAAGATCAAGGATTGACTAGACATTGTAATTCATGGTAAAAGAAATCCAGTCATACTCAATGTAAATTAAAAGCAATGCATGCGAATGACAATGGTGCTCTCCAACTATTGCTTTTTAATAAGAGGATGATGACTCAACATAAAAGTAAATAGATAGGCCCTTCACAGAGGGAAGCAGGGATTCATAGAGGTGCTAGAGCTCGAGTTTTGAAACAGAGATAAATAATATTTTGAGTGGCACAATTTCATTGTCAATATAACAACCAAGAGATCTCGATATCTTCCATGCCACACACATTATAGGCGGTTCCCAAACAGAATGGTAAAATTTATACTTCCCCACCACCAACAAACATCAATCCATGGCTTGTCCGAAATAACGGGCGTCGTCCAACTAAAAACAATCTTGGGGGTGTTTTGTTTGCAATTATTTTGATTTGATTTGGGCATGGGGCTGGGCATCCCGGTTACCGGCCATTTTCTCGTGAATGATGAGCGGAGTCCACTCATCGTGAGAATAACCCACCTAGCATGGAATATATAGACATCCCTAATTGATACATGAGCTATTCGAGCATACAAAACGGAATTTCATTTGAAGGTTTAGAGTTTGGCACATACAAATTTACTTGGAATGGCAGGTAAATACCGCATATAGGAAGGTATGGTGGACTCATATGGAATAACTTTGGGGTTTATGGAAGTGGATGCACAAGCAGTATTCCCGCTTAGTACAAGTGAAGGCTAGAAAGAAACCAGGAAGCGACCAACTAGAGAGCGACAACAGTCATGAACATGCATTAAGATTAATCAACAATGAGTGCAAGCATGAGTAGGACATAAATCACCGTGAACATAAATATCATGGAGGCTATGTCGATTTTGTTTCATCTGCATGCATGAATCTGTGCCAAGTCAAGCCACTCGAATCGTTCAAAGGAGGATACCACCCTATCATACCACATCACAACCAGTTTAATAGCATGTTGGCATGCAAGGTAAACCATTATAAACTCCTAGCTAATTAAGCATGGCATGGGAAACTATAATCTCCAATTGTCATTGCAAACATGTTTCATTCATAATAGGCTGAATCAGTAACGACGAACTAATCATATTTACAAAAACAAGATAGGTCGAGTTCATACCAGCTTCTCTCATCTCATTCAGTCCATCATATATCGTCATTATTGCCTTTCACTCACACGACCGAACGGTGTGGATAATAATAATAGTGCACGTGCATTGCACTAAGCTGGAACCTGCAAGCATTTTATACAAGGGAGAAGACAAGGTAATATGGGCTCTTGGTTAAATCAACAATAATGCATATGAGAGCCACTCAACATTTTCATCATGGTCTTCTCCTCTCGACCCCCAAAGAATAAGAAAAGAAATAAAACTATTTACACAGGAAAGTTCCCAACAACCAAAAGAAGAACGAGAAATCTTTTTGGGTTTTCTTTTAATTACTACTACTACATGCATGGAAAGTAAACTAGCTAAAAGCTACAGCTAATTTTTTTTGGTTTTTCTTAAGGTTTTTGAAACACACAAGAATAAGTGTTAGAAAATGTCGGGATGTGGTGATCCGGCAAACCCTTAAGGTTCGAACACTGGGGTGTGCACGAAGTCTTTCCCTCCAACCGATCTACGCTCTAGCTCGCTAAAATCTTGCGGATGAACTTGAAGAACTCACAACACAGAAAGACACGGGATTCATACTGGTTCGGGCCACCATTGTGGTGCAATACCCTACTCTAGTGTGGTGGTGGTGGATTGCCTCTTGGGCTGATGATGAATCATACAAGGGAAGAACGGCCTCCTGAGGTTGAGGCGTTTTTGAGCTCGGTGAGCTTGTGTATATGGGGGAGGTCTCTCTTTCTCTCCTCTAGCTCAGATCCAATCTCCTCCCTTACTATGGTGGTGGCTAGTCCTATTTATAGAGGCCCTGGTCCTCTTCCCAAATATCAAGCGGGAAGGGAGCCAACAATGGCGGGCTAATTTGAAGGGGCACAGCTAGTACAAGCTATCCTGACAAAAGTAGTCTTCGCCTGCACAAAGTTCTGGTGGTGACACTACTCTGGGCTCCACGATGACCTCCGTCTTGCAGTCCATGGTCTTGGTCTTGTTGCACCGAACTGGCAACCTTTGCCTGAGGCCTCGGTACTTTGCGGCTGCGCTTGGCCCCTTTGCACCAAAGAGGAAACAAGGACGTTGCGCGCGCTGGCGCCTGCCTGGCACCCGCCTGGCGTCGATCGTCACGGCTCACGTCACGAGAGCCTCGTGAGGTTCGCCTTGCCTTGATATCTCCGCTCCTCGTGAGCCTTCCTAGCTAGGCCACTCCAGAGGAGGTCTTGCATCGTCCGCCTCGCGAGGCTTGGCCCCTCGCGAGGGTCTTGGATGCTTTGTTGGTGAAGATGGGCCGTACGGCCTGCCGGCTCAGCCACGCCACGGGCCGCAGGCAGGCAAGTCTGGGGACCCCCGTTCCCAGAACGCCGACAGTAGCCCCTGGGCCCAAGGTGTGCTCGGGCTTGGTTTCGCGGCGAAGCCAAGGGTCAAGTTCGGAGAACCGCGGGCCCCAAAAGCCTGCGGCCTCGGTTGACATGTGGCGGTTGATTGGACGTGGGCGTCTCTGTTTCCCCACGCTGCCTTGACGATTGCACAACTTGACAAGTCCCTGCGACATGCAAGGGAAACCATCATTACATGCGATCGTGGGAGACGTCGGTTGGCCTTCTCTTGCTATAAATGGGGAGGGGCGAAGCCCCCGTTGCCCATCTCTTCCTTGCTTGCTTCCTCCTTCTTGCTCCATTGCTTGCAGTGCCTCCGATGGCGCCTCAAAGGAAGTTCTCTGCCGTCGAGAAGGGAAAGGCCCCTCGCGAGGGCCCTGGTTCCCCGGTGCCCAAGCGTGGTCGCGGCCGCCCATGCAAGCACGCTGCGACCCCCGCCGTGGCCCACCGTTGAGGCGGCGCCATGGCACGCGGAGGGGGCCGTCCCAACCATGGCGGTCTAGTTGACGGGGGGAGGTGCGCGATGGTGGCGAGGCCTCCCCACCTACGCTTTCATTCAGTGGAGGCGTCGCCGGAGTTCGTTTTTTGGTCGGAAAACCCGGCCGGCAACTGGCTCCAGCTTCCGCGCTTCTGTGTCGATGAGCTGCCGGCCCCTGGTCCAGGGGCTCTGGTAGCAGGCTGATGGTTGCTGCAGCAAGGACTCCTGGGTCGCGGTCAAGACTTCTGCCGCGGGCAACACAGCCCTGGCCCGCGGCTGGCAGACGTTCGCCCCCGCGCGCGGCCTGGGCAGGCGGTGCACGCTCCACTTCAAGTATGACGGCGGGTTGACCCTTTACGTGAGGGTGTTCGGGGAAGATGGCCGCCGCGCCCGGTGTTGCCCCGAGACGAACGACGGTGAGGAGGTGCTCGTCCTTGGCGATGGTCGCGACGAGGGTGAGGGCGAGCCTACCCTCAGCGGTGACCGCATCTCCTCCAGCTACGGCGGCTCTCCCTCCTGCGACAGCTCTAGCAGCAGTGGCTACGATCAGCTGCCGCGCCGCTGCGCTTGCTTCGAAGGAGGCAACGGGTCATCTCGTTGCCCCGCCTCCGTGAAGCGCGAGGAGGGGTCTGGCTAGGCTTGGGCGTCGCTAAGGGCCTGCCCCCGCGGATTGCTGAAACACCGCTTTGTCTGGTTTTTTACTTTCTTTTCCTGCACCAAAAAATGAAACCAGTATGGGCCCAGTGGGGCGTGTATTGAACTATGGTTCTTGGTTAATGCAACGTGTGTATTATTCCCATGCCATGCTGTTATTTTGCGTAGAGATAACCTAACCTGGCGTGTTTGGGATGCCCCTTCCTTCACAAGATATCTGCGTTTGCTCAGGAACTGCAAGAATTTGTTAGGGGGTGTGCTAGAGGATTTTGCCATTCACCCGAACCTTGACTTGGTGCTTTGCATCGCGGTACCCGAGGGGCACGGAGTTAGGAGAGTTGCGCCAGCTTCCAGGCTCGAACGAGGGTGACTCGCGAGAAGGCAGAGAGAAGGAAAAGCTCGCGAGGGAACCTGCCTAGCCCCCTCGCGAGGTTTGCGAGAGAGAGAGAGATCACGGGTAAACCAGAGGCGAAAAATGCTGTAAAAGGCGAAGGAACCAAATTAGCAAGGAACGCCAAAGGCAAACTCGATTAAGGAAAAGCAAGCCAACTACGGAAAGCAAATGAAAAGCCGTGTCCGGCACCTAATCTAGTCTTCAAGTATTCTCACCAGCGCGGAGCTAAGTGCTGTCCAGTAGGCATGGGAGGGAGCCCCAGGGCCTGAGGCCGGCGCTCCTGAGACTCCGGGGCGTGTACAGCCCCAACTCATTATTACGTGAGAGTGTCACGGGCGGCGATTCTTCACAGGCACCGGGCCTTGCTTCACAGGCTCTGGGCCTTGCTTCTCAGGCACTGGGCCTTGATTCACAGGCTCTGGGCCTTGCTTCTCAGGCACTGAGCCTTGCTTCACAGGTTCTGGGCCTTGCCTCACAGGCTCTGGGCCTTGCTTCTCAGGCACTAGGCCTTGCCTCACAGGCTTTGGGCCTTGCCTCACAGGCTCTGGGCCTTGCTTCACAGGCTCTAGGCCTTGCCTCTTGGGTAGAATTTCCGGAGGTGCTGGATGTTCTAGGCGTTTTGGATAGGTGTCCCCTCTTGCATCTCCAAGCGCACGGCGCCAGGCCTGGAGATGTGGACGACCCTGAACGGTCCCTCCCACATGGGTGAGAGCTTGTGCAAGCCTTCCCTGGAGAGGACCCTCCTCAGGACCAGGTCACCCGTCTCAAGAGTCCTGGAGCGAATGTTGCGGCAGTGGTAGCGCCGCAGCGCTTGCTGGTACCTTGCCACCCGTAATGCAGCTTCAGGACGGTGTTCCTCCCCCAGCACGAGATCCATCCCCCGCATGGCGTCCTGCTGCGTTTCGTCAAACGCCAGGACCCGCGTGGAGCGATGCCTGACCTCGTGAGGGAGGATTGCTTCTGCTCCGTAGACGAGGAAGAAAAGAGTCTCGCCCGTTGGCTTGGTAGCGGTGGTGCGGATGGACCACAGCATGGACTGGAGCTCGTCGTGCCAGCCCCTGCCGTAGGCCTCCAGCTTCTTCTTGAAGGTCCTGGTCTTGAGGCCCCTCAGGACCTCAGCATTGGCATGCTCGGCCTGACCATTACTCCTGGGGTGGGCTACCGAAGCATAGCAGATCTGCGTTCCAAGGTTAGCATAATAGGTTTTAAAGAGGTTACTAGTAAACTGCGCACCGTTATCTGTGATAATGCGGTTAGGGACCCCGAAGCGGCTCACGAGGCCCTTGATGAACTTGACAGCAGAGCCGGTTGGAATGGTTCGGACGGCTTCTACCTCTGCCCACTTGGTGAACTTATCGATGGCGACGTAGAGATAGCGGTAGCCCCTGGCGCTCGTGGGAATGGGCCTAGAATGTCCAGCCCCCAGACCACGAACGACCACGTGAGCGGGATGGTTTGGAGGCCCTGAGTAGGCTAGTGGATTTGCTTGGCGTGGAATTGTCAAGCTTCGCAGGACTTCACCAGCTCAGCTGCATCGTTGAGTGTTGTATGCCAATAGAACCCACTGCGGAAGGCCTTGTCGACAAGGGTCCGTGATGACGAGTGATGTCCACAGTCCCCGCTGTGTATGTCAGTTAGCAGCTCCCTCCCTTGTTCACTAGAGATGCAGCGCAGTGTGACGTCATTCGGTCGTTTCCTGTACAACTCACTGTCTTGAATGTAGTATGTATGCCATGGCCTGTCGGGACACGCGCTTCGTGTCCTCTTCTTTCTCCGGTAGTGTCCCGTGCATCAGGTACTCCCTGAACTCCTTGGTCCAGTACTCCTCCTGGGGATCGAGCACCAAGAGCAGCCAAGCTCCTGAGGTTGGGCCGCAATCTAGGGCTCCCGAGGCCGGGAGCTGAGGGAGCTCCTCTCGAGGCTGAGTCATGCTTGAAAGAGGCGGCATAGCCGACGCCTTGAAGAGCCGCTCTTCGAAGACGACGGGCTCTTGCAGTTGCCGCCTGGATGCTCTCTTGGCGATGTCGTCGGCTTCCTTGTTGGTGCCCCGGGGCACGTGCTGCAGCTCCAAGCCTGCGAACTGCTTTTCCATTTTGCGCACCTCAGCAAGGTAGGCCTCCATGTGCTCGTCCTTTGGCTCGTACACTTTGTTCGAGAAGTTGACGAGGAGCTGCGAGTCGCCCTTAACGGTAAGGCGCCTCACCCCCATAGCCGCCGCAGCCTTCAGGCCGGCTATGAGGCCCTCGTATTCCATGATATTGTTGGAGACCTTCTCGCCGTGCTGAAAGTGGAGTTGCACAGTGTAGCAAAGCTTGTCCTGAGTGGGCGAGATGAGCACCGCTCTAGCCCCCACGCCCTGGTACACAAAGGTGCCATCAAAATACATGACCCAGCCGTCTGGCGCCTCGCTTCCTGGGGAGGTGGAACAGTCTTCTCCTTCCTCAAGAGTCGGGGCATCTGTCCATTCTGCCGCAAAATCGGCGAGCGCGGCTACCTTGATGACTCTGGTGGTTCTAAACTCCACCTGAAATGCTTGCAGCTCGATGTTCCATTGAGTGACCCTTCCGGCTGAGTTTCGGCTCCTGAGTATCCTCTCCAACGGGTAATGCAAGACGACCTTGATGGGGTGCCCCTGGAAGTAGTGTCGCAGCTTGCGTGAGGCCACCAAAAGTGCGAGCAGGAGCTTCTACGGCATGGGGTAGCGTGCCCTTGCGTCCCACAGTACAGTGCTGATGAAATACACCGGGTGCTCAACGAGGGCCGGTACACTGCTGAGGCTCGGGTCCCATGTAGATTATGGCATATCCTGAGGTGATGGGCCTCCTGAGACCTGACCGCCCTCAGGAGCTTCCGTGATGTTGCTCTGCTGAGCTATGTCCTCTGCCGCTAATGGCTTTGCTGCACCTCTCTGGCCTGGTGGTGCATCAGCTCTACCCTTGTCTTGACGGTCCTCCCGAACCGCCACCAGTGCCGCGCTGGCCGAGTACAGGGTGGCGGCAAGGTAGAGCAAAAGAGGCTCGAGAGGCCGCAGTGCCACCATCACCGGGGGCTGGTGAGGTATTTCTTAAGGTCTCGGAAGGCCTGGTCGGCCTCCGGGGTCCACTCGAAGGGGCCTTTCTTCTTCATGAGCTTAAAGAAGGGCAAGGCGCGCTCGCCTATCTTAGAGATGAAACGCCCTAACACGGTTACCCATCCTACCAGCTTTTGCATCTCCTTGAGGGTTTGCGGTGGGCTCATGTCTTCGATGGCCTTGATCTTTTCCGGGTTCGCCTCGATCCCTCTATGGGATATGAGAAACCCTAGCAACTTGCCGGATGGGACGCCAAACACACACTTTTCCGGATTAAGCCTCAAGTTCACTTGGCGCAAGCTCTTGAAGGTCTCCTCCAAGTCTTGAATCAACGTCCTTGCCTCGCGAGATTTGACCACTATGTCATCAACGTTGGCCTCTGTGTTCCTGCCGAGATGCCGCCCCAAGGCGATGTGCATCAGCCGCTGAAAGGTTGCACCCGCGTTGCGAAGGCCGCATGGCATGCAGGTGTAGCAGTACACCCCACATGGTGTCAAGAAGGCCGTCTTTTCCACATCCTCCACCGCCATCTTGATCTGATGGTAACCAGAGAACGCATCCAAGAAGCACAGCAAATCGCACTCGGCGGTGGAGTCGATGATTTGATCGATGCACGGAAGGGGGAACGGGTCTTGGGGGCAGGCTTTGTTTAGGTTGGTGAAGTCGACGCACATCCGTTCCTTCCCGCCTTTCTGCGGTACTACGGTGGGGTTCGCCAGCCATTTGGGGTATCGAACTTCCCGGATTGTACCTGCCGCCTCCAGCTTGCGTGTCTCTTGGACGATGAAGGCCTGCTTCTCAGTGGACTGCCGTCTTGCTCGCTACTTCACGGGGCGTACGTTGGGGCACACCTTTAGATGATGTTGGATTACCTCTCTCGGGACCCCTACTAGTTGATCGGGCTCCCACGCAAATATCTCCTTGTTCATGCGCAAAAACCTCACCAAAGCTTCTTCTTGCCCCGGGTTAAGGCCGGTTCCTATGGTGAAGGTGGCTCCTGAAGACCCATCCTCGTTGACTAGCACCTGCTTGGTCTCCGCCTTGTCTTGGGTGAACAGCTGCTTTTTCTTGGTGGGCGCGACCTCCTTGGCCTCCGGCGCACCGACGCTGGCTAGCTGCGCCGCTGCCGCGGTCTTGAAGGCGATCCTGAGTGCCATCACGGCCTCCTTAGCGTCCCCTTAGATGGTGAGGATGCCCTTGATCCCTGGCATCTTCATGAGGTTGTAGGCCGGGGGAGTTGCCGCCATGAACTGAGCGAGGGTCGGGTACCCGAGGATGGCATTGTATGGGAGACCGATGCGAGCAATGTCAAAGTCCACCAGCTCGGTGCGATAGTTATCCCGCGTGCCAAAGGTGACGGGGAGGTGGATCTGCCCCAAGGGATGAGCAGCTCCACCGCCCACTCCTGTGAAGGGCTTGATGAGGCCGAGCTGTTCGAGCAGCACATGAAGAAGGCTGAAAGCTTCCACGAAGAGCAAATTGAGGCCGGCGCCGCCGTCGATGAGGGTCTTGGTGACGGCCACGTTGCAGATGGTGGGTGTGCAGAGCATCGGAAGCATCCCTGAGCCGGCGGTGGAGCCGGGTGGTCTTTCGAGTCGAAGGTGAGGTCGGCTTCTGGCGCGGCCCAACCCGGCGGAGCCCCCAGGCGCTTGTAGGCGGCCCCAATCTGACGGAAGAAAGGCTTGACGTGGCGATCTGAAGGAGGTGCTTGGGAGCCGCCCAACAGTGCCGCGACTGCATGGTGTGCCGGTGCCGCGTAGCGCGCAGTGAAGAGGTCTTGGAGTTCCCCCCCAGGACCTCACCGTGGATCCCGGGAGGTCGAGCATCCAAGCGCGCGGCTCACCGGCGAGGGCCAGGGGGAACAAGTTTGCCATGATCTTGTCGTCACCTCCGGCTTCGAGGACGGCCTCCTCGTACGCTAGCAGGAAAAGCGCCGAGTCTGCCGCGCCGTCGTAATGCGGCGGCATCTCCAGCCTGAACTTGACCGGCCACTGCACTCGCCGCAGAGCGGGGGCCAGGGCTCGGTACCCAGACTCCCTGCTGCTGGCGTCGGCCGTGGAGGTCGATGGCGGGGCACTTGCCATGGGAGCACGGTGCGGCAGTACAGGGCGCTGGTTGATGGAGAGGAGCTCCGGCACACCCCTACCTGGCGTGCCAAATGTCTGGATGTGGGGTTCCGGCAAACCCTTAAGGTTCGAACACTGGGGTGCGCACGAAGTCTTTCCCTCCAACCGATCTATGCTCTAGCTCGCTAAGATCTTGCGGATGAACTCGACAAACTCACAACACAGAAAGACACGGGATTTATACTGGTTTGGGCCACCGTTGTGGTGTAATACCCTACTCCAGTGTGGTGTTGGTGGATTGCCTCTTGGGCTGATGATGAATCATACAAGGGAAGAACGGCCTCCTGAGGTTGAGGCGTTCTTGAGCTCGGTGAGCTTGTGTATATGGGGGAGGTCTCTCTTTCTCTCCTCTAGCTCAGATCCAATCTCCTCCCTTACTATGGTGGTGGCTAGTCCTATTTATAGAGGCCCTGGTCCTCTTCCCAAATATCGAGCGGGAAGGGAGCCAACAATGGCGGGCTAATTTTAAGGGGGATAACTAGTACAAGCTATCCTGACAAAAGTAGTCTTCGCCTGCACAAAGTTCTGGTGGTGACGCTGCTCTGGGCTCCACGATGACCTCCGTCTTGCAGTCCATGGTCTTGGTCTTGTTGCACCGAAATGGCAACCTTTGCCTGAGGCCTCGGTACTCCGCAGCTGCGCTTGCCCCCTTTGCACCAAAGAGGAAACAAGGATGCTACGCGCATTGGCGCCTGCCTGGCATCGATCGTCACGGCTCACGTCACGAGAGCCTCGTGAGATTCGCCTTGCCTTGATATCTCCGCTCCTCATGAGCCTTCCTAGCTAGGCCACTCCAGAGGAGGTCTTGCATCGTCCGCCTGGCGAGGCTTGGCCCCTCGCGAGGGTCTTGGATGCTTTGTTGGTGAAGATGTGCCGTACGACCTGCCGGCTCAGCCACGCCGCGGGCCGCAGGCAGGCAAGTCTAGGGACCCCCGTTCCCAGAATGCCGATAGAAAATAAAATAAACTAGCATGGATAGTACAATTAAAAAGTATGAGCACCGATAACTAGAATGAGTGTGTGAACATGGATGTAATGTTGGTGAGAAATACGTACTCCCCCAAGCTTAGGCTTTTTTGGCCTAAGTTGGTCTACAGCCACTGCTGGCCTAGCGGATATCTATAGTCGTAGCTGGGGTTGTACTGAGATGCAGCAGCTACTACCTGAAGAGCTGCAGCTTGGAGGCGAGTTGCCTCCGTCCTCCTCTCATACTCGTTCGCCTCCTCCCTGGTTATAACAAATCTCCTTTTTGCCTAAAAGTTAAAGAAAGTAGGAGCAGGGAGGGCAACATGGACATTGCGCTGTCTGTCAAAGATTAGTCGGTACTGGAGGAACTTTTTATTCCTCTCAACAAACTGATGATGAACCATAGCACTATAATCTAGATAAGCAGGAGGCAACTCCATATCATTTCCATGTATGGGTACACCAAGATAATTGGCTACACGAGTTGCATAAATTCCACCAAACAAATCTCCACTTGTACCGTTAAGATGCAACCTTCGTGCAACAACGGCCCCTAAGTTATATTGCTTATCACCTAATACCGCACTCTTGATGACACTAAGATCTGGAACGCACATGTGACAAGCCTCATCTTTACCGTTAATGCATCTACCTAGAAAGAGAGCAAAATAATGTATGGAATGGAAATGAATGCTCCCTATGGTAGCTTGCGTGATTTCCCTAGATTCCCCCACAGTAATACTAGCAAGAAAGTTTTTGTATTCAGATTTGTGAGGTTCACTAACATTGCCCCACTGCGGGAGTTTACAACTAGTATTAAAATCTTCTAGGTCCATGGTATATGATTTATCATAAAGATCAAATAAAATAGTGTGAGAGTTGCACGAGGATGTAAATTTAAACCTCCTCACAAAGCAATCAGTTAGGTAGTGGTACTGTAGGCACTTGTCTTACACGAAGTCCTCAAGATCAGCATTACACACATACGCGTCAAATTCATCCTTGATGCCTGCCTGGACCATAAACTCCTCTGACAGCCATTCACAAGGCCGCACTTGAGCTTCCCTCGGTGGTTCATCGTCCGGCTCACGTATCGCGAGCCTTGGTTCTTGCTTCCTTGAGGAACCACCCTGGTATGTTTTCCTATGCATTTTTCTTTCTCTAAAAAATTTCTGAAATTTTAGTGACTCAAAATAAAAGTGAACCAAACTCAACAAGATTGATAGCAACTACTCCCACAAGTGCCTAGAGGCTATATCATGCATTAAAACTACTTTTGACCATATAAATTTGACATGCAAGCTCAACAACAGGGTCACCTTGGCAGCAAAAATTTGCAACAAATAAAGCACTAGAACAAAAACTAATTGGACCATTGGAGGAGTCACATACCGAAGAACAATCCCCCAAAACAGTTTTGTGAGTGGAGCTTTGAGCAAAGAGATCAAAAATGGCAGCAAGATGAGCTAGAGCACGGGTTTGAGCTATGGGAGGATTTTTTCTGGAGGAAGATGAAGTGAGTGGGTGCTGGAGTTAGTGGAGGTGGTCCACATGGGTCCCATGAGACAGGGGCGCTCCCCAGGGGTGTTCTCAATGCCAGAAATTTTTAAATATTCTACAAAAAATCATATTTCATTTTCAGGACATATGGAAAACTTTTATTTTCGGGGTATTTTTATTGCAAGGATAGTTCAGAAAACAGACAGAAAATACTATTTTTGCTTTATTTAATCTAAATAACAGAAAGTAAAAGGAGGTTACAGAGAGTTGTGCTTTCTAACTTCATCCATCTCGTGCTCATCAAAAGGAATCCACTAACAAGGTTGATCAAGTCTTGTTAACAAACTCTTTCTGAATAACATGAAACCGAAGAATTTTCAAATAACACTAGGTTACCTCAATGGGGATATGCATGTCCCCAACAATAAGAATATCATATTTCTTCTTGACAGTAGGAAGAGGGAATTCAAAACCTCCAATAGTAATCGTTGAAATTTTTCCAATAGAATTGATACTGTGGACTTGAGGTTGTTTCCTCGGAAAGTGTACCGTATGCTCATTATCATTAACATGAAAAGTGACATTGCCTTTGTTGCAATCAATAACAGCCCCTGCAGTATTCAAAAAGGGTCTACCAAGGATAATCGACATACAATCGTCCTCGGGAATATCAAGAATAACAAAGTCCATTAAAATAGTAACATTTGCAACCACGACAGGCACATCCTCACAGATACCGACAGGTATAGCAGTTGATTTATCGGCCATTTGCAAAGATATTTCAGTAGGTCTCAACTTATTCAAATCAAGTCTACGATATAAAGAGAGAGGCATAATACTAACACCGGCTCCAAGATCGCGTAAAGAAATTTTAACATAGTTTCTTTTAAGGGAGCATGGTATAGTTGGTACTCCAGGATCTCCTAGTTTCTTTGGTATTCTACCTTTAAAAGTATAATTGGCAAGCATGGTTGAAATTTCAGCTTCTATTATCTTTCTTTTATTTGTAACAATATCTCTCATATACTTAGCATAAGGATTTGTTTAAGCATATCAGTCAAACGCATACGCAAAAATATAGGTCTAATCATTTCAGCAAAGCGCTCAAAATCCTCATCATACTTTTTCTTGGATGGTTTAGGAGGAAAAGGCATGGGTTTCTGAACCCATGGTTCTCTTTCTTTAACGTGCTTCCTAGCAATGAAGTCTCTCTTATCATAACGTTGGTTCTTTGATTGCAGGTTATCAAGATCAACAACAGGTTCAATATCTACATCATTGTTATTGCTAGGTTGAGCATCAACATGAACATCATCATTATTACTAGGTTCATGTTCATTGCCAGATTGTGTTTCAACATCAGAATAGAAATATCATTGGGACTCTCAGGTGTCAACAAAAGGTTCGCTAGAAGCATGCGAAGTCCTATCGTTTTTATTTTTCTTCTTCTTAGAAGGACTAGGTGCATCAACATTAGTTCTCTGAGAATCTTGCTCAACTCTCTTAGGGTGGCCCTCAGTATACAAAGGTTCCTGAGTCATTTTACCCCCTCTAGTCATAACTCTAACAATATTATCATTTTTCTTATTATTTAATTCATTAAGAAAATCATCTTGTGCTTTAAGCACTTGTTCTACCTGAGTGGTAACCATAGAAGCATGTTTACTAATAAGTTTAAGGTCACCTTTAAATCTAGACATATAATCACTCAAGTGTTCAACCATATAAGCATTACGATTCAATTGTCTACCAACATAAGCATTGAAGCTTTCTTGTTTAACAATAAAATTATCAAACTCATCCAAGCATTGGCTAACACACTTGTTACGAGGAATATCACCGTCATCAAATCTATAGAGAGAATTTACCTTTACTACCTGTGTCGGGTTATTAATACCATGTATTTCTTCAATAGGTGGTAAATTCTTCACATCTTCAGCTTTAATACCCGTTTCTTTCATAGATTTCTTTCCCTCTTGCATATCTTCAGGACTGAGAAATAGAATACCCCTTTTCTTCATAGTTGGCTTAGGAGTTGGTGCAGGAACTGTCCAATCATTATCATTACTCAATATATTATTCAATAGCAATTCAGCTTGCTCAACAGTTCTTTCCCTGAAAACACAACTAGCACAACTATCCAGGTGGTCTCTGGAAGCATCGGTTAGTCCATTATAAAAGATATAAAGTATTTCATTTTTCTTGAGAGGATGATCAGGCAAAGCATTAAGTAATCAGAGAATCCTCCCCCAAGCTTGTGGGAGACTCTCTTCTTCAATTTGCACAAAATTATATATTTCCCTTAAGGCAGCTTGTTTCTTATGAGCGGGGAAATATTTAGCAGAGAAGTAATAAATCATATCCTAGGGACTACGCACACAACCGGGGGCAAGAGAATTAAACCATGTTTTAGCATCACCCTTTAATGAGAACGGAGATAACTTAAGGATATAGTAGTAACAAATTTTTTCCTCATGAGTGAATAGGGTGGCTATATCATTCAATTTAGTAATATGTGCCACAATAGTTTCAAATTCATAGCCATAAAAAGTATCAGGTTCAACCAAAGTAATTAATTCAGGATCGATAGAGAAATCATAATCCTTATCAGAAATACAGATAGGTGAAGTAGCAAAAGCAGGGTCATATTTCAATCTAGCATTCAAAGACTTTTCTTTCATCTTAGCTAACAGTTTCTTAAGATCATATCTATCTTTGCAAGCAAAAAGGTCTCTAGTAGTTTCTTCATCCATAACATAACCCTCAGGCGCATCAGGCAATTCATATCTAGGGGGAGAATCTTCATCATCACTTTCATCAATATTATCTGTTTCAATAATTTCATTTTCTCTAACCCTAGCAAGTTGTTCATCAAGAAATTCACCTAATGGCACGGTATTATCAAGCATAGAAGTAGTTTCATCATAAGCAACATGCATATCAGAAGTGGCATCATCAATAACATGCGACATATCAGAATGAATAACAGGTGTAGGTGTCACAAATTTACTCATAACAGAAGGTCAGTCAAGTGCAGAGCTAGATGGCAGTTCCCTTACCTCCCCGTGTAGTTGAGGGAAAAATCTTGGTTCTTTCATCTTTCAAGTTCCTCATAGTGATCAACAACTATAAATCGCAAGTGACTCAAAGAATAGAGCTATGCTCCCCGGCAACGGCACCAGAAAATAGTCTTGATAACCCACAAGTATAGGGGATCGCAACAGTTTTTGAGGGTAGAGTATTCAACCCAAATTTATTGATTCGACACAAGGGGAGCCAAAGAATATTCTGAAGTATTAGCAGTTGAGTTGTCAATTAAATCACACCTGAAAGACTTAATATCAGCAGCAAAGTATTTAGTAGCAAAGTAGTATGGAAGTAACAGTAACGGTGGCAAAAGTAACAGTAGTAGTTTTTGTAGCAAACGTAACAGTGGCAATGGAAAAGTAACTAAGCAAAGATCAATATGTGAAAAGCTCGTAGGCAATGGATCAATGATGGATTATTATGTCAGATGTGATTCCTGATGCAATAGTTAAAACATAGGGTGACACAGAACTAGCTCCAGTCCATCAATGTAATGTAGGCATGTATTCCGAATATAGTCATACGTGCTTATGGAGAATAACTTGCATGCCATATTTTGTCCTACCCTCCCGTGGCAGTGGGGTCCTATTGGAAACTAAGGGATATTAAGGCCTCCTTTTAATAGAGTACCAGACCAAAGCATTAACACTTAGTGAATACATTAACTCCTCAAATTACGGTCATCACCGGGAGTGGTCCCGATTTTTGTCAGTTCGGGGTTGCCGGATCATAACACATAGTAGGTGACTATTGACTTGCAAGATAGGATCAAGAACTCGCATATATTCGTGAAAACATAATAGGTTCAGATCTGAAATCATGGCACTCGGGCCCTAGTGACAAGCATTAAGCATAGCAAAGTCATAGCAACATCAATCTTAGAACATAATGGATACTAGGGATCAAACCCTAACAAAACTAACTCGATTACATGGTAAATATCATCCAACCCATCACCGTCCAGCAAGCCTATGATGAGATTACTCACGCACGGCGGTGAGCACCATGAAATTGGTGATGGAGGATGGTTGATGATGATGATGGCGACGGATTCCCCTCTCCGGAGCCCCGAATGGACTACAGACCAGCCCTCCTGAGGAAGATTAGGGCTTGGCGGCGGCTCCGTATCGTAAAACGCGATGAATCCTTCTCCCTGATTTTTTTCTCCTCGAAAGTGAATATATGGAGTTGGAGTTGAGGTCGGTGGAGTCCCAGGGGGCCATGAGGCAGGGGCGCGCCCCGCACCCTCGTGGACAGGGTGTGGGCCCCCTGATGCTGATTCTTTTGCCAGTATTTTTCATTAATTCCAAAACGTGTCTCCATGGATTTTCAGGTCATTCCGAGAACTTTTATTTTTGCACAAAAATAACACCATGGCAGTTCTGCTGAAAACAGCGTCAGTCCGGGTTAGTTCCATTCAAATCATGCAAGTTAGAGTCCAAAACAAGGGAAAAAGTGTTTGGAGAAGTAGATACGTTGGAGACGTACCACCCCTCTTATTTTTTTCTAGGTAAAAATGACTTATATACTAGAAGACGAGCACCGGAGGTGGGCCGAGGAGTCCACAACCCACCAGGGCACGCCTGAGGGGCCTAGCGCACCCAGGTGGGTTGTGCCCACCTGGTGGCCCCCTCTAGTGTTTATTGGCTCTGGTAATTCTTATATATTCCATAAAAATCCCTATGAAGTTTCAGCTCATTTGGAGTTGCGCAGAATAGGTGGCCTCACATAGCTTTTCCATGTCCAGACTTCCAGCTGCCAGAATTCTCCCTCTTGGTGTGTTCCTTGCAAATTATGAGAGAAAAGGCATTAGAATTACTCCAAAAAGCATTATTATGGATAAAAATATTATAAATAGCAGTAAGAAAACATGATGCAAAATGGACGTATCAACTCCCCCAAGCTTAGAGCTCGCTTGTCCTCAAGCGAAAACCGAAATCGAAAAAACATGTCCACATGCTTTGAGAGAGAGAGGTGTCGGTAAAAACAAAATGCGGACATAGAAGCACCATGTTGATTATTATAACAGCAACAAAATTAAACATAGGACTTTTATCATAGAACTTTTATCATATACTTGTCATGAATAAGTAATAGTTCATCACACAATCAAAGTATAAAGCAAAAACTCTACTAGAAACCAGCAAACTATGTTCTCAGTCAACTTTGCAACTACAATTCATCATCTTTTCAGGAAGGGTCACGTGTCGGAGCCTTTAGGCAAGTCCACATACTCAACCATCATATAGTCTTCTATGATTGCTAACACTCACCTCGTACCCATGAGCAAAACGTTTCAACCAGACACATAGAAAGATAGGGGCTTATAGTTTCGCCTCCCAACATACTCACCTCAAGGGTGATGTCAACAATAATAACTCATGCTATCTATATTCAACTGGATATATGTGCCTAGATCTTTCCTCACCACATGATGCTTGCCAAAGGAGAAAAATAAAAGGAATAGAGAGAAAAACTT
The DNA here is from genome assembly GCF_056163025.1 of Triticum urartu. Taxonomy (NCBI): domain Eukaryota; kingdom Viridiplantae; phylum Streptophyta; class Magnoliopsida; order Poales; family Poaceae; genus Triticum; species Triticum urartu. The sequence goes on from NC_141879.1 coordinate 286,703,272, forward strand.
TGACTGTTTGCATAAAAGTAAAAGATAGGCCCTTCACAGAGGGAAGCAGAGGTTGCCATGCGCTTATTAGTTTGTATGCTCAATCCCTTAGTGCAAGAGAACGTCACGTTGTATTGCCCCTTAAGATGACAACCTTTATTATGTGTTCTGTCACTTTTATTCTTTGTCATCCAAGTTCGTACAACGCTCAATTTTCTCTTACACTAAATGATCTGACACTTTCAGAAGCACTTTTTATTGCCTTTTTGCATCGATGACAACCTACTTGAGGGATCTTGCTCAAGCCCTAGGTAGGTATGGTGGACACTTGAAAAAGATTTGGGTTTAAGGGTTTTTGGATGCACAAGTAGTATCTCTACTTAGTACAGAATTTTTGGATAGCAAAGATAGGGGCAAGCACCACATGTTAAAGGATCTATGACATATGACTTCTATGTGAATATAAACAAACATAAACCATTAAGTTGTCTTCCTTGTCCAGCGTCAACAATTTTGGCATATAATATTTTGATGAGGGCTCACAATCACAAAAGATTTCTAGGATACTATATCTATATGTGAATCTTCCCTTCCCTTATTAATTCTTTCATGAGTTGCATCATTGACTAATGTTATGTTTGTCAATCTCTAATAAAATTTTCTACTTATACTTTTCCTTATGTGGTGCCATCACCTACCATAGGATTAGTATATAATCTTATTGATTTATTTCGTTTCTCTTTTTCTTTCTTTGTTTCTTTTCTTTATTTGCAACATGAAATTAAAGAAAGCAAAAAGTCTAACTAACTTTATTATATAACTTGCAAACGATTATAAGGATAGATCACTAAGCAAACTCTCAAAGAAGAAAGGATCGAACTAAACTTTATTTCATCTAAAAGCAAATGATCAAACTAAAATAATTAAAAGCAAAAAGATAGTGGGATGATATGATATCGGGGCACCTCCCCCTAGCTTGGCGGAAGCCAAGGGGAGTGCCCATACCCGATACTCAATTTTCTTTTGGTGGTGAAGAAGATGATGGTGGTGATGAAGAAGTATTCTCCAATATAACCATGAGTAGATCCCTCAAACCTTGAATCTCCCGACAGGCTTGATGAATTAATTCACTGTTTTACTTCACCTCAGCCATTATGTGTTTATTCTCAGGGCCCCAAGGTGTTGTTCCTGCCTTGTTTTCTCTTGGTCGGGATATGTCCCAGTTGGACGGCATGTGCCTACGAGGAGTATTCTCGAACCCATAATTGTGAATCAAATTATGAAAATCATTATGATGTAACCTGTGTAAGGGCCTCCTCAGTGGGAGCTCTTCCTGCACTTCTAGGCTCACTTGATTGTTCGGTGATCCCATGGCTACATGAGGGTCAGGATGAGTAGAGATGCCAGCCAGTGTACCCCTCTCAAAGGCCAGAGGGTGAATCCCAAAGGGACCTTCCTCCTCTTCCTCCATGGCGACCTCTTCAGCTTCATCCCTCCTTAGATCTTCCTGGACCAACCTTATGTCTCCTTATCCATTGTTGAAGGGTGAGGAAGACATGATGTTGGTCTAGTTGAATCTGTCAGAAAATAGCAAGAAAAGAGAACAAAGGATTTCTCCGTGATACGGTGATCAACAAGTTCAGGAAGTATATATAGAATTTTTTATCTTGGAGGACAATAATATGGTAGAAAAAAGAAGTACGGGAGGTGTCCTAGGTGGGCACAACACACCTGGGCACGCCAGGCAAGCCTGGCGCGCCTTGGTGTCTTGTGCCCACCAGGGGACACTTCCTGGAAGTTTCTTTATTTCCAAAATTTTAAAATATTCCAAAACTGATAAAAAATATTTTTGCGGATTTTTCGGAGTCCGTTTACTTACCGTATCACGTACCTCTTTATTTTCACGATTCTGGAGTGTTCCGGAACGACTCTTTTATGTGTTCTTCTGGTGTCAAAGTTTGGATAATATTACTTTCAACATTGATAGGCGTACCTGAGATATAATGCTTTATTCGTTGCCCATTGACAACCTTCGGGTTAGTATCTTCGGAGTTATTTATTTTGATGGCTCCAGACCGGTAAACCTCCTCGATGATGTACGGGCCTTCCCATTTCGAGAGGAGCTTTCCTGCAAAAAAAAAAATCTAAAATGAGAGTTATACAAAAGAACATATTCTCCAACTTTAAACTTTGAATTCTTTTGTCATGCCATCTTTTAACTTTTTCTTTGAATAACTTTGCATTCTCATAAGCTTGGGTTCTCCATTCATCTAAGGAGCTTATATCAAATAACCTCTTTTCACCAGCAAGTTTGAAATCATAATTGAGTTCTTTAACTGCCCAATATGCTTTGTGTTCTAACTAAAGAGGCAAATGACAAGCTTTTCCATAAACCATTTTATAAGGAGACATACCCATAGCATTTTTATATGTTGTTCTATAAGCCCAAAGTGCATCATCTAATTTCTTAGACCAATTATTCCTGGACCTATTGACAGTCTTTTGCAAAATTAATTTTATTTCTCTATTGCTAAGTTCAACTTGACCACTAGACTGAGGATGATAGGGTGATGCAATTCTATGGTTAACATCATACTTAGCAAGCATCTAACGAAAAGCACCATGAATAAAGTGTGAACCACCATCAGTCATTAAATATCTAGGGACTCCAAACCTTGGGAAAATAACTTCCTTAAGCATTTTAATAGAGGTGTTGTGATCAACACTACTGGTTGGAATGGGTTCTACCCATTTAGTAACATAATCAACAACAACCAAAATATGTGTATAGCCATTAGAGGAAGGAAAAGGTCCCATGTAATCAAATCCCCAAACATCAAATGGTTCAACAACAAGTGAATAATTCATAGGCATTTCTTGACGCTTACCGATATTACCTATTCTTTGACATTCATCACAAGAAGAGACAAACTTATGAGCATCCTTGGAGAGAGTAGGCCAATAAAATCAAGATTGCAATACCTTGTGAGCAGTTCTATCTCCAGCATGATACCCTCCATAAGCCTTAGAGTGACATTCCGTAGGATTTTTCCCTATTCATGCTAAGGTACACAATGTCTAATAATACCATCTACTCCTTCTTTATAAAGATGTGGGTCATCCCAAAAGTAATGTCTTAAATCATAGAACATTTTTTCTTTTGCTGGTAAGTAAAGCTAGGTGGTAAATATTTAGCAACAATGTAATTACCATATTTAGCATACCAAGGAGTACTATTAGCAACATTTATTGCAGCTAACTGCTCATCAGGAAAACTATCATCAATAGGTAGTGGGTCATCAAGCACATTTTCAAGCCTAGACAAATTACCAGCTACGGGGTTCTCAGCTCGTTTTCTATCAATGATATGTAAATCAAATTCTTGTAACAAGAGAACCCAATGAATAAGTCTAGGTTTAGCATATTTCTTTTCCATAAGATATTTAATAGCGGCATGGTCTGTGTGAACAGTTACTTTGGAATCAACAATATAAGACCTAAATTTATCACAAGCAAACACCACTGCTAAGAATTCTTTTTCAGTACTAGCATAATTTCTTTGAGCACTGTCTAGAGTTTTACTAGCATAATGAATAACATTAGGTTTCTTATCAACTCTTTGTCATAGAACAACACCAACAACATAATCACTAGCAACACACATAATTTCAAAAGGCAAGTTCCAATCAGGTGGTTGGACAATAGGTGCAGATATTAAGGCTTTCTTGAGTGTTTCAAAGGCTTCTAAACAATCATCATCAAAAACAAAAGGAATATCCTTTTGCAAAATATTAGTAAGAGGCCTAGAGATTTTAGATAAGTCTTTGATAAATCTCCTATAGAAACCAGCATGATCTAGGAAACTACTAATACCTTTGATGTCCTTAGGACATGGCATTTTCTCAATTGCATCAACCTTAGCTTGGTCCACTTCAATCCCTCTTTTAGTAATTTTTATGACCCAAGACAATGCCTTCATTAACCATAAAGTGGCACTTCTCCCAATTCAAGATAAGATTTTTTTTCACATCTCTGCAAAACTCGCTCAAGGTTGCTTAAACAATCATCAAAGGACTTCCAATAAACAGAAAAGCCATCCATGAAAACCTCAACAATCTTTTCACAGAAGCCAGAGAATATAGCAGTCATACATCTTTGAAAGGTAGCAGGTGCATTACATAAACCAAAAGGCATATGTCTATAACCATAAGTTCCAAAGGGGCAAGTAAAAGTAGTCTTTTCTTGATCAGGTTGAGAAACAGGTATTTGTGAAAAGCCAGAGTATCCATCTAGGAAGCAAAAGTGTGTGTGCCTAGATAATCTTTCAAGCATTTGATCAATAAAAGGCAAGGCGTAATGATCTTTTCTAGTTGCTTTGTTTAATTTTCTCTTATCAAATACCATTCTATAGCCTGTAATAATTCTTTATGGAATAAGTTCATTCTTATCATTAGGAACAACAGTAATACCTCCTTTCTTAGGGACACAATGAACAGGACTTACCCATCTACTATCATCTATAGGATAGATTATACCTGCTTCCAGAAGTTTTAAGATTTCTGTTCTTACCACTTCCTTCATTTTTGGATTCAACCGACGTTGGTGATCAACAATGGGTTTAGCATCAGGTTCCATATTAATTTTGTGCTGACATAGAGTGGGGATAATGCCCTTTAAATCATTAAGAGTATATCCAATAGTAGCCCGGTGCTTCCTTAGAACTTTCAATAATCTTTCTTCTTCATGTTCTGAAATATTAACACTAATAATAACATGATATATCTTCTTTTCATCGAGATAAGAATATTTCAAAGTGTCTGGAAATTGTTTTAATTCAAACACAGGATCACCTTTAGGTGGAGGAGGACCTCCTAGAGTTTCAATAGGCAAATTGTGTTTAAGCAGAGGACGTTGTTCAAAGAAAACCTTATCTATTGCATTTCTTTCATGCATATGTAAATCATTTTCATGGTCTGGAAAATATTGTTCTAAAGGATCAGTAGGTGGAATAGCAATAGAAGCAAGACCAATTAATTCATCCTTACTAGGAAATTCTTTTTCATGATGATTTCTACTAAACTTGGAAAAATTAAACTCATGAGACTCATCACCAAAGCTAACACCAACAGTTTGTTTCTTACAATCTATCTTAGAATTAACTATATTCAAGAAAGGTCTACCAAAGATAATGGGACAAAAGTCATCTTGTAGGGAACCAAGTACAAGAAAATCAATAGGGTATTTTATTTTCCCAGACAAGACTTCCACATCTCTAATAATCCCAATTGGTGATATGGTGTCTCTATTAGCAAGTTTAATAGTAACATCTATTTCTCTTATTTCAGCAGGTGCTATGTCTTTCATGATTTCTTCATAAAGTGTAAGGAATAGCACTCACACCAGCACCCATGTCACATAAACCATGATAAAAGTGATCTCCTATTTTAACTGAAATAACAGGCATGCCAACTAGAGGTCTATGTTTATCTCTTTTATCAGGTTTAGCAATTCTAGAACCTTCTTCACATAAGTAAATAACATGACCATCCATATCTTCTTCCAGGTGATCTTTAACCATAGCAATACTAGGTTCAACTTTAATTTGTTCATCAGGTTTAAGTGTTCTAATATAGCTTTTGTTAACCACAGTTGAAACTTTAGCATGTTCCTTAATCCTAACAGGGAAAGGTGGTTTCTCAATATAAGCAGAAGGAACAACTGGATCAACATTATAAAGTATAGTTTCTTCTTTAACTGGTATTGGTTCTTTAATTTCTTCTTTAATAGGTAGGTGATATTTAAACAACTTCTCCTTAGGGAGTTCAACATGAGTAGCAAATGATTCATAAAAGGAGGCTACTATCTCAGAGTCAAGTCCATATTTAGTGCTAAACTTTTGAAAGCATCGGTATCCATAAAAGATTTAACACAATCATACTTAAGTTTAATACCTGACTCTTTACCTTCGTTGAGTTCCAAATCTTTAGAGCTGTGTTTAGTTCTTTCCAAAAGATCCGACCAGAATTCCATAGTCCTCTTCGTAAATGAACCAGCACAAGAAGTATCAAGCATGGTTTGATCATTACGAGAAAGCCGAGCATAAAACTTCTGGATAATAATTTATCTTGAGAGCTCATGATTGGGGCATGAATATAAAATTGACTTAAGCCTCCCCCAAGCTAGAGCGATACTTTTGAGGCCAAAAATTATATATATAATTCCGATCATGATGAACTAGGTACATAGGATAATTTTTTTGGTGGAACTCCAATTTCAAACGATTCTAATTCCATGATCCAATATTATCACATAGCCTATACCATGCCAATGCTTTTCCCTTCAAAGATAAAGGGAAAACCTTTTTCATCACTTCATCCCTGGCTAAACCTGCAAGCTTAAACAATCCGCAAACTTGTTCCACATATATCAAGTGCACATCAGGATGTTCGGTTCCATCTCCTGCATAAGGATTAGCTAGCAGTTGTTCTATCATAACCGAATGAATTTCATATTCAATATTTTCAGTAGGTGCAGTAGGTTGAGGGGTGGCCAATTGTGGTTCCAGGCAAGGTGAAGATTCCCCAAACAAACTCCTCAAAGGATTGTTTTCTATAGTAATAAGTGACAATAAATTTCAGCACACTATATAAATGTTCCCTTACCAAATTCCACTTACCAAAGGCACTTCACTCCCTGGAAACGGCGCCAGAATATAGCGTTGATGACCCACAAGTATAGGGGATCAATTGTAGCTCTTTTCGTTAAGTAAGAGTGTCGAACCCAACGAGGAGCAGAAGGAAATGACAAGTAGTTTCCGGTAAGGTATTGTCTGCAAGTGCTGAAATTGTAAGTAGCGAGTAGTTTGATAGAAAGATAATTTGTAACGAGCAAGTAATAATAATAGTAACAAAAGTGCAGCTAGGTATCCCAATCCTTTTGAGTCAAAGGACATGCCAAAATGGTCTCTTATGATAAGCAAAGCATTCTTGAGGGTACACGGGAATTTCATCTAGTCACTTTCATCATGTTGGTTTGATTTGTGTTTGCTACTTTGATAATTTGATATGTGGGCGGACCCGTGCTTAGGTGTTGTCCTTTCTTGAACAAACCTCCTACTTATTATTAACCCTCCTGCAAGAATCCGCAACTACGAGAAAAGTATTAATAATAAATTCTAACCATATCATTAAACTTTTGGATCCAATCGGCCCCTTAAGAAATAGCGCATAAACTGTGGTTTAAGCTTTTGTCACTCTCGCAACCCACCATCTAATTGCTACTCCACAATGCATTCCCTTAGTCCCAAATATGGTGAAGTGTCATGTAGTCGACGTTCACATGACACCACTAAGGGAATAACAACATACATACTATCAACATATCAAGTTCACATATCAAGTTCACATGATTACTTGCAACATGATTTCTCCTGTGACCTCAAGAACAAAAGTAACTACTTACAAATGATAAACATATACATGATCAGAGGAGTATTAAATAGCATAATGGATCTGAATATATAATCTTCCACCAAATAAACGATATAGTAATCAACTACAAGATGTAATCAATACTACTAGTCACCCACAAGTACCAATATATAGTTCCGGTAACAAGATTGAACACAAGAGATGAACTAGGGTTTGAGAGGAGATGGTGATGTTTAAGATGTTGATGGAGATTGCCCTCCCTAAGATGGTAGAGTTGTTGGTGATAATGATGACGATGATTTCCCCCTCTGGGAGGGAAGTTCCCCCGGTGGAATCACTCTTCCGGAGGGCAAATGTGCTCCTGCCCAAGTTCCGCCTCGAGACGGTGGCGCTTCATCCCCAAAGTCCCACTCTTATTTTTTCTAGGTCAAAATGACTTATATACCAGAAGATGGGCACCGGAGGTGGTCCGAGGAGGCCACAACCCACCAGGGAGCGCCTAGGGGGGGGGGGGGGGGCTGGCGCGCCCATGTGGGTTGTGCCCACCTGGTGGCCCCCCTCTGGTGATTATTGGCTCCAGTAATTCTTATATATTCCATAAAAATCTATTGGGGAACGCAATATTTTAAAAAAATTCCTACGATCACGCATGATCTATCTAGGAGATGCATAGCAAGGAGAGGGGAGAGCGTGTCTACGTACCCTTGTAGACCGAAAGCGGAAGCGTTAAGTAACGCGGTTGATGTAGTCGAACGTCTTCGCGATCCAACCGATCAAGTACCGAACGCATGACACCTCCGTGATCTGCACACGTTCAGCTCGGTGATATCCCTCGTACTCTTGATCCAGTTGAGGCCGAGGGTGAGTTGCGCCAGCACGACGACGTGTTGACGGTGATGATGAAGTTACCGATGCAGGGCTTCACCTAAACAGTACAAAAATATGACCAAGGTGGAAAACTGTGGAGGAGGGCACCACACACGGCTAAAGATCAACTTGTGTGTCTATGGGGTGCCCCCTCCCTGTATATAAAGTAAGGGAGGAGGAGGAGGAGGGCCAGCCTCAAGGGGTGCGCCCAAAGGGGGGATTCCTACTCCTAGTAGGAGTAGGTTTCCCCCTTTCCTAGTCCAAGTAGGAGAAGAAGGAAGGAGAGGGAGAGGGAGAAGGAAAGAGGGGGGCGCCGCCCCCTCCTAGTCCAATTCGGACCAGCCCATGGGGGGCGCGCTGCCTCCCCTTGTGGCCTTTCTCTACTTTCCACTAAAGCCCAATAAGGCCCAATACTATTCTCGTAACTCCCCGGTTCTCTGAAAAATGCCCGAATCACTCGGAACCTTTCCGATGTCCGAATATAGCCTTCCTATATGAATCTTTACCTCTCAACCATTTCAAGACTCCTCGTCATGTCCATGATCACATCCGGGACTCCAAACAAACTTCGGTCATCAAATCATATAACTCATAATACAAATCATCATCGAACATTAAGCGTGCAGACCCTACGGGTTCGAGAACTATGTAGACATGACCGAGACATATCTCCGGTCAATAACCAATAGCTGAACCCATATGCTCATATTGGCTCCTACATATTCTACGAAGATCTTTATCGGTCAAACCGCATAACAACATACGTTGTTCCCTTTGTCATCAGTATGTTACTTGCCCGAGATTCGATCGTCGGTATCATTATACCTAGTTCAATCTCATCACCGGCAAGTCTCTTTACTCGTTCCATAATGCATCATCCCGCAACTAACTCATTAGTCACATTGCTTGCCAGGCTTATAGTGATGTGCATTACCGAGAGGGCCCAGAGATACCTCTCTGACAATCGGAGTGACAAATCCTAATCTCGATCTATGCCAACTCAACAAACACCATCGGAGACACCTGTAGAGCATCTTTATAATCACCCAGTTACGTTGTGACATTTGATAGCACACTAAGTGTTCCTCCGGTATTCGGGAGTTGCATAATCTCATAGTCATAGGAACATGTATAAGTCATGAAGAAAGCAATAACAATAAACTAAACGATCATAGTGCTAAGCTAACGGATGGGTCTAGTCCATCACATCATTCTCTAATGATGTGATCCTATTCATCAAATGACAACACATGTCCATGGCTAGGAAACTTAACCATCTTTGATTAACTAGCTAGTCAAGTAGAGGCATACTAGGGACACTTTGTTTGTCTATGTATTCACACATGTACTAAGTTTCTGGTTAATACAATTCTAGCATGAATAATAAACATTTATCATGATATAAGGAACTATAAATAACAACTTTATTATTGCCTCTAGGGCATATTTCCTTCAGTCTCCCACTTGCACTAGAGTCAATAATCTAGTTCACATCGTCATGTGATTTCACACCAATAGTTCACATCTTTATGTGATATCTTCATGTGACTAATACCCAAAGGGTTTACTAGAGTCAATAATCTAGTTCACATCGCTATGTGATTAACACCCAAAGAGTGATCATGTTTTGCTTGTGAGAGAAATTTAGTCTACGGGTCTGCAACATTCAGATTTGTATGTATTTTGCAAATTTCTATGTCTACAATACTCTGCACGGAGATACTCTAGCTAATTGCTCCCACTGTCAATATGTATCCAGATCAAGACTTAGAGTCATCTAGATTGGTGTAAAAAGCTTGCATCGACTTAACTCTTTACGATGAACTCTTTTATCACCTCCATAACCGAGAAATATTTCCTTAATCCTCTAAGGATAATTTTGACCGATGTCCAGTGATCTACTCCTAGATCACTATTTTACTCCCTTGCCAAAATCATGCTAAGGTATACATTAGGTTTGGTACATAGCACAACATACTTTATAGAACCTATGACTGAGGCATAGGGAATGACTTTTCATTCTCTTTCTATTTTCTGCCATGGCCGGGTTTTGAGTATTTACTTAATTTCACACCTTACAACTCAGGCAAGAACTCCTTCTTTGAGTGATCCATATTGAACTCCTTCAAAATCATATCAATGTATGTACTCATCGAAAGTCTTATCAAACGTCTTGATCTATCTTTATAGATCTTGATGCCCAATATGTAAGTAGTTGTACAGGTAATTCTTTCTTTGAAAAACTCCTTTCAAATTCTCCTTCATGCTTTCCAGAAAATTCTACATTATTTCCGATCAACAATATGTCATTCACATATACTTATCAGAAAGGTTGTAGTGCTCCCACTTACTTTGTTGTAAATACAGGCTTCACCGCAAGTTTGTATAAAAATATATGCTTTGATCAACTCATCAAAGCGTATATTCCAACTCCGAGATGCTTGCACCAGTTCATAGATGGATCGTTGGAGCTTGCACACTTTGTTAACACCTTTAGGATTGAAAAAACCTTCTGGTTGCATCATATACAACTCTTTTTTTAATAAATCCATTAAGGAATGTAGTTTTGATATCCATTTGCCAGATTTCATAAAATGCAACAACTGGTAACATGATTCAGATAGACTTTTAAGCATCGATACGAGTGAGAAAATTTCATCATAGTCAACACCTTGAACTTGTCGAAAACCTTTTGCAACAATTCGAGCTTTGTAGATAGTAACACTACTATCAGCATCCGTCTTCCTCTTGAAGATCCATGTATTCTCAATGGCTCGCCGATCATCGGGCAAGTCAATCAAAGTCCATACTTTGTTCTTTATACATGGATCCCATCTCAGATTTCATGGCCTCAATCCATTTTGCGGAATCTGGGCTCATCATCGCTTCCTCATAGTTCGTAGGTTCGTCATGGTCAAGTAACATGACCTCCAGAATAGGATTATTGTACCACCCTGGTGTGGAATGTACTCTTGTTGACCTACGAGGTTCGGTAGTAACTTGATCCGAAGTTTCATGATCATGATCATTAACTTCCTCACTAATTGGTGTAGGCATCACTGGAACTGATTTGATGAACTACTTTCCTATTCGGGAGAAGGTACAATTACCTCATCAAGTTCTACTTTCCTCCCACTCACTTCTTTTGAGAGAAACTCCTTCTCTAGAAAGGATCCATTTTTAGCAACAAAGATCTTGCCTTCGGATCTATGATAGAAGGTATACCCAACAGTTTCTTTTGGGTATCCTATGAAGACGCACTTCTCTGATTTGGGTTTGAGCTTATCAGGCTGGAACTTTTTCACATCAGCATCGCAACCCCAAACTTTAAGAAATGATAGCTTAGGTTTCTTGCTAAACCACAGTTCATACGGTGTCATCTCAACGGATTTTTAGACGGTGCCCTATTTAACGTGAATGCAGCTGTCTCTAATGGATAACCCCAAAATGATAGTGGTAAATCGGTAAGAGACATCATAGATCGCACCATATCTAATAAAGTATGGTTATGACATTTAGACACACCATTACGCTGTGGTGTTCCAGGTGGCGTGAGTTGCAAAACTATTCGACATTGTTTCAACTGAAGGACAAACTCGTAATTCAAATATTTTGTCTCCGCGATCAGATTGTAGAAACTTTATTTTTTTGTTACGATGATTCTCCACTTCACTCTGAAATTCTTCGAACTTTTCAAACGTTTCAGACTTGTGTTTCGTTAAGTAGATATACTCATATCTGCTTAAATCATCTATGAAGGTCAGAAAATAACGATACCCGCCGCGAGCCTCGACACTCATCGGACCGCATACATCGGTATGTATTATTTCCAATAAGTCAGTGGCTCACTCCGTTGTTCCGGAAAATGGAGTCTTAGTCATCTTTCTCATGAGTCATGGTTCGCAAGCATCAAATGATTCATAATCAAGTGATTCCAAAAGTCCATCCGCATGGAGTTTCTTCATGCGCTTTACACCAATATGACCTAAACGGCAGTGCCACAAGTATGTTGCACTATCATTATCAACTTTGCATCTTTTGTCATCAATATTATGAATATGTGTATCACTACAATCGAGATTCAAAAAACCATTTATATTAAGTGTATGACCAAAGAAAGTTTTATTCATGTAAACAGAACAACAACTATTCTTTGACTTACATGAATAACCATATTGCAATAAACATGATCCAATCATATTCATGCTCAACGCAGACACCAAATAACAATTATTTTAGGTTCAGCGCTAATCCCGAAGGTAAAATGAGTGTGCGATGGTGATCTTATCAACCTTGGAATCATTTCCAACACACACCGTCACCTTGCCCTTAACTAGTCTCTGTTCATTCTGCAACTCCTGTTTCGAGTTACTAATCTTAGCAACTGAACCGGTATCAAATACCCTAGGGTTACTATGAACACTAGTAAAGTACACATCAATAACATGTATATCAAATATACTTTGGTTCACTTTGCCATCCTTCTTATTTGCCAAGTATTTGGGGTAGTTCCACTTCCAGGGACCATTCCCTTTGAAGTAGAAGCACACAGTTTCAGGCTTAGGTCTAGCTTTGGGCTTATTCACGGGAGTGGAAACTTGCTTGCCATTCTTCTTGAAGTTCCCTTTCTTTCCCTTGCCCTTTTACTTGAAACTAGTGGTCTTGTCAACCATCAACACTTGATGCTTTTTCTTGATTTCTACCTTCGCCAATTTCAGCATCGCGAAGAGCTTGGGAATCGTATCCGTTATCCCTTGCATATTATAGTTCATCACTAAGTTCTAGTAACTTGGTGATAGTGACTAGAGAACTCTGTCAGTCACTATCTTATCTGGAAGATTAACTCCCACTTGATTCAAGTGATTGTAGTACTCAGACATTCTGAGCACATGCTCACTAGCTGAGCTATTCTCCTCCATCTTGTAGGCAAAGTACTTGTTAGAGGTCTCGTACCTCTCGACTCGGGCAGGAGTCTAAAATACGAATTTTAGCTCTTGGAGCATATAATATGCTCTGTGGCATTCAAAACGTCTTTGAAGTACCGGTTCTAAGTCGTAAAGCATGGCGCACTAAACTATCAAGTAGTCATCATACCGAGCTTGCCAAACATTCATAACATCTGCATCTGCTCCTGCAATAGGTCCGTCACCTAGCGGTGCATCAAGGACATAATTTTTCTGTGCAGTAATGAGGATAATCCTTAGATCATGGAGCTAGTCCGTATCGTTGGTACTAACATCTTTCAACATAGTTTTCTCTAGGAACATATCATAAATAAAACGAGGAAGCTATATGCGAGCAATTGATCTACAACATAGATATTCAAATACTATCAGGACTAAGTTCATGATAAATTTAAGTTCAATTAATCATATTACTTAAGAACGCCCACTTAGATAGACATCCCTCTAATCATCTAAGTGATCACATGATCCATATCAACTAAACCATGTCCGGTCATCACGTGAGATGGAGTAGTTTTCAATGGTGAACATCACTATGTTGATCATATCTACTATATGATTCACGCTCGACCTTTCGGTCTCAGTGTTCCGAGGCCATATCTGCATATGCTAGGCTCGTCAAGTTTAACCTAAGTATTTTGCTTGTGCAAAACTGGCTTGCACCCGTTGTATGTGAACATAGAGCTTATCACACCCGATCATCACGTGGTGTCTCGGCACGACGAACTGTAGCAACGGTGCATACTCAGGGAGAACACTTATACCTTGAAATTTAGTGTGAGATCATCTCATAATGCTACCGTCATACTAAGTAAAATAAGATGCATAACAGATAAACATCACATGCAATCAAAATATGTGACATGATATGGCCATCATCATCTTGTACCTTTCATCTCCATCTCCAAAGTACCGTCATGATCTCCATCGTCACCGGCATGACACCATGATCTCCATCATCTTGATCTCTATCAATGTGTCGTCACATGGTCGTCTCGCCAACTGTTTATTTTGCAACTATTGCTATCGCATAGCGATATAGTAAAGCAATTGTATGGTGCTTGCATCTTATGCAATAAAGAGACAACCATAAGGCTCCTGCCAGTTGCCGATAACTTTAAAAAACATGATAATCTCATACAACAATTTATATCTCATCACGTCTTGACCATATCACATCACAACATGCCCTGCAAAAACAAGTTAGACGTCCTCTACTTTGTTGTTGCAAGTTTTACGTGGCTGCTACGGGCTTCTAGCAAGAACCGTTCTTAACTACGCATCAAAACCACAATGATTTTTCATCAAGTATGCTGTTTTAACCTTCAACAAGGACCGGGCGTAGTCAAAGTTGATTCAACTAAAGCTGGAGAAACAGACACCCACTAGCCACCTGTGTGCGAAGCACGTTAGTAGAACCAGTCTCATGAACGCGGTCATGTAATGTCGGTTTGGGCCGCTTCATCCAACAATACCGCCTAATCAAAGTATGACATGCTGGTAAGCAGTATGACTATTATCACCCACAACTCTTTGTGTTCTACTCGTGCATATAACATCTACGCATAGACCTGGCTCGGATGCCACTGTTGGGGAACGCAGTATTTCAAAAATTTCTTACGATCACGCAAGATCTACCTAGGAGATGCATAGCAACAAGAGGGGAGAGTGTGCCTACGTACCCTCGTAGACCGAAAGCGGAAGCGTTAAGTAACACGGTTGATGTAGTCGAACGTCTTCGCGATCCAACGCACGACACCTCTGTGATCTGCACATGTTCAGCTCGGTGACATCCCTCGTACTCTTGATCCAGTTGAGGCCGAGGGTGAGTTGTGTTAGCACGACGGCGTGTTGACGGTGATGATGAAGTTATCGATGCAGGGCTTTGCCTAAGCACTACAACAATATGACCAAGGTAGAAAACTGTGGAGGGGGGCACCGCACACGGCTTAAGATCAACTTGTGTGTCTATGGGGTGCCCCCTCCCCTGTATATAAAGGAAGGAGGAGGAGGGTCGGCCTCAAGGGGCGCGCCGAAAGGGGGGATTCCTACTCCTAGTAGGAGTAGGTTTCCCCCTTTCCTAGTCCAAGTAGGAGAAGGAAGGAGAGGGAGAGGGAGAAGGAAAGAGGGGGGCACCGCCCCCTCCTAGTCCAATTCGGACTAGCCCATGGGGGGCACGCTGCCTCCCCTTGTGGCCTTTCTCCCCTTTCCACTAAAGCCCAATAAGGCCCAATACTTCCCGCGGTGAATTCTCGTAACTCCCCGGTTCTGCGAAAAATACCCGAATCACTCAGAACCTTTCCGATGTCCGAATATAGCCTTCCTATATGAATCTTTACCTCTCGACCATTTCGAGACTCCTCGTCATGTCCGTGATCTCATCCTGGACTCCGAACAAACTTCGGTCATCAAATCACATAACTCATAATACAAATCGTCATCGAACGTCAAGTGTGCGGACCCTACGGGTTCAAGAACTATGTAGACATGATCGAGACATATCTCTGGTCAATAAACAATAGCGTAACCTGGATGCTCATATTGGCTCCTACATATTCTACGAAGATCTTTATCGGTCAAACCACATAACAACATACATTGTTCCCTTTCTCATCGGTATGTTACTTGCCCGAGATTCGATCATCGATATCATCATACCTAGTTCAATCTCGTCACCGGCAGGTCTCTTTACTCGTTCTGTAATGCATCATGCCGCAACTAATTCATTAGTCACATTGCTTGCAAGTCTTATAGTGATGTGCATTACCGAGAGGGCCCAGAGATACCTCTCCGACAATCGGAGTGATAAATCCTAATCTCGATCTATGCCAACTCAACAAACACCATCGGAGACACCTATAGAGCATCTTTATAATCACTCAGTTACGTTGTGACGTTTGATAGCACACTAAGTGTTCCTCTGGTATTCGGGAGTTGCATAATCTCATAGTCATAGGAACATGCATAAGTCATGAAGAAAGCAATAGCAATAAACTAAACGATCATAGTGCTAAGCTAACGGATGGGTCTAGTCCATCACATCATTCTCTAATTATGTGATCCCGTTCATCCAATGACAACACATATCCATGGCTAGGAAACTTAACCATCTTTGATTAATGAGCTAGTCAAGTAGATGCATACTAGGGACACTCTGTTTGTCTTTGTATTCACACATGTACTAAGTTTCCGGTTAATACAATTCTTGCATGAATAATAAACATTTATCATGATATAAGGAAATATAAATAACAACTTTATTATTGCCTCTAGGGCACATTTCCTTCAAAATCCTGGTGAAGTTTCAGCTCATTTGCAGTTGTGCAAAATATGTGGCCTAACGTAGCTTTTCCAGGTCCAGATTTCCAGCTGCCGGAATTCCCCCTCTTGGTGTGTTCCTTGCAAATTATGAGAGAAAAGGCATTGGAATTACTCCAAAAAACATTATTATGGATAAAAACATTATAAATAACAGTAAGAAAACATGATGCAAAATGGACGTATCACATGGCAATTAATAAGGCAACCTAAGATACTAACTTATGATACTATGCATTACAGAGGTAGTATCATATACTAGTATCATATGCATGATACTATTATATGATACTCCCCATTACCACCAGCCTTATGAAGGTAGTAACATAGACTAGTGTCATGACACTAGTCTAAGTTACTCCCCACTATGACCAGCCTTGTAACATCCCAAATTTTTCGATTTGGAATGTTATACATAGTCATCCATGCATATCATATTTTATTTGCATTTCGTCTCACCATCCTCAAAATCCTAAGCAACTCAAGGACCCTCGGAGAGAGTTGGGGATTTTCCGGTTTTCAAATTTGATTTTTACCAAATTTTGAAACGAGGATTTTTGGTTTTAATTATTTTCTCTCCAAAAATATTTCATACTAAAATATATGAGAGGAGATAATATGACTTCTACAAGATAATTGAAATATTGGAGGAAAAATATTAAAATCAAATATTTGTTTTATTTGGATTTTATTGCAATTTTGTTTGCATTACAAAAATTGCACGTTTTTCAAAATTGCATTTTAGGGCAAAGAAAATGTTCATCTCGTTCTAAATATTTTATTTAGACGGTGAAATTTTGTTTTGGCATTTTTAGATTTTTATTTATTTTTTCAAGGATTTTTTTTGGCGGAATTACTTAAAAAAATCCGTGCCCGACTGGGCCTAAGGCCCAGCCGAGGCAGGCTGCCGCCGCCGCCTCCTGCACGCGCCGCCCTGCTGCCGCTGTTGCCTTGCCCCCTCCCCCAAGCAGCCGCCGCCCCCCTCCCCTTTAAATACCGCCCCCCAACACCACACCGCCACCAGCACCGCCCGCGCCACCTGCAGCCACCGCCGCGCCGCGCCAGCCACCGCCACCCATAGCTGTTGCCGCCGCCGCCCCTGCGAGCCGCCGCCCCGCCGCCCGCAACCCGCCCCGCCGGAGCCCTCGCCGGAGGTAGCCACCGGACTCCGCCACCAGGTTTTTTAAAAAACCATTCGGTTTTTTAGAAAACCCTAGATCCGTTTCTTTCGGATTCGTCGGTTTTTCTCGGTTCCTCTAGTTAGCGGACGTTCGTCCTTACGTTTGTTTTAAAGAACGGTTTTCGCCCGTTAGATCCAGCTAACGAACGCTCGTTCGTTAGTCCGTTTGTCAGTTTTCTTTTATCGGATTTATTCCGTGATTTCTCTGATCGTGATTTCTGATCCAATCTTAGTTTCTGTTTATCTTTTCGCTCGTTAGTCGGAATCAGGCGATTCAAGCGCCTAGATCTTCGTCTCAAGACCCTCTTTCTATTTAACCAACTCAAATAAGTTTTTGCTACTGTAAAATTTGACCTGGGTTCAGATTAGTAAACGAAGCTTCTCTTTTTCGCCGTTTGAGTTTCGTTGCTCTGTTTGATTTGATTCTTTTTGCGAACCGGAGTTATTTAGTTGAACCTTCTAGTCAGCACTCTTTTATTTGAGATTTAACCGTGCTTTCTTTGCTTGTTGCTTATGTAAGTTATTGTTTGTTTGTGATAGAACACCCGGAGTGCGAAGCATGCTACTACGAGTCCCTAGGTTTTGCAGACCGTCAGCAAGGCAAGTAACACTTTGATCATATCCCTTTTATCACCCAGTTTTTATGCATTAGTTCCAATCCTCAAACATTGCATGATTAGGATGTCATTAACATGTGGGTTGGGAAGTAGTTGTTGAGGTAGAACCTATTACCATGTTACATTCAAACCCTTGGGAGTTACTTCCACGCGTTGCTTATATTGCCATGCTATGCTATGCTCGTAGACGTGGTTTGGGTTTGAGTGAAATCCATGACAGATGGGAGATTGTTAATTAATGTTTCAAACTTAAGGTGGCAACTTAAATTAACATCTGGGTGGATTGAGGCACCTGGAGTACCCGGTGTTGCCTGTATTTTTGGAAATCCCGGAGTACCCGTGTGATCTTCCTATGGACCGCCACCTAGGCTCAAAGGGAACTGAGATGATTCATGCTAGAAACTTCCGTGTGCAGCCACAAGCTATTATGGGCTCTAGCATAGTTGAGTAAGTTACGTGAAGCTCTTGAAGAGGCAGATCAGCAGGTAGTGGGATGTAGGTTTGGTATGGTCTGTCCAGAGTAGAGAGTTAATGTTTCTGAAAGACTATGTCTCGGTCATCCGTTTCTAAAACACCTTGTAGTGCGAGAAATCCAACGGAGGTGATCGAGTCTTGTGGGGAAAAGTGCGCAAACCTCTGCAGAGTGTATAATCTAATCATGGTTAGCCGTGTCCCCGGTTATGGACAATTCTTGAGTATCTAGTATTTGGGTTATCACATGTATCCTATCATTCTTAATAATATTGTTGGGTTGTTAATCACTTTAATTGGGATTGAGTTGGAGGAACCTTCTCAATGATGTATCAACTACCATGATAGTTAAATTAAAATCTATTCCTTTGTTGTAGGGAAAAATTGGCTTTTCGCAAAAACTATAACCATAGAGCTTTCCACCAGCCAAATATGCATGTAGTGATAGCTTTATTCTGTTCTTTCTCTACTGTGTTATTTTTCCAGCATATTCCATGTGCTGACCCATTTTCGGGCTGCAACTTATTATGTTGCAGACTTTTCAGACGAGGAGTAAGGTTCGTTAGGTCATTGTCGTGCAGCTCAGCTATGTCGTTGGAGTTAATGGACTCACTTTATCTTCCAAGCCTTCCGCTGTTATCGCATTAGATGGCCTTAAGCCATATTATTGTAATAAGTTCTCTCTTGAGACATTCGATGTAAGAAGTGTGTGATTGCCACTCTGTTATAAATCCTTCGAGTACTGTGCGTGTCAGCATTACCGATCCAGGGATGACACTGAAGCACAGAGACTTGACCATCTGAGGTCGGGTCGCTACAAGATGGTATCAGAGCACACGCTGAGTGTAGGACACGACCACTAAGATAAACCCTAGGTCACACTTCTCTTCTCATTTCTGACTTCTCTCCATTTTCTACTCTTTTGGATGGCGGAGATGAAGAACAAGTTTGCGCAACCGGATGAAGACACACCTTTTGGACGCCACTTGAAGGAAGTCACTAGGTACTTGAACATTGGAATACCAAGCTTCACCGGAACGTACAACACCACTTTTCCTGAAGAGGAGTGCTGGATGGTTCAAGTACAAGTTCTAGGAAGGACGTTCTCGCCAACTTCTAAACCCATAGAGTTTTCTTTTGAAGCACCCACCTGGAGTCTAGGCAAGAGCATGGCAGCCCACATTACCATGGGACGCATTGTAGAAGTCTACAATAGGGAGCTTAAGGACACTATCTACCAAATATGTGGGCGCTGAGACGAGCAATGGGAAGTAATCAGCACCAGGAAGGATAGATCCATTGCAGCTTTCATCCAGGAGTTAAACCATCACATTCGATGTCAGGAGAACCAGATGTGCACGAACATGATGGACTTGAGGAAAGCGAAGACTAGAATCATCGAGCTGGAGGAAGAACTCAAGTTTACACGCGATGGATATGAGGAGGAAATCAAGACACTACTGGAGAAGAGATCGGAGTATTCATGGGAGGACCAGCACCAGTGGAAGAAGACAAAGAAGAAGAAGCAAGGAGATACGCCCCGAGGACTACATCATCATCGACGACACCGATTCCGATCCTAGTGATGATGACTTTGAAGAAGAAGATGGAGCAGACATCATGGAATCTTCCACCGATCAAAATTTCTAGATGACCACCAAATATTAGTAGAATTTTTCCCCATGTAATTAGTATTAGATGAGCACTTTGTGATAGTCCTAGACCGTTTATATGCCCTTGCTTGATTGATTGAGTGACATGTTTGTGTTTGTCTCATGTGCATATGGGTAGTGTTTCTCATTAGACCCCTTTCTATTCTGATCTCTTCCATCTAAACCCATCAGATGCCTCTGAGAGGTGACCCCGGTTTTGCTTTCCCACCGGAGCTCACCCAGTTGATCCAGCAGCAGAATACTTTGATGCAATTGCTAGTTCAGAACCAGGGCAACAACAAGAAGAAGAAGAAGAAGAAGAAGAAGAAGAACAACAACAACAACAACAACAACCACCTAGTCCGTTTTCTAAGGTTACAGCCGCCAGTGTTTTCCAGTAGCACCGAGCCTATAGTTGCTGATGATTGGCTACGCCGTATTGGAAGGGAGTTGACCACCGCAGGTTGCACGGATGCTGAGAGGGTGCGCTTTACTGCACATCAGTTGGATGGACCTGCAGCCTCATGGTGGGAGAATTACACAACCACTTTCCCCATAGCCAACGTCACTTGGGACCAGTTTCAGCAAGCTTTCCGCATGGCCCATGTCTCAACTGGAGCTATGCAGATGAAGAAGCGAGAGTTCCGCAACCTACGTCAGGGGAACCGTACTGTGGCTCAGTATGTGGATGAGTTTAGCAAGTTATCTCGCTATGCCCCTGATGATGTGGCCACTGATGCCGCGAAGCAGGAGAAGTTTATGGAAGGTCTGAATGATGAGATGAGCATGCAGTTGATGGTAGCAACCTTCAACAACTACCAGGAGTTGGTAGATAAGGCTCTTATGATTGAAGGGAAGCAGCAGCAGATTGAGAGCAGCAAGAGAAAATATGGACAAGGGAAGTATAACACAGGAGCTCAGCAGAGGCCTCGCCTAACCCTGAATTCGAGAGGACTTGTTCATAACCATGGAGGTCACAACCACACTGGAGGAGGATCACATAACCACAATGGTTCTAAAAATGGGAATGGGAACGGAACCAACAATAATCAGAACCGCCCCAATCTAGGCACACCCACCAAAAGAGATCTAAGTCACGTTACTTGGTTCAAGTGTGGGAAGATTGGACACTACGCCACGGAGTGCCCTGAAGGAAATAATGGAAACAGAAATGGGAGCGCGGGGAAGAAGCCTAATCCATTCAACAAAGGACAAGTGAACCACGTTAACATGGAGGACGTTGAAGAGCAGCCGAACGCGGTAATAGGTAAGTTTTTGGTTAAGTCATTTACCGCTCTTGTTATTTTCGATACTGGTGCATCGCATTCATACTTATCAAGGGGATTTGTGGATAAGTTTAATCTACCAACCCAAACCCTTAGGAACCCTCTGTTAGTAAGCTCACCCAGAGTAGAATACATGGCTAGCCGATGGTGCACCCAGGTACCCTTAACCATTGGCACACATGTTTTTCCGTCCGACCTAATTATCTTGGAGTCACAAGGATTGGATGTGATATTAGGTATGGACTGGATGTCAAAATTTGGAGGGAATATTGACTGTGCTAGTAAGTCGATTTATCTTACCACCCTGGAGGGAAAAAGGATTATGTGTCTAGGCATGTACCTAGAAGGAGCCAAGTGAATGCCCTTACGGGAGTTGTTCAGGAGGAAGTGCCTGTAGTGAAGGATTATCTAGATGTTTTTCCAGAGGAGTTACCAGGCATGCCACCGGATAGAGACATTGAGTTTTTGATTGAGCTGTTGCCGGGAACAGGACCAATATCCAAGAGACCCTATCGGATGCCCGCAAATGATCTGGAGGAAATCAAGAAACAGATCAAGGAGTTATTGGAGAAAGGATACATTCAAAGAAGTTCATCACCTTGGTGAGCCCCTGTGCTTTTGGTTGAGAAGAAGGATAAATCCCTAAGGATGGTTGTTCATTATCGAGCCTTGAATGAGGTGACGATTAAGAACAAGTACCCACTGCCGATGATCAATGATCTGTTTGATCTGTTGCAAGGAGCTAAGGTGTTTTCGAAGATCGATCTGCGGTCAAGATACCATCAGTTGAAGATACGTGAGAAGGATATACCAAAGACAGCGTTCACGACGCGTTATGGATTATACGAGTACACGGTCATGTCATTTGGACTGACTAATGCCCCTGCTTATTTCATGAGCATGATGAACAAGGTGTTCATGGAGTATTTGGACAAGTTTGTTGTGGTGTTTATTGATGATATTATGGTATACTCGAAGAACGAGGAGGAGCACAAGGAGCATTTGCGCTTAGTTCTCGAGAAACTCAGGGATCACCAGTTGTATGCTAAGTTTAGCAAATGCGAGTTTTGGTTGAAGGAAGTCGGATTCCTTGGACATGTTATATCGGGAGAAGGTATAGCAGTAGAACCCAGCAAAATTCAGTCAGTCACTGAATGGTTGGCACCCACCTCAGTTAGCGAGATCCGCAGTTTCCTTGGAATCGCAGGTTACTATTGGAGATTCATTGAGAACTTTTCCAAGATTGAAAAGCCAATGACTAGACTGTTAAAGAAGGATAGTAAGTTTAAATGGATAGAAGATTACGAGGCAAGTTTCCAGGAGTTGAAGGAACGGTTGACTACAGCACCAGTGCTAACACTGCCGGATATACATAAGGAATTCCAAGTGTATTGCGACGCCTCTCGCTTAGGACTTGGATGTGTACTTATGCAGGATGGAAGAGTTGTTTCATATGCCTCATGAAAACTAAAACCTCATGAGTTGAACTATGCCACACATGATTTGGAGTTAGCAGCCGTAGTGCATGCATTGAAGACCTGGAGGCATTACCTTATTGGAAACCGATGTGATGTATACACGGACCATAAGAGTTTGAAGTACATCTTCACCCAGAAGGAAATGAACCTTAGACAGAGGAGATGGTTGGATCTTATAAAGGATTATGATATGAAGCTACACTATCACCCAGGAAAGGCCAATGTTGTAGCAGACGCTTTGAGCAGGAAGAGTTATGCTAATATCCTGGAAGGTAAGGGACTGCCGAAGAAGTTAGCAGAGAATATCATGGAACTTCGATTGGAGATTGTTCCTAGAGGATTCGTTGCAACAATGGAAGTCCAGTCGACATTGCTGAACAAGATTCGGGAAGCTCAGAAGGATGACAAGGAGATTGCCGAGATAAAGGAGAAGATGAGCAAAGGAAAGGCCAAAGGTTTTTGTGAAGACGAGCACGATACCTTATGGTTTGAGGATCAAGTTTATGTGCCCAATAACCTGGAGATTAGGAAGTTAATACTTCAAGAGGCTCATGACTCACCATACTCGATACACCTAGGAAACACCAAGATGTATCTGGATTTGAAGGAACGTTTCTAGTGGACCGATATGAAGAAGGATATTGCCGAATATGTGGCCATATGTGATGTATGTCAGAGAGTGAAGGCAGAACATCAAAATCCAGCAGGATTATTACAGCCTATGCCGATACCTGAATGGAAGTGGGATAAAGTTGGCATGGATTTTATCACCAGATTGCCCAGGACTAAAACAGGATATGATTCCATATGGGTAGTAGTTGATCGCTTGACCAAAGTGGCTCACTTTATCCTAGTGAAAACCACTTATACCAGTGCAAAGTTGGCCAAGATTTATATGTCCAGGATCGTATGTCTACATGGAGTTCCGAGAACCATCGTATCAGATAGAGGAACACAGTTTACTTCAAAGTTCTGGCATCAGTTACATCAGACTTTGGGAACAAGGTTAGAGTTCAGTACAACTTTTCACCCACAGACAGATGGACAGACCAAGAGAGTGAACCAAATTTTGGAGGACATGTTGAGAGCTTGTGCGCTAGATTATGGATCTAGTTGGGATGACAATTTGCCTTACGCAGAGTTCTCGTACAACAACAGCTACCAAGCCAGTTTGAAAATGGCACCATTTGAAGCCCTGTATGGACGCAGGTGCAGAACACCTTTGATGTAGGACGAGGTAGGAGACCGACAGTTGTTTGGACCAGACTTGATCAAAGAGTCTGAGGAGAAGGTTAAATTGATTCGTGATAGATTGAAGATTGCTCAGTCCAGGAAGAAGAGTTATGCGGACTCAAAACGCAAATAGGTAACCTATGAAATTGGAGACCGAGTATATCTGCGAGTATCTCCCTTGCGAGGACTCAAACGTTTTAGAGTTAAGGGGAAACTAGCCCCGAGATTTGTAGGACCGCATCATGTTTTGGAGCAGATGGGAGAAGTTGCCTACAAGTTAGAGTTACCCGAGGGATTGTCAGGAGTTCATGATGTGTTTCACGTTTCACAGCTGAAGAAGTGTCATGCTGAGATGGCTGATATACCGTTAAGAGATACAATACCCTTGGAGGCAATTCAGTTGGACAGTGATTTGACCTACAAGCAAAAGCCAGTAAAGATTCTTGAGTTTGCCAGCATAGTCACTCGTAGTAAAGTTATCAAGTTTTGCAAAGTTCAGTGGAGCCACCATACCGAGGACGAAGCCACCTGGGAACGAGGGGATGATCTTCGCAAAGACCACCCCCACCTATTTTCTAGCCAACCCGAATCTCGAGGGCGAGATTCATCTTAAGGGGGGTAGGTTTGTAACATCCCAAATTTTTCGATTTGGAATGTTATACATAGTCATCCATGCATATCATATTTTATTTGCATTTCGTCTCACTATCCTCAAAATCCTAAGCAACTCAAGGACCCTCGGAGAGAGTTGGGGATTTTCCGGTTTTCAAATTTGATTTTTACCAAATTTTGAAACGAGGATTTTTGGTTTTAATTATTTTCTCTCCAAAAATATTTCATAGTAAAATATATGAGAGGAGATAATATGACTTCTCCAAGATAATTGAAATATTGGTGGAAAAATATTAAAATCAAATATTTGTTTTATTTGGATTTTATTGCAATTTTGTTTGCATTAGAAAAATTGCACGTTTTTCAAAATTGCATTTTCGGGCCAAGAAAATGTTCATCTCATTCTAAATATTTTATTTAGACGGTGAAAATTTGTTTTGGAATTTTTAGATTTTTATTTATTTTTTCTAGGATTTTTTTCGGCGCGATTATTTAAAAAAAATTCCTGCCCGACTGGGCCTAAGGCCCAGCCGAGCCAGGCCGCCGCCGCCGCCTCCTGCGCGCGCCACCCCGCCGACGCTCGGACTTGGAGTCCGAGCCGGACTCCGCGCCGCCGCCGCTGCCTTACCCCTCCCCCAAGCAGCCACCGCCCCTCCCCTTTAAATACCGCCCCCAACACCACACCGCCACCACCGCCGCCCGTGTCGCCTGCAGCCACCGCCGCCCCGCGCCACGCCAGCCACCCCGGGCCGCGCCAGCCGCCGCCGCCCGCAGCTGCCGCCGCCGCCCCCGCGAGCCGCCACCCCACCGCCCGCAACCCATCCCGCCGGAGCCCTTGCCGGAGGTAGCCACCGGACTCCCCCGCTGGATTTTTTTAAAAACCGTTCGGTTTTTTAGAAAACCCTAGATCCGTTTTTTTCGGATTCGCCGGTTTTTCTCGGTTCCTCTAGTTAGCGGACGTTCGTCCGTATGTTCGTTTTAACGAATGGTTTTCGCCCGTTAGATCCAGCTAACGAACGCTCGTTCGTTAGTCCGTTCGTCAGTTTTCTTTTATCGGATTTATTTCGCGATTTCTCTGATCGCGATATCTGATCCAATCTTAGTTTCTGTTTATCTTTTCGCTCGTTAGTCGGAATCAGGTGATTCAAGTGCCTAGATCTTCGTCTCGAGACCCTCTTTCTGTTTAACCAACTCAAATAAGTTTTTGCTACTGTAAAATTTGACCTAGGTTCAGATTAGTAAACGAAGCTTCTCTTTTTCGCTGTTTGAGTTTCGTTGCTCTGTTTGATTTGATTCTTTTTGCGAACCAGAGTTCTTAAGTTGAACCTTCTGGTCAACCCTCTTTTATTTGAGATTTACCCATGCTTTCTTTGCTTGTTGCTTATGTAAGTTATTGTTTGTTTGCGATAGAACAACTGAAGTGCAAAGCATGCTACTACGAGTCCCTAGGTTTTGCAGACCATCAGCAAGGCAAGTAACACTTTGATCATATCCCTTTTATCACCCAGTTTTTATGCATTAGTTCCAATCCTCAAACATTGCATGATTAGGATGTCATTAACATGTGGGTTGGGAAGTAGTTGTTGAGGTAGAACCTATTACCATGTTACATTCAAACCCTTGGGAGTTACTTCCACGCGTTGCTTATATTGCCATGCTATGCTATGCTCGTAGACGTGGTTTGGGTTTGAGTGAAATCCATGACAGATGGGAGATTGTTAATTAATGGTTCAAACTTAAGGTGGCAACTTAAATTAACATCTGGGTGGATTGAGGCACCTGGAGTACCCGGTGTTGCCTGTATTTTTGGAAATCCCGGAGTACCCGTGTGATCTTCCTATGGACCGCCACCCAGGCTCAAAGGGAACTGAGATGATTCATGCTAGAAACTTCCGTGTGCAGCCACAAGCTATTATGGGCTCTAGCATAGTTGAGTAAGTTACGTGAAGCTCTTGAAGAGGCAGATCAGCAGGTAGTGGGATGTAGGTTTGGTATGGTCTGTCCAGAGTAGAGAGTTAATGTTTCTGAAAGACTATGTCTCGGTCATCCGTTTCTAAAACACCTTGTAGTGCGAGAAATCCAACGGAGGTGATCGAGTCTTGTGGGGAAAAGTGCGCAAACCTCTGCAGAGTGTATAATCTAATCATGGTTAGTCGTGTCCTCGGTTATGGACAATTCTTGAGTATATAGTATTTGGGTTATCACATGTATCCCATCATTCTTAATTAATATTGTTGGGTTGTTAATCACTTTAATTGGGATTGAGTTGGAGGAACCTTCTCAATGATGTATCAACTACCATGATAGTTAAATTAAAATATATTCCTTTGTTGTAGGGAAAAATTGGCTTTTCGCAAAAACTATAACCATAGAGCTTTCCACCAGCCAAATATGCATGTAGTGATAGCTTTATTCTGTTCTTGCTCTACTGTGTTATTTTGCCAGCATATTCCATGTGCTGACCCGTTTTCGGGCTGCAACGTATTATGTTGCAGACTTTTCAGACGAGGAGTAAGGTTTGTTAGGTTGTTGTCGTGCAGCTCAGCTATGCCGTTGGAGTTAATGGACTCACTTTATCTTCCAAGCCTTCCGCTGTTATCGCATTAGATGGCCTTAAGCCATATTATTGTAATAAGTTCTCTCTTGAGACATTCGATGTAATAAGTGTGTGATTGCCACTTTGTTATAAATCCTTCGAGTACTGTGTGTGTCAGCATTACCGATCCAGGGATGACACTGAACCACAGAGACTTGACCATCTGAGGTCAGGTCGCTACAAGCCTAAACCAGGACAACTTTTCGAGTGGCATTTCCTCTATAATAGTAGGTGATGTTGCACCAGCCGACGAACCCTAGCTACTGTACATGGGGAGCTAGGGAGTAGTCGCATAGAAGAAAACCCGCATGCAGCGACCTGGGGAGCTGGACCAGCACAAGAAGTTATACCTCATGTGTGCGAAATGTCGCTTAGGCGGGCGGGCAGGGTCAGCCCACACGATGGCAGCGAACAAGGGCGTAGAGGACCTTCGTCCGTGCCAGTGCCGGCTCTGAGAGGATGGTGCGCATCGGTTTCCTCCATTGCCGACGGCGACAACGTCAACGCTGAACCTCCTCACCTCCCGCAGCGGACGGGATTCGGCCGGATCTATGACCACCGGTGAGGAGAGAGATAGAGTGGAAACTATCATCTTGTTTTGATCTGGAGAGGGTGAGAGAGAGAAACACGAGAAACCCTACCAAACAAGAGGCTATATATACAATGGAGTAAAAAAATCTCTCCATATTAGTGGTTTTAAATAGAATACGCGTGTTCCCGAAAAAAGAAATGAAAATTGGTGGACAAATTTTTTTAACATGCCAAGAAAGAAAACTCGATCAAAAACATGCCCCCGCTTCCAGGTCGCGAGACTCGTCGTGCACACACACATAGACATAGACATGCATATCCGTGTTTACGTAAAATTCCATCTCCATCTCCATCTCCATATCCAATCATATTTGTCCAACTGGCACATTATTTACGTTGTTAATTATAAAGACAGCAATACTAACGTACATCATCTCTTGTTTGTGGGCGTCCGGAATGCTGCCACACCCGCTCCTGACCAACCCGAACCCTCTTCATCACCCACACGTGCTTCCCGCCCGAAACGGTCAGTGCCGCATTCATGCCGGGCCAGAGCGGATGCGACCTCTCATTGGCGCCGGCATTGAAGCGGCGCGCCGGCCGAGAGAGCGTCGCCCATGCCGCTTCCCGATGCACGTGACTACTCCATGTTCAAAGGTCGCAATAGCCGGCCACAACATGCATGTAAAAAGTTCTTGGGAGTCCGTGCTATAGCTAGTTGTCCTCCCCCAACTCGTCAATCTCTTCCAGTAGTGTCGAGCATCCCGACTGTACTCGATTTGCGGTGAGTGGCATGTCGAGCGACCGTGTGGGGTGGAGCCATGGAGGAGGGTGAGACACGAACGCGACAGACGTGATTTAAACGTTGGTTTTGCTCGATGGCGCGATCCAACTAAACGAAACATTGGTTTCTCTCCGTTTCCATTTTTTCTTCGGAAAAACGGAAACTTTCCACTCCATTTTCATTCCTACTCCAAGCTTTCCTAGTTACAACAATCCATCAAATACAAAGGAAAACTAACATGCATGCTGATGCATCTCAATGATTCACGGATCATAGCCAATATTTACTTCATAACTAAAGACAAAAGTTGTGAGAGTGTGTACAAAATAAAAACTACTGATGGGGTCACTACAACTTAAACCCTAAACCCTAAACCCTAAACAAGATTTAATTTCCTGGCTAGGTAGAACCAGTCAAAGGAAAGACGGCTGGCACCCTCGGATCATACGATGCTTTTTTGCGGTTCCACTAAAATCGAGCTGAGCATCCCTGATAGCAAAGATATTGAAGAAGTGTGATTAGAATAATAGTACTGACACTAGTTCATGAGATATAAACTCATCACAAATAGAAGCCAGTAGAAGTAGAGAAAGATCGACATGGAGATGGAGATACGTGGGGAGCTGCGGCAGTGGAGCAAGACGACTCCAAAAGGAAGATGTACCTGGGACGTTGGGCTGTAGCTAGAAGGGAGGTTGGGAGGCGGCATTAGCCCATACCGCGGGGACCCCTAATTTGGATGCACCGACAGTGGGTTTTCTCCCTCGCTGATGTCGACCGCGTCTACGCACAACATCATTCCCTTCCCCCAGCGGCGGGATCAGGCCGGATCTATGACCAGCAGTGTGGCCACCATCGTTTTCTGCTTGTGAAAAGAGCAACCCAAGCAAGCAGGCTTGTAGCTTAGGCTCCTGCTAGTGTATATACAGTAGTTTTATTTTTCTCTCCATATCAACCATTTTATATTATGTACGTGTCATTGAAGAGTGAAATGATGGTTGCTTCTTTCGACTAACTTACTGTGTGATTTGACTGCTCCTTAGTGGCCCCTACACGTACTCCCCCTACGTGTATGACCGTTCTCGAGTCTCACTTGTACTTATCTCTATTTTCTTGCATGACACGTAGACAGGATGCGCATAGAGGAATTTTGTTACTGCACATTGTTATGTAGTACTACTAGTACCTACTCCCTCCTTCCGGTTCACTACTGGTACTCCCTCCGTCCTGGCTTATTGGTCCCCTTTGTACTCAATTTATGGACTTATTTTCCTCAAGAAATTGTCTTTACCAACGTATTAATATCGGGAATGCATGCATGAACATTGAATGATTAAACCTTGCATGCAACGTTTTGACAAAGCATTTACTTATGAACATGTGAATGTGAGGGACTACAACCTCGTGCATGCATGCAACAGTCACATGTACACATGGACGCAAAACGCGTGCGACGCCCTAATGCAAGCACGTCCCAGCCACGACGGAACACACACGGTCACACTCAAGTGCTCAACCTACAAGTGCATGCACACACATACTCAGCCAGGGTGAGCTAGTGACCGTATAAATATCAGAAAATGTATATATTGAGCGCAATGAGCGTATTATGAAGTCCACTGACCGTATTTTTACAAATATATAGTGACAGACAATGTATTTAACTCGTTTGAAATTAAGCCATATTAATCGGAAAGGAGGCAGTATGGACTAGTATTACTTTGTTGTGTCCTGTCAACTTCTGAACAATGAGAAGCTTGCTGGACGGGAGAAGCTTGCGCGCGGTGGCTTGCAGTACGGGGAGAAACTTTTGACTAATGCAAGCTCTTCCTTGGTCAGGCGATGGATGTGCAATAGTTAATTCATTGTCAGATTGCAAGAAGCATACACCGTACTAGTACCATTATTGTTCGACTTCCCGAAGAGGAGAACAGCTAAGCGCAAAGTTTACTAGTACTGGTACAACTACTATAGAGGTATGTACTACTGCTAGGAACCGGATGGGGGAGCGTATGCACTCTTATTTTATTTTAAAATGTGATAAAGCAATATTCAACACATTTGGTTCTCTTTGAGGGTTCTCGCATGTGATAATGGAAGTTGATTGCATGGAACACTCGCCACAACTCTCACTTAATTCTAGCTCATATCCTGTTACAAATAGGAGCGTTCGGTAATATTTTCTCTTTTTTTTGTTATTCTGCATGTAAACAGGTCAACAAACCTTGCGACGCATCTTTGTGCGAACCGTGCTTGCTGCTCTTTGAATGTGACCGAGAGCTGGCTTGATGAAACACCTCGCTTCCTTCTTATTTTTTTGCGGGGTACCTCGCTTCCTAATGACTAGTCTCTTGGTTGATCGTCCTAAGAATGCTTATATATGACTAAAGCTCTCTCATTTACCCGCAAAAAAGATTAAGCTATAGCGACCCGATCCCAATGGACCGTAGTCTCTGTGTTTAAGTGTCATCCCTGGATCAGTATTGCTGACACACACAGTACTCGAGGATTTATTGTAGAGTTCAATCACACACTTATTACAATGAGTGTCTCAAAAAGAGTATGTATTACAATAATATGGCTGAAGGCCATCTAAATAAGATAACTACGGAAGCTTCAAAGATAAATGAGTCCATCCAACTCCACGGCAAAACTGAGTGCACGACAACGACCTATCGCACCTTACTCTTCGTCTGAAAACTTTGCAAGATGATACGTTGCAGCCGTGTAGGTCAGCACATGGAATTTGCTCGCAAGATAACACTATAGAGCAATGAACAAATAACAGCTATCACTACATGCATATTTGGCTGGTGGAGGCTCTATGGTTATCATTTGCATAAAGCTAATTTTTCCCTACAACAAAGGAATATATTTTATTTAACTACAAAGTTTGATGACATTATTGAGAAGGTACCCCCAACTCAATCCCAAATTAAAATTAATAACCAAACAAATTCATTAAGTAAAGTGATGAGATCAACACAATAATTCAAATACCAGATACTCAAGATGTCCATAACTGGGGACACGGCTAACCATGATTAGTTTATACACTCTACAGAGGTTTGCGCACTTTTCCCCACAAGACTCGATCTCGTCCGTTGTATTTCTCGCATTGCAAGATGTTTGAGAAACGGATGACCGAGACAAGGTCTTTCCGAAGAGTTCACCTTAACCGATAGATAGGCCGGTACACCTACAATTCCCCTACATCTGCTAGCCCATCATGGAAAGGATTCCCGCAACTTACTCAACTATGCTAGAGCCCACAATGGCTTGTGGCTGCACATGGAAGTTTCTAGCATGAATAATCTTATGATCCCTTTGAGCCTGGGTGGCATTCCATAGGAGGATCACACGGGTACCCCGGGATCTCCGAGGACAACACTGGATTCCCCAGGTGCCCACAACCAATCCACCCGGATGTGTATTAAAGTAGCCACCTTAAGTTTCCCTTAGTTATAATTAATTCTCACATCTTTCATGAATCTCACATACCAATCCACATCTACGAGCATAACAAAATAGTGCAAGAATAACGTAATAATACCCGGGGTTTGGTATAAGACAATAGGTTCCTACCTCATCAACTACTTCCCAACACCCACATGTTATCAAAATCATACTCACGCAATGTTTGAGGATTTGAAACTAATGCATAAAATTGGGTAAATAAAAGGGTATGATCAAAGTGTTACTTACCTTGCTGATGATCGGAAAACCCTAGAGATTCGTAGTAGCAAGCTTCGCACTCCGAGAACTCTATCATGAACAAAAAATAGCATACATAATCACTCAAGCATATGATGCAAAAGGTAAAACCAAAAGAAAAGATCTAAACAGAAAGTTCAAGTGAAGAGCTTCGATTTGCAAAAAGAATCACTCGAATCAGAGTTATGAAACTCAAACTACAATCAAAATAAGTTCAAATTCAAATATTCTTGAAACCAAATTTAAAATTTTCAAAATCATGTTCAAGTTGTTTATCTGGACAGAGGGAACAAGACGAAGATTTTGGCATTGGTTTCACCGGATTTGGATTAACGAGCAAAAAGTAGTGAGGGTTTGAAGATTAGGGACTAATATGTGATGAAAATAATTACGGATAGGTCCTTGGCCGAAAAAATTAAACTAAAAAGAAAAATCTAACGAATGAACGTTCACTAACAGAAACTAACGAGCAAATCCTTCTATTAAAAAAACGAATAGGGCGAACGTTCTCTAAATAACATAACCTAAATAATAAACTGATCTAATAAAAATAAAACCAAACTTAAAAAAACGGACGGGTTTCATCGGTTTTATACCGGTTCGGAGAAAAAGACCGGCGGCGGCGACGGCTTCTCCGGCGAGACGAGGCTAGGCGGCGCGACAGCGGCAGCGGGCTCCGGCGAGCGGCAGCAGCGGTGGCGGCGGCCTGGGTCGGGGCGGCAGCGGCGACTTGGGAGGAGAGGGGCGAGGCGGCGCTCTATTTAAAGAGGGGGTAGCTGACTTGGGAGAGGGTGTAACACCCTCGATGCGGCTATATCTCCCACGTGTCGGAGCATGACTTAGAGGCATAACCGCATTGAAGGCAATGTCGCAAGAGGGGTAATCTTTACACATCCCATGTACTGAATAAGAAAGAGGTACAGAGTTGGCTTACAATCGCCACTTCACAAAATACATGAATAAAGCATTACATCAATCAGATACAATCAAGGTCCGACTCCGGAACCAAAATAAAAGAAGACTACCCCTAATGCTACAGATCCCCGATCACCCCAACTGGGCTCCACTACTGATCAACTGAACGAAACAACACAATGAACAAGATCTTCATCGATCTCCTCCTTGAGATTGGTTGCGTCACCTGCATGGTCTCATCGGCACCTGCAAGCTGGTTTTGGAAGTATCTGTGAGCCACGGGGACTCAGCAATCTCACACCCTCGTGATCAAGACTATTTAAGCTTATGGGTAGGGAAAAGGTATGAGGTGGAGCTGCAGCAAGCACTAAGCATATATGGGGCTAACATACGCAAAAGAGAGCGAGAAGAGAAGGCAAAGCACGATCGACAAACTATGATCAAGAAGTGATCCTAGAACAACCTACGTCAAGCATAACTCCAACACCATGTTCACTTCCTGGACTCCACCGGAAAGAGACCATCACAGCTACACACGCGGTTGGTGTATTTTAAATAAGTTAAGTTTCAGGTTCTCTACAACCGGACATTAACAAATTCCCATCTGCCCATAACCACGGGCACGGCTTTCGAAAGTTCAAATCCCTGCAGGGGTGTCCCAACTTAGCCCATCACAAGCTCTCACGGTCAACGAAGGATATTCCTTCTCCCAGGAAGACCCGATCAGGCTCAGAATCCCGGTTACAAGACATTTCGACAATGGTAAAACAAGACCAGCAAAGCCACCGGAATGTGCCGACAAATCCCGATAGGAGCTGCACATATCTCTTTCTCAGGGCACACCGGATTGTCCAAGGTTCCGGTAGGCCAGCCCAGAGTTGCCCCTGGTGGCCACCGGTAGCTAACAGGTTGGACCAACACTCAAAGGAGCACTGCCCCGGGGGTTTAAATAAAGATGACCCTTGGGCAGGCCTACCCAAGGGAAAGAAAAGGCTAGGTGGCAAATGGTAAAACCAATGTTGGGCCTTGCTGGAGGAGTTTAATTCAAGGCGAACTGTCAAGGGGTTCCCATTATAACCCAACCGTGTAAGGAACGCAAAATCCGGGACCATAACACTGATACGACGGAAAGCTAGGGCGACAAGAGTGGAACAAAACACCAGGCATAAGGCCGAGCCTTCTACCCTTTACTAAGTATATAGATGCATTAATATAAATAAGAGATATTGTGATATCCCAACAAAATAACCATGTTCCAAACATGGAACAAGCTCCAATCTTCACCTGCAACTAACAATGCTATAAGAGGGGCTGAGCAAAGCGGTAACATAGCCAAACAATGGTTTGCTAGGACAAGGTGGGTTAGAGGCTTGGCTTAACAATATGGCAGGCATGATATAGCAAGTGGTAGGTATCGCGACATAGCAATAGATCGAGCAACTAGCAAGCAAAGATAGAAGTGATTTCGAGGGTATGGTCATCTTGCGTGAGATCCCGCAAGGAAAAAGAACGAGTCCATGAATAAGACAAAAGGACGTAGTCGAACGGATCCTCACAAACACAACGTTATCGGAACCAACCCGAAGAAGCAACACCGGAAAGAAGCAAACAACATAGTAAACAACCACCACATAAGCATGACATGATGCACAACCAGGTATGATGCATGTCTGGTTTAATGAGGCATGGCATGGCAAAGTGCACTAAAAATACTAGAAATTAAGTGGAGCTCAATATGCAACTCCATTGCATATTGACGGAACACCACATTCAAGTTATTTAGTTCGATCTTGTTTATGTACCCAACAATATTAAATGTTGTTAAACATGGCAAGAGGGTGAAGCAAAGTAAAACTACCTATCTAGTCAAGTTTAAATGAGGCCGGAAACAACGAAAAACAATTCCGAAAAATCCTCATATGCATATATTAGGTTTGTTACTGTTCTGCCCTAAACCAAATTTTATAGTTGTTAAACATGCAAAGTGATGCCACCATGTTAAACTATTCATTTTTCTACACCATTTACATGTAAAGATTATTTAAAATCGAGCTACGGTTATTTAGTTATGAATTAAAGCATTTTAACATGGCATAGGAGCAAATTTAACCAAACAGCATTTTAAATATTTTAACATGGCAAGAAAGTAGCATATTATGAAACTAGATGAAAAACTAAGCATATTATATATATAAATTGTTTTAATCCGATGCACGATTATTAAGTTATGATATGCATGATGTTTGAGGGCTAAACTGTAAAACTAGCGAACTCCGGAAAATAACTAAATCGCAGAACCTAAAAAAACCTACACGGACCGGATCTAGAACATGGCCCAACAGAGAAGGGGGCGCAGCGGAGGCTCACCATGGGCTGAGGCCCAACTTGTGAGGAGGGAGGCCAGAAAAGGCGGCGCAGATCTGGCCCGACTGGGCCTGGCTTGGCGCTGGCCGGCCCAGACTCGCGAGGCGGGGAGGATACGGGCGCGACGCCCTCTGTTCGATAGAGAACCAAAGGAGCAGCGGCGCTGGAGCGGCTTGCAGGTGGACTTGGCGCGGCGGCTTGCCGGTGGTCTCCGGCGAGGGCACCTGTGGACGGGGACAGGGCCCAGCCGGCGGGATCCGGCCGGAACGGTCAAGACGGCGGAGACACGGATCTGGCCGGTTCATATGTCCTGGCGAGGCGACATTGCAGGGGGGGTCGAGGATCTCGTTACCCATGGTGGCGATGAAGTAGAGCAACAAGCGGACACCGCGGTGCTCTGGCGAAGTTGGGGAAGTCCGGCGCACGAGGAACGACGCGGGGAAGGAAGGCTGGGCGCGGGTCCATGGTGCGGGGCAGGCGAGAATCTCGTAGAGGCACTGGTGCAGGCAAAGCTCAGCGAGGCCATGGCGCGGATGCTCCTTTCGACAGAGAAACATGAGAACAGAGAGAGATGAGAGAGGGAGAAACGGTAGGAGCACGGGAAGAGGGAACAGAAGGAGAGGGTCGCGACGGGGGCTCATCTGCTGGTCTCGGGAGGAGCTCGTCTCCCAGGTCAACGAGGACAGCGAAGACGAGTTGGATCGAGGGGAGGCCTCGGGTGGAGTCTGGTTGGTGGGATTGGGTCGGGGGGAATGAGGGGATCCCGAGGATTTGATTGTGGCGGCGGCAAGGAGGAATGATGGGACAGTTCCCCTAGATTTTAGGGTTTGGTCTAGATTTAGACTAGGGAGTATATATATATAAGGAAAGAGGGAGAGTTTAGGGGCTAATCCGTCCCTCCAATAAAATCGAGCGGTTGAGAAAAAAATATGTTAGGAAGTCCAATTAAGAAAACGGAGACATTTTGTAGATGTTTGGGGATGATCCGGGCACAACCGTAACGACTGTCCGGGTCGGGTCCGGGACAACTTTCGGACGCGCGCGCGAGGAGGGCCGCCGGCTGACGAGAGAGGTTAGGTTGGGCCTAGCGGTAGGTAGTGGACTGTGTAGAAGGCCTCAGGCTGAGAAAAGAGAAGAGAGAAGACCCGGCGACTGTTTCCGGAGACCGAAAACGTCCGATGTTTGACCGACTATATTGTCGCTATAGTTAATCGTTGGGGCGTCAAATGGACTCCGAACGCGATGAAGCTCGGCAGGCGGCCTACCGACAACAAAACAACACCACACACCAACTTTCAACCCATTCCGAGAACATTTTCTGGCCACTTATAAAATAATATTTTGGACGTGCCGCGGGCGCCTGCAAGTGTGTCTGGGCTCAGAACGGAGAATGGACGGAACTGGGGGAACCCGGACGGATGCAAGTTTTGAAAAACATGATGATGCAATGCATATGATGACATGATATGGAATGCATGACATGCAAGCAAAAGACAAGGCAACACAGTGAATAACTGAAGACACCTGGCACATCGGTCTCGGGGCGTCACAACACTCCACCACTACGAGAGGATCTCGTCCCGAGATCTAGGATGGCACCGGAGAGAAACGGAAAAGGAAGAGAAGAGGTAAAGCTAAGTTGCTTCTTTGACGAATGAGTGAAACCAAAGAACCTTGGGAGGTTTAAAAAATTTGAGAAAAGAATACAACGAAGGTGTACAAAGTCGAAAACACTCCGTTAGAAAAGAGGAACAAAGAACATTGCGAAAAAACCTTGAGGTTGAAGGGCAAGATATATATTGAAACCACTCCGGTTAAAACAAGATAGAGAAGGATTAAGAATGATATAATTTGAACAGCACTCCGACTGAAAAGAAAAGGAATTGAATAATAACTTGATAAGATGAGAAGATACTTGATGAAATCAACAATACACTCCCTCCGGAACTATTGAAAGAATGGCACAAGGGGTAAGAACAATTTCAGACAGCACTCCGGTTGAGAAGGGATGGGAAACTTGATAAGATGAGAGAACTTGAATGAAGGACACGACACTCCGGTTAAGTGGATAAGCAAAGAAAAGAACATGATCTTCACAATACGAGATGATGAGTGAAGAGAGCATCATCACAATGCCTCCGGAAGAAATGAAAGAATGCAAAGAAAAGAACGGAGAAGAAAAATAACATGTTCTACCTCAAATGAAATTGAGAGAGCATCCTTAAAAAGAAGGATGGAACGGAGTTGTTGGGAAATCAACAACGAAAAGAACATGCTTGTTGAGGGCTTATGGCAAACATCTCAAGAACTTGAGGTGAAAACCTGCCCCAAACGAAAACAATTGCTTGCTTGAGAGCGACGGAGAGATGAAAGCATCTTTCATCGTGAGAATAGGAGGAAACTTGGATTATTGATAAGCACCCCAATAGCAACATTCCTTAGGGAAGGTTTTAGGTGAAATATAATCCAAGATAACTCCAATGAAGAGATAGATGGATTTAAGATACCTCATTCTTGTGAATGAAGAATGATATATTACCACCTCAAAAGATAAGGGAGAACAATTGCACTCCAGATTGCAAGATGAAGAAAACTTGAGCTCCTCTAAAAAGAACTCCAGTAAGCAAAAGGATAATGAAAAGAAAGAGAAGTTGAGAACACAAGGTGAAACCTTGTAATGATTTAGATGGATCTTCGTGGTGACATACTTGAAAGAGCTTGGAACTCCGGGAAAAGAAAAGATGAAATAAATGAAACCGAGAATTTGATGAGCCTCCAGAATAAGGAATTAATCACTTGGATGAAGCAAGAATAAGAATTACGTTATGTGTATCCTTCACCGATTAAATTGATGACCCACATTGGATTTGGCATGCTACTTATTCTCGTAGAATGGATTAAGATAGATATAGCGTCAAACTTGGGAAGGTCTTCAATGAACCACCGGTAGGATTGAAACAACGAATGAATTGATATGATAAACAAAAGAAGAGAATCTTGAATGAACCACGGTAAGAATTGAACAACGAATGAAGTAAAAGGATGAATCACCAGTAAGAATTGTGAAATGAACGAAGATACTTGAGACAATCTAGATACATGAGAACGAAGGGATCATGAACTGATTAGAGATCACTTGAACGATGCACCGGTAAGATTGGAGAATGATAACTGACAGCTGGGAATGAATAAACCTGAAATGATGGACTCCGGATAACAAACTGAGAAGACTCTTGAATTGCTTCGGATGGGTGAAAAGAATTCTGACAATCAAAAAACAATTATGAAAGGATGGCATTTAAGCTAGAACCACGAATATTGAAGAGAATGGAGTAAGATATGGAGGAAAAAAATCTTCTTCGATCTTCAAATCCAGAGAAAGATAACGAGAAACCACCACTGAGAAATGTTGAGGCACTCCGGAATGAAGAATGGAAAGGTTGAACCGACGATGAAAAGAATTTGAAAGATCTTGGAGGAAGACATATGACTGATGACAATTCATTCTTACGTCAAACTAGGAAAAGAATTTGATAATATCTCTGGGAAAAATTAGAAGAGTCAGGTAAGATCCTGGAAAAAGACCTGTGGGTTAGGGTGTTGGGGATCGTAGAAGAAATTTAAAAATTTTCTACGCATCACCAAGATCAATCTATGGAGTAATCTAGCAACGAGGGGAAGGGGAGTGCATCTACATACCCTTGTAGATCGCTAAGCGGAAGCGTTACTAGAACGCGGATGAGGTAGTCGTACTTGTAGCGATTCAGATCGTGGTCGATTCCGATCTAAGCGCCGAACAACGGCGTCTCCACGTTCAACACACGTGCAGCCCGGTGACGTCTCCCATGCCTTGATCCAGCAAGGAGAGAGGGAGAGGTTCGGGAAGACTCCGTCCAGCAGCAGCACAACAGCGTGGTGGTGGTGGAGGAGCGCGGTACTCCAGCAGGGCTTCGCCAAGCACTACGAGAGACGAGGAGGGAGAGAGGTAGGGCTACGCCTTGGGAGAGAGAGACTCCTGTGTTGTGCAGCCCCAAAACCTCCACTATATATAGGGGCAAGGGCAAGGGGAGGCTCCCTAGGGTTTCCCCTAGGGGGGGCGGCAGCTAGGGCAGATGGGATCTCCCCCTTGGGTGACTTGGCCCCCAAGCCAGGAGGTGGGAACCCTAGATGGGGCGCCCCAAACCCCCTGGTCACGTGGGAATAGGTGAGGGGGGCGCACAGCCCCTTAATGGGATGGTTTGCCCCCTTCCCTTGGCCCATGAAGCCCCCCAACAC
This sequence comes from Triticum urartu, assembly GCF_056163025.1. Lineage (NCBI taxonomy): Eukaryota > Viridiplantae > Streptophyta > Magnoliopsida > Poales > Poaceae > Triticum > Triticum urartu. Next base: position 286,743,538 of record NC_141879.1, read on the forward strand.
TTGCCGGGGCTCCCGAAACACCTTTCGGTCATGCTGGTCATCACCCGGTACCTCCAGAACACTTTCGGACTCCAAAACCCTTTGTCCAATATATCAATCTTCACCTCCAGACCATTCCAAACTCCTCGTGACGTCCGGCATCTCATACGGGACTCCAAACAACATTCGGTAACCGCGTACATACTTTCCCTATAACCCTAGCGTCATCGAACCTTAAGTGTGTAGAGCCTATGGGCTCGGGAATAATGCAGACATGACCGAGACATCTCTCTGGTCAATAACCAACAGTGGGATCTGGATACCCATGTTGGCTCCCACATGTTCCACGATGATCTCATCGGATGAACCACGATGTCAAGGATTCAGTCAATCCCATATACAATTCCCTTTGTCTACCGGTATAGTACTTGCCCGAGATTCGATCGTCGGTATCCCGATACTTTGTTCAATCTCGTTACCGGCAAGTCTCTTTACTCATTCCGTAACACATCATCCCGTGATCAACTCCTTGGTCACATTGTGCATATTATGATGATGTCCTACCGAGTGGGCCCAGAGATACATCTCCGTTTACATGGAGTGACAAATCCCAGTCTCGATTCGTGCCAACCCAACAGACACTTTCGGAGATACCCGTAGTGCACCTTTATAGCCACCCAGTTACGTTGTGGCGTTTGGTACACCCAAAGCATTCCTATGGCATCTGGGAGTTGCACAATCTCATGGTCTAAGGAAATGATACTTGACATTAGAAAAGCTTTAGGAGACGAACTATACGATCTTGTGCTAGGCTTAGGATTGGGTCTTGTCCATCACATCATTCTCCTAATGATGTGATCCCGTTATCAATGACATCCAATGTCCATGGTCAGGAAACCATGACCATCTATTGATCAACGAGCTAGTCAACTAGAGGCTTACTAGGGACATGTTGTGGTCTATGTATTCACACATGTATTATGGTTTCCGGTTAATACAATTATAGCATGAACAATAGACAATTATCATGAACAAGGAAATACAATAATAACCATTTTATTATTGCCTCTAGGGCATATTTCCAACAGTCTCCCACTTGCACTAGAGTCAATAATCTAGTTCACATCACTATGTGATTGCAATGAATCCAACACCCATGGGGTTTGTTCATATCTTGCTTGTGAGAGAGGTTTATTAGTTAATGAGTCTGAACCTTTCAGATCGATGTGTGCTTTACAAATCTCTATGTCATCTTGTAGATGCAGCTACCACATGCTACTTGGAGCTATTCCAAATAACTGTTCTACTATACGAATCCGGTTTACTAATCAGAGTCATCCGGATTACTGTCAAAGTTTGCATCGACATAACCCTTTATGACGAACTCTTTTACCACCTCCATAATCGAGAAAATTCCTTAGTCCACTAGTTACTAAGGATAAGTTCGACCGCTGTCGTGTGATCCATTCCTGGATCACTCTTGTACCCCTTGACTGAATCATGGCAAGGCACACTTCAGGTGTGGTACACAGCATAGCATACTATAGAGCCTACGTCTAAAGCATAGGGGACGACCTTCGTCCTTTCTCTCTCCTCTGCCGTGGTCAGGTCTTGAGTCTTACTCAATATTCACACCTTGTAACACAGCTAAGAACTCCTTCTTTGCTGATCTATTTTGAACTCCTTCAAAATCTTGTCACGGTATGTATTCATTCAAAAGTACTATTAAGCGTTTTTGATCTATCCTTATAGATCTTGATGCTCAATGTTCAAGTAGCTTAATCCAGATTTTCCATTGAAAAACACTTTTCAAATAACCCTGCATGCTTTCCAGAAATTCTACATCATTTCTGATCAACAATATGTTAACAACATATACTCATCAAAAATTCTATAGTGCTCCCACTCACTTCTTTGGAAATACAAGTTTCTCATAAACTTTGAATAAACCCAAAATCTTTGATCATCTCATCAAAGCGTACATTCCAACTCTGAGATGCTCACTCCAGTCCTTAGAAGGATTGCTGGAGCTTTGCATACTTGTCAGCATCTTTCAGGATTGACAAAACCTTCTGGTTGTATCACATACAACCTTTTCTCAAGAAAAATGTCGAGGAAACAATGTTTTTTACATCCTATCTGCGTGATTTCATAAATAATGCAGTAACTGCTAACATAATTCCAACAGACTCTTAGCATCGCTACGAGTGAGAAAGTCTCATCGTAGTCAACTCCTTGAACTTGTCAGGAAACATCTTAATGACAAGTCGAGCTTTCTTAATGGTGACACTTACCATCATTGTTTGTCTTCCTTTTAAAATCCATCTGCACCCAATAGCCTTATGACCATGAAGTGGTTCTTTCAAAGTCTATACTTTCTTTTATACATGGATCCTCTCTCGGATTTTATGGCCTCGAGCCATTCTTCAGAATCTGGGCCCACCATCACTTCTCCATAGCTCGTAGGTTCATTGTTGTCTAGCAATATGACTTCCAAGACAGGATTACGTACCACTCTGAAGTAGTATGCATCCTTGTTGACCTATGAGGTTTAGTAGTGACTTGATCTGAAGTTTCATGATCACTATCTTAAGCTTCCACTTCAATTGGTGTAGGTGCCACAGGAACAACTTCCTGTGCCCTGCTACACACTAGTTGAAGTGATGGTTCAATAACCTCACCATGTCTCCACCATCCTCCCACTCAATTCTTTCGAGAGAAACTTTTCCTCGAGAAAGGACCCGTTTCTAGAAACAATCACCTTTGCTTCCGGATCTGAAATAGGAGGTATACCCAAATATTTTTGGGTATTCTATGAAGATGCATTTATCCGCTTTGGGTTCAAGCTTATCAGCCTGAAACTTTTTCACATAAGCATCGCAGCCCCAAACTTTTAAGAAACGACAGCTTAGGTTTCTCTAAACCATAGTTCATACGGTGTCGTCTCAACGGAATTGTGTGGTGCCCTATTTAAAGTGAGTGTGGTTGTCTCTAATGCCTAACCCATAAAAGATAGTGGTAATTCAATAAGAGACATCATGGTATGCACCATATACAATAGGGTGTAGTTGTGATGTTCGGACACACCATCACACTATGGTGGTCCAGGCGGTATTAGTTGTGAAACAATTTCCACAATGTCTTAATTGTGTGCCAAACTCGTAACTCAGATATTCATCTCTATGATCATATCATAGACATTTTATCATCTTGTCACGATGATCTTCAACTTCACTCTGAAATTACTTAAACCTTTCAATAATTCAGACTTGTGTTTCATCAAGTAAATATACTCAGCATCTACTCAAATCATCTGTGAAGTAAGAACATAACCATATCCACTGCGTGCGTCAGCACTCATTGGACTGCACACATCAAAATGTATTACTTCCAACAAGTTGCTTTCTTGTTCCATCTTACTGAAAACTAGGCCTTTCAGTCATCTTGCCCATGTGCTATGATTTGCATGTCTCAAGTGATTCAAAATCGAGTGAGTCCAAACGATCCATCTGCATGGAGTTTCTTCATGCATATCTACCAATAAACATGGTTTGCATGTCTCAATCTTTTTCAAAAAACGAGTGAGTCCAAAGATCCATCAACATGGAGCTTCTTCATGCGTTTTATACCAACATGACTCAAATGGCAGTGCCACAAGTACGTGGTACTATCATTACTATCTTATATCTTTTGGCATGAACATGTGTATCACTACGATCGAGATTCAATAAACCATTAATTTTAGGTGCAAGACCATTGAAGGTATTATTCAAATAAATAGAGTAACCATTATTCTCCTTAAATGAATAACCATGTGGCGATAAACATAATCCAATCATGTCTATGCTCAACGCAAACACCAAATAACAATTATTTCGGTTTAACACCAATCTCGATGGTAGAGGGAGCGTGCAATGTTTGATCACATCAACCTTGGAAACACTTCCAACACATATCACCATCTCACCTTTAGCTAGTCTTTGTAGCCTTTTATTTCGAGTTACTAACGCTTAGCAACCCAACCGGTATTTATTACCCTGGTGCTACTAGGAGTACAAGTAAAGTACACAATAATATGACGTATATCCAAAATACTTCTGTCGACCTTGCCAGCCTTCTCATCTACCAAGTATCTAGGGTAGTTCTGCTTCAGTGACTGTTCCCCTCATGATAGAAGTACTTAGTATCGGGTTTGGTTCAACCTTGGGTTTCTTCACTAGAGCAGCAACTGATTTGCCGTCTCATGAAGTATCCCTTCTTTCCCTTGCCCTTCTTGAAACTAGTGGTTTAACCATCAACAATGGATGCTCCTACTTGATTTCTACTTTCGCGGTGTCAATCATCGCGAGTTGCTCAAGGATCATCATGTCTATCCCTGATATGTTATAGTTCATCACGATGCTCCAATAGCTTGGTGGCAGTGACTATGGAGAACCATCACTATCTCATCTGGAAGATTAACTCCCACTCGATTCAAGCGATTGCAGTACTCAGACAATCTGAGCACATGCTCAACGATTGAGTTTTTCTCCCTTAGTTTGCATGCTTAAGAAACTTGTCAGAGGTCTCATACCTCTTGACGTGGGCACTAGTCTGAAATTCCAATTTCAGCCTTTGGAACATCTCATATGTTCTGTGACGTTTCAAAAACGTCTTTGGTGCCACAATTCTAAACCGTTAGTATTATGTACTGAACTATCACGTAGTCATCAAAATGTGTATGTCAGATGTTTCCCAACATCTACAGACGATGCTCGAGGTTCAACATACCGAGCGGTGCATTAAGGACATAACCCTTCGGTGCAGCAATGAGGACAATCCTTAGTTCACGGACCCAGGCCGCATAATTGCTACTGTCAACTCTCAACTAAATTTTCTCTAGGAACATATCTAAAACAATAGAACCAAAGCGTGAGCTATGACATAATTTGCAAAGACCTTTTGACTATGTTCATGGTAATTAATTTCATCTAATCAAATTATTCAATGAACTCCCACTTAGATAGACATCCCTCTAGTCATCTAAGTGATACATGATCCGAGTCAACTAGGCCGTGTCCGATCATCACGTGAGACGGACTAGTCATCATCGATGAACATCTTCATGTTGATCGTATCCACTATATGACTCATGTTCGACCTTTCGGTCTTCCATGTTTCATGGCCATGTCTGTACATGCTAGGCTCGTCAAGTTAACCTAAGTGTATTGCGTGTGTAAATCTGGCTTACACCCGTTGTATGTGAACGTTAGAACCTATCACACCCGATCATCACGTGGTGCTTCGGAACAACGGACCTTAGCAACGGTGCACAGTTAGGGGAACACTTTCTTGAAATTATTGCGAGGGATCATCTTATTTATGCTACCGTCGTTCTAAGAAAATAATATGTAAACATGACAAACATCACATGCAAATCATAAAGTGACATGATATGGCCAATATCATCTTGCGCCTTTGATCTCCATCTTCAAGGCGCGGCATGAACACCATCGTCACCGGCATGACACCATGATCTCCATCATCATGATCTCCATCATCGTGTCTTCATGAAGTTGCCTCGCCAACTATTACTTCTACTACTATGGCTAACGGTTACCAATAAAGTAAAGTAATTACATGGCATTTTCATTGACACGCATGTCATAAATAAATTAAGACAACTCTTATGGCTCCTGCCGGTTGTCATACTCATCGACATGCAAGTCGTGATTCCTATTACAAGAACATGATCAATCTCATACATCACATATATCATTCATCACATCCTTTTGGCCATATCACATCACATAGCATACCCTGCAAAAACAAGTTAGACGTCCTCTAATTATTGTTGCATGTTTTACGTGGCTGCTATGGGTTTCTAGCAAGAACGTTTCTTACCAACGCAAAACCACAACGGTGATATGCCAATTGCTATTTACCCTTCATAAGGACCCTTTTCATCGAATCTGATCCAACTAAAGTGGGAGAGACAGACACTCGCCCGCCACCTTATGCATCAAGTGCATGTCAGTCGGTGGAACCTGTCTCACCTAAGTGTACGTGTAAGGTTGGTCCGGGCCGCTTCATCCCACAATGCCGCCGAATCAAGATAAGACTAGTAACGACAAGCAAATTGAACAAATCATCGCCCACAACTACTTTGTGTTCTACTCGTGCATAGAATCTACGCATAGACCTAGCTCATGATGCCACTGTTGGGGATCGTAGCAGAAATTTAAAAAATTTCTACGCATCACCAAGATCAATCTATGGAGTAATCTACCAATGAGGGGAAGGGGAGTGCATCTACATACCCTTGTAGATTGCTAAGCGGAAGCGTTACTAGAACGCGGATGAGGTAGTCGTACTCGTAGCGATTCAGATCACGGGCGATTCCGATCTAAGCGCCGAACAACGGCGCCTCCGCGTTCAACACACGTGCAGCCCGGTGACGTCTCCCATGCCTTGATCCAGCAAGGAGAGAGGGAGTGGTTGGGGAAGACTCTGTCCAGCAGCAGCACGACGGCATGGTGGTGGTGGAGGAGCGCGGTACTCCAGCAGGGCTTCGCCAAGCACTACGAGAGACGAGGAGGGAGCGAGGTAGGCTGCGCCTTGGGAGAGAGAGACTCGTGTGTTGTGCAGCCCCAAAACCTCCATTATATATAGGGGCAAGGGCAAGGGGAGGCGCCCTAGGGTTTCCCCTAGGGGGCGGCGGCCAGGGCAGATGGGATCCCCCCCTTGGGTGACTTGGCCCCCAAGCCAGGAGGTGGGAACCCTAGATGGGGCGCCCCAAACCCCCTGGTCACGTGGGAATAGGTGAGGGGGCCGCACAGGCCCTTAGTGGGCTGGTTTTCCCCCTTCCCTTGGCCCATGAAGCCCCCCAACACTTGTCGGGGCTCCGAAACACCTTTCGGTCATGCTGGTCATCACCCGGTACCTCCGGAACACTTCCGGACTACAAAACCCTTTGTCCAATATATCAATCATCACCTCCGGACCATTCCGGAACTCCTTGTGACGTCTGGGATCTCATACGGGACTCCGAACAACATTCGGTAACTGCGTACATGCTTTCACTATAACTCTAGCGTCATCGAACCTTAAGTGTGTAGACCCTACGGGCTCGGGAATAATGCAGACATGACCGAGACATCTCTCTGGTCAATAACCAATAGCGGGATCTGGATACCCATGTTGGCTCCCACATGTTCCACGATGATCTCATCGGATGAACCACAATGTCAAGGATTCAGTCAATCCCGTATATAATTCCCTTTGTCTACCGGTATAGTACTTACCCGAGATTTGATCGTCGGTATCCCGATACCTTGTTCAATCTCGTTACCAGCAAGTCTCTTTACTCCTTCTGTAACACATCATCCCGTGATCAACTCCTTGGTCACATTGTGCACATTATGATGATGTCCTACCGAGTGGGCCCAGAGATACCTCTCCTTTTACACGGAGTGACAAATCCCAGTCTCGATTCGTGCCAACCCAACAGACACTTTCGGAGATACCTGTAGTGCACCTTTATAGCCACCCAGTTATGTTGTGGCGTTTGGTACACCCAAAGCATTCCTACGGTATCCGGGAGTTGCACAATCTCATGGTCTAAGGAAATGATACTTGACATTAGAAAAGCTTTAGCAGACGAACTATACGATCTTGTGCTAGGCTTAGGATTGGGTCTTGTCCATCACATCATTCTCCTAATGATGTGATCCCGTTATCAATGACATCCAATGTCCATGGTCAGGAAACCATGACCATCTATTGATCAACGAGCTAGTCAACTAGAAGCTTACTAGGGACATGTTGTGGTCTATGTATTCACACATGTATTACGGTTTCCGGTTAATACAATTATAGCTTGAACAATAGACAATTATCATGAACAAGGAAATGTTGGAAATATGCCCTAGAGGCAATAATAAAAGCATTATTATTATATTTCTTTGTTCATGATAATTGTCTTTATTCATGCTATAACTGTATTATCCGGAAATCGTAATACACGTGTGAATACATAGACCATAATATGTCCCTTGTAAGCCTCTAGTTGACTAGCTCGTTGATCAACAGATAGTCATGATTTCCTGGCTATGGACATTGGATGTCATTGATAACGGGATCACATCATTAGGAGAATGATGTGATGGACAAGACCCAATCCTAAGCATAGCACAAAGATCGTGTAATTCGTTTGCTAGAGCTTTTCCAATGTCAAGTATCTTTTCCTTTGACCATGAGATCGTGTAACTCCCGGATACCGTAGGAGTGCTTTGGGTGTATCAAACGTCACAACGTAACTGGGTGACTATAAAGGTGCATTACAGGTATCTCCGAAAGTGTGTGTTGGGTTGACACGGATCGAGACTGGGATTTGTCACTCCATATAACGGAGAGGTATCACTGGGCCCACTCGGTAATGCATCATCATTATGAGCTCAAGGTGACCAAGTGGTTGATCACGGGATCATGCATTACGGTACAAGTAAAGTGACTTGCCGGTAACGAGATTGAACAAGGTATTGGGATACCGACGATCGAGTCTCGGGCAAGTAACATACCGATTGACAAAGGGAATTGTATACGGGGTTGATTAATCCTCGACATCGTGGTTCATCCGATGAGATCATTGTGGAGCATGTGGGAGCCATCATGGGTATCCAGATCCCGCTGTTGGTTATTGACTGGAGAGTCGTCTCGGTCATGTCTGCTTGTCTCCCGAACCCGTAGGGTCTACACACTTAAGGTTCGGTGACGCTAGGGTTGTGAAGATATGTATATGCAGTAACCCGAATGTTGTTCGGAGTCCCGGATGAGATCCCGGACGTCACGAGGAGTTCCGGAATGGTCCGGAGGTAAAGAATTATATATAGGAAGTGCTGTTTCGGCCATCGGGACAAGTTTCGGGGTTATCGGTATTGTACCGGGACCACCGGAGGGGTCCCGGGGGCCCACCGGGTGGGGCCACCTGTCCCGGGGGGCCACATGGGCTGTAGGGGGTGCGCCTTGACCTATATGGGCCAAGGGCACCAGCCCCTATAGGCCCATGCGCCTAGGGTTTCCATGGGGGAGGAGTCCCACTAGTGGAAGGCACCCCTGAGTGCCTTGGGGGGGAGGGAAACCTCCCCTGGCCGCCGCACCTAGGAGATTGGATCTCCTAGGCTGCGCACCACCCCCCTTTGGCCCTCCTATATATAGTGGGGGAGAGGAGGGATTTTATACCTCAGCCTTTGGTGCTTCCTCTCTCCCCGTTACGTCTCTCTCTCGTAGTATAGGCGAAGACCTGCTACTGTGACGCCCTGCATCCACCACCACGCCGTCGTGCTGCAGGATCTTCATCAACCTCTCTTCCCCCCTTGCTGGATCAAGAAAGGAGGAGACGTCATCCGTTCCGTACGTGTGTTGAACGTGGAGGCATCGTCCGTTCGGTGCTAAGATCTTCGGTGATTTGGATCACGTCGTGTTCGACTACATCATCCCCGTTCTTTGAACGCTTCCGCTCGCGATCTACAAGGTACGTAGATGCATCTAATCACTCGTTGCTAGATGAACTCCTAGATGGATCTTGGTGAAACCGTAGGAAAATTTTTGTTTTCTGCAACGTTCCCCAACAGTGGCATCATGAGCTAGGTCTATGCGTAGTTCTCTTGCACGAGTAGAACACAAAGTAGTTGTGGGCGTTGATTTTGTTCAATATGCTTGCCGTTACTAGTCTTATCTTGATTCGGCGGCATCGTGGGATGAAGCGGCCCGGACCGACCTTACACGTACTCTTACGTGAGACAGGTTCCACCGACTGACATGCACTAGTTGCATAAGGTGGCTAGCGGGTGTCTGTCTCTCCTACTTTAGTCGGATCGGATTCGATGAAAAGGGTCCTTATGAAGGGTAAATAGCAATTGGCATATCACGTTGTGGTCTTTGCGTAGGTAAGAAACGTTCTTGCTAGAAACCCATAGCAGCCACGTAAAACATGCAAACAACAATTAGAGAACGTCTAACTTGTTTTTGCAGGGTATGCTATGTGATGTGATATGGCCAAAGTTGTGATGAATGATGAATGATCTATATGTGATGTATGAGATGTTCATACTATTGTAATAGGAATCACAACTTACATGTCGATGAGTATGACGGTGACAGGATGATCATGGAGCCCCAAGATGGAGATCAAAGGAGCTATGTGATATTGGCCATATCATGTCACTATTATTATTTGATTGCATGTGATGTTTATCATGTTTTGCATCTTGTTTGCTTAGAACGACGGTAGTAAATAAGATGATCCCTCATAATAATTTAAAGAAAGTGTTCCCCCTAACTGTGCACCGTTGCTACAGTTTGTCATTTCGAAGCACCACGTGATGATCGGGTGTGATAGATCCTTACGTTCACATACAACGGGTGTAAGACAGATTTACACACGCAATACACTTAGGTTGACTTGACGAGCCTAGCATGTGCATAGACATGGCCTCGGAACACAGAAGACCGAAAGGTCGAGCATGAGTCATATAGAAGATACGATCAACATGAAGATGTTCACCGACGTTGACTAGTCCGTGTCACGTGATGATCGGACACGGCCTAGCCAACTCGGATCATGTTATACTTAGATGACTAGAAGAGGGATGTCTATCTAAGTGGGAGTTCATTAATAATTTGATTAGATGAACTTAATTATCATGAACTTAGTCTAAAAATCTTTACAATATGTCTTGTAGATCAAATGGCCAACGTTGTATTCAATTTCAACGCGTTCCTAGAGAAAACCAAGCTGAAAGACGATGGCAGCAACTATACGGACTGGGTCCGGAACCTGAGGATCATCCTCATAGCTGCCAAGAAAGATTATGTCCTACAAGCACCGCTAGGTGATCCACCCGTCCCACAGAACCAAGACGCTATGAACGCTTGGCAGACACGTACTGATGACTACTCCCTCGTTCAGTGCGGCATGCTTTACAGCCTAGAGCCGGGGCTCCAAAAGCGTTTTGAGAGACATGGAGCATATGAGATGTTCGAAGAGCTGAAAATGGTTTTCCAAGCTCATGCCCGGGCCGAGAGATATGAAGTCTCCGACAAATTCTTCAGCTGTAAGATGGAGGAAAATAGTTCTGTCAGTGAGCACATACTCACTATGTCTGGGTTACATAACCGCTTGACTCAGCTAGGAGTTAATCTCCCGGATGATGCGGTCATTGACAGAATCCTCCAGTCGCTTCCACCAAGCTACAAGAGCTTTGTGATGAACTTCAATATGCAGGGGATGGAAAAGACCATTCTTGAAGTATTTGCAATGCTGAAATCAGCAGAGGTAGAAGTCAAGAAGGAACATCAAGTGTTGATGGTCAATAAAACCACTAAGTTCAAGAAGGGAAAGGGTAAAAGGAACTTTGAGAAGGACGGCAAGGAAGTTGCCGCGCCCGGCAAGCAAGCTGCTGGGAAGAAGAAGTCAAAGTATGGACCCAAGCCTGAGACGGAGTGCTTTTATTGCAAAGGGAAGGGTCACTGGAAGCGGAACTGCCCCAAATACTTAGCGGACAAGAAGGCCGGCAAAATAAAAGGTATATGTGATATACATGTAATTGATGTGTACCTTACCAGTACTCGTAGTAACTCCTGGGTATTTGATACCGGTGCCGTTGCTCATATTTGTAACTCACAGCAGGAGCTGCAGAATAAACAGAGACTGGTAAAGGACGAGGTGACGATGCGCGTCGGGAATGGTTCCAAGGTCGATGTGATCGCCGTCGGCACGCTACCTCTACATTTACCTACGGGATTAGTTATAAACCTCAATAATTGTTATTTCGTGCCAAGTTTGAGCATGAACATTGTATTAGGATCTCGTTTAATACGAGATGGCTACTCATTTAAATCTGAGAATAATGGTTGTTCTATTTATATGAGAGATATGTTTTATGGTCATGCTCCGATGGTCAATGGTTTATTCTTAATGAATCTCGAACGTAATATTACACATATTCATAGTGTACCAAAATATGTAAGGTTGATAATGATAGTCCCACATACTTGTGGCACTGCCGCCTTGGTCACATAGGTGTCAAACGCATGAAGAAGCTCCATGTAGATGTACTTTTAGAGTCTCATGATTATGAATCATTTGACACGTGCGAACCATGCCTCATGGGTAAAATGACCAAGACTCGGTTCGCAGGAACAATGGAGCGAGCAACCAACTTATTGGAAATCATACATACTGATGTGTGCGGTCCAATGAGTGTTGAGGCTCGCGGTGGCTATCGTTATGTTCTCACCCTCACTGATGACTTAAGTAGATATGGGTATGTCTACTTAATGAAACACAAGTCTGAAACCTTTGAAAAGTTCAAAGAATTTCAGAGTGAAGTTGAGAATCAACGTGACGGGAAAATCAAGTTTCTACGATCAGATCGTGGAGGAGAATACTTGAGTCACGAATTTGGCACACACTTAAGAAAATGTGGAATAGTTTCACAACTCACGCCGCCTGGAACACCTCAGCGTAATGGTGTGTCCGAACGTCGTAATCGCACTCTATTAGATATGGTGCGATCTATGATGTCTCTTACTGATTTACCGTTATCTTTTTGGGGCTATGCTTTAGAGACTGCCACATTCACTTTAAATAGGGCTCCGTCGAAATCCGTTGAGACGACACCGTTTGAATTATGGTTTGGGAAGAAACCTAAGCTGTCGTTTCTAAAAGTTTGGGGATGCGATGCTTATGTCAGGAAACTTCAACCTGAAAAGCTCGAACCCAAATCGGAAAAATGCGTCTTCATAGGATACCCTAAAGAAACCATTGGGTATATCTTCTACCTCAGATCCGAAGGCAAGATCTTTGTTGCCAAGAATGGATCCTTTCTGGAGAAAGAGTTTCTCTCGAAAGAAGTAAGTGGGAGGAAAGTAGAACTTGATGAAGTATTACCTCTTGAACCGGAAAATGGCGCAACTCAAGAAAATGTTCCTGAGGCGCCTGCACTGACTAGAGAGGAAGTTATTGATGATGATCAAGATACTTCTGATCAAGCTCCTACTGAAATTCGAAGGTCCACAAGGACACGTTCCGCACCAGAGTGGTACGGCAACCCTGTCTTGGAAATCATGTTGTTAGACAACAGTGAACCTTCGAACTATGAAGAAGCGATGGCAGGCCCGGATTCCGACAAATGGCTAGAAGCCATGAAATCCGAGATAAGATCCATGTATGAAAACGAAGTATGGACTTTGACTGACTTGCCCGTTGAAGGGCGAGCCATAGAAAATAAATGGATCTTCAAGAAGAAGATAGACGCGGATGGTCATGTGACCATCTATAAAGCTCGGCTTGTCGCTAAGGGTTATCGACAAGTTCAAGGAATTGACTACGATGAGACTTTCTCACCGGTAGCGAAGCTAAAGTCCGTCCGAATCATGTTAGCGATTGCCGCATTCTACGATTATGAGATATGGCAAATGGACGTCAAAACGGCATTCCTTAATGGTTTCCTTAAGGAAGAGTTGTATATGATGCAGCCGAAAGGTTTTGTCGATCCTAAGAATGCTGACAAGGTGTGCAAGCTCCAACGCTCGATTTATGGGCTGGTGCAAGCATCTCGGAGTTGGAACATTCGCTTTGATGAGATGATCAAAGCGTTTGGGTTTACGCAGACTTATGGAGAAGCCTGCGTTTACAAGAAAGTGAGTGGGAGCTCTGTAGCATTTCTCATATTATATGTAGATGACATACTTTTGATGGGAAATGATATAGAACTCTTGGACAGCATCAAGGCCTACTTGAATAAGAGTTTTTCAATGAAGGACCTTGGAGAAGCTGCTTATATATTAGGCATCAAGATCTATAGGGATAGATCAAGACGCCTCATAGGTCTTTCACAAAGCACATACCTTGATAAGATTTTGAAGAAGTTCAAAATGGATCAGTCCAAGAAAGGGTTCTTGCCTATTTTGCAAGGTGTGAGATTGAGCTCAGCTCAATGCCCGACCACGGCAGAAGAGATAGAAGAGATGAGTATCATCCCCTATGCCTCAGCCATAGGTTCTATTATGTATGCCATGCTGTGTACCAGACCTGATGTAAACCTTGCCGTAAGTTTGGTAGGAAGGTACCAAAGTAATCCCGGCAAGGAACACTGGACAGCAGTCAAGAATATCCTGAAGTACCTGAAAAGGACAAAGGACATGTTTCTCGTTTATGGAGGTGACGAAGAGCTCGTCGTAAAGGGTTACGTCGACGCTAGCTTCGACACAGATCTGGATGACTCTAAGTCACAAACCGGATACGTGTATATGTTGAATGGTGGAGCAGTGAGCTGGTGCAGCTACAAACAGAGCGTCGTGGCGGGATCTACATGTGAAGCGGAGTACATGGCAGCCTCGGAGGCAGCACATGAAGCAATATGGGTGAAGGAGTTCATCACCGACCTAGGAGTCATACCCAATGCGTCGGGGCCAATCAAAATCTTTTGTGACAACACTGGAGCTATTGCACTTGCCAAGGAGCCCAGGTTTCACAAGAAGACAAGGCACATCAAGCGTCGCTTCAACTCCATTCGTGAAAATGTTCAAAATGGAGACATAGAGATTTGTAAAGTACATACGGACCTGAATGTAGCAGATCCGTTGACTAAACCTCTCCCTAGGGCAAAACATGATCAACACCAGAATTCCATGGGTGTTCGATTCATCACAATGTAACTAGATTATTGACTCTAGTGCAAGTGGGAGACTGTTGGAAATATGCCCTAGAGGCAATAATAAAAGCATTATTATTATATTTCTTTGTTCATGATAATTGTCTTTATTCATGCTATAACTGTATTATCCGGAAATCGTAATACACGTGTGAATACATAGACCATAATATGTCCCTAGTAAGCCTCTAGTTGACTAGCTCGTTGATCAACAGATAGTCATGATTTCCTAGCTATGGACATTGGATGTCATTGATAACGGGATCACATCATTAGGAGAATGATGTGATGGACAAGACCCAATCCTAAGCATAGCACAAAGATCGTGTAGTTCGTTTGCTAGAGCTTTTCCAATGTCAAGTATCTTTTCCTTTGACGATGAGATTGTGTAATTCCCGGATACCGTAGGAGTGCTTTGGGTGTATCAAACGTCACAACGTAACTGGGTGACTATAAAGGTGCATTACAGGTATCTCCGAAAGTGTCTGTTGGGTTGACACGGATCGAGACTGGGATTTGTCACTCCATATAACGGAGAGGTATCACTGGGCCCACTCGGTAATGCATCATCATTATGAGCTCAAGGTGACCAAGTGGTTGATCACGGGATCATGCATTACGGTACGAGTAAAGTGACTTGCCGGTAACGAGATTGAACAAGGTATTGGGATACCGACGATCGAGTCTCGGGCAAGTAACATACCGATTGACAAAGGGAATTGTATACGGGGTTGATTAATCCTCGACATCGTGGTTCATCCGATGAGATCATCGTGGAGCATGTGGGAGCCATCATGGGTATCCAGATCCCGCTGTTGGTTATTGACTGGAGAGTCGTCTCGGTCATGTCTGCTTGTCTCCCGAACCCGTAGGGTCTACACACTTAAGGTTCTGTGACGCTAGGGTTGTGAAGATATGTATATGCAGTAACCCGAATGTTGTTCGGAGTCCCGGATGAGATCCCGGACGTCACGAGGAGTTCCGGAATGGTCCGGAGGTAAAGAATTATATATAGGAAGTGCTGTTTCGGCCATCGGGACAAGTTTCGGGGTTATCGGTATTGTACCGGGACCACCGGAGGGGTCCCGGGGGCCCACCGGGTGGGGCCACCTGTCCCGGGGGGCCACATGGGCTGTAGGGGGTGCGCCTTGGCCTATATGGGCCAAGGGCACCAGCCCCTATAGGCCCATGCGCCTAGGGTTTCCATGGGGGAGGAGTCCCACTAGTGGAAGGCACCCCTGAGTGCCTTGGGGGGAGGGAAACCTCCCCTGGCCGCCGCACCTAGGAGATTGGATCTCCTAGGCTGCGCACCACCCCCCCTTTGGCCCTCCTATATATAGTGGGGGAGAGGAGGGATTTTATACCTCAGCCTTTGGTGCTTCCTCTCTCCCCGTTACGTCTCTCTCTCGTAGTATAGGCGAAGCCCTGCTACTGTGACGCCCTGCATCCACCACCACGCCGTCATGCTGCTGGATCTTCATCAACCTCTCTTCCCCCCTTGCTGGATCAAGAAAGGAGGAGACGTCATCCGTTCCGTACGTGTGTTGAACGCGGAGGCATCGTCCGTTCGGTGCTAAGATCTTCGGTGATTTGGATCACGTCGTGTTCGACTACATCATCCCCGTTCTTTGAACGCTTCCGCTCGCGATCTACAAGGTACGTAGATGCATCTAATCACTCGTTGCTAGATGAACTCCTAGATGGATCTTGGTGAAACCGTAGGAAAATTTTTGTTTTCTGCAACGTTCCCCAACAGGAAATACAATAGTAACCATTTTATTATTGCCTCTAGGGCATATTTCCAACACAGGGCCCACTGAAAAGATACACCGTTGAACGATTTTGAAGAGAGATTGCACCGGTTGATTTAAATGGCTTGAATGAGATAACAACCTCGAAATAGGTTGAATAGATCTTGAATGACAATACGATCCTTCTGAGATATCTTTAGCACCCCGAAATAACTGAATAGCGAGAAATGGATGATTAAGAGGTGCACCGGCATGAAAAGGCATAGAAATGAGGAAAGGGTATGATCAACAAAGCTTGACTTGGATCCACCGGAGAAGAAAATGTGTGAAGAGTGACGAAGTTGAAGCTCCGTTGGAATCTTCTTGAGAATCACCGGATAAGAATATTGATGGAGAGAACGAAGAAACTTCACATGAACAAAAGTATACTTGATTAAGAAATCTGAATCCTTGAAGAAACAAGGGTGGGAGGGGGGACAACAAAGACAACTTGGGATGGATGAAACGAACACCATTGAGAAAGCTGAGATTGAATCTTGCGGATGTTGAAAAATGAACGGATCCGCTTGACGAGAGACACACCGGTTGAAAAGGATTGACATGACAATCTTGATTATCATGAAGGATTGGTATTCACATAGGAACATGAGAACACCGCTTAGGAAAAAGGTATGGAATCAACATTTGACTTCGAAGCAACCCGAATACCACAACTCAAAAGCAACACGAAGGATTGGCTTGCAAAATAAGCCAGAACAAACATATGATAGAGATTTCGTCCGAAGTTTTCGTGGTGGGGCCTACACGGGCTCGATCGTACAACACCATCATGTACAAGGCAGTGCACATGACATACGAAGCGTCCCCGAGTCAGCATAGCCAAGGACTCTTTAAGACACAATGAGACCACTGTAAAACCAACCGTGGATAGGCGGACCACTAGACGTCGAACCGCAATCTCATATCATACACCTGTCCGAAACATATCCTAAGAGCTACTTGAATTCCCACTTATAAACTCCCGAAACTTTCCGGTTATGCAATCAGGTGTTGGGGATACAGGGGAAGCATAATATCTCACCCAAAACTAGCAAATCCTACATCCAGCTGTATCCATCCTTCAACACATAACCAAGAAACCTTTGGAAATCGTTTACCTCAACCTTCGAAAAGCATCTGTTATAAGAGTTATGGCAATACTCCCGAACTCCCGCCCCAGTACTGGGTGGCGTCGAGGTTATCTCACCAACAACTGCATAAAAGAGATTTTTGATATCGGCGAAACTCAGGTATTCCAGAATTGCAACAATAAAATTGTGATGACAACACCTCGGAGCTCAACTCCCCGGGACACTGCCACAACCCCTAAATGTCAGGAGGCACCAAGAACAATGTTCTCGTCACAAAACCATCGAAACGATTCCAAGATACCTGCGTGATCCTAAAAAAAATTAGTGAAATTTGAGAAGAGAAGAGTCAAAACTGTACTCAAAACATTTTTTTAGATTCAACAACGCCAGCGATTCGATCAAGCAGGGGGCTCCTAAGTCGGGGAAGGCTCTGATTACCAACTTGTAACACCCTCGATGCGGCTATATCTCCCACGTGTCGGAGCACGACTTAGAGGCATAACCGCATTGAAGGCAATGTCGCAAGAGGGGTAATCATTACACATCCCATGTACTGAATAAAAAGAGGTACAGAGTTGGCCTACAATCGCCACTTCACACAATACATGAATAAAGCATTACATCAATCAGATACAATCAAGGTCCGACTCCGGAACCAAAATAAAAGAAGACTACCCCTAATGCTACAGATCCCCGATCGTCCCAACTGGGCTCCACTACTTATCAACTGAATGAAACCACACAATGACAAGATCTTCATCGAGCTCCTCCTTGAGCTTGGTTGCGTCACCTGCATGGTATCATCGGCACCTGCAAGCTGGTTTTGGAAGTATCTGTGAGTCACGGGGACTCAGCAATCTCACACCCTCGTGATCAAGACTATTTAAGCTTATGGGTAGGGAAAAGGTATGAGGTGGAGCTGCAGCAAGCATTAAGCATATATGGTGGCTAACATACGCAAAAGAGAGCGAGAAGAGAAGGCAAAGCACGATCAACAAACTATGATCCAGAAGTGATCCTAGAACAACCTACGTCAAGCATAACTCCAACACCGTGTTCACTTCCCGGACTCCACCGGAAAGAGACCATCATGGCTACACACGCGGTTGATGTATTTTAAATAAGTTAAGTTTCAGGTTCTCTACAACCGGACATTAACTAATTTCCATCAGCCCATAACCGCGGGCACGGCTTTCGAAAGTTCAAATCCCTGCAGGGGTGTCCCAACTTAGCCCATCACAAGCTCTCACGGTCAACGAAGGATATTCCTTCTCCCAGGAAGACCCGATCAGGCTCGGAATCCCGGTTACAAGACATTTCGACAATGGTAAAACAAGACTAGCAAAGCCACCCGAATGTGCCGACAAATCCCTATAGGAGCTGCACATATCTCTTTCTCAGGGCACATCAGATTGTCCAAGGTTCCGGTAGGCCAGCCCAGAGTTGCCCCTGGTGGCCACCGGCAGCTGACAGGTTGGACCAACACTCAGAGGAGCACTGGCACGAGGGTTTAAATAAAGATAACCCTTGGGCAGGCCTACCTAAGGGAAAGTAAAGGCTAGGTGGCAAATGGTAAAACCAATGTTGGGCCTTGCTGGAGGAGTTTTATTCAAGGCGAACTGACAAGGGGTTCCCATTATAACCCAACCGTGTAAGGAACGCAAAATCCGGGAACATAACACCGATATGATGGAAAACTAGGGCGGCAAGAGTGAATAGAACACCAGGCATAAGGCCGAGCCTTCCACCCTTTACCAAGTATATAGATGCATTAAGATAAATAAGAGATATTGTGATATCCCAACAAAATAACCATGTTCCAAACATGGAACAAGCTCCAATCTTCACTTGCAACTAACAATGCTATAAGAGGGGCTGAGCAAAGCGGTAACATAGCCAAACAATGGTTTGCTAGGACAAGGTGGGTTAGAGGCTTGGCTTAACAATATGGGAGGCATGATATAGCAAGTGGTAGGTATCGCGGCATAGCAATAGATCAAGCAACTAGCAAGCAAAGATAGAAGTGATTTCGAGGGTATGGTCATCTTGCCTGAGATCCCGCAAGGAAGAAGAACAAGTCCATGAAGAATACAAAACGACATAGTCAAACGGATCCTCACAAACGCAACGTTATCAGGACCAACCCGAAGAAGCAACACCGGAAAGAAGCAAACAACATAGTAAACAACCACCACATAAGCATGACATGATGCACAACCAAGTATGATGCATGTCTGGTTTAATGAGGCATGGCATGGCAAAGTGCACAAACAATACTACAAATTAAGTGGAGCTCAATATGCAACTCCGTTGCATATTGACGGAACACCACATTCAAGTTATTTAATTCGATCTCGTTTATGTACCCAACAATATTAAATGTTGTTAAACATGGCAAGAGGGTGAAGCAAAGTGAAACTACCTATCTAGTCAAGTTTAAATGAGGCCGGAAACAACGAACAACAATTCCGGAATATCCTCATATGCATATATTAGGTTTGGTAGTGTTCTGCCCTAAACCAAATTTTATAGTTGTTAAACATGCAAAGTGATGCCACCATGTTAAACTATGCATTTTTCTAACCCATTTACATGTAAATATTATTTAAAACCGAGCTACAGTTATTTAGTTATGAATTAAAGCATTTTAACATGGCATAGGAGCAAATTTAACCAAATAGCATTTTAAATATTTTAACATGGCAAGAAAGTAGCATATTATTAAACTAGATGAAAAACTAAGCATATTACATATATAAATTGTTTTAATCTGATGCACGGTTATTAAGTTATGATATGCATGATGTTTGAGGGCTAAACTGTAAAACTGAAAAACTCCAGAAAATAACTAAATCGCAGAACCTAAAAAAATCTACACGGACCGGATCTGGAACAGGGCCCAACAGAGAAGGGGGGCGCAGCGGAGGCTCACCATGGGCTGAGGCCCAGCTAGTGAGGAGGAAGGCCAGCAAGGGCGGCGCAGATATGGCCCGACTGGGCCCGACTTGGCGTTGGCTGGCCCAGACTCACGAGGCGGGGAGGATACGGGTGTGGCGCCCTTTGTTCGACAGAGAAGCAGAGGAGCAGTGGCGCTGGAGCGGCTTGCAGGTGGACTTGGCGCAGCGGCTTGCCGGTGGTCTCCGGCGAGGGCACCGGTGGACGGGGACAGGGCCCAGCCGGCAGGATCCGACTGAAACAGGCAAGACAGCGGAGACACGGATCCGGGCGGTTGATATGTCCTGGCGAGGCGACATTGCAGGCGGGGGGTCGAGGCTCTCGTGACCCATGGTGGCGATGAAGTAGAGGAACAAGCGGACACCGCGGTGCTCCGGCGAAGTTGGGAAGGTCCAGCGCGCGAGGAACGACGCGGGGAAGGAAGGCTGGGCGCGGGTCCATGGCGCGGGGCAGGCGAGGATCTCGTCGAGGCGCTGGTGCGGGCAAAGCTCACGAGTCCATGGCGCGGATGCTCCTGTTGACAGAGAAACATGAGAACAGAGGGAGATGAGAGAGGGAGAAACGGAAGGAGCACGGGAAGAGGGAGCAGAAGGAGAGGGTCGCGACGGGGGCTCATCTGCTGGTCTTAGGAGGAGCTCGTCTCCCTGGTCGACGAGGAGAGCGAAGACGAGTTGGATCGAGGGGAGGCCTCGGGTGGAGTCTGGTTGGTGGGATTGGGTCGGGGGGTATGAGGGGATCCCGAGGATTTGATTGTGGTGGCGGCGAGGAGGAATGATGGGACAGTTCCCCTAGATTTTAGGGTTTGGTCTAGATTTAGAGTAGGGAGTATATATATATATAAGGAAAGAGGGAGAGTTTAGGGGCTAATCCGCCCCTCCAATAAAATCGAGCGGTCGAGAAAAAATATGTTAGGAAGTCCAATTAACAAAACAGAGACGTTTTGTAGATGTTTGGGGATGATCCGGGCACAACCGTAACGACTATCCGGGTCGGGTCCGTGATAACTTTCGTACGCGCGCGCGAGGAGGGCCGCGGGCTGACGAGAGAGGTTAGGTTGGGCCTGGTGGTAGGTAGTGGACTGTGCAGAAGGCCTCAGGCTGAGAAAAGAGAAGAGAGAAGACCCGACGACTGTTTCCGTTGACCGAAAATGTCCGACGTTTGACCGGCTATATTGTCGCTATAGTTAATCGTTGGGGCGTCAAACGGACTACAAACGCGATGAAACTTGGCAGGCGGCCTACTGACAACAAAACAACACCGCACGCCAACTTCCAACCCATTCCGAGAACATTTTCCAGCCACTTATAAAATAATATTTTGGACATGCCGCGGACGCGTGCAAGTGTGTCTGGGCTCAGAACGGACAACGGACGGAACTGGGGGAACCCGGACGGATGCAAGTTTTGAAAAACATGATGATGCAATGCATATGATGACATGATATGGAATGCATGACACGCAAGAAAAAGACAAGGCAACACGGTGAATAACTGGAAGACACCTGGCACATCGGTCTCGGGGCGTCACAGAGGGGGTGGCGGGCGGCGTGGCCGGCTCGGACTCCGGTCATTGTCCAGGGTGAGCACGGCGTGGGAGGCGGTGCGGCGAGCGGGCCGACTGGGCTTTTGGTTCGAAATGATTTTTTTAATAATTTTGCCAGAGAGAAAAATCCAAAATAAAATAAATAAAAATCCTAAAATTTCAAAAGTAATTTTCACGATCCTCTACTAATATTTAGGACCACGTGAACATTTTTCTAGGCTAAAATGCAATTTTTAAAAATGTATTTTTTTCCTAATTTAACCGAATAAAATCTCAAACAAAAATTCAAATAAATATGTATTTTTATTCAAAATTAAATTTCCATTATTTCCTCTATTTTGAAGAAGTCATATTATCTTCTCTCATTATTTTATTTATTTGGAAATAATTAGAAAAATAATTTCAAATAAAAACACTTTAATCCAAATTACCAATTTTGAAAAATTCAAAATGGAATTTTATGAAAACCTCCAACTCTCTCACATGGTCCTTGAGTTGCTTAAGGTCTTCTAGGATCAAAATGTCCAAATAACCAAATTCAAAATTATCAAAATATGGATGCATATGATGACCTAATGATTAACATCCAAATTGAAAATTGGGATGTTACACCTGCAAAAAAGATTAAGCCATATTAACCGGAAAGGAGGGAGTATGGACTAGCACTAGTTTTTGGTGTGTCCCGTCAACTCGCAGAACGAAGAGAAGCTTGCTGGACAAGGTGTAGCTCGCTTACGCCCACTCCGTCTACCTCGAGCCTGGTGGCTCGCAGGACAAGGAGAAGCTTTTGACTAGTGTGACCTACCCTCGCCTTCACGGTATTAGATTGCTAGGGGCATACACTGTAGTACCCAACATGCGGAGTACCATCATTGTTTGACTTCACGAAGAGGTGAAGAGCCAAGCGCAAGGTTTAGTAGTACGAGTAGTACTACTACTAGAACCGCATGGTGGAGCGGCTGTACTCTTATTTTATTTTAATCTTTGATAAAGTACACATTTATTCGGGAGAAAGGCGGAAAACGGCAGCCCAAGGGAGAAGGGCGGAAAACCGCAGCCCAATAGTAGTATTAAAAAACATCGAACATGTAATGATGATATCGATCAACCATGCTCGAATATAAGTTGGCCTTCGTGCGAGCCCTTCTGTGTGTTCTCGCTCCTCATCTCTCTCAAGGAATGGCAGGTTGGCCATTTGCCGTCAATTGAGATCGGCTTGCTCACACTCCGGTCCCACATGTCAGTGATATGCCAAGAGGAAGTGCGTTGACCTACTGGCCATACGCGTACTTGGTTTTGCACCTTCATACTACTCCTCCCACCATCACAGTTTAAAGGGTGCACTTCATTCTAATGAATTTCTCTCCATGCGTTTCCACCACCAAAGAGACTTTAGACGTGTTTGGTTTAATGCTCAAATAATTAGGGCGTGGTAAACACAATCAAGTCCACAATTTTCTCTCTATGTACTACGTGTGTACGCGGAGTGGAGTAAGTGCATGCATGTGTGTACCCGGGGTGGACTGCATGCATGTGTGTACGCATTATTTCCTCTAGTAATAGACACCGTGCTATAACTACCAATGCTATTTTTCAGGCTGATCGCTAGTCACCTTGGTCCTAGAGATTGTTTTGTAAGCGCGGTCTATAAACAGTGACGGAGGGAGTAGTATGAGCGGATTCAAAGAATAGCGTATTGATGGTTGCTTCTTCCGAGCAACTTACAGTGGGAAAGGTGGGGCTTATGATTTGACTACTCATTACTCACTATTAGTGCGTTGCAACGACCGGGCTGAGTATCCCATGCGGTTGTGCACTACTCCCTCCGTTCTTAAATATACTATGGAGTATTTGCCTTTCTAGAGATTTCAACGAATGACTATGTACATACGAAGCAAAATGAGTGAATCTACACTCTAAAATATGTCCATTTGAAATTTGTAAAAAGGACAAATATTTAGGAATGTTGGAAGTATAATTTTTTGCATGGCACATGGACCCGGATGCTGAAGAGGCTTCTGGAAATGCTATCAAGCTTCCAACATTTGTTTACATAATTGACGTACTATACAAATAATTTTCCAGCGACATGAAATTGTACAGTGCTCTGAGCTTTTAGCTTTTGTTTCGTGTGTCTTGCCATCCATGCTCTTTCAGAAACAATAAAAAACTAACTTCCTTGCTAATGCATCTCAATGATTAGCAGGTCAGAGCTAATATTTACATCACAACTGAAGACAAAGTTGTGAGAAGGTGTTAAATTAAAATTGACCCATGCTTTCATTGGCAGCAACATCCCCCCAGCTCTGTCTAAATCAACAAGGCATGTTGGGAAAAAAGGTAGCTCTCTGGAGCATGCAACATTCCAATCATTTTGTGCAGTTCCACTCGAATAGAGCTTAGCGTCCCTGTCCCAAAGATAGTAAGTGTGATTACAATAATAGAGGATTGTTGATGAAACAATAAACACACAAATAGAAGTCGATCACCTTTGCAGTCTCTCTTAAGACTAACTAGTTGGAGAAGATTAAGCAAATAGTTGGATAAGATTATGCTCGGAGTTGGATGAGGAGGATAGATCAAAACCAATCTCCCTTTGTGCAGTCGCACTGAAATGTAGAGAAGTTGCCCGTGTGACATTTTAGTACAACTGCACAAAACACTCTTAAGAAAAAAGTGATTTGTGCAGTTCACCAAAAGGTCGCAATAGCAACGAGGTGAAATGGATAGCCCTGTTTGCAAAAAAAGAGGTAGAAAGGAAACAATTACTGGCCAATAACAATTGATGACACATACGATGACAAAAAAGAAGCATATTCCTTGTCCTAAGGAAAGATAACAACACGCTTGTGTTTGTCTAAAATGGTGTGAGGATGAGATTGCAATACGGAAAGTACGCCGGACGAGCTACGTTTTGGGCAAAGAACTATGGAAGATCCACATGCAAGATTTTCCACATGCAGTGACGTGGGAAGACGGGCAGTAGAGCAAGGCCGGAGGGGATACCCGGGGATCGTCGAGATGTAATTAGGAGAGCGGCGGCGGGCGGGATCTGCCCATACTGCGGCAGCGAGCAGGTGGCGTAGGCCCTACCGCGCCGGAGCTTGGTCAAAGAGAACGGTGGGTACCGCAGATCGGGACGTGCTGCCTCGGCGCTGTCGAATAGAGAAACGATGCACATCCTCCCTTTCTGTCGATGGACGGGATGTGGCCGGATCAGTGACCAACGGTGAGAGAGAGAGGCCACCGCCGCCTTGTGTGAGATACTCTGAAGAGAGACAAGCCCTGGCAGGCACGCTCCATTGTATATAGTGGAGCGGACTACCATTTTCTCCATAAAAATCGTTTTATATTCTATGTACGTGCCATTGAGCGATATAACTTTATTTAAAAATAACGTGCCAACGCATCAAGTCGAACTTTGTTTAGTGCACGCTTGGTACACGACCTCCGTAGGTAAACAACCGCTACATGCGTTCAAATTAGCATGTGGGTTGCCATTTCGTATAGAAATGAGCTCCACCGTGTACCCGCGCGGGTGTGGCTGGGCACGAAGCGAGAATACGTGCACCTATTCTCTTCGTGTATGTACACTACCTACATGGGGTTGTGTGAGAGAGATACAAACGTAGAGAGATATAGTGTGTGGGTTCGTGAGTGCTTTTTGGGGGTGCGGGGTTCAAAAATAGACAAGCAATATATGTGGATGATATTTCAATCAAAAAATGTAACATATGCAATGTGTGTGAAATAGAGTCCTAGATATATCATACATATAGAGGGGGCGATCCACGGGAAGAGAGTGGAGGTATCATTGGCTCGAGGTATCTATAGAATCGAAGAGAGGGATGATGTGTGTGTGTGTGTGTGCGCGATCGACAAAGAGTGCCATCGAATTTGTGTGTGCCCACGTCAAAGATATAGGGTGGCTGGCCTACTGGAACATGAGAGGGGAAAGGTGCAGTTTGTCTCTGTGGCATGGATACCTACCTACATCGCTCGACTATCGGTGTGTGGGGGAGACCTAATTAACTCTATAGGTACAATGGCTGGTATATGTGTGGAGGAGGAGAGAGACCTACCTTATGTATTGAGGGAGATTGATCGACATCCATGCATATGTGTAGCAGAGGAATAACGATGGGAGAGAGACATAGCTAGAGTGTCGGAGGGGTTGGTGGTGGAGTTGCTTCTAACAAATGGTGGGAGAGGCTATCTAGACAAACGGAGGGCACGCCTACAATATCAATAAGAGAGGGGATGTCTGCCTGTCTGTGCACGTGCGTGTGAGAGACGGGTCAGAGGCATGCACTAATGATGAGGGGGAATGATATGGCTGTGGTAAGCAGACGTAACTACATAGGAAGATCAATCGTCCTTTGTTAGAGAAAGGAGAGACATAACTTGTGAGGTACGTCAATCGATGGGTGGGGGGAAATAGTTAAAGTCGACCTAGGTATATGTAGGGAGATCGATCGGTATAGATGCATGTATGTGTTAGAAGCAAATAAGGCCCGTGGAGAAGGATAGAGAGAGAAGGATGCAGGTAGGAGGTGGTGCAAGAGGCATACTATATCGAGGGGGATGGAGTGTGCGAGTACGAGATCGATGAAAAGAGGGGTGGGAGTGAGGCATGGACGGTGAGAAGAGAAGAGGGAAAGCTTGTGTTTGTGGTAGGCACACTTGGCTAGAGGCATATCGATCGATGTGTGCCGTAAAGAAGGAGCTGGGGGCCTACATATAATATATTTTATCTCTACTCTTATAAAAAACA
Organism: Triticum urartu; assembly: GCF_056163025.1. Taxonomy (NCBI): domain Eukaryota; kingdom Viridiplantae; phylum Streptophyta; class Magnoliopsida; order Poales; family Poaceae; genus Triticum; species Triticum urartu. Next base: position 286,770,365 of record NC_141879.1, read on the forward strand.
GAGTTGTTGATGATGGTGTGCTTGCCATCCTACAATATAGGTCGTCCGATTTATATCTGACGGATAGGAAGGAAACTATGGCAATTTTGAAAAAAGATACCCACACCCCTCTCCACATTTACAAATAAGGCCTCCCCTCGATCATCTTGATGAACACATGGACATCTTGCTAGTACTACATATAATATATAGAAAATTGATTATAATTTGGGCTAATGTGTGCCTTTTGCAGTTAAGGGCTAAATACTTGTCATAATGTAGGGGGCGGGGCACTATACTTTGTGTGATAAACATAGTGTATGTATGGGACATGATTTAGATTATGAATATCTAGTTAGTACATCAAATGTACTATTATTTGGAATCAACATCAAGTGTATTCAAAAAATTGAATTCGAGTTCATATAGTACACATAGTTCATATCTATATCTATAGTAATCATGTGGTGTGTTGTTAAGGTAATACACGAATGATGGTTGAAGTTGGCAACAATCATGATTGTAGATTCTTATTCAAATAGAGAAATGAATTCAAATTTAGTACGAATTGCAGCGGGTAGTATAGACATTTGGAATGCACTAAAATGTTGGTATGAGTAGGTTACATGCATTATACACCCAGCGAATTTTTTTAATTGGACATAACATGGATTCATAGCTTTGAATAGCATTTGTATAGTAAAATGGGACAAGACTCTCTCTCTCTTTGTGTGGTGTGAATAGTTTTATTTTTTTCATTTTTTTCTTTAAGGGAAGTGCGAATTGATTTGGTACATGCAAGTACAATATTACACATTAGGCTTGTCCCTAAAATTCAACCCGCGCCTTGTTATATCCCGAAAATTTAGATATCGTGCTCCCAAAACTTGCGCCTTCACAACCCATGCCTTGCTATCCGGAAATTACAACACGCGCGAAAACTCCTTCCAGCTACCAAATCCCGACACGCGAAATCCCCCTTCTAACCCTGAGCCGAAAGGGCCGCTAGTTCAAATCGGTGGGGGTACTTTCATAACACACCCTACATTTTGGACAAGCGCGTCATGGTTCCCCCCTGATACGTCCATTTTGCATCATGCTTTTATATCGATATTTATTGCATTATGGGCTGTTATTACACATTATGTCACAATACTTATGACTATTCTCTCTTATTTTACAAGGTTTACACGAAGAGGGAGAATAACGGCAGCTGGAATTCTGGGCTGGAAAAGGAGCAAATATTAGAGACCTATTCTGCACAGCTCCAAAAGTCGTGAAACTCCACAGAAGTCAGTTTCAGAATATACAAAAATATTGGGCGAAGGAAGCACCAGAGGGGGGCCACCCACCATCCACGAGGGTGGGGGCGCTCCCTACCCCCCTGGGCGCGCCACCCTGCCTCGTGGGCCCTTGACAGGCCTTCGGTGCCCATCTTTGGCCATATGAAGTCTTTCGCCCTGGAAAAAATCATAAGCAACCTCACGGGATGAAAATCCGCCGCCACAAGGCGGAACCAATCTAGGGTTCCGGCGGAGCTGTTCTGCCGGGGAAACATCCCTCCGGAAGGGGGAAATCATCACCATCGATACTCTCATTGGGAGTGGGTCAATCTCCATCAACATCTTCACCAGCACCATCTCAGCTCAAACCCTAGTTCATCTCTTGTAACCAATCTTTGTCTCAAAACCTCAGATTGGTACCTGTGGGTTGCTAGTAGTGTTGATTACTCCTTGTAGTTGATGCTAGTTGGTTTACTTGGTGGAAGATCATATGTTCAGATCCTTTATGCATATTAATACCCCTCGGATTATGAACATTAATATGCTTTGTGAGTAGTTACATTTGTTCCTGAGGACATGGGAGAAGTCTTGCTATAAGTAGTCATGTGAATTTGGTATTCGTTCGATATTTCGATGAGATGTAAGTTGTCTTTCCTCTAGTGGTGTCATGTGAACGTCGACTACATGACACTTCGCAATTTTTTGGGCCTAGGGGAAGGCATTGGGAAGTAATAACTAGATGATGGGTTGCTAGAGTGACACAATCTTAAACCCTAGTTTATGCGTTGCTTCGTAAGGGGCTGATTTGGATCCATATGTTTCATGCTATGGTTAGTTTTACCTTAATACTTCTTTTGTAGTTGTGAATGCTTGCAAGAGGGGTTAATCATAAGTGGGATGCTTGTGCAAGGAAGGGCAATACCCAAGCACCGGTCCACCCACATATCAAATTATCAAAGTACCGAATGCGAATCATATGAACGTGATGAAAACTAGCTTGACGATAATTCCCATGTGTCCTCGGGAGCGTTTTCCTCTATATAAGAGTTTGTCCAGGCTTGTGATTTGCTAAAAAAAGGATTGGGCCATCTTGTTGCACCTTATTTACTTTTATTACGTGTTACCCGTTACAAATTACCTTATCACAAAACTATTTGTTACCGATAATTTCAGTGCTCGCACAGAATACCTTACTGAAAACTGCTTATCATTTCCTTCTGCTCCTCGTTGGGTTCGACACTCTTACTTATCGAAAGAACTACGATAGATCCACTATACTTGTGGGTCATCAAGACTCTTTTCTGGTGCCGCTGCCGGGGAGTGAAGCGCCTTTGGTAAGTGGAATTTGGTAAGGAAAAATTATATAGTGTGCTGAAATTTATTATCACTTGTTACTATGGAACATAATCCTTTGAGGGGCTTGTTCGGGGTATCTTCACCCTGACCAATAGAGCAAAGAGTTGCTCGTCAACCTACTGAACCTACTGAAAATGTTTACTTTGAAATTCCTTCGGGTATGATAGAGAAACTGCTAGCTAATCCTTTTATAGGAGATGGAACATTGCATCCCGATTTGCACCTAATCTATGTGGATGAAGTTTGTGGATTATTTAATATTGCAGGTATGCCTGAGGATGTTATCAAGAAGAAGGTCTTCCCTTTATCTTTGAAGGGAAAGACATTGACATGGTTTAGGCTATGTGATGATATGGGATCATGGAACTACAACCGATTGAAACTAGAATTTCATCAGAAGTTTTATCCTATGCATCTTGTTAATCGTGATCGTAATTATATAAATAATTTTTGGCCTCGCGAAGGAGAAAGCATCGCTCAATATTGGGGGAGGCTTAAGTCAATTTTATATTCTTGCCCCAATCATGAGCTCTCAAGATAAATTATTATTCAAAAAATTTATGCTCGGCTCTCTCTCAATAATCGCTCCATGCTCGATACTTCTTGTACTGGTTCTTTTATGATGAAGACTATTGAATTCAAATGGGATTTATTGGAGAGAATTAAGTGCAACTCTGAAGATTGGGATCTCGACGAAGGTAAGGAGTTAAATCTTTTATGGACTTGAGTATAACACCTAAGTTTGATTGTGTTAAATCTTTTATGGATACCGATGCTTTTCATGAATTTAGCAATAAATATGGACTTGACTTTGAGATAGTAGCTTCTTTTTTTGAATCTTTTGCAACTCATTTTGATCTCCCTAAGGAGAAGTGGCTTAAATATCATCCTCCCATTGAAGTAAAAGTAGTTGAACCTATTAAAGTTGAAGAAAAGACTATCACTTATAATGTTGATCCTATTGTTCCTACCGCTTATATTGAAAAACCACCTTTCCCTGTTAGAATAAGGATCATGCTAAAGCGTCAACTGTGGTTCGTAAGAGTAATGCTAAAACACCTACACCTCGTGAACAAATTAAAGTTGAACCTAGTGTTGCTATGGTTAAAGATCTCTTGGCCGATAATATTGATGGGCATGTTATTTACTTCTGTGATGAAGCTGCTAGAATTACTAGACCCGATACTAAAAATAAACATAGACCTATTGTAGGCATGCCTGTTATTTCTATTAAAATAGGAGATCATTGCTATCATGGCTTATGTGATATGGGTGCTAGTGCAAGTGCAATACCTCATTCCTTATATAAAGAAATTATGCATGATATTGCACCTGCTGAGATAGAAGAAATAGATGTTACAATGAAGCTTGCTAATAGAGATACTATTTCACATGTTTGGATTGTTAGAGATGTTGAAGTCTTTTGTGGAAAAGTTAAATATCTTACTGATTTTCTTGTTCTTGGTTCCCCACAAGATGACTTTTGTCCCATTATATTTGGTAGGCCCTTCTTGAATAATGTTAATTCTAAGATAGATTGCAAAAAGGATATTGTTTCTGTTGGTTTAGGGGATCCTCCTCCACCCAAGGGTGATCCCGTGTTTGAGCTTAAACCATTACCTGATACTCTTAAATATGCTTATCTTGATGAAAAGAAGATATATCATGTTATTATTAGTGCTAACCTGTCAGAGCAAGAAGAAGAGAGATAATTGAAAACTCTGAAGAAGCACTGTGCTGCTATTGGATATACTCTAGATGATCTTAAGGTCATTAGTCCCACTCTATGCCAACACAAAATAAAATTGGAGAAAGAAGCTAAACCGGTTGTTGATCACCAACGACGGTTAAATCCTAAGATGAAAGAAGTGGTAAGAAAAGAAATATTAAAGCTTCTGGAGGCAGGTATAATGTATCATGTTGCTGATAGTCAGTGGTTAAGTCATGTCCATTGTGTCCCTGAGAAGGGAGGAATTACTGTTGTTCCTAATGATAAAGATGAATTGATCCCACAAAGAATTGTTATAGGCTATAGAATGGTAATTGACTTCCGCAAATTAAATAAAGCTACCAGAAAAGAATCATTACCCTTTAGCTTTTATTGATAAAATGCTAGAAAGATTATCTAAACATACACATTTTTGCTTTCTAGATGGTTATTCTGGTTTCTCTCAAATACCTGTGTCAAAAGAGGATCAAGAAAAGACCACTTTTACTTGCCCTTTCGGTACCTTTGCTTATAGATGTATGCCTTTTGGTTTATGTAATGTACCTGCTACCTTTCAAAGATGTATGACCGCTATATTCTCTGACTTTTGTGAAAAGATTGTTGAGGTTTTCATGTATAATTTTTTCGTATATGGAACTTCTTTTGATGATTGTCAAGAAACCTTGATCGAGTTTTGCAGACATGTGAAGAAACTAATCTTGTCTTGAATTGGGAGAAGTGCCACTTTATGGTTAATGAAGGCATTGTCTTGGGGCATAAAATTTCTAAAAGAGGTATTGAAGTTGATAAAGCTAAAGTTGATGCTATTGAAAAGATGTCGTGTCCTAATGATATTAAAGGTATAAGAAGTTTCCTTGGTCATGCCGGTTTTTATAGGAGGTTCATTAAAAACTTCTCAAAAATTCCAGGCCTCTGACTAATATTTTACAAAAAGATGTTCCTTCTGTCTTTGATGATGATTCTGTAGAAGCATTTGAAATACTTAAGAAAGCTTTGATTTCTGCACCTATTGTTCAACCTCCTAATTGGAATTTACCCTTTGAAATTATGTGTGATGCTAGTGATTATGTTGTAGGTGTTGTTTTAGGACAAAGAGTTGATAAGAAAGTAAATGTTGTCCAATATGCTAGTAAAACTTTAGACAGTGCCCAGAGAAATTATACTACTACTGAAAAAGAATTTTTAGCACTTGTATTTGCTTGTGATAAGTTCACACCTTATATTGTTGATTCTAAAGTAACTGTTCACACTGATCATGCTGCTATTAAATATCTTATGGAAAAGAAAGATGCTAAACCTAGACTTATTAGATGGGTTCTCTTGCTACAAGAATTTGATTTGCATACTATCGATAGAAAGGGAGGTGAGAACCCCGTTGCAGACAACTTATCTAGGTTAGAGAATGTTCTTAATGACCCACTACCTATTGATGATAGCTACTGTGATGAACAATTAGCTGTTATAAATGCTTCTTGTACTGCTCCATGGTATGCTGATTATGCTAATTACATAGTTGCTAAATTTATACCACCTAGTTTCACATACCAGCAAAAGAAAAAGTTCTTCTATGATTTAAGACACTACTTTTGCGATGACACACACCTTTATAAAGAAGGAGTAGATGGTTTATTAGACGTTGTGTACCTGAGCATGAACAGGAACAGATACTACGCAAGTGTCATTCTGAGGCTTATGGAGGACACCACACTGGAGATAGAACTACGCATAAGGTATTACAATCCGGTTTTTATTGGCCTACTCTCTTCAAAGATGCCGGTAAGTTTGTCTTATCTCGCGATGAATGTCAAAGAATTGGTAATATTAGTAGACGTCAAGAAATTCCTATGAATTATTCACTTGTTATTGAACCATTTGATGTTTGGGGCTTTGATTATATGGGATCGTTTCCTTCCTCTAATGGGTATTCACATATTTTAGTTGCTGTTGATTACGTTACTAAGTGGGTAGAAGCTATTCCAACTAGTTATGCTAATCATAACACCTCTATTAAGATGCTTAAAGAAGTTATTTTCCGAGGTTTGGAGTCCTTGGATACTTAATGACTGATGGTGGTTCACATTTTATTCATGGTGCTTTTCGTAAAATGCTTGCTAAGTATGATGTTAATCATAGAATTGCATCTCCATATCATCCACAGTCAAGTGGTCAAGTAGAACTAAGTAATAGAGAGCTTAAATTAATTTTGCAAAAGACTATTAATAGATCTAGAAAGAATTGGTCCAAGAAACTTGATGATGCATTATGGGCATATAGAACTACATATAAAAATCCTATGGGTATGTCTCCATATAAAATGGTTTATGGAAAAGCATGTCACTTACCTCTCGAACTAGAACATAAGTCATATTGGGCCATTAAAGAGCTCAATTATGATTTCGAACTTGCCGGTGAGAAGAGACTATTTGACATTAGCTCACTTGATGAATGGAGAACCCAGGCTTATGAGAATGCCAAGTTGTTTAAAGAAAAGGATAAAAGATGGCATGACAAAAGGATGCAAAAACGTGAGTTTAATATAGGTGATTATGTATTGTTATACAACTCTCGCTTAAGATTTTTTGTAGGAAAACTCCTCTCTAAATGGGAAGGTCCTTACATTATCGAGGAGGTCTATCGTTCCGGTGCCATAAAAATCAACAACTTTGAAGGCACAAATCCGAGGGTGGTGAAAGGTCAAAGAATCGAACATTATATCTCAGGTAATCCTATAAATGTTGAAACTAATGTTATTGAAACTGTAACCCTGGAGGAGTATATAAGGAACACCTTCCAGAACGGTTCAGCCTCCAAAAAGGAAGAGGTGTGTGGTACGGTAAGTAAACCGACTCCAAAACAGTTATAATAGCATTTTTTCTCCGTTTTGGAACATTTAGGAAATTAGGAAAATAAGAAGCAGCCCGGAAAGGAAACGAGGCATCCACGAGGGTGGAGGGCGCGCCCTACCCACCTGGGTGCACCCCCTGCCTCGTGGGCACCTCGTGTGCCCCCGGACTCTATTTTCTTGCATGATACTTCTTTTGGTATGTAAAAATTCATTATATAATCTCTCGAAGGTTTTGACCACCATACCATGCAAATATCCTCTGTTTTGTTTCGAGTTGTTTCTGCCGCGGATTTAGAGCAAGATGTCATCTCAAGACTCCAATGGAGGGAGCTATGTCTCACATCTCATTGCTGACCCAAAGACCTATGGGGACCTTTCTCCTTGTGGTCGAACTACGGATGATGAGAAGGACGCTCACTTGAGGATGATCAATGATTCGAGTTCGGAGGAGGAGGATGTTCCTCTACCTCAACATGGGGATATGCATGTGAAGTTCAAGAAGTCTAGTCTCCCCAAGAGGGCTAAACTGTCTAACAACCGATCTATTCCTTCTCGTTTTCGACAGAAAAGCAATGGAGATTTATGTGACAAGATCTTGAAGCTGGAATCGGAGGTTGATGATTTAAAGGAGGAGATCGCTCTTCTCAGTTACAACATGAAAAAGATGAAGGCAAAATTTTCATCATCATCACCATCTCCTCCACCTCCGAAGAAAGAGACATAAATACATGGGTATGGGCACTCCCCTTTGGCAACTGCCAAGCTTGGGGGAGTGCCCCGGTATCGTATCACCATCACACTTTTATCTTTACCGTTTCTCTTAGCTCGATCCTTTTGGCTATATCTTGATCTAGTAGAATAAAGTTTTAGTATGATCTAGTTTTGAGTTTTGCTTTATGATCCTTCTATGTAATCAAGTCCGTGAGCTATATATATAAAATAAAGATTAGTTTTGAGTCAAGGGCTTGGTTATCTTGCTATGATCTTGAGGGAATAAAATTAAGAATAAAAAGAAATAAAGAGATCATATGGATCTTATGGAGAGTAATGACTTCACATATAAAGAGTATGATGAATAAAATTTGTTGAGAGTTGACAAACATAGTTTTTGTCATCGTTGCAATCTATTATATACTTAAAACAGAAGTCAAATAAGCCATCACGTTTGTCCACATAGATTAAATTATCTCGACTGTCAATATTAGAAAATAACAGTTGAGATTTATAGTTGGAGCATTACATGCAAATATGATCACATGTAAATAATTGGACACGTCACATGTCATGTATTAGAGTTTTTTTAAACAACTACCAATAGTTTTAGTATGGCAAAGTACCTTCCTGAAAAAATGGGAATCCACACAAAAAAAGGAAAAGAAAGAGCCGATCGAAAGAGAAAAAATAATCACATAACCGATGGAAATATGTGTTCGTATGTAACACGTCTCTCTTAAACCAGTCCGTATGAGCAGCCAATGATTTGGGCTGTGCCCAGTTACCTATAAAAAAGGATAGAAAAATAGACTAGGTAGATGATGTGACCACACAGTTTGGGGTGGCTATTTGGGCATAGCCACATTATATGCATGAAGAAATTGAACGCATGAGCATTTGAGTGTATGGAAGCATTATACGATGGGAACAACAGTTGCACGTTATAAAAAACAATTCGGGCTACCTTGCATGTACAACCTGTCACGTATCCTCAAAAAGAAAAAAAAATAGTTTCCCTCCCTAAAGAAAGAGATCAGTTTCCCTAAACAAAGAAAGAAAAGGGAGCCAAACCAGCCTGGACACGCATAATCACAAAGGACATCTAATGACGATACCAATTACGTATTATTTTTTGCGAGTGATGATACAACAAGTTCAAATGTGAAAAAGTACGAGGCCATCATTAATTACTACATGTGGATGCAGCGATACATGTATTTGCAAAATAGCAAAACAGTGCTGAATATCTTCCATCATGTAAACTTATATATATATATAGAGTGGCACTATTCTGATCCTGGGATCAGAATAACTATTTGGATCATGAAGCGCCCTATAAGGCCCGATCGCATGTTCCCGAGATTCCAGAAAATGCTTACCCTAGAAAACGACCCAGTCCCGCACCTCCCGCAGTTCGCCCCTCGATTCCTCCTGCAATGAGCTCGCCGCCCCGCCATGGATCTTCCCCCTCCCCCACGCCATGCCTCAAGATTCGGCAGCCGCGCCGCCAACGACCCCTGGATCAGGCCGCCGCGCCGCCACCGGTCTTGGATCCGGCCACCGCACCGCCTGCCTCTGCTCCTCCCTAGTCCGCCTCCATGCCCGCACAAGGGGATGCCAAGACCCTCGTGCTCCTCCATCGGCAGCCACCGGAGGGCCTCCCGCGCACCTTCCCTTCCTCTCTTCTTCTCCTTCTCACTCACACACACTCTCTCTCTCTCTATTCTCCGCAGGTACATGCCATGGTCATCATGGACAGCAGCCATGCAGTAGGAGCTCGCCACCGAAGTCCCCCGAGCACCGTTCGCCCCGAATCTGGCCGGGAACCGGACAAGGCAGAGCCCTCGCGCCCAGATCCGCCGTAGCCATGTAGAAGTTCGCCGCCGCCGCCTCGGGTGGTTCAACTGACATGCCCCGCTTCTGGCACCACCTGCCAGGACGACCACCACCCCTCCCTCATCTTGCTGCTGGTGACCTTCCTCCTCCTACTGAAGCTGACCTTCCTCCCTCCTGCTGCTTCCTCCTGCCGTCTTGGATGATTTAATTGCGTCGCATTCTGCTCGTTCAATTCTGCACCGGCGTATCACATAGAGAAGTTTGACCCAAACAATCGCTTCAGTTCGACGTCAATGAGAGCTCCTCATTTGTTCTGGCTATGGAATTATGCAGCCCATGCTGGTTGCTGCCATGCCAATGAGAGCTGATTGAAGCCTTTTTTACACGTTTGTTGAGTAGCTGCGTTCAGAGAAGAAGCCATTCATACCATTTGTGGGTTGAGTCATCTTCTGCTGTGTTCTGCATAGGGAGGAGGATAATATGGAGGGCGCATGTGGATAATGTCTGGATTTCATTAGAGAAAACAGAGGAGGCCTCTCCTATCAGTCCCGCTTTATATAGAAAGCTAAACCACACCATCTGCTGGGAGCCTGGGATTACCAACCATTGTATTTCTCTTCAACTGGTTATATTCGACCCCATTGTTTATTTATCCAAGTTAGGCCCTGTGCATAGCCATTGTTGTCTAAGCACTGCAGTCTGTTCCTCGTCCGAAGAGTGAGTTGTTGTGGCGATAAAAGGATCAGTTCAGTTCTATTGCTTTATCTGGATCCTGATAGCATACTAACAACAGTATTGGTCTTTCTTCTGTCTTGAACAGATGGAGTTCTGCATCTGCCTGCTGCTCACCATCCTCGGCTACATCCCCGGCGTCATCTACGCGGTCTATGTGCTCGTCGCGCTCGGCTCGGAGGAGCGTGACAGGGACTACGACACCCTTGCCTGATAATCCTGCAACATTTTGTGATTATGTGATGAACCGCTTACCCAGTTGTGAATCGACTTCGTGTGTTTCCATCCGGACTGTCTGGCATGCCTTTTTTATGTCAATCTGTAAATGCTTAAACCGTCCTCTGGTTTCCCCATCCTGTAATTATGATACAACCAAATAAATTTCAGCTCCGAAGATTTATGTCAGTGGTTACGTGAATTGGTGAGCAGGGTTATGTAACAGCAGTTACTATCTGAGGATTTCCTGCCACTGTCATTGTGTGGCGATCTTTCTTTAGTCCAACTTAATTTTGTGTATTGTATGTATACTTCATTGCTGATGGGCACGGATTTTGCCTGATTTTGCTTTGCTTCTTTACTGATGGTGCTTCGATTCAGCGCCTCCTCTCGGTGGAATCTGATGCTCAGAATCAGCAACAAACAAAACTAACATTGATTCAATTCTGCACCGGCGTATCACATAGAGAAGTTCGACCCAAACAATCGCTTCAGTTCGACGTCGTGGCATGGTGCAGCTTTGTTATGCTACTTTTCATGTTCTGACAAAAGATGTTGTTTTTTTGTAGATTTGTACCCATAAAGTTCAAAAATATAACAGAGAGAAGGAGCATGTATGCGTGTGTGTGATGGTGAGGTTGACGTTCAGAAAACGTCATGGAGAGGTTCAAATTCTGTGTTTGCTATTTTCTATTTTGTGTTTTTGAAGTTCAAATTCTGGTGTTGGAGAGGTTCAGTCCATCATGCGTGACAAGATCATTATTTTGAGATGAAAAAATGTTTCTCTTGCTCATCTCCCTACCCCCCATAGTATCTTTTGTGCACAAACATGAGAATGGTGCAACATTCAAATATGTTTTCGAGTAAAGAAGAATGAAAAATATAATGTGAAGAATGAAAAACGTTGTTGCTCCTCTTCAAAACCAACTCAATAACATCGATCTAAAAAGCAGACGACCGCCTTCTGCTACTACCACCGACCGATGCTCGCTGCAGAAAGCGCCGACGAGCCCCTGCACCCATGTTGCCATCTCAAAAAATGGATACAGAGAATGCACTGTTTGTCTTGTACTACTGTGCTCAATTTTTTATTTGTGAAGGTCAAGATGTTGTGTTCAAGAAGGACAAGTGTGTTATGTGTATTTCAGCAAGATCAAATAATTTAAACATGCAAGGAAAAACATGGGAGATTTGTGATTTTTTAGAACTCGAAGTGACAAACAAATTTACAAGAGCATAAACAAAATTTAAGTCTAGAAAAATCACTTCAAAACATTAACAAGAAAAAGAATGTTATCTTTGTTCTCGAACGCAAAAACAAAATTTAAAAAAGGAGCAGTTTGATGTTTATAGGAAATTCAGAGTTTCCTTATTATTAAATAATGAAAAAAAGAAGTTCAAAACTAAAAAAACAAGTTCAAATTTTAAAAATAGAGCGGTTCAAAATTTATAAAAAGGGATTTTCACCGTTTCTAAATAGAAAAATTCTAGAAGTTCTATTTTAAATAACAGACCGGTTTAATTTTTGAAAATAGAATAGTTCAATGTATTTGAAAAACTTCAGATTTTACTCGTTACTAAATAATAACGACTGAAATTCAAGTAGACATGCCGAGAAGTTCAAGTTCTTCACGTGGTGCATTTTCGAAGAATCTGTTTCGTGATAAAAGCAGAATGAATGATCTCGCCGTTTTCGAAATTACTTGAAAACGGCTAGGAATCAGAGAAAACCATCAACATGAAAAAGTTTCGCATTTTCCATAGCTTTTCAATGGTATATTATTTGCCACATTCCGATAAAGTTTGTAGAACTTATGGCAAAATACGTTTTTATGAAACTTGTACCATTTTCTAAATTACATTTAAACCGTTCAAAATTAGAAAAAACATTCAACATGGAAAAGTAGCGCATTTTCATAAGCTTTCCAACGCCATATCATTTGACTCAATTAGATTAGCCATTTAGAAATGACATCAAAAATACGAACACGGCTATTCGGTTTACAAAATTTTACGATTTTCCAAATTACTCTTTAATCATAGGGAATTGGAGAAAACTATCAACATGTGGAAGGAGCGGTTTTGCAACAGCTTTCCAACGCCATATTATTTACCTCATTCCGATAAATGGTTTAGAAATGCGATCGAAAATACTATTCACGTTTTTTTGCGAAGAAAAAACATTTTTCAAAACTGCTCTTAAACCACTTACATTTTGCCAAAAATTTAACTTGGGTCATGATACTCGTGTCCATAGCTTTCCAACGATATATCGCAAGCCCCATTTGGGCAATGTTGGCGGAAGTTCAACCTAGCATTGGAGGAAGTTCAGGTGGAACAACTCAGGCAGTAAAATTGCAAAAAACGCAAGTTCATCACGCCCCAAAGAGCAAAATCCGATAACGAGCGAGTGACAGAAGTTCAAGAGAAAAACAACGGGAAGTTCAACTACTACACGGAATGCGTTTCAGGTGAGAATAAAAGAATGTAAAACTAAAAGCCTAAAACATTTGTTGCAAGAAGTTCACGTGCTTCTCCGAGTGAAGTTCGAGAACTCTAGTGCGAGACGTTCGACCTTCAATTACATGTAAAAAACAGAGTGAAGTTCAAACAGACATGCCACAGAAGTTCAACTACTTCACGCAGTGCATTTCCATTCGTGATGAACGCAGAAATCATGATCTCGCCATTGAAGTTTGTTCAAAAAATTATTGTGAGAGAGGTTTGTACAGAAGGAATATCATTTGTGTAACACCGACAAATGGGTGAAAAATTACAAACAAAAATACGCGACAGAAGTTCAACGTGAAAACAGAAGGAAGTTCAACCACTACGCTAAATGAATTTCGGATGAAAATGTTTTAAACCATCACGAGTGTGAAAAAAATGATCAAGACAGAAAAGTTGCGTGTTTACAGCAGCTTTCCATCGGTATATCACTTGCTCAATTTTGGTGAGTGGATGAAGAGCTACGAGCAGTGGATGGAGAGCTGCGAGCAAAAAAATACGTGAAAAACAGAGTGAAGTTCAGGTGCGCACGCCGAGAAGTTCAAGTTCTTCACGTGGTGCATTTTCGACAATCTATTTCGCGAAAAAGGTAGAACGAATGATCTCACGTTTTCAAAATTACTTGAAAACGGCTAGGAATCAGAGAAAACCATCAACATGAAAAAGTTTTGCATTTTCCGTAGCTTTTCAACGGTATATTACTCGCATCATTCCGATAAAGTTGTACAAATTATGGCAAAAATTTGTTTTCCGCCATTTTTAAATTGACTTAAAACCGTAAGGAATTGGGAGAAATAATATGTACCAAAAACTTTCGCATTTCCTCAAGCTTTCCAACACCATATCATTTGTTGCATTCCGACCTACGGTTGAAAAATTATCTCGAAAATACGAACTCGGTGGAACTTGTACCATTTTCTAAATTACTTTTAAACCGTTGAAAATTAGAAAAAACTTTTAACATGGAAAATAACGCATTTTCATAAGCTTTCCAACCCCATATCATTTGCCTCAATTGGATTAGCCATTTAGAAATGGCATCAAAAATATGAACTCGGCTGTTCGGTTTGCGAAATTTTATGATTTTCCAAATTACTCTTTAACCATAGGGAATTAGAGAAAACTTTCAACATATGGAAGGAGCGGTTTTTCAGCAGCTTTCCAACGCCATATTATTTGCCTCATTCCGATAAACGGTTTGGAAACGCGATCGAAAATACGATTCACGTTTTTTGTATGAAGAAAAAATGATTTTCAAAACTACTCTTAAACATCTTACATTTTGCCAAAAATTTAAGTTGGGTCATGATACTCATGTCCATAGCTTTCCAACAGTATATGGCAAGCCCCATTTGGGCAATGTTGGCATAAGTTCAACCTAGCACTCGGGGAAGTTCAACGTACTACTGTCGGGGCAGGTCAGGTTGTGATCAGAATATTATTCTCATCCCGTGATCAAAATAGTGTTTATGTGTGTGTGTGTCTATATATATATATATATATTATATGTTATGCAATTTGGGATAAAAAAGAATTTTAATTTATGTGCAACACACATATATGAATCTAACTTTCAGAAATATATTCTTCCAAAAAAATGTTCGGATTATATTGTATGCAAAGTCAATAGATTCGTATTATGGATCTAATATATTGTCTAATTAAATCAAGGAACAAATAAATCACAACATTATTTTTATTGCCGATTTTGTCAAATGAATAATTAAAGATGAAGGAAAGGAAAATATGAGTAACAACAGTTAATAATGCAGTAGTACGGGCCGGTTAGAATAATAGCAATTTCGACTACCTTGCATGTAGTGAAGTCATGCATGTCATCAGTATGTAGTTAAACTTACAGCTGTGTGTACATACTTCCATCATATGAATATGATGGAATATGACCCAACAAAATTGAAACATGCAATTGCCAATTACAACTTACACACGATTAAAGCGAGACTATCAATGGAGGGATTGATGTACTAGCACTCAGGGGTAGCTTGCCAATTTGAAAAACAAAATGTGATAATTTAGGAGGAAGCAAATACACATAAAAGTTGAATAGATAAACTATATATGATAAGGAAGTGATGTAAATTCTTAACATATTGTTTCATAATATATGCAGCTGAATACATCGCATTAGCAAAGTGGATATTTGTACATATACTATGAAGTCCACACATAGATAAATTTGGAATTAGTCGATGTAAGAATTATGAGCTTGCACAAGTATATTTATAAATTTTGATATAAGAATTACGTAAAAAAGAGAGTGGCTTGATTTATTATACGCGTTCCCCATATGAAGTTTCTAAATAGCTTGATTTAAAATATAATTCTAAGAAGAAATTTGGAGTCTAGGGTGAAAACAGACATAAATTTGATAGTTTAATCTGGATTTGGCAGCATGCAATATACTCCCGCGGTTCCTAAATATAAGACTGCTACAGATTTTACTATGGACTACATACAGAGCAGAATGAGTGAATGTACGCTCTAAATTATGTCTATATATATGTATGTAGCCAACGGTGGAATCTCTAAATGGTCTTATATTTAGGAATGGAGGGAATATGTAGTAATTGGACCAATAATAGTGGAACATCTCTCCGGTAATATGTATCAGCATGCATGAGTTTCTTAAAGTCTTAAATGGATATATAGGATGACACTGGGTGCTAAAAAACAATGACAATGGCAACACGTGTATTAAATGCATGGATACAAATATAGTGTCGCCACAAAATGAAATCATGCCAATATTCTAATGACATAAATCGATGTGCAAACAAACATGAAAATGATCAGAAAGAGCAAGGCACTCCAAGAATGAGCACGAAGAAAAGTATGAAAATCTGTTTTTATGCCAGAAACAGTAGGATAGACCCATACCGTGCCACTTTATAATTGTTTGTGGAAAAATGTACAACGGAGGGAGAGTAGATTACCTCATATGAACAAGTGACAAACAATTAAAATAAATAGTGCCACCACAAAGGAATGCACGAAAACTACAAAAGGGATGATACAAAAAATATGGCTAATGATGAGACATATTAAGGGAAAGAACTCTACCTAATCCTAGGTAGAAATTTTCTTAAAAGGGAACCAAGGGAGCAAGAGTGTGAGATGAAGGATACATATTAGTATGAAGTGTGGTACAAAAAAGGATATTAATGAGTTAATAGATTGTCCAATAGTTAGATATGACAATAGATCATGTGGGACAAAAATGTAATAGTCATGTGGTAATACATGTGGGACAAATAATTTATTATCACGTGGTAATATGGATATAAGATTTTATAAAATTTGGAATTTCTATGTTAACAAATATACATAGCATTTTGCAATTATGAACATAATAAAATGCAAATAAATAAATAAACAAAGCAAACTAATCTAGCCACGCAAATGCGCGGGTCACACCGCTAGTTAATAGGAAGTAATAAAGAAAGAGAGGTTTTCACATATAAATATACTATCTTGGACATCTTTTATGATTGTGAGAACTCATTAAAATATGACATGCTAAAAAGTTGATGTTGGGCAAAGAAGACAACGTAATGGGTTATGTTTTCTTACATCCGAAATAAATTATATTATCATGGATCATCCAACATGTTGAGCTTGCCTTTCCCCATCATGCTAGCCAAATTCTTTGCACCAAGTAGAGATACTACTTGTGCTTCCAAACATCCTTAAACCCAGTTTTGCCATGAGAGTCCACCATATCTACCTATGTATTGAGTAAGATCCTTCAAGTAAGTTGTCATTGTTGCAAGCAATAAAAATTGCTCTCTAAATATGTATGATTTATTAGTGTGGAGAAAATAAGCTTTATATGATCTTGTGATGTGGAAGAAATAAAAGCGACGGACTGCATAATAAAGGTCCATATCACAAGTGGCAATATAAAGTGACGTTCTTTTGCATTAAGATTTCGTGCATCCTATCATAAAAACACACGACAACCTCTGCTTCCCTCTGCGAAGGGCCTATCTTTTATTCTTGTCTTATACTTCATACAAGAGTCATGGTGATCTTCACCTTTCCTTTTTACATTTTATCCTTTGCCAAGCACGATGTGTTGGAAAGATCTTGATACATATAGCTAATTGGATGTGAGTTTTCATGAACTATTATTGTTGACATTACCCTTGAGGTAAAAGGTTGGGAGGAAAAACTATAAGCCCCTACACTACAAAAAAAAGACACATCCGTGACATTTTGGGCCGAATGAATTTTTTTCTGTCATACATATGACACTTCTATGACGATAATTGTGACAAAACCTGGTATCATCATAGATGTGGTGGGCTCCTAATTCTATGACAAAAAACCATGACAAAAAATGGGCTTTTCATCCTGGGTGGGCCGGAGACGCAGCTGCATGACATTCTTTGGGCCGTCCATATGGAAAAAACCGTGGTAGAAATAAGGGGGAGGAAAATTTCGGGGAGTTCCTGGTTACAGTGGGAGGTCGGGGGCCGAGCGATGTGCGCTTCTCTCGTACACGTATGCGTGTGTGTGCGAGGCGTTGGCTCTAACTGAACCCGAGCAAGGCGTTGTGCTCTAACTGAACCCGAGCGATTGCACTGCAGGCTACGCGTTACTGAACCTGAGCGATCGATCGATGGCTATTAACTGAACCCGATCGAGCGATTCCTTCGCTACTGCTGCTAACTGAAGCCGATCGATACTGCCTCTGGATGAACAGTGAGCATTGCGAGGGGGGTTGGATGAACAGTTCCAGGTGGGGGTGGATGAACAGGACCCTGTGGTGTTACCTATGGATGAATAGGACCCCGATCGACCGAGCCGGTTGGCGCTGGATGAACAGGACCCCGTGGAGGGTTGGATGAACAGGACCACCCCGTGGAGGGCAGGATGAACAGTAAATGGTGGAGGGCAGGATGAACAGTAGCCCGTGGAGGGGTGGTTGAACAGGAGCCTGTGGAGAGGGCTGGTTGAACAGTAGCCGGTGGAGTAGCGCGCGGTGGAGGCTGGATGAACAGGAGCCTGTGGTTGAATAGTCGCAGGTGGAGGCTGGAGGAGGTCGACGGTGGATGAACAGTAGCTCGTGGAGGCTGGAGGGGGTCGACGGTGGAGATGAACAGTATCCCGTGGAGTCCCGTTTTGCGGTACGCCACACCCCTCCCGATGAATAGGACCCCTGTTTCGACCGTAGCGCTCCAACACAAGTCTGTTTCGTCCGTTTTGCGGTACGCCACACCCCTCCTGATCAACAGGACCCCCGTTTCGACCGTAGGAGGTCTGTTTCCTCCGTTTTGCGGTACGCCAGACCCCTCCCGATGAACAAGATCCCGTTTCGAACGTGGCCGGTCGAACACAAGGCCGTTTCATCCGTTCTGCGGTACGCCAGGCCTCGTTTCCATCGCCTGTTCCATCCAAGCCCTCCCGGTGAACACGACGCATTCTGTTGCCTCCCCATGAACACGACACATTTCGTTGCCTCCCCATGAACATGACACATTCCGTTGCCTCCCCATGAACACAACGACGACGTTGTTTCTCCGTTCCGACCCAGCCATGTACACGAGCCCTGGCCGTACGTATGCGCGAGTAGGCATTCGAGACCCCGCCCGTATGTACACATACGTGGCTGTATTTTCTTTGTTGCACCCTAGCCGCTGTACGTACGTGTACATGCTACGTGTGCGCCTCTACTACAACACGTGCGCACCTCTACACCGACCAGTATATATCTACGTACACGTTCGTGACCAGAATGACAACGCTACGTACGCTTCGACCAGGTGGGTCCCGACTGTCAGGCACTTCCTTGCGTGCAAAGATGTAGCTGGTGGGTCCCAGCAGTCCGGTGGGTCCCCGCTGTCAGGTGGAGGAATAATTATTTTGCATGTAATAAGGAGGCACTTCCTTGCTGCGCCGTGGACCCAGATGTCACCCTCTCCACGTACAGTCCACGTCCGATGGAAGCCGTTCCTTAACCACGTTGACCACGCCGCGCCGAGAGCACCAGGGCGGTGGACGACGGCGAGGCCTAGGAAGGGGACGACGCGGAGCCGGGGAAGATGCGGCAGTGGATGCCCATGCGTAGAGGAGTACGAGGTTTCACTGGTTCGCTGCGGTGTGAGGCTGCCATCGCCGCAAAATAACACGGGGTGTGGGTGAGTAGAGGGATGGCCTGGCCAGTGGTGGGAGTAGTAGGGGGCGGTGAGTCCTCCGCCGCATCGCAGCCGGCCATGGGAGGCAGGAGCACGAGGCACGACCGGCGCTGGTTTGGGTGGCTGGAGCAAGAAGACCAGAGGTTGAAGAAGCACTACGGCCGTTGGATGGACATCGTACAGTCACTAGAGCTAGAATCGTGCATATTGACTAAGTTGACAAAGCCCTCCATCCCCGTCAACTTAGTAGGCCCACAAGTCAGCCTCCCACCAAGGTGGGTCCCAGCTAGCAGGGGTATTCATTTTTTTAGCATAATAAGGAGGCACTTCCTTGCGTGCGAAGATATAGCTGGTGGGTCTGAGCTGTCAGCGGCGGTAACGTTTTTTTGTGAAATACAGAGGCCCTTTCGGTGGGTCCCTGATGTCAGGTGGAGGAATCATTATTTTGCGCGTAATAAGGAGGCATTTCCTTGCGTGCGGCCGTGGACCCAGCTGTCGGCCTCTCCATGTATAGTCCACTTCAGATGCATGCCGGTCGTTGACCACGTTGACCAGGCCGCGCCGAGAGCACCAGGGTGGTGGATGACGGTGAGGCCTAGGAAGGGAACAACACGGAGGCAAGGAAGACTCGGCAGTTTTTTCCCACGCGGAGGGGAGTACGACTGTACGAGGGTTTACTGGTTCGTCTGTCGTCGCCAGAGAATAACAGCAGGTGTGGGTGAGTAGAGGGATGGCTACGCCAGCGATGGGAGTACGGTGGGGCGGTGAGGCCTGCGCAGTAGCACAGCCGGCCGCGGGGAGGAGGGAGCAGGCAGTCCCGCCAGCGCTTGTTTGAGCGGTTGGAGCAGGAAGAGCAGAGATTGAAGAAGCACGATGACCGTTTGATGGACATCCAACAGTCACTGCTTGTGCGTCAACCTTTTTTTTAGGAAAGCCTCAAATCTGTGGAAAACAACATACAGCCCATCTGCCATTATTTCTAATAATTTACAGCGCATTTGCTAATTCTTAAGGTTTTTTTGGAGCCCATATTCTTTTTGTTAGCATTACAGCCCATATTGTGGCCACGGTTAAAAAATTAACGAAATTTTGCATATTTCGGTGCGGTTCAAACTGTTTTTAATCCCGAAATTTCGACTCACATTCAAACTGATTTTAAAAATAAATGTATATCAACATAAAATCCAACAAATTGTCCACGCATAAAAATTAATGTAATTTAAAATCTTGAGATGAAAAAAAGATATTTTAAACTAATTGCTGGTTTGATGTGTTTTAAAAATGTACAGCACATTTCTCATTACTGATGGGCCATTTTCTCGGCCAGCCGAATGAAGCTCTCCTCGTCTTGAAAGATTTGCAGCCCAACAGGCCTGAGAAAGCGACTTACTTGGCAAATCACAAAAAAAACTGGGCTGTGGCCGTGGACCCAGCTATCAGCCTCTCCACGTACAGTACTCTTCTGATGGAAGTCGGTCGTTGACCACATTGACCACGCCGCGCCGAGAGCACCAAGGCGGTGGACGATGGCGAGGCCTAGGAAGGGGACGACGCGGAGCCGTGGAAGACACGGCAGTGGATGCCCACGCGAAGAGGAGTACGAGGGTTCACTGGTTCGGCTATGGCGTGAGGCTGCCGTCACCGTAGAATAACAGGGGGTGTGGGTGAGTAGAGGGATAGCATGGGCCAGCGGTGGGAGTAGTAGGGGGCGGTGAGGCCTCCGCGGCATCACAGCCGGCCACGAGAGGTAGGAGCATGCGGCACGACCGGCGCAGCTTTGGGCGGCTAGAGCAAGAAGACCAGAGGTTGAAGAAGCACTACGGCCATTGGATGGACATTGTACGGTCCCTGGAGCTAGAATCGTTCATATTGACTAAGTTGACAAAGCCCTCCATCCTCGTCAACTTAGTAGGCCCACAAGTCAGCCTCCCACCAGGTTGGGTCCCAGCTAGCACGGGAGTATTCATTTTTCTGTGCGTAATAAGGAGGCACTTCCGGTGGGTCCGAGCTGACAGCGGGGGGGGGGGGGAACATTTTTCTCGCGAAACACTGTGGTCTGTCCGGTGGGTCCCAGCAGTCAGGGGTAAATGTTTTTTTCATGAAATATGGTGGCCCGTCCGGTGGGTCCCAGCAGTCAGGGGGGAAATGTTTTTTACGTGAAATACTGGTGGCCCGTCCGGTGGGTCCCTACGGTCAGGTGGAGGAATAATTATTTTGCGCGTAATAAGGAGGCACTTGCGGCTGCCGTGGACCCAGTTGTCAGCCTCTCCACATACAGTACTCTTCCGATGGAAGTCAGTCATTGACCACATTGACCACGCCGCGCCGAGAGCACCACGGCGGTGGACGACGGCGAGGCCTAGGAAGGGGACGACGCAGAGCCGGGGAAGACGCGGCAGTGGATGCCCACGTGGAGAGGAGTACGAGGGTTCACTGGTTCGGCTGCGGTGTGAGGCTGCCCTCGCCGCAGAATAACAGGGGGAGTGGGTGAGTGGAGGGATGGCCTGGCCAGCGGTGGGAGTAGTATGGGGACGGTGAGGCCTCTGCGGGAGCACAGCCGGCCACGGGAGGCAGGAGCATGGGGCACGACCGGCGCTGCTTTGGGCGGCTGGGGCAAGAAGACCAGAGGTTGAAGAAGCACTACGGCCGTTGGATGGACATCGTTGACCACGCCACGCCGAGAGCACCAAGGCGGTGGACGACGGCGGGGCCTACGAAGGGAATGACACGGAGCCGGGGAAGACACAGGAGTGGCTGCCCACGCGGTGGAGAGTACGAGGGTTGACTGTTTCGGCTGCCGTCGTCGGAAAATAACAGGAGGTGTGGGTGAGTAGAGGGATAGACAGGCCAGGGATGCGAGTATGATGGGGCCGTGAGGCCTTCCCGGCAGCATTGCCGGACACGGGAGGTGGGAGCAGGCGATTCCAACGGCGCTGGTTTGGGTGGCTGGGGCAGGTAGATCAGAGACTGAAGAAGCACGATTGCCGTTAGATTGACATCTAACAATCTGACGCTGGTAGAGTCGATTGTTGACTAAGTTTCTTTTTTGAGAAACCTTGTGTACGCATGAACTTAGTAGGCCCACAAGTCAGCCTCCAAATCTATGGCAGACAACATAAAGCCCATTTGCTGTTTTTTATAATTTGCAGCCCATTTGCTAATTCTTAAGTAATTTATTACAGCCCATTTTCTGCCCAGGACCACGGTCAAAAAGTCCAACCTTATTTTGCATATTTCGGTGGAGTCCGAACTGTTGTAATCCCGAAATGATAAACATGTTTTAAGAACTTATTGATTTGCCAAAAAAGCATTTGTTTTGTAAGAAAATAAGACGTGGGACAATTTAGTTGGTTTAAGGGAAAACCAGTGGTAAAAAATCAGCCCTGGGTGGGAAAAACAACAAATATAAGGATGTAAATATGAAAAGGGAATTTTATGTGTTTTCAATATAATGATACGTGTATATGAACTAGTAAAACCATAGGTAGAGATTAGAAAACGGATGTAGGACATGCGTTTCAAGAGGAAAATAGAACTGGGCTGTGTGTTTGATTCAGTAAAAAAAACTGCCTGCGGATGTTGTAAGACAAAATATAACTAACACTGGCGGGCCAGAAGCCAGTAGATACCTGCTGGATCTTTGTGCCCCGTTGTCGTCATGGGTTGGGCCTGTTAAAAACAAAACAACCCTGGGCAATCTACAGCCCAGTTGAAACTTGCTTGACCTGAAAAAACAATATACATGCTCAATAAACGAGAGAATTCTGCAAGTACAGACTGATAACTGGGATGCATCACGGATATTGTTTTTTTATCGTGATAATAAGTGCATGCAGTTGTTTCGAAAAAATTGGAGAACTGGGAATTCGAATGGCGGGTGCTTATGCTACCCATCAAATAAAAATCAGGTGCGTGAAAATTCGTTTCGAAACAAATGATTCATCTTTATATCCACGTCAACCCTCGGCATGATGGTTGGAAGCAAATGCAAGTTCATACCAAAAGATCGTTAACAACAATACCAACTTGCGGACGACAAGATAGTACAACTACCAATACCAAACTAACTTATAATCTTTTTACTCCTGGCCCTAGTGTTCGTCTGGTAGAAAATATTGCAGAGGACCAGCTCCCGCTCCTTCTCTTGCTCCAGGTCCCCGAGGTGGTACTGGTGCATCACCCAGTTGGTCCTCTGCTGGTCGAAGTTCTTGTTGGTGTGCAACACCAGAACCTTTTTTGCTGCCTGTTTGCCGGCCGTTGACCATCACCGGCAAGGTATTGCCAGTCTTGTGCCACATCGCGTGCATGCCGCACTCCGACTGTATCTTGCGACGCGTCCACGCGCCCCTTTTGAACGCCCTGGAATTGCGCTGGAAGAAATGCTTCCTTAGGCCACTCAGTGTGATACCTGCAGTATTGTGGAATACAGGTTTTAGTGTACCTAGTTGGCATTTTCATAACATCTTTGGCATGTTGCAGTCACTTGTTTCACTTTTTATTAACTGTCAAATTGTAATTGCTTCACCAGGTCTGCGTCTAAAAAGAAAATTAGAGCTATAAACAAAGGAATATGTTTGTGCAAGTAGACGGCCGATCGGTGTCTTACCTGGAAGTTTCTCAGGTTGGGTGTAACATATGTCGTGCTCGCTGTCGATGGTTGGTATGAACAAATCGATGAGAGACTGAAATCTCACGCTGTCAGCACTCACTTTGGCCTCAAGGTGCTCGATCAGTTCCTGATCCGTGGGATCGAACTTGACGCCAGCCGGCAGCACTGGCCAATCCTTCTTTGACTTGCATCGGTAATTCCAGTTATATGGTACTCAATGTATGATCAATCGACTGTTTTAAGTGAATGATGAAAGATTTCGACAGATAAGTGGTACCCCAAATCTGAAGTCCAGAATACCCGAACACGCCATCGGGATTCTTGTGTCACCTCACGCGCAGCGTGTTGTCACGTCAATTCAATGTGTGGACATGATGAATAATTTGACCGATGTATACTAGTACTGCTACTGTACTACTTACTAGTCGTATTTAGTGTCACAATTTATACATAGGTTTAACTAACAAGTACGCACTTGAAGCGTAACTGATATATATATATAGGCTTCTACACAGCATCTCCATCATCGTTATCAGTACATCCTACGCAGGTGAGTTAGGATGCACTTGATCCCAGGAAGGTATCTATCCTTCAAACCAGAGGAGTGCTTCAAACTAACAACAGTACATAATATCCAACAAAAGAGGGTCATGCTACAGTAGCAGAATACATGGCTCAGTCTAGATATCAGCACGAATCAAGTTGTGCATATTTGTTGTTGGCATGAACCACATCGCCGCATGTCGGGTTTGCAAAAGCCATCCATCGCATGGAAGCTTGATGCCTTTCACACACTAAAGATTATCTGGCAACAAGTTGTGTTGACGAATCTCTGGATATGGTGATTCATGAAACCCATGGTATGATGTGTAAACACAGCCCCCTCGTGAATGGAAGTTGCATAGCACAGTAATCATCGCCGGTGATATGATCGATGATTGGTTGGATGATCGGATAATTGAGCTCGAGGAACAAGGAGTGGTTGCCGAGGTTGTAAACCCGCCTCTAGTTGAATATGCCTGGACCAACGGAGCTGGGATCTTTCTCGAACACGAAGCAGCCATAGCCATCAATGTCACAAACGCCCCACGCATTGTACTGCATGTGGTTTGATGTAATGGTTTGGTCAATTTGGTACGTGCGAATGAGCATCAAATGACCGCCATCAGCTGAATGAGCGATAAACCACCACACATCGGCTGGTATGATTCCAGGTCCTGGAATCATGAAGGCCAGCGCATTTGCGTCTGCTACAACAATTCAAATTGGAGACCAAAAGGACAAAAATAAACAATCATGTTCAGAGTATGTGTGGAATTAAGATTATTATAACAGTGACACATATCATAGACAGAGAATTGCAATGTCGTGGTCATAATCATACCCCAAGTTAAAAAAATAAGCCAATGGCTTTCATATTCTAGCAATATGTCATGGTTCAAACATCATGTAACAATGAGAGGAAAACAGCTATGACAACGCCTACTCATATTCTACCATAGCACTTACTACTACTGTTCTCATATCAACTCTAAGCAATAACATGCGTTGTTATAAAAATCTTGTAAACGAGAGTAACATATAGCAATCATGATGTTATGCTCATAATATGTATTCTAACAATCATTAGATACCAATTGTTCTCATATAAACTCTAACAATAACATGTGTGGTCATAAAAATCTAGGAAATGAGAGGAACATATAGCAATGATGTGGTTATAGACATGCTATGCATTCTAAATTTGTAACAAATGAACAGGCAGTTGTATTCATAAGGCAATGAGCTTGTAATCCATGTAGTCTTCTGATGGTGTGGGCACTTCGCAGATTACAACTTTCTGCAAACAGAGGTCGAGCCAAAAGCTTGACGCGTCTCGTGCGTAGTAGGCAGGAGTGTCCGGCGGGCCGTGAGGCTCGATGGCGGCGGTATCCAACGATGGAAGGGTGATCTCTCGCTGGGTGTAGATATCCATGAGACGCCACAAACTACTGGTGTGGTGGATTGGGACGATACAGTTGGCCTTCATGCCCGCCTAGTAGTGGCCGCGCATGATGGACAGGTGGACGGGTAGTGGTAGCATGTCGAGGGGCACCACGACAACCTTCGTAGGATCGTCAAGTCGGTGTCTGGGCCACCTGCGAGGATCGGGCATCAGCAAGCAGGGTGTCTTGAAAAGAGCCGGCCGGTTGTAGACAAGTAGGCGGTACAAAGACACCGAGCATGCGGCCAGACGGACGGTGCTAAGTAGGTCCATACGACTACAGATCTGCTCCAAGAGAACATCGGGGAGGGAATTCCAATCGCGGCTCTGCGTGTCAGTTGGTTCTGCCATTGGGGTTTTCGGTACCTGCGAGCCAGTGGGGAAGTGGATTCAGGCGGGCGAGCGAAGAAGCTTCTCCTTGTGTGGTCGAGCAGTGAGAGGGGGGATATGGTACGCGCGAGCTACCAAGGAAGACGGCGCGGGCGGGCGAGCAGTGAGCGGGGGTAAATGGTGTGCGGCCGACGATGGGGAAGAGAGGAGGAAGAAGACGAGACTAGTTGAATAGTTCTCTCTGACCGAGATGGGGAATAAATGGATCGCGAGGACTTCCTTTCTATAGTATCCCTATGCCTCTACGCTCACTTCACTCATTTTGCTCTGTACCTAGTCACTTGTTGAAATCTGTAGAAAGACAAATACTCTGTATTTGGGAACAGAGGGAGGCTTTTACTCCGTACTATTTGGGAACAGAGGGAGTATCACTATATGGAGGGAACAGAGGAAGCTTGAAATATGAACATGTCATTGGGAGGGAGTAAGCCCCATGCATGCATGCATGCAACATGCAACACTCACACGTACACATGGACGCATGCAACACTCACGCACCCATGCGGCACACAGCACACGACGCAACACACACGCTCACGCTCAAGTGCTCAACCTACTCCCTACGTCCATGAAAGACTGTACATTTAGGGATTTACACATTGACCAGGGCATAATTAATGCCCAAAAGTAGCAGACTTATGTGTGCATGTGACCATTGAGATAAGAAGATTAAATGAAGGTCGTTGCATGCTGTAATTAAGGATAGACATGTAGCCTATACCTACAGCACAAGTTGGTGCATTAATCAATCAATATCGATTTAGATTAAAGGCTAAACACATTGGAAGTGTAGATGTACATCATGTAGTACACTCTTTGTTGGAAGACCGAGGGAGGACACATGCATGCACTCACATACACAGCCAGGGCGGTTCACGCGAAAGGGTTGGACTCGTGTCGCGCCTGCGTAAAGTTTTTTTAACTGATTTCTTTGCTTTGCCAACTGACAGGTGGGACCCAGAAACCAGGTGACAATTTAACCAGTCAACAAAGTGCCACGTCGACTATGTGGCCGGTCAGTAGGGTGCAATACAGTGCTCTACGATGAGCTAGTGATCGCGTAATCGCCGCAAAACTATATATAGTGATCATAAAGAGCGTACTGTTACATACGTTGACCGCCAGTGTATTTTTCTCGTTTCAAATTAAGCCATATTAATCAGAAAGGATGCAGTATGGACTACTACTACTAGTACTAGTACTGCTTTGATGTGTCCCGTCAACTCGCCGAACGAGGAGAAGCTTGCTTACTACGCCTCTCCCTCGCCCACGCGCGCGGTGGTTCGTAGGACGAGGAGAGGGTTTTGACTATAGCACCCTCTCCCTCTCCCTCGCCCTCGCCCTCGCGGTGGACGTGCAGCAGTTCAATCGGTGTCAGATTGCCAGAAGCATATTGTACTGTAGTATCATCATTGTTGGACCTTCCGAAGAGGCGAAGAGCCAAGTGCAAGGTTCACACGAGTACGAACTGTTGAACCTCCCGAAGAGGCAAAGAGCCAAGCGCAAGGTTTTATAGGAGTTTTCATCCTAGTAGGAGTGTACTAGTACAACTATAGCGAACGATGCTATTGTATGATGCCGCCATGTCACGTATATCCAAAGCTGTGCCACCTTTTTTTCTCAAAGAGCGTGTTGGAGCCCATGCAACAACCACACAAGTTGCACGTACACATAACACATTTACTAGTAATAAATTCTAAAGGACAAATGCCAGTATGCCACACAAGTTCATCTCCAAATCATGTGATAAATTTGTGCACGACTAGTCTACATATATTCACAGCGCTACCGTTCACAATTACCGTACTCCACTTACACGTTATAGATGGGCTACATGTCCTCCTCCAGGTTCCAGTCCCAGGTGTTCTTCATGGACTGCACAATCCATAGCGGTGGGCAACGGGAATCATTGTCGCAGCTTTCTAGTCCGGTTCCACATGCTGGAGACTCATCCAAGCTGAAGCGGCAAAAATCAGGGATAGTGTGTCCCAGCATGTCGTTCATCCGGCGGTGCGCACTGAAGACACAACCATTCTTAGTGAACGACAGGCCTTCCGTGTCATGCACGGAAGGTGGCATCCGCTTCACAATGGGGTAGCTGTCCCCGATGAAAAGCGAGTACTCTCCAAGAGTGTTCCTCGGCACCCACATAGCATCACGGGGGTCGAACTCGGCGCCGTTCATCTGGTACACGCGGCATCCCAGATCTGGACACATGGTGACGTACATAGTCAAGGTCCATGCATAATAATGTTGTGCTCAAATGTGGCGGTCAGTAATACTGTGCAGCAAATAGTACTACTCCGGTATAGAGGAAGTAAAATAACTGGCTTATTATATGTAGCCACTCTTGGCTACATGGATGAGATAGTAAGACATGGAAAAACAAAAATGGTGGCAGCTAGTGGGTTCAAGTCTTCAAGGGCCTAGCTAGCTATACGCGTCCTCCAAGGTAAAAAGTACTCCTACTAGTACTACAAAGTATACTACTAGTACAACAATGAAAGAGAAGGTGAGAGGGTTAAAAATGGAATACCTGGGTAGATGGTGACGGTCTGATCATGGTAGATTATGTGACCATGTTGCACATCAGTGGTACCATGGGTAACGACTGCTAAGATAGTTGATCCCAATATGCCAAAGTCAGCTACAAGGTTCCAGGTTAGACCGAATCGCGGATGCAAATGCACATCCAGGATCGGCGATCTTATTTTGATCGGGGGATGACTGGTCCCTGCAAAATAATGGAGTACCATTAGGGATGCAAATGATGATTTTTGCATTTCGTTTGTAATCTCCCGTACCATAGGATGTCAACCAGATGAAACAAGTCCTTGGCTTGTCATCGCGAAGATGCGGCCTAGATGGCGCACGGTGTCTTCGAACGTGTAGGGGTACAAATCTGCCGCCGCCAACATGCGCCAGCCTCTACCGTTACTGCCTCCTGCATTGATGGCAATCCTTATGTCGAACACTGCGATGAGATAGTAATCGTCGTAGCCGCGTCGCTTTGTCGGCGGGTCCGCAATTGCTATCTTCTTCAATCTCATGTAGGCATCATCATACGTATTCTTGCCCAGCTAGTCCGGAAGGCCGATCCGAATGGTGGAGAAGGGGTCTACCGGAACGGCCGCACTGCTATGGATGTTGTGCAAAATGATGGTGGTATCCGGCCGGAGGTATGCAAGCCAATCTTCGTTGGCACTGACCCAGTCCTATATATAAGACGGTGGGCAGCGGAGAAATTACGGGATGGAAATGGAATAACTAAGTACTACATGATCAAACTCCATTACTGACCTGCTCATCGGACAAAATCCGACTACCTCTCAATGTCGGCAACTCTAGCGGAGTCAACGTGCAACCATGGCCAGGGAGCGGTAGACTGTTCGAAGGATTGTCCCATAGAAGAACCTTCTCCTCGAGGATGCATGGAAGACCAACAAGCATGGCCTGTTTAACCAGCGTCTTGAAAAAGTTGGTGCAGGAAGCACCGAGTCTTGCGGCGGCGAGGACGTCGGAGCGGCGTGCGATTTCTCCCACAGGATCATCGTCCAAGGTCTCCCAGCCCCGACGAGGAGGAGAACCGCCTGGCAAATCCATGGGAGCAGTGACGAACTGCCTTCTCTTCGGTGGGAGGGGAACTGTTGAGGAGGAGATAAGAGAGTAGTAACCGCAGGGCCTCGTCCCTTCCAACTGTAGATCGTTCCTCAGCGAAGGGGTGAGGCTATTATTTACTACTAGTACTCCCTCCGATTATTTTTACTCTGCGCATAAGAGCAGACCCGGATACCAAGGCAGGGGCTCGCTGCATGCTTTCTGGATGGAAATACCCTTGGCACATGGATGGGAGGAGTTAGCAGCTATAAATGCCCCATGCAGCCCATTGGTTGTCCGCCCGCGTTCTCCTCTCTCTGCATGCTGCATGGCTGTCTCCCTCTCTCTCACATGACTGCATGCGGTGGCGCTGGCCTATGAGAAGCTCGCGTGGAGATAGCAATCTTCTCTCCAGAAGATATTTTTTGAAAGAAAGGGATTATGGAACGTTATGGGATTGCATTATACTGTAAATAATAGCACTAGTGAGAAATTTTTGGCACTAGGTAGTAGTTTTTGGCATGGATTAAGAAATTTTGGGTATGTTTTTGCCATTTTTTGTACACGCCAACTAGTGTCAAAAAACTTCTTACATTATGTGACGAAGGAGTACGTACTCGTACTGTAGCAGTACTAGTACTACTTTTCTCAACTAGTAGTGTGATGTACTGTACTTCTAGTCTAGTTTAGTATAGTGCACCAGTTTTGAACTCTTGAATCTCAGGGCCAAGGAGCTACAATTGGAAGTGGAGGGTACTACTGTTCTCTAGAACCATCGCTGTACTATCAATGCAGGGGAAGTACACCTGTGTAGTGGCGTAGTGGGTACTCTCGGTGCTCTATTCAGCCGCTCCTCTCACGTAGCTGGCCTACTGAGCCGCTCCTCTCACGCACACAGTAGCAGCCTTTTTATCAGCGATGGTTACTGCGGTGGCAGAACATTTGAGTTATTTGATACAGCGAGACTAGGCTTTTCGCTTCCATTTGTGGAGGTGTAATGGATCTCGTCGAACTTTGTTAGTAGTTCCTTCTTTATGAATGAGATGAAGCAAAGCTTTTGCCTCCGTTTCAAAAAAAACACGGCAAGAGGAATTTCTTTTATAGTAGAGCTGATAATGGAGTGAAGTCCATGCATGCAACGCCACAAGCTACAGAGTAGTAGTAGAGCACTTTACGTACAGAGCCATATTGCACAGTTCCCAATGCCCTGCCAGGCTTTTCCGGCTCCTCGGGCTTAATTGGGAGGCGCTAGTTTAAATATGCTACTAGCTGGAAGCTATAACCGAGGTGCGGCTAGGGCGAGCACGCGAGCCACAGGATACTGGGAAGGAAAACCCGTTCACGTGGCTAGGCTGTCTAGTGCACCCAGATTGTGGGGCCGCACGTCCGTTTGACTTCAAAACTCAAACTACCCATGTAAAATATTGGCTCGCAGCGAAGTGTAGTAGTACTATTTAAAAAAAGGCTGCCATGCGTTCGGCCAGGATCGAACTCACAAAACGAGGTATACACTCCCGCGACCACTAGTAGTACTCGTTGGAGTACAACGCAACCTAGAATCGCCTTTTGTCGCTAGTAGTACATACATTGTTCCTTACAAGAAACCCCTAAGAGCATGGTTAGTAGTATCGCCAGCTGCTGGCTATAAGCCAGTGCCATGTCATCTACAGCCCATCTTATAGCCAACATGTAGTAGTAGTTTATTTCTTATAGCCCGCTGACTCAGCTCTATTGTACTTGCTCTAATAATGCAAGAAACCACTAAAATGCCAAGAAACTACTACCACTTGCATACGTGGCAGACTTAAGATAAGACTACCTTATCAACCATTGTACATGCTCTTACCAACAAAAATCCTTGAGTGACCTCCTACCTCCGGCCCGTCCACCTAGTCATCCTCGGCCATGGGACGCAGCTACCGCCGCCGGCAGAAGACGAGGTCAAAACCACTGGCGGTGCGGAGCCCATGTTGTAGCAGCCCAGATTCCAGCTCCGTCCGGCGCTCGCGGCCGGTAGCTAGCCAAGATAGCTCCATCCAGCTGCTTGTCTGCAAGGTTTGCTAGCTAGATTGGCAAGGCAGCGCGGCGGCTTGCTCACGCACGCCGCGCTAAGGCCAGCCATCTGGCTCGAGCGAAGGCTAGTGCGGCGGCTTGCTTGCTCGTGAGTCACGCTCGGGCCAGCCTGCGAACCCGTGCGGAGGCCAACGCGGCGTCCGGCCCATACGGCGGAGCGGCGGCCAACTCGCTCATCACCGGCGCCACCGACGAACACGCATCAGTACTGTTTGAAGTAATGTTCAGGAAAAATAATGATTTGAGGGGGAATAACAGGATAGAAGGTCAGATGTGGGTCCCTCGTGTCAATGGTGAAACAAAATGTGTTGGTTTAAGTTGCCTCGTCAGCACGGACATGTGGGCCAACCCTGTCATAAATGGGTTTAAACGAACCTAATCGGTAGGAGTACTAGGTAGTTTTTGGCGTGGATTAAGAAATTTTGGGTATGTTTTTGCTATTTTTTGTACAATAGATTCCTCCTAGGGCTGGTTGAAAGTGGTAGTTTTTGTTAAATACTCTACATATTGTAAGTAGGAGTGAAAGTTAAGCTTTGGAAGCCAATAAGAAAGGCTAGTTACATAGTGCATATGTGTACATGATTGAAAGTAAATATCAACCATGACTGACTAATATCTTGATGGAAAACTCGAAACTATGGAATACTAGGAAAAGAAATGCATGGTTGGAAATACTAGCAATGTTCATGTCCGTTGCAACAAATCATAATTAGAATAATACTTATTCACAAACTTGGTACAAAACACTCTAATTTTGATATACATATGTCACTAGAGATATATTATGTTTCAATTAGAATATATTCCTTGGGCTGTTTTGGTGAGGTCAGGGAGGGATGTGGTTGGTTTTAAGATACTAATTATGGGTTTTTCTGCAAATTGGTAGACAAGTGGGATGTTGGTGAGAAAAGGCAACGACTTACCTCACAATCGTTAGATGTAGATCTAATGGTCAAAAACGACGGATGGCAGACACACCAGCATTACCAACTTAGTCTTGTGTAGGAGTACTAGCAAGATCCGTGGATTGCACGGAACAACAAGATGCATTTTTTTATAAAACACTTGTTGTGATTGACCCTTGCGGGAGTAATCCCATGTGTAAAAACTAACGATATATCGAGAAATATGAGATAAGGTGAAGAGGAGTAGGTGTGGTGGTGGTTGGTGGTCGAACTGAGCGGAGGCATGGGGATTGACGACGCCGGCAGTAGCCACCGGGCCAGTTTGTTCCAGAGGCTTCCTTTCTTAATTGCTCAACAATGAGGTTTGTTGGAGATAAGGATGAACAAGGGAAGGCCTTGTCTGCAAATGTGGAGAGGGGTGCGGGTATCTTTTAGTTTAATTTCCATCCATCAGATATAGACCGGACGGTCTATATTGCAAGATGGCACACGTACCATCATCACCAACTCGGTATTTTATAAGAGAAGACATATAAGCATGGAGATACAAACGTATTATCGATACTTGCTTCCGTAAACTAGCATCTACATTCTATTCAATGCCTCGGCATGTGGGGCCTTAGCACAATGACTTCTCGACTGTGTAAAACGAAGATTTTCCCGTCGCCGACAAGGAGGGGGTGACGGCGGCGCGCTTTTTGGCTTGCTCTAGTCCTAGTGGTCATACTAGGTGGTCTAAGCACGTGTAGATTTATTATTTTTCACGTCTCGTGTTCGCCGTACTGCCACGACTGTTCATGAATAGACGATAAGTTATTCACGGGGAAACCCTTGTTGAGCGTGTTTGCGAGAGAGAGAGAGAGAGAGAGAGAGAGAGTGAGAGAGAGAGTGCGTGTGTGA
Source organism: Triticum urartu (assembly GCF_056163025.1). NCBI lineage: Eukaryota > Viridiplantae > Streptophyta > Magnoliopsida > Poales > Poaceae > Triticum > Triticum urartu. Next base: position 286,804,179 of record NC_141879.1, read on the forward strand.
TATGTTAGAGAATGAGGCAATGATAACATATTCTTTGTGTGTATGTGTGTGGAGGTGATACGTCTCCAACGTATCTATAATTTTTGATTGCTCCATGCTATATTATCTACTGTTTTGGGCAATATTGGGCTTTATTATCCACTTTTATATTATTTTTGGGACTAACCTATTAACCGAAGGCCCAGCCCAGAATTGTTGTTTTATGCCTATTTCAGTGTTTCGAAGAAAAGGAATATCAAACGGAGTCGAAACGGAACGAAATCAACTGGAGAAGTTATTTTTGGAAGGAAACACACCTGATGGACTTGGACCCCACGTCAAGGAAGGAACGAGGTGCTCATGAGGGTAGCCCCCCCATAGGGCGCGCCCCCTGTCTCGTGGGGCCCTCGTGGCTCTCCTGATGTACCTCCTGCACCCATATATACCTACGTGACCTAAAACTTCCAGAACGCAACATAGATCGTGAGTTCCGCTGCCAGAAGCCTGCGTAGCCACCAAAAACCAATCGGGACCCTGTTTCGTCACCCTGCCGGAGGGGGAACCCTCACCGGTGGCCATCTTCATCATCCCGGTGCTCTCCATGACGAGGAGGGAGTAGTTCTCCCTCGGGGCTGAGGGTATGTACCAGTAGCTATGTGTTTGATCTCTCTCTCTCTCGTGTTCTTGAGATGTTACGATCTTGATGTATCGCGAGCTTTGCTATTATAGTTGGATCCTATGTTTCTCCTCCCCCTCTTCTGTCTTGTAATGAATCGAGTTTCCCCTTTGAAGTAATCTTATCGGATTGAGTCTTTAAAGATTTGAGAACACTTGATGTATGTCTTGTCGTGGATATCTGTGGTGACATTGGGATATCACGTGATTCACTTGATGTATGTTTAGGTGATCAACTTGCGGGTTCCGCCCATGAACCTATGCATAGGGGTTGGCACACGTTTTCATCGTGATTCTCCGGTAGAAACTTTGGGGCACTCTTTGAGGTCCTTTGTGTTGATTGAATAGATGAATCTGAGATTGTGTGATGCATATCATATAATCATACGGATACTTGAGGTGACATTGGAGTATCTAGGTGACATTAGGGTTTTGGTTGATTTGTATCTTAACGTGTTGTTCTAGTACGAACTCTAGGGCTGTTTGTGACACTTATAGGAATAGCCCAACGGATTGATTGGAAAGAATAACTTTGAGGTGGTTTCGTGCCCTACCATAATCTCTTTGTTCGTTGTCCGCTATTAGTGACTTTGGAGTGACTCTTTGTTGCATGTTGAGGGATAGTTATATGATCCAATTATGTTAGTATTGTTGAGAGGACTTGCACTAGTGAAAGTATGAACCCTAGGCCTTGTTTCAACACATTGCAATACTGTTTACGCTCACTTTTACCATTAGTTACCTTGCTGTTTTTATATTTTCAGATTACAAAAACCTTTATCTACCATCCATATACGACTTGTATCACCATCTCTTCACCGAACTAGTGCACCTATACAATTTACCATTGTATTGGGCATGTTGGGGACACAAGAGACTCTTCGTTATTTGGTTGCAGGGTTGCTTGAGAGAGACCATCTTCATCCTACGCCTCCTACGGATTGATAAACCTTAGGTCATCCACTTGAGGGAAATTTGCTACTATCCTACAATCCTCTGCATTTGGAGGCCCAACAACGTCTACAAGAAGAAGGTTGTGTAGTAGACATCAAGCTCTTTTCTGGTGCCGTTGCCGGGGAGGTTAGTGCTTGAAGGTATATCTTTAGATCTTGCAATCGAGTCTTTTAGTTTCTTGTTTTATCACTAGTTTAGTTTATAAAAGAAAACTATAAAAAAATGGAATTGAGTTTGTCTCATACACTTCACCTTTTTAATATCTTTCGTGAGTATGATGGAAATGATAATTGTGCTCAAGTGCTAGAAGAAGAAATCTATAAAATGTTTGGCACTAAATATTTGAATGATGAGCATGATTGCAATGTTGTTAGTACAAATTCTTTGAATATCCATGATGCTAATGATGATTGCACTAGTTATGATGAAAATACCTCCTATAAACATGTCAATTTTTGTGGAGTAGACTGGGTTTGCAAGTACACACCAAATAGGGAAGATAGATATTGCAAGAGGCATAAGTACATAGAAACCAAATTGTTGCAAGAAGAGCTAGATGAATGTGCTGAAAGATTCAATATTTTCCGTGCCCCTTGTGAACTTTGCAATTAACATGGTCATTTAAAGCTCCAATGCTATTTGTTTCATGATCAAGTCGTGTCCAAACATTGTGATAATTTGATTACCCTTGAGCATCACAAAGAGCTTAGCCTTCTTTTGGGTTATGAAGAAATTAAATGTATAACTGAGGGTATTCCAAAGTTTAATCTTGATAGAGTTCTTGATTTTTATCTAGAAAATATTTATATGTATTGTGCGGTGAATTGCATTGAAAATCCTTATATTGCCAATTACATAAAGAAAAGAAAACAATTAGAAGATGAAGAGAATACTAATGAAAGGGAAGAGACTTCCCAATATCCTCCTATTATTTCTTATGATGAACCAGGCAACAAGGAGGAGCCTCCTATTCAACCAATCTCATTAATAAGGAGCTCCAAAAAGAGGATTGAACCCACACATGATGTGGTGAAGAAGAAGAAAAGAAAAAGGAAGAGAGGTAAAAAGGTATCTCTCCCAAATAAAGTTGCTCCTATTACTATTGTGCCTCATGAAAATATAATTGTGGAAGATAATGATACTTCTTATGATCTTGAAAATCTTTTTGGCACTTGCTTGGAAGAATATAATAATTGCTATACTATTGGTGCTATCCATGCTATTAATGATGAGAGTGATTATGCTTATGATACAAAAAGGCCCAAGCTTGGGGAAGCTATGTTTGATGAGGATGACATATTTGAGAATATATTTTCTGCAATTAATGTTTGTCCCAAGCTTGGGGATGCTACGCTTAATGATGATATTTTTAGCCTTCCATGTTTAGATATGCAAAGTGATTATGATGAGAACAAAGTTGCTACTTATGATGATTATTGTGATGAAACTTATGCTATAAAAAGTAGTGATGATTATATTTATAAAACTTGTCATGATTATGATTACCCCTTCTCTGAACATTACTCTTTTAATATGGAAACAATTTATAGTATTCGAGTTTCCTATGATACTCCCACTATTCCGATTAAGAAGAAATTTGCCTATGTGGAGAGTAGTAAATTATCTATGCTTGTAGATTATGAAAAGAATGATTTAGGTGCTGGTTATATTGTTTAATTCATTGATGATGCTACTGAAAATTATTATGAGGGAGGAACATATGCTTGTAGGAATTGCAATAATATCAAGTTTCCTCTCTATGTGCTTAAAGTCTTGAAGTTATGCTTGTTTTGCTTTCCTATGCTAGTTGATTATTGTTCCCATAAGTTGTTTGCTCACAAAATCCCTATGCATAGGAAGTATGTTAGACTTAAATGTGCTAGTCATATTCTTCATGATGCTCTCTTTATGTTTCAATTCTTATCCTTTATGTGAGCATCATTGAAATCATCATGCCTAGCTAGAGGCATTAAACGATAGCGCTTGTTGGGAGGCAACCCAATTTTATTTTTGTTACTTTCTTTTTGTTCCTGTTTAGTAATAAATAATTCATCTAGCCTCTGTTTAGATGTGGTTTTATGCTTTTAATTAGTGTTTGTGCCAAGTAGAACCTTTGGGAAGACTTTGGGAAAGTCTTGTTGATCATGCTGTAAAAAACAGAAACTTTAGCGCTCACGAGAATTGCTGCCATTTTTATTTGGAAAGTGATATTTAGTTAATTATTTTTGAATATGATTAGTAGATAAATTCCTCAGGTCCAACAATTTATTTGAGAATTTTATGAGTTCCAGAAGTATACGTTTGATCCACATTACTGCAGACTGTTCTGTTTTTGACAGATTCTGTTTTTCATGTGTTGTTTACTTATTTTGATGAATCTATGGCTAGTAAAATAGTTTATAAACCATAGAGAAGTTGGAATACAGTAGGTTTAATACCAATATAAATAAAGAATGAGTTCATTACAGTACCTTGAAGTGGTGATTTATTTTCTTATACTAACGGAGCTTACGAGTTTTCTGTTAAGTTTTGTGTTGTGAAGTTTTCAAGTTTTCGGTACGGATTCGATGGACTATGGAATAAGGAGTGGAAAGATCCTAAGCTTTGGGATCCCAAGTCATCCCAAGGTAATATTCAACGATAGCCAAGAGCCTAAGCTTGGGGATGCCCCGGAAGGCATCCCCTCTTTCGTCCACTTCCATCGGTAACTTTACTTGGAGCTATATTTTTATTCGCCACATGACATGTGTTTTGCTTGGAGCGTCAATTTATTTTGTTAGAATTTGCTTGCTGTTATTTAGAATAATGTTTTGCATCTTTTATTTCAATAAAAGTGGCATTAATAGTCTTTACTATGCCTATGTTACAAGTATACATGTTGCTGTTTGAAAACAGAAAGTTTACCGCTGTTGCAATAATTCCCTAGAAAAATCAGAATGCGATATAATGTTGAAACCTTTTGCATATTAAGGTATGATAAATTTACTACAGTGGGAATTTTCTTTCATAATTTTTGGAGCTAGGGAAGTATGGATGTTGCTGCATTCTTTACAGACTATCCTGTTTAGGCAGATTGCTGTTATGTTTGCATTGTTTGCATATGTTTGCTTCTTTAATGATTCTATTTGAGGATGGGACTATTAAATATGCCGAGGCATTTATTATGCAATGTTGAATAATAATTTTAGTGATTTGCTACAGTAGAGTATGGTAAGGTTTTGGCAATGGTTTATACTAACTTATCTCACGAGTCCTTGTTGAGTTTTGTGTGGATGAAGCTTTTGAGATTTAGGGAGACCGTGATATGAGAGGAATTAAGGAGACACAAAAGCTCAAGCTTGGGGATTCCCAAGGCACCCCAAGATAATATTTCAAGAAGTCTCAAGCATCTAAGCTTGGGGATGCCCCGGTTGACATCCCACCTTTCTTCTTCAACAATTATCGGTTAGTTTTGGTTGATCCTAAGTTTTTGCTTCTTCACATGATGTTTGCCATTTTTAGAATGTCATTTTATTTTGCTTTGCTTGCTGTTTGAATAGAATACCAAGATCTGAAATTATTAAATGTTAGAGATTCTTCACATAGTTGCATAATTATTCGACTACTCATTGATCTTCACTTACATCTTTCGGAGTAGTTTGTCATTTGCTCTAGTGCTTCACTTATATCTTTTAGAGCATGGTGGTAGTTTTATTTTGAAGAAATAGATGAACTCTCATGCTTCACTTAGATTATTTTGAGAGTCTTAAATATCATGGTAATTTGCTTAAAGTCCTAATATGCTAGGTATTCAAGAATAATAACATTCTCTTATGAGTGTGTTGAATACTATGAGATTGATGCTTGATAATTGTTTTGAGATATGAGGATGGTGATATTAGAGTCATGCTAGTTGAGTGGTTATGAATTTGAGAAATACTTGTGTTGAAGTTTGTGATTCCCATAGCATGCACGTATGGTGAACCATTATGTGACGAAGTCGGAGCATGATTTATTTATTGATTGTCTTCCTTATGAGTGGCGGTCGGGGACGAGCGATGGTCTTTTCCTACCAATCTATCCCCCTAGGAGCATGCGCGTAATACTTTGCTTTGATAACTTCTAGATTTTTGCAATAAGTATGTGAGTTCTTTATGACTAATGTTGAGTCCATGGATTATACGCACTCTCACCCTTCCACCCTTGCTAGCCTCTCTAGTACCGCGCACCTTTCGCCGGTACCATAAACCCACCATATACCTTCCTCAAAACAGCCACCATACCTACCTATTATGGCATTTCCATAGCCATTCCGAGATATATTGCCATGCAACTTTCCATCATTCCGTTCATCCTGACACATTCATCATTGTCATATTGCTTAGCATGATCATGTAGTTGACATAGTACTCGTGGCAAAGCCACCGTTCATAATTCTTCCATACATGTCGCTCATGATTCATTGCACATCCCGATACACTGCCGGAGGCATTCATATAGAGTCATATCCTGTTCTAAGTATCGAGTTGTAATTCTTGAGTTGTAAGTAAATAAAAGTGTGATGATCATCATTATTAGAGCATTATCCCAGTGAGGAAAGGATGATGGAGACTATGATTCCCCCACAAGTCGGGATGAGACTCCGGACGAAAAATAGATAAAAGAGGCCAAAGAAGCCCAAATAAAAAAAAGAAAGAAAAGAGGCCAAAGAAGCCCAAATAAAAAAAAGAGAAAAGAGGCCATAAAAAAGAGAAGGCCCAAATAACAAAATAACAAAATAAAAAAAATGATAGAAAAAGAGAGAAGGGGCAATGCTACTATCCTTTTACCACACTTGTGCTTCAAAGTAGCACCATGATCTTCATGATAGAGAGTCTCCTATGTTGTCACTTTCATATACTAGTGGGAATCTTCCATTATAGAACTTGGCTTGTATATTCCAATGATGGGCTTCCTCAATTTGCCCTAGGTCTTCGTGAGCAAGCGATTTGGATGCACACCCACTAGTTTCTTTTGTTGAGCTTTCATACACTTATAGCTCTACTGCATCCGTTGCATGGCAATCCCTACTCACTCACATTGATATCTATTGATGGGCATCTCCATAGCCCATTGATACGCCTAGTTGATGTGAGACCATCTTCCCTCCTTTTTTTCTTCTCCACAACCACCATTCTAGTCCACCTATAGTGCTATATCCATGGCTCACGCTCATGTATTGCGTGAAGATTGAAATTTTTTGAGAACATCAAAAGAATGAAACAATTGCTTGGCTTGTCATCGGGGTTGTGCATGATTTAAATATGTTGTGTGGTGAAGATGGAGCATAGCCAGACTATATGATTTTGTAGGGATAACTTTCTTTGGCCATGTTATTTTGAGAAGACATGATTGCTTTGTTAGTATGCTTGAAGTATTATTATTTTTATGTCAATATGAACTTTTGTCTTGAATCTTATGGATCTGAATATTCATGCCACAATTAAGAAGAATTACATTGAAATTATGCCAACTAGCATTCCACATCAAAAGTTATCTTTTTTATCATTTACCTACTCGAGGACGAGCAGGAATTAAGCCTGGGGATGCTTGATACGTCTCCAACGTATCTATAATTTTTGATTGCTCCATGCTATATTATCTACTGTTTTGGGCAATATTGGGCTTTATTATCCACTTTTATATTATTTTTGGGACTAACCTATTAACCGAAGACCCATCCCAGAATTGAATTTTTATGCCTATTTCAGTGTTTCGAAGAAAAGGAATATCAAACGGAGTCGAAACGGAACAAAATCAACTGGAGAAGTTATTTTTGGAAGGAAACACACCTGATGGACTTGGACCCCACGTCAAGGAAGGAACGAGGTGCTCACGAGGGTGGGGGCGCCCCCCTCCCTAGGACGCGCCCCCTATCTCGTGGGGCCCTCGTGGCTCCCCTGACGTACCTCATGCACCCATATATACCTACGTGACCTAAAACATCCAGAACACAACATAGATCGGGAGTTCCGCCGCCAGAAGCCTCCGTAGCCACCAAAAACCAATCGGGACCCTGTTCCGGCACCCTGCCGGAGGGGGGAACCCTCACCGGTGGCCATCTTCATCATCCTGGTGCTCTCCATGACGAGGAGGGAGTAGTTCTCCCTCGGGGCTGAGGGTATGTACCAGTAGCTATGTGTTTGATCTCTCTCTCTCTCTCGTGTTCTTGAGATGTTACGATCTTGATGTATCGCGAGCTTTGCTATTACAGTTGGATCCTATGTTTCTCCTCCCCCTCTTCTCTCTTGTAATGAATTGAGTTTCCCCTTTGAAGTAATCTTATCGGATTGAGTCTTTAAAGATTTGAGAACACTTGATGTATGTCTTGCCGTGGATATCTGTGGTGACAATGGGATATCACGTGATTCACTTGATGTATGTTTAGGTGATCAACTTGCGGGTTCCGCCCATGAACCTATGCATAGGGGTTGGCACACGTTTTCGTCGTGATTCTCCGATAGAAACTTTGGGGCACTCTTTGAGGTCCTTTGTGTTGGTTGAATAGATGAATCTGAGATTGTGTGATGCATATCATATAATCATACCCGCGGATACTTGAGGTGACATTGGAGTATCTAGGTGACATTAGGGTTTTGGTTGATTTGTATCTTAACGTGTTATTCTAGTACGAACTCTAGGGCTGTTTGTGACACTTATATGAATAGCCCAACGGATTGATTGGAAAGAATAACTTTGAGGTGGTTTCGTACCCTACTATAATCTCTTCGTTCGTTCTCCGCTATTAGTGACTTTGGAGTGACTCTTTGTTGCATGTTGAGGGATAGTTATGTGATCCAATTATGTTAGTATTGTTGAGAGGACTTGCACTAGTGAAAGTATGAACCCTAGGCCTTGTTTCAACACATTGCAATACCGTTTACGCTCACTTTTATCACTTGCTACCTTGCTGTTTTTATATTTTCAGATTACAAAAACTATTATCTACTATCCATATTGCACTTGTATCACCATCTCTTCGCCGAACTAGTGCACCTATACAATTTACCATTGTATTGGGTGTGTTGGGGACACAAGAGACTCTTCGTTATTTGGTTGCAGGGTTGCTTGAGAGAGACCATCTTCATCCTACGCCTCCTACGGATTGATAAACCTTAGGTCATCCACTTGAGGGAAATTTGCTACTGTCCTACAAACCTCTACACTTGGAGGCCCAACAACGTCTACAAGAAGAAGGTTGTGTAGTAGATATCAGGAGGATAGAGAGAGACATGTACATGGGGCTTTGTGTTGTGTAACGTGGAGACACATATACATAATTAGAGAGTGAGTGTGTGAGATACACATGCAGACATGAGGAGAGATGAGAATCCAGGTAAATGGGTGTTTGTGCGTGTCTGTGTGTGTTTGTGCACGCGTTTGTGTGTGAGAGGGAGAGAGTGTATGTGGAGTAGAGAGACCACTGATGATGTAAACCTAGTATAAGGGAAGGGGGAATGGTGTGACATGTGTAGTAGCGAGATAGCACGGGTGCGGGCGGGGGGAGCAGACTATTTGGAAGAGACATCGAGTGTGTGTGTGTGGGAGAGGGGTGTGAGATCGAGAGAAAGAGAGAGCTAGCGACGGAGAGAGAGAGAGAGGAAGGGAGGGGGCGAGAGGGGTCGTTTGTGTCCATAAATGGCGTATAGATAGGGAGACAATGTTGATGTTGTCTGAAATTGGCCTATGAACGGAGACGCAAGGGAAGCGAGTCATCGTGTGTCTGATAGGGACTTCACGAGAGAGCTAGAATAGATGGTGTAGAGAACAATGTGCGAAATCGAGAACGATTATACATTAGGGAGCTATGCAAATATTCACGACATATATGTATATAGGGAAGGAGCTGGGGCGGGACCGCATGTGGGAGAGATAGAAAGAGGAGAGTGGTGCATAATGAGACAAAGTGTGCTTGTTTGCAGTGGGGGTGGTGTGTGAGGTGAGTGCGCGAGAACCACATAACTAGGGAGATAGACGTTTGGGGGCGACATTTTGTGTCTATGGGAAATATACACTCTACATAGTGCGTGTGCTTGGGTAAGAGAGATAGCGGGAGACCTAGAGAGTGAGGGAAGAGATGTGTGCATGCCCGAGAGACAAAGTGATAGAGACCTATGTTGGGGTCCGGACTTTACAAGAGAGAGGGGTGTTAATGTGCTCGTGTGTTGGTGTTTGGGGGAGAGAACGACTTTTCTCTATGTGTGTGGTGGGGGGGGGGTTGACTTCAGATAAAGAGTGAGGTGTCTATATTTGAGGGACTTTAGCGTAATTGAGATATTGTGCACTCATGGTTGATCAATTTGTTTCACAGTTTGTACTATGAGATAACGATACTTTTGAACATGCGTGATATACCTTGATGTACCAGAATTACAAACCTAAGACTGGAATTTTGGAATTCGACTCCATCATTAGCTTTTGTAATTCATTTAAATGGAGGTACATTTTAAGCCGGGATTTCATGATTTCAAATTCATATATCAAACCTAGAGATATACACATACGGGCATGTTCAAACTTTATAATCATCCACTTCATTCATACACATACACATTTTTGCTTTTGTCATCATATTTAGGATAAACACATTTGGAATTTCATTTGAATTGGAGCGTATGATGGTATTTGCTTGTAGTAGCTCAATGATCCATATTTGAATTGAATGGACAATCTAAGTTTCGAGTTGGAGACACTGATTTTCAAAACTTGCACATTTTTTTGCTTGCAAAACAAACAAATTGTCGGCCATGATATCATAGTCGGTCGTACGAGAGCAGAATACTTATAATTTTAGGCGCCAAATGCTTTCAAACTTCCCGCTCACATCGAAATATCACGCGCCCGAAAGTTTAGCCCTGCGATATTCCTGTTTTACCCCTGCCACATGAACGGAAAAGGGCTGCTTTGGTAACTCCATTGTTTTCCCCTCTTTGCCCCCAACATTCTTCCCCAGAGCCCCTCCCCTTCCCCTCCCCGACCCCCAACCACGGCAAGCCGCCGAATCTAGTCCTCCGCCGCAGCGGTGGACCTCAGACCCCGCCGGATCTACCTTCCGCACCTTGGAACCCCCAACTGCCAACTCACCACTTCACCGGAGCCGCTTCAGCGACTGGCCTATAAACCGCTCCAGATCTCCTTGACCGCCATCATGGTCCATCGCACCGGATATGCTTAACCGACGCCCTCGTCCACCACAGCATAGGCCCTTCACTAACTCCCTCGTCCGCCCCTTCGCTGGCCCTTCATACAAGCCCTCGTCCGCCGCAACAGATCCGCCTCACCGAAAGCACTGTACAACGCGCCCGCCGAAGCCTTTGTCCACTGCACCGGACCCGCTCCACGGACGCCATATTCAACTCCACCGGCCCTGCTTTACCGACGCCGCAACCTCATCAGGTTATTTTGATTTGTACTCCTTCGGTTTTTCTCTTTATCGTGCAACTGTTCACTTACCACAGATGAGCTTTCTTGTATGTCGACAGGCGCCGCAACCGTAGCACCGGAGCCGCTTCAGCGATGGCGACAGCCGGCCCAAACTCAACCGCAACACGAGCACCATCGACGATCCTTAGCTATCAAGTATGACAACGATACCCATACGCCGCCGAGAATCAGGTATTATTATCGAACGGACGGCGCCTACGTTCACTTTCCTAGCATAAGCTCCGCACCTTTGAATTTCTTCAGGGCATCATTCAGTTTTTCATGAGACGCGTTATTCTGCTTGCACCTGTAGGGTCATACTTCTGGCAGTGAACATGTTAGATGTGCTAAATTACATACCAGTGCACATATAGTTAATATGCTTTAGTTTTGTTCTGATGCCACCTGTTGGTTCCATCAGACTGCTTAATGTTCTCTATGCTTAATTACACATCAGCAAACTAGCATGTGGTTCTGCTGCTTTTTGTTCGTTTCACCCTACATTTTTTGATGCTAGCTATTACATCACTGTTCCGAGCCTCTGTTCATTACTTGTTTGTGTGTTCTTGATCTTCCCAAGTTGCATGACTAATTTGATGCTTCTATTAATTATGGAGCTGCCAACCCCATCAAGCAAAATATTTGTTCTTTTGGGGCTGGCACCTCGAACAAGCATAAAAATAGAGGGAAGCAGAGATACTCCCTCCGATTCTATTTACTCTGCATATAACTCTTGACCCGCATACCAAGGAGGGCACTGGTTTAATTTTTCTGGACTAATTTGCCAATTAATTAGGGCAGAGGCGGATGGGGCCGGGCACAAAAGGAAACTAGCGCTAGGAATCGGCAATGCGCAGACTAATATGAGAAAACTGAGAAAAAGTTATACACAAAGTAGAACGAATCAAAGGGAGTATTGTTGTGTATGCACACACCCTTCTTTCATTAGTTTAGATGAACCATTGATGATCAATTCGGACCAGTGCATGCGATTAAAATTAATTTTACCTACATAGATGGTGCAGAATAAACTACAACAACTAGATTTGCAACCACAGGATGCTGACGATATCTTGAAAGAACATTGCAACAGCAGCTAGGCTTCACAGCAACATATGGTAAGCCAGTGTGTTTTAGTACATGTGAAATGTAATGCGAGTGGGCTGCTTTCTTGGCTTGTGCCCTCAACGTGTAATCCTACCGAATTACAAATAGTTCAGTTGTCTGCTTTGCTGTATTGCTTGATTCGAATGCTTATTTGTTGTTACACTATACCTGAGTTGGCCAATATGTCAGCAGTGCCTGCTGTACTATCATAAAGAAATGCATGCCTATTTCATTTGAGTCCTTAACTTTTCCTCTCAACTTCATCACAAGACTGTCTTCGTAGTTTATATGAGGCCACACTGTTAAGTGCTTTCTTAGATTATTTCAACTGCTTAGATGCCTTGGCAACTTAAATATAGCGGTTGTACACTCCCTTTCAACTAGGGATGTCAACTGGGTCTGGTTTAATCCCGATTAAAGTCCACTAGTGGTATGATAGTTCAAAAGTGTTTTTGTTTTTTTTTGAGGAAAATGAACTAGGGAGGTAGCAAAAACTAACTAGATGGGACTGACGGATTTCGTTTATTTGCCATTTACATCCCTAGTTTCATCTTACCATTTTAATTTCTTTTCGGCTAATGCTGCTTCGAACCATTTAAATATAGTTTGCCATGCTCGGCAATAATTCGTCCGTCGTTTACCATGTAAGCTTACTGCCTGGATCATATGATAACTATCTCTTACTGATGTCCAGCGGAAACCTTTCAGGATGCCGTTCACACTAGGACACAATGTACAACCCCAGAATCTATTTGTGGAAGCAGTGCGCCATCCATGTTACCAGATGGTAGTAGTTCATAGGCAACACCGCCGGAGAGCAGTTTGAGCACAGATATTATAGTGCTTGAGGTTCTACTAGAGGCAGAAAGAGATGGTGTGGCTGCCATGAATGAGGTAATATTTATCTTGAGGCTGGAAATTACGAAATTAGCGGCACGCATTATGCAAGCAACCCAAGAATTGGAGGAAGTAAGAATGTTGCATTTGAAGATGGAGGAGGTCCTGCTGTTTCTGCTATCTGAAACCCAAGATAATCCCGGTTCTTCTTTAGATATCAGTTGAAATTTTCATTAGATTATTGTACTTGCATGTTGTGTCATGTCTCTGAATGGATTATGTTGCAAGACCCCCTATGTTGTCCATGTGTTGTAATGATCCGAATTTTTTAGGCGAGGTAATCCTCTGTACTTGTATGATTGACATAAGGAGAACTGTTTGTCGTGTGAGCATATTGTATTGGATGAAATAACTGTTTGACTCAGAGTGTATCCAACCTACTGAATTCGAAGATCACGACATTTCTAAATCATAATCATATATAAAGCTGGAATAAATCTTTGTTGTGGTTTTGAAGAAATAAATAACAAAACGTATAATTATCTGTGGATATTCGTAATCGAATACAAATTGGATTTGAATTTAGTTTGCCAGGTCCCAGGGCAAACGTGAATGCTAATTCTCCCAAGTTTTGAACGAAGCGACAAAACACCCACTATAATTTGTGGGATGCTCGAAGCAAGTGTTTGCGAGATAAAAATTATTGTCTAACCCTGACACTTGACATTCTTATCGACAGGATTTACACTGCTGTCGATAGGGGTAGACTAGTAACTTCAATCAGATGTGACACGACGGCATCTGAGCCCATTCAGACACAGTGAGCGCCAAACGTGGGCGGCAAAACACATTTGATTCAAGCTCGTCCGAAAGACATGTGTCTCTTCCTCCATTTCCCCATTCATACACGGTGGGCAGCAAAACAAACTCTCCTCGTCTTAAATCAATGTAGGCTTATATTTTAAATAGGGGCAGATGTGTAACTTCCATCAGACGTGACACAACCGCCCTACCTGTCAGCCCCGTTCATACACCATGGGCGCCAAACGTGGGCGGCAAAACACCCTCTCCTCGCCTTAAATCGATGTAGGCTAATATTTTAAATAGGGGCAGATGTGTAAATTCCATCAGACGTGACACAACCGCCCTACCTGTCAGCCCTATTCATACACCATGGGTGCCAACCGTGGGTGGAAAAACACCCTCTCCTCGCCCGAAATAGTTACCGGCAAATATTTGGGAGATGCGAGATTACCATCCTATCCCCAACCGACGCAATGTCCGAAATTTTAAACGGGGGATAAGTTCATAACTTTCCCCCATTTCAGAGAAGCGCGTCCCAAAGTTTGAGATCCCCCTCCCCTCCATTTCCCCATTCATACACCGTCGGCGGCACGACAACCTCCGCACTGCGGCCAGCCTCCTCCGTCCGCCACCCCATCCTCCACCTTGCCGGAGCCGCTACCCCTACCCAGTCGTCCACTGCAAGAGATGGACGTCTCTCATCCACGGCGCTGGACCAACATCCTTTCATCACCTCCTCTCGCTTCATCGGCGCCGTCGTCCACCTTGCGGTTGCTGCTCCTACGACCGCCTTGTCCACGGCAACAGGATATATCCCCTGACCCGGCCGTCTGCCGTCTAAAGTCTTCTTCCCCGCTGCCGATAGCCATCGCACCCGCAACACCCTCAACGTATCAGCATAGGCCTACACGGCGTCGCAAGAGAGGTGGTACTCTTCCATATGTGCTTAAGTTATTGATCTCACCCAGAAAATAGATCGTAATTTGGTTACTGTACTTTTCTTGTTCGTACCAAATCGTAGTGGCTAGTTGAAAGCAAACATTGGTTGCGAAGTAGCTTTGTCCGGTTTGCACCTTCAGATCCGCCATGGCACGGGCACTATACTCGTAAAGCATATGGTTTCCCCCTTTTATATTCACTACCATCATCATAGGTGCTTCGTGTCGTGCTAGCACTGCTCCTCAAGACCTCAACCCAAAGCTTACATGTTGAAATACGAATCTGATATGATGCTCATATCACTAAAACAGAGAACGTCTAATTGGTTACCTAATGTTCCTATATTCGTTTCGAAAAGCATGTGCGCCACCCACTAGTCCAGCTAGTTCCACTTTCCTGATTTTTCTCTTGATGCTTAGGGTTTTCCCATTTTATCTACTCTACTATGATCTGCGTAGGTGCTTTCTGTCGTACTAGCATTACTCCACCCTTCAAGCTAAACAACACAACACTCAGAATTCGAAAGCTTAGTTGTTCAAATATGATTGTGATATGATACTGATATTAGTTAACCGACACATTTAATTGGTTAGCTAAAGGTCCCACTTGAGTTTCCAAATGCATATCGTGACATATAGAGAGACAGCATAATTGCATTTCTTTGTCACTTGTTGACCGTACTTTCTTTTACATACCAAATCTTAGTTGTTATTTCAAAGCAAACATCGGTTGCTAACTACCCTTTGCGCGGTTTGCAGCTTCAGATCTGCCAACCCACTGCCACGGTCAACACTGTACTCATCATGCTTATGTTTTCCCCATTTTATGATGACCACAATCAGCCTACGTGGTTCGTGTCGTAATAGCACTGCTCCACCCATCGAGCTAAACAAGCTTAGTTGTACAAATTCATATATGATATTATTGCTGATATTAGTAAAACTGAGAGATGTTTAATTGGTTAGCTAAATGTTCCTACTTTACTTTCGAAATGCATGTGAGCCACATATCGAGAGACCGGAAATAATAGTATTTCTCTGTGCGCTCTGGTTCATCATGGGTGGCCAACCGACATTGTATTAAAAGACTTGTAATATCTTCAATGTGCTTGCTGTTCTGCTCTTCTTTAAGATGATACTCTTCTCTTGCGGTCGACTGGTCAGGTCGAGTTGTTCTCCCTGTTCATTACGGGCCAGTTTCACCACGGGCCGTTAATGGGTGTAAAGTGATACACTATTCATTACGGGCCAGTTTCACCACGGGCCGTTAATATGCCAAGAGTTACATAGGGCCTCATATGGGCCGAAAGACGTCATGGGCCATACATGGGCCAGAAGTGAAAACGGGCTGGAATCATATTGGGTGGCCTAGATGACGCTACTGGGCCTAATTCGGATAGGGCGTAACGGGCCTTGGGTTAGCGGGCTGTAAATGGGCTATATGCGAACAGGCCGTTAACAGGCTTTACATGGGCCGGCCTGCCACCTTTTGACCAAGTCAAACGGGCCGACCTTTTCACAGGAATGGGCCTCTGTTGGGCCGTGCCACGTGTCGACGTATCATAGGTGCCTATCTGACCCACTGACGAGCTGACATGTGTTTCGTCCGGCCAATAAGAATTTTACACGTGGAAATTTCCCATTGGTCGGGGCTGTTAACGGGTTATCGGATCCAAAACCCGACCCAATAGCTTAACGGTGTTCCGTTACGGTGGATGCCACGAGTCGGTCACCCTTGACGAAAGCACTTCTGTGACGCGCGATTTATCGTCATGGAAGTGGACACTTCCGTGATGATAATTTTGGTAATGTCATGGAACACTTCTACGACAGCACAGGTATGACTATCTTGATTCTGTTGTAAATTTGTCATGGATGTACATGCATGACAAAAAAATGCAACCTACTGTGACAAACACGTATCATCACGGAAGTGTATTTTTTTGTAGTGCTATCTTTCTCTGTGTCTGATTAAAACTTCATACCCATAAATATTGCATGAGTGTTAGCAATTGTGAAAGACTAAATGATAGTTGAGTATGTGGACTTCTTGAAAAGCTCTTATATTAACTCTTTCTGATGTTATGATATATTGCAATTGCTTCAATGACCGAGATTATAGTTTGTTAGTTTTCAATGAAGTTTCTGATTCATACTTGAAATTGTGAATGAATTGTTACTTTAGCATAAGAAATCATATGACAATATATATATATATATATTGCTGTTATAAGAATGATCATGATGCACTCATGTCCGTATTCTATTTTATCGACATCTCTATCTCTAAACATGTGGACATATTTTTCGATATCGGCTTCCGATTGAGGACAAGCGAGGTCTAATCTCGGGGGAGTTGATACGTCCAATTTGCATCATGCTTTTATATCGATATTTATTGCATTATGAGCTATTATTACACATTATGTCACAATACTTATGCCTATTCTCTCTTATTTTACAAGGTTTACACGAAGAGGGAGAATGTCGGCAGCTGGAATTCTGGGCTGGAAAAGGAGAAAATATTAGAGACCTATTTTGCACAGCTCCAAAAGTCCTGAAACTCCACGGAAGCCAGTTTCAGAACATATAAAAAATATTGGGTGAAGGAAGCACTAGAGGGGGGCCACCCACCATCCACGAGGGTGGGAGGCGTGCCCTACCACCTGGGCACGCCCCCTGCCTCGTGGGCCCCCTGGCAGGCCTCCGGTGCCCATCTTTGGCTATATGAAGTCTTTCGCCTTGGAAAAAATCAGAAGCAACCTCACGGGACGAAAATCTGCCGCCACGAGGCCGAACCAATCTAGGGTTCTGGTGGAGCTGTTCTGCCGGGGAAACATCCCTTCGGGAGGGGGAAATCATCACCATCGATCCTCTCATTGGGAGGGGGGTCAATCTCCATCAACATCTTCACCAGCACCATCTCATCTCAAACCGTAGTTCATCTCTTGTATCCAATCTTTGTCTCAAAACCTCAGATTGGTACCTGTGGGTTGCTAGTAGTGTTGATTACTCCTTGTAGTTGATGCTAGTTGGTTTACTTGGTGGAAGATCATATGTTCAGATCCTTTATGCATATTAATACCCCTCTGATTATGAACATGAATATGCTTTGTGAGTAGTTACATTTGTTCCTGAGGACATGGGAGAAGTCTTGCTATAAGTAGTCATGTGAATTTGGTATTCGTTCGATATTTTTATGCGATGTATGTTGTCTTTCCTATAGTGGTGTCATGTGAACGTCGACTACATGACACTTCACCATTGTTTGGGCCTAGAGGAAGGCATTGGGAAGTAATAAGTAGATGATGGGTTGCTAGAGTGATAGAAGCTTAAACCCTAGTGAGGGAGTCCTGGATTAGGGGGTGTTCGGGTAGCTGGACTATACCTTCAGCCGGACTCCAGGACTATGAAGATACAAGATTGAAGACTTCGTCCCGTGTCCGGATGGGACTTTCCTTGGCGTGGAAGGCAAGCTTGGCGAAGCGGATATTCAAGATCTCCTACCATTGTAACCGACTCTATGTAACCCTAACCCTATCCGGTGTCTATATAAACCGGAGGGTTGTAGTCCGTAGGCAATCAACTCCATATACAACAATCATACCATAGGCTAGCTTCTAGGGTTTAGCCTCCTTGATCTCGTGGTAGATCTACTCTTGTACTACCCATATCATCAATATTAATCAAGCAGGACGTAGGGTTTTACCTCCATCAAGAGGGCCCGAACCTGGGTAAAACATCGTGTTCCCTGCCTCCTGTTACCATCCAGCCTAGACGCACAGTTCGGGACCCACTACCCGAGATCTGCCGGTTTTGACACCGACATTGGTGCTTTCATTGAGAGTTCCTCTGTGCCGTCACAATCAGGAAGGATGCCTCCTCCCGTCTTTAAAGACGGCGCCGTTGCTAAGGGAGCCTTGGCTGTCGGCCAAACCCTCCGGCTAGGTGGTTTCCTCATGACCGCCTGTTCGGCTGTTGCGCCGACGGTGACCTCTCGGGTCATCAAAAGCAACCTACACGTCAGCTCGGAGCTCGTCGAGCAGCTAGATCCAATGGAGCTCTCTTCCGTAAATGAGCTCTTGGATCGCATCACCGCCTTGGGGGTCGCTACGGATTACGACCAGGTTGGGCTTAAACCCGATCTAAGAGAAATTAACTCTCCCCAAGTCACCCACCACATTGTCGTGGTAGAGACGCAGTGCGGCGACCTTTCATCTATTTTAAGGACTAGCTACGTCCGAATTCCCAACCCCTCCAAGCCGGATACCCGTGGAGGGGGAGATGTAACTCAAGACCTGAGCTTAGGATCAGGCAACGGGCCAGATTCACTAGACAACATCCAAGAATCCGAACTTCAGAGTTCGGAAACTCTTCGGCCTCCAAATCTTGGATTGGGTGAGGTTTCAGATTCAATGACACCCGCCCACCCGATCATAAGCGATCTCTCCCAAATCAGGCAGAGGC
Organism: Triticum urartu; assembly: GCF_056163025.1. Classification (NCBI taxonomy): domain Eukaryota; kingdom Viridiplantae; phylum Streptophyta; class Magnoliopsida; order Poales; family Poaceae; genus Triticum; species Triticum urartu. The sequence continues at coordinate 286,823,381 of NC_141879.1, forward strand.
CCGAGGAAACAGTACATCACTACTGGGCCAGATTCCTCCTGGTCATGAACAGGATAAAGGATTGCCGCGAGGAAGACGCAATCTCAATTTTCTGCAGTAATTGCACGGACAAGGGAATCCTTAACGCCGTAAGTCGTCGTGATATCACACGCTTCGCTGACTTGGCGTCCATAGTACAAAAATACTGTGCGATGGAAAGCGCCGGGAAAACCGAAATAAATTTTTGGGATAATCCGGCCTTGAATAGTAATCCCGTCTGAACTAAGAGGGTGCATCATCACAGGACACCCGGGATAAACACCAAAAAGCCAAAACCCTCTACAGGGCATGGAACCGTACTGGAAAGATGGCTTGATGGACCCTGTAGAATTCACAGTACAGAGGACGCCACACCAACTCACAGCCTTAGAGCATGTTGGATACTCCAGCAGGTGGCCAAAATCGGCGAGGACCTCTTAATTTCGGAGGCCGCAGAAAGCCAGCCCAAGGACACCAGTACCGTTCTCACAGTCTTCGAGACTTTCGCATCAAACAATGTGCGAAAAAGAACACTCCACAGCCTCGCCGAAGTCTATCAAGTTGCAACAATAAATCCATGGAGTGACACTGCCATTACCTTCAACGCAAGTGATGAACCTAGATTCCGAACAGCCCGAGCACCAGCCGCATTGGTCCTCAGTCCCATAGTGGACGGCTTTCGCCTCACCAAGGTGCTCATGGATGGAGGTAGCGGACTGAACCTCATTTATGAGGAAACCCTTCAAAAAATGGAAATAGACTGGAACCGCGTCGAGCGAAGCAGCACAACCTTTAGAGGAATAATCCCCAGTCGGGAAGCGCGCTGCACAGGAAAAATCACACTAGATGTGGTGTTCGGCACACCGGATAATTACAGGTCCAAAGAAGTCACGTTTCAGGTGGCCCCGTTTAAGAGCGGATATCACGGTTTACTAGGGCGAGAAGCATTCACAATCTTCCAAGCAATACCCCATTACGGGTACATGAAGCTTAAGATGCCCGGGCCGAATGGAATTATCACTCTAGCTAGTGATCCGGACATAGCACTCCACCCCGAAAACAAGACGGCCGCATTAGTCCTTGAGGCGCTATCCGAAGCCTTAGCGGCTGAGGAACTGACTGCGCTACGCTCCACGGTTAACAGGGATGATGTGATACTCGATAAGAGATCCAAATCCACGTCCTTCAAGCTAGCTGACGAGGTAGTCAAATTCTAGGTCCACCCAACGGACCCCAATAAAACAGCTTCCATTGGGGCACGACTGAACTCTGATACAGACGCCGCACTGCGAGAGTTCCTACAAGAGAACTGGGACATCTTTGCCTGGCACCCTTCAGACATGACAGGGATCCCACGCAGGCTGGCCGAACACAGCTTAAATATCCTAAAAGGATATAAACCTGTCAAACAAGCCCTTCGGCGTTTTTCCGAACCTAAGAGACAGGCTATGGGAGAGGAGCTAGCAAAGCTATTAGAGGCCGGATTCATCAGAGACATAAAACATCCGGACTGGCTAGCAAACCTGGTGATGGTACCAAAGAAGGACAAATCCTGGCGCCTGTGTGTCGATTTTAAAGACCTTAACAAGGCTTGCCCAAAGGATCCTTTCCCCCTCCCCCGTATCGATCAAATTATCGATGCCACCGCAGGACACGATTTGTTGTGTTTCCTCGACGCATACTCCGGTTACCATCAAATCAAGATGGCAGAATCAGACCAAGCTGCAACAACATTCATCACACCATACGGCCCATTCTGCTTCAACACAATGCCCTCCGGGCTGAAAAACACCGGCGCAACATATCAGCGCATGATCCAGACATGTCTAGCAAACCAGATCGGCAAAACAGTGGAGGCGTATGTGGATGATGTGGTCGTCAAATCAAGACATGTCGAATCCCTAGTAAACGACTTGAGGCTTACATTCGATAACCTCCGAAAATATGACATCAAGCTCAACCCAGAAAAATGCGTCTTCGGCGTTCCAGTCGGAAAGCTCTTGGGCTTCATTGTATCCGGTAGAGGAATTGAAGCAAACCCAACCAAGATCTGAGCTTTGTCGCAATTGGATGTCCCAAAGGACCTTAAACAAATAGAAAAATTAACCGGATGCGTGGCGGCTTTAAGCCGCTTCATCTCCCGCTTGGGGGAAAAGGCACTACCCCTTTATCGCCTCCTTCGGCGCACCGAACACTTCGAGTGGACGGAAGCCGCCACGGCCGGACTTGATGAAATAAAAGCCATATTGGCAACAAACCCAGTCCTGGCCGCGCCAATCACCGGCGAACCAATGTTATTGTACATTGTAGCAACACACCAAGTTGTCAGCGCAGTGCTCGTTGTCGAGCGGGAAACGGACGGACACAAATTCCCCCTTCAAAGGCCGGTCTACTACGTGTCCACTGTCCTCACTCCATGCAAATCACGGTACCCGCATTATCAAAAGTGCATACGTGGTATTCATGGCATCGCGGAAGCTACGACACTACTTTCAAGAGTGTTCCATAACAGTATCCTCGGAAGTGCCACGAAACGATATTATCAACAACCGCGATGCAACGGGCCGGATTGCAAAATGGGCCATCGAGCTTCTCCCGTTCGATATAACCTATAAGACACGGCGAGCTATTAAATCGCAAGTTTTGGCCGACTTCGTCGCAGAATGGACGGAGGCCGAGCTCCCTAAAGAGTACGGCACATATTCAAACTGGATTATGCATTTCGACGGCTCCAAAATGTTGGCCAGACTAGGGGCCGGCGTCGTCCTGACGTCCCCCACAGGAGACACAGTCCAATATGTGCTCCAGATCATGTACACGGATTCCAACAATGCAGCCGAATGTGAGGCCCTCCTACATGGCCTCCGGATAGCAGTATCCATGGGTATCCAGCGCCTAGAGGTACGCGGGGATTCAAACCTCGCGATATCCCAAATAAATGGAGACTTCGACGCCAAGGACCCAAAAATGGCAGCTTACGGCGACGCCGTCCTAAAAATGTCATCTCGGTTTGAAGGGCTGGAGTTTCACCATATAGCCTGAGAAAACAATCAAGCGGCGGACGTCCTAGCACGCATCGGAGCAAAATGCGATGCAGTCCCCCCAATGTATTTTTGGAAAGATTGTTCAAGCCATCCGTAGCATGGGAGGGGGAACCCGCAAATAACAGCCCGAACCCAGCCGCACCACTCGACGCCGAACAATCTGACACAATTGGAGGCTCTGCCAACGAAATTACACCTTCAGCCCACGTAATAATGGCGGTTATCGCCCCGTGGACAGAACCATTCCTAGCCTACCTTACTAGGCAGGAACTCCCGGAGGACCAAAACGAGGCCCGCTGCATAGTTCGGCGATCTAAGGCCTACAGAGTCCATGAGGGAGAACTTTATAAGAAAAGCACTACCGGAGTCCTTCAAAGATGCATCTCCGAAGAGGAAGGGCGGAACCTCCTGGCTGAAATTCATGCCGGACTTGGCGGTCACCACGCCGCTGCTTGGTCCCTTGTTAGCAAGGCTTTCCATACAGGCTTTTACTGGCCGACAGCCTGAGCAGACGCTCAGGACCTAGTCCAACGATGCCCCGGTTGCCAACTTTTTGCCAACCAAAGCCATATGCCACCCACCGCACTCCAAACTATACCCATCACCTGGCCTTTTGCGGTATGGGGACTTGACATGGTCGGACCCCTTAAAGGTGGAACCCATAGGAAAAAATACTTACTGGTCATGGTGGATAAGTTCACCAAATGGATAGAAGCCAAGCCTGTTAAAACGGCCGAATCCGGACCTGTGATAGACTTCATATCCGGGGTTGTACACCGTTATGGTGTCCCCCACAGCATCATAACCGACAACGGTACAAACTTTACCGCCGACGAGGTAAAACTCTGGTGCAAAAACATGGGCATCAAGCTCGATTATGCCTCCGTCTATCACCCACAAACCAACGGCCAGGTCGAACGTGCAAATGGTCTTATCATGAGCGGCATTAAACCTAGACTGGTGCGGTCCCTCAAGGAATCTAACACGCACTGGGTAGAGGAGCTTGACTCCGTGCTATGGGGGCTGCGGACCACGCCAAATCGCACCACCGGATACACACAATTTTTTATGGTGTACGGCGCAGAAGCAGTTCTGCCCTGCGACATAATTCATGACTCACCTAGAGTGCGCATGTACGAAGAAAGAGAAGCCGAGCTCTATCGGCAGGACAACTTGGACGCCTTGGAGGAGGAGCGCGATGTGGCAAAAGCCCGTTCTGCATTTTATCAACAGCAGGCCCGAAGATACCAAAGCAGAGAAGTACGGGCCAAAAATTACAATGTTGGCGAACTAGTTCTACGCCTGCCGGATAAGAAAAAGGACAAACTCAAGCCCAAGTGGGAAGGTCCATTCATAATCGACCAAGTCCTGACTGGTAGGGCGGACCGCCTGCGAGATGCGTCGAACAACCGACTCGAGACGAACCCGTGGAACGCCACCCGTCTCCGAAGATTCTATGCCTAGCGCCGGACTCTATTTTCGTCTCCTTCCTCTGTCCATCCCTTTTTTGTATTTTTCTGTCTTACATTTCTCTCCTTCCCATTTTTTTTCTTTCATAGCCCTTAAAGGCTCATCTAGTGACGTGCCACCCGCACTCATTAAACCTGGGGGCTTCTTTAACAGAAGCTTATTTATACGGGCTTCACGCCCAACACATGCGTCAAACTTCCACATGTACCTTTTTTCTTCACCATTATATGCATCGATATGACTTAAGTTTTGGCCAAGCTGGGTTGCCTAGCTCCTGTGCTTACCCCTACGTTCCCGATTGTTCGGCTAGGCGGTAAAGGGAGCACCTCTGCGATTGTTACTGCCGGGTCAGCCGGATGTGTACCTCAGACTGGGTGAAGCCGAAAGCTAGCGTTCTTAAGGGAATACTCGGTCGGTGAAATAAAAGATGATCTTTTTACACATTTTATGCGCCCCCAGATGCTTTTTTCTCTGCGTCTCTTCACGCAGTCCGGACATGCACCTTAGGGCATGCCTCCCAGCAAAAGGAACCCTTAACGGAACTATTCTCTCTGGAAGATGTTTCTTACTAACCATGTAATATAACATAACTAGTTGGGCACTTGTCTGATAAAGCACTGATGACCCCTACGCCTGGTCTCCACGCATACCCCGGTTCTTATATAACCGCTAGGGTATTCGGACACACTCCGGACCGTCAGGTCCCGAGGTTGAAGCGAAAAGGTCGGCAACGACAAACGATCTACAATCCGGCTAGAAGGCATTACACATGTCAATTCAAAATTACACAGTCATTCTGACTGATTGTATTCCTCTTCTATACCATCTAACAGGCTGTCTAATTTACAGTCCTACTGGGAATACTTCGCGGCCAACTCTACTTGGTCGTATACTAAGCTTATAGGGATCTCCTTCCCATCAGGCCCCATTGGTCCGACCTCGGCCATGTGGTTTGGGCCAGACTTCGTAAAACGGGTCTTCACCATGGCCCAGGCCTCCCTAGCTCCTTGTCGGCAGGCCGATATCTTCCACAACCGGAAGCGCCGCCGAGCTCCCTTCAGCTTCTCCGCAAGCTCTCCAAGGCCCTCAGGCACGGAGTGGGCAGGCCCTAAGGCTTGGGCAATACCCCGCATCGCCTGCCGAATTCGCTCGTGCAGTTGCAAGAGTTCGGGAAGAAGGTCACCCATAGAACCGGGCATCTCCTCTGCAGGACGACATGTGAGCATACCTACAGACATTACTCTGTTAGTCAACTTCCTCGCCGAACTCTTTTTTCAAAGTTCGTTCAAGCACTTACTAAAAATGCCGCGTCGAAGCCGCTGATTCTCCTTCGTGGAGTCCGACAGCTGGCCACGAACATCTTTAAGTTCGACGTCCAGCTTGGTGTTGGCATCCTGAAGATCATTCTTCTCTCGCCTCACCTTTGTCAACGTACTCTCACCGGCCTTTAGCCTGCGTAAGAGTTGTTGCTTGTCTGGATCGAGTCCGATGCCATCTGCAATATGATTTGTCAGATTTGCACCCGCACCGCACAATACTAATCTTTCGAAGTGTATCCTACCTGAGGGGGTCTCTTTGGGCTCCCCTGCTGCGGCTAGTGCGGCCTCTAGTTGGGCCTTGCACTTTTCCAGCTCCTGGGACAGTACGGTATTCTTCTCTGTAAGAACATGCATATTAAATGATCCTTAAATCAGTTGCTCTAACTGCTTCAAGTCTCGGGGGCTACTGGCATATATATATATATATATATATATATATATAACCAAAATTTTCTTACCCGTATGTCTTTTACATACTGCTCCGTGGCTCTGGCTAAACCATTTTGAGCGGCACGGAGGTACGCGTCTCCCGAATTAAAGGCATCTAAAGCCTCTTGGGAGAAACAAGCGTCACGTAGAATTGTCTGGTGACGCCTGTGGTTCATGGCACTCTCCACTTCAGAATTTGTGGCAGACAACCTGTCCGCATCCTCTGTCGAAGGAGCGTCCGGTGCGCGCCTTGTGCTCGCCTCCGCTTCCTGGCCAGGCGTTGGAGCCTGGCTGGTGGAGGCGCGATTGGCAACCTCTCCGGATGTAGTCCGGTGAGGTCTCTTCGTTCTGAAGATAGCACGAATGTTAATATGCCCTGACAGAATAACTCTAGGGAAACAGAGGGTGCACTATACCTTTGCGCTGGCATCTCAGTCCGGACTACATTCCTTTTTGCCCCACGGGGCCCTGCGGCCCCTCGTTGGCTAGCCGCCGCAGGTTCGGCCTCCTGCCTCGGAAATCTCCCCTGCAAAACACGGTTATCGTCAGAAACACCGGGCTACATGAGGGTGGAATCTCTATCAAGGGAATAAGACCCCGGTTTCTGTCACCTGGGAGGCCGGGATTAACCCTGGGTAATCCGCCGTAATGGCTACCAAGGTATTGTCCTTTCTTAGCTGATGGAACACCCCGTCGATAAGCTCCACCGATATGTCCGGATCCTCTTCGGAGTCCGGATTGAGGGATCGTTGGGGGTCCTCGGGCTGTGGAGGGCGGCTGTTTATATCCTTTACCTCCTGTCGCAGTTCCTGCATTGAATTCGTTAGACTACCTATCTAACCATGGGAGTATAAAACAAACGGGCAAGCGCAATTGTTCACTTACCCAACTTGGAGGATCGTACATACTGAATCCGGCCCGCGGGTTGACGCGGAGGAATTCCTCCTTTTCTCCCTTGTACAAAGAGGATAAGATCTTTACTAAGGCGGCGGCTGAGGCCGGCCCCTTACGACCATAACGTGTGGCGTCATCCTCCCTGTTGAAATCCCAGATGGGGTGGCCTCTATATTGAAGCGGCTGCACCCCCCGCATAATGCATGCGGCCATGACTCCAATCATGGTTTGTCCGGAATGAGCCAACAGTCTTATCCGGCCCATCAGGTAAAGGACGTCTCTGTCGCTTTCTCTCTGAGAGCTCCGCGGACGCCAGCTCAAGCGTTTCTTCAATGGAGCAGTGTTGAACTCAGGGAGACCGACCCGGATAGGGTCCGGTAGCAGGACGTCATCTATGTAAAACCATTCCGAAGGCCAGTCCTCGGATGCCTTCTTTGGGGTTCCGGATAGGTATCCGGTCCCGGCGATGCGCCATACTTCGGCTCCGCCCACTTGGTATATAGACCCCTCTTGAGAATGGGGCACTAGGCAGAATAACCTCTTCCACAGCGCGAAATGAGCCTCAATGCCTAAAAATAGCTCACAAAGGGCGACGAAACCCGCAATATGCAATACAGAGGCGGGCGTGAGATTGTGCAGCTGGAGGCCGTAGAACTCCAGAAGCCCGCGGAGAAATGGATGAATTGGAAATCCCAGTCCCCTTATTAGATAGGGGACGAGGCACACCCGCTCTCCTTTAGAAGGATTGGGGGTGCTCTCCGCTTGTTTTCTGCCATTGTAGGTGGCGAGACCGGCTTGGACCGGGACCATGTATGCCTGAGGGAGAAATCCCTTGGCCTGAAGCGACACTAACTCGCTATGCGGGATGGTGCAACTCTCCCAGTCCCCGGGTTTGGGACCGGAGGGGCGAGGGGAGGAGCTGGGACGGCTGGTCATGTTGGAATGGACCTTTGCTGGAAGCGCTCTGATGATAACTCACGTAAAGGAGAAGATGTGGTTTGGACCTAAATCCCCATCCCGTTAAATAGGCGGCTCGTTTATATGGCTAGGGGTGTGGATGTAAAAATGCCCCGGCTTTTCGCATTCGTTTGACACGTGGAAGATAGCCATTATCGGGCGTGGAAGCCGAGGAGCACTACATTACAAAAATCGGACATTATTCCTATAGGTACACAAGATTTGGAGAAGAACCCGCCTTGCAATGCCGAACAATCTCCGCGCCGGACTCGTCGTCATTGAAGCCTGGTTCGGGGGCTACTGAGGGAGTCCTGGATTAGGGGGTGTTCGGGTAGCCGGACTATACCTTTAGCCGGACTCCAGGACTATGAAGATACAAGATTGAAGACTTCGTCCCGTGTCCGGATGGGACTTTCCTTGGCGTGGCAGGCAAGCTTGGCGATGCGGATATTCAAGATCTCCTGCCATTGTAACCAACTCTATGTAACCCTAACCCTATCCGGTGTCTATATAAACCGGAGGGTTGTAGTCTGTAGGCAATCAACTCCATATACAACAATCATACCATAGGCTAGCTTCTAGGGTTTAGCCTCCTTGATCTCGTGGTAGATCTACTCTTGTACTACCCATATCATCAATATTAATCAAGCAGGACGTAGGGTTTTACCTCCATCAAGAGGGCCCGAACCTGGGTAAAACATCGTGTTCCCTGCCTCCTGTTACCATCCGGCCTAGACGCACAGTTCAGGACCCACTACCCGAGATCCGCCGGTTTTGACACCGACACCTAGTTTATGCGTTGCTTCGTAAGGGGCTGATTTGGATCCATATGTTTCATGCTATGGTTAGGTTTACCTTAATACTTCTTTTGTAGTTGTGGATGCTTCCAAGAGGGGTTAATCATAAGTGGGATGCTTGTCCAAGGAAGGGCAGTACCCAAAGCACCGGTCCACCCACATATCAAATTATCAAAGTACTGAACGCGAATCTTATGAACGTGATGGATGAAAACTAGCTTGCATTACAAAAAAAAAGACACATCCGTGACATTTTGGGCCGAACGAATTTTTTTCTGTCATACATATGACACTTCTATGACGATAATTGTGAAAAAACAATGTATCATCATAGATGTGGTGGGCTCCTACTTCTATGACAAAAAATCATGACAGAAAATGGGCTTTTCGTCCAGGGCGGGCCGGAGACGCAGCTGAATGACATTCTTTGGGCCGTCCACGACGGAAAAACTGTGGTAGAAGCGAGGGCGAGGAAAATTTCGGGGAGTTCCCAGTTACGGTGGGAGGTCGGGGGCCGAGCGATGTGTGTTTCTCTCGTACACGTACGCGCGTGTGTGCGAGGCGTTGGCTCTAACTGAACCCGAGCGATTGCACTGCAGGCTACGCGTTACTGAACCCGAGCGATCGATCGATGGATGTTAACTGAACCCGATCGAGCGATTCCTATGCTACTGCTGCTAACTGAAGCCGATTGATTGGATGAATAGTGAGCGTTGCGGGGGGGTGGATGAACAGTGAGCAGTGGCGTTGCCTCTGGATGAACAGGACCCCATGGTGTGGAGGGCTAGATGAACAGTAGACAGTGGAGGGGTGCCCGTGGTGGGGTGGTTGAACAGGACCCCGTGGTGTGGAGGGCTGGATGAACAGTAGCCGGTGGAGGGGTGGTTGAACAGTAGCCGGTGGAGTAGCGCGCGGTGGAGGCTGGATGAACAGGAGCCCGTGGAGGCTGGAGGAGGTCGACGGTAGCCCGTGGAGGCTGGAGGAGGTCGACGGTAGCCCGTGGAGGCTGGAGGAGGTCGACGGTGGAGATGAACAATATCCCGTGGAGTCCCGTTTTGCGGTACGCCACACCCCTCCCGATGAACAGGACCCCTGTTTCGACCGTAGGAGGTCCGTTTCGTCCGTTTTCTGGTACGCCACACCCCTCCCGATCAACAGGACCCCCTTTTCGACCGTAGGAGGTCCGTTTGCTCCGTTTTGCGGTACGCCACACCCCTCCCGATCAACAGGACCCCGTTTCGACCATACGAGGTCCGTTTCCTCCGTTCTGCGGTACCCCAGGCCTCGTTTCCATTGCCTGTTCCGTCCAAGCCCTCCCGATGAACACGACCACGCATTCCGTTCCGACCCAGCCGGTTGGCTCCCATGCGTTCCGTTGCCTCCCGATGAACACGACGCATTCCGTTGCCTTCCGATGAACACGACGCATTCTGTTGCCTTCCCATGGACACGACACATTCCGTTGCCTCCCCATGAACACGACGACGACGTTCTTTCTCCGTTCCGACCCAGCCATGTACACGAGCCCTGGCCGTACGTATGCGCGAGTAGGCATTCAAGACCCTGCCCATATGTACACATACGTGGCCGTATTTTCCGTCTTGCACCCTGGCCGCTATACGTACTTGTACATGCTACGTGCGCGCCTCTACTACGACACGTGCGCGCCTCTACATCGACCAGTATGTACGTATACGTTCGCGATCAGAATGACAATGCTACGTACGCTTTGACCAGGTGGGTCCCGACTATCAGACACTTCCTTGCCTGCGAAGATATAGCTTGTGGGTCCCAGCAGTCAGGGGGGCGAATTGTTTTGTTTTTTTTTGCCCGGACGCACTTCCTTGCGTGCGAAGGTGTAGCTGCTGGGTCCTAGCAGTCAGGGGGGCGAATTGTTTTTTTTCCCGGACGCACTTCCTTGCGTGCGAAGGTGTAGCTGGTGGGTCCCAGCAGTCGGGGGGCGAATCGTTTTTTTTCGGATGCACTTCCTTGCGTGCGAAGATGTAGCTGGTGGGTCCCAGCAGTCAGGGGGGCGAATCGCTTTTTTCGGACGCACTTCCTTGCATGCGAAGATGTAGCTCGTGGGTCCCAGCAGTCAGGGGGCGAATCATTTTTTTCACGAAATACGGTGGCCCATCCGGTGGGTCCCCGCTGTCAGGTGGAGGAATAATTATTTTGCGCGTAGTAAGGAGGCACTTCCTTGCGGCTGCCATGGACCCAGCTGTCAGCCTCTCCACGTACTGTCCACGTCCGATGGAAGTCGTTCCTTGACCACGTTGACCATGCCGCGCCGACAGCACCAGGGCGGTGGACGACGGTGAGGCCTAGGAAGGGACGACGTAGAGCCAGTGAAGATGCGGCAGTGGATGCACACACGGAGAGGAGTACGAGGGTTCATTGGTTCGGCTGTGCTGCCGTCGCCGCAGAATAACAGGGGGTGTGGGTGAGTGGAGGGATGGCCTGGCCAGCGGTGGGAGTAGTAGGGGCGGTGAGGCCTCCGCAGCAGCACAGCCGGCCACGGGAGGCAGGAGTGGGCGGCACGACTGGCGCTGCTTTTGGCGGTTGGAGCAAGAAGACCAGAGGTTGAAGAAGCACGACGGCCATTGGATGGACATCGTACGGTCACTGCAGCTAGAATCGTTTATATTGACTAAGTTGACAAAGCCCTTGGTACGTCAACTTAGTAGGCCCACAGGTCAGCTTCCGAAACGATGCGCCCCATATGTCAGGGGGAGGAATCATTTTCTGGGCGGGTGAAGCTAGAATATCCGAGATTGAAGAAGAAGCACGACATCCGTTGGATGGACATCCAACGGCCACTGCTGCTAGAACCGTGTGTTGACTATAAGTTGACAAAGCCTTGCATACGCGTCAACTCTGTTTTTTAGGGGACGCGTCAACTTAGTAAGGCCAGAAGTGTGTGGCAGAAAACTTATAGCCCATTTGAGATTTGTAAGAATGTGTAGCCCATTTTTGAATTCTAATGAAATTTACTACAGCCCATTTTTAGTTTGTTAAAAGTACAACCCATTTCAACCAACCGTTCAAAACATAATTCAATAAAATTTCGCACATTTTGATGGGATCCGAAATATTTTTATCCCAAAATTTTTAGTCAGATTAAATAGAATTTCAATATAAATTTATATTACGTAAAAATCCAACGAAACATTGCGCTCGCAACAATTAATGAAATTAAAATTTTCAATATCCAAAAATAATATTTTATAAAGTAATCACGTGTTTGGTGCATTTTTTATAGTTACTGCCCAGTTTTTATAATTACATCCCATTTATTATTTCTTAAAGCCCATTTTCTTGTTAAACCTAATGCATCCCTCCTAGGAAAGATTTGCAGCCCAGCGGGGCGGAGAATAACAACTTGACCTTGCCTGGGTATTCCTAAAAAAAGTATAGCTGGGCTAGCCATTTTCAGCTTGAAAAAAATTAATATTTGGGCTGGATATCTGGCCTGGGCTAGAAGGGCCACAGCCCGCCTAGTTAATACCTGCAGCAATGTTCTCATTGTTGTTCAGAGGAGAAAAATTAATATCTGGGCTAAACATCGAAAAACTCTGCAGTGCTCACACCTCAAAAACACAAATACTGCTCGAGCTGCTTGGTCCCAGCTGTCGGCCGCTTCTTGTGCAATTCTCTCATTTATTGACTACTCCCACCTTTTCGGTTTATAAGGCTCAATTCAAAAATCTCACCAACAAAGGTAGATGATGAGTGGAGGAATATTTTTTGTAGTTTGCAAAAGCACCCAAATAATGCTCTTGTTTTCCTCAAAAAATTATGTTTATGAATGCATTAATTGCAATGCATGCATGCATAAAGTGCATGCATTGGTCAGTTTTCTCTTAATACTTGCATGCAATGATTTAATGCACCTTGAAGTCTGAACATGTGATGGGGAACAACCAAATTGAGCCTTATAAAATGGAAAAACTAAAATTTTGAGATAAGCCCTATAAACCGGAAAGGAGGGAGTACTACATAGGTTGACAATGGTGTGGGACCGTGATGTCAGGAAACCAGGAGGAAGCAAAATAAATTATAGTTATATATATAATAAGGAGGCACTAGCGTACGTGAGGCTATGGACCTGGTGGGTCCCCATTGTCATCCTCTCCAAGTAAAGTCATCTCCTCGCCCGCGCGCGTTTTCCGCCCGAAACAGTCAGCGCCGCCCACCCCGCTTCCCTGTGCAGGCGATTGCTCCGCCTTCAAACGACACAAGTGCCGTCCGTCCGGCCATCTGCCGCCCACATTAATGATACGCGGTTGCCGAGGCGGCTACTCCGGCGCCACACGTCCCCTCCGCCCGCCCACCATTGCTATATAAACTCCTGCGCCGGCCATAGCCGCAGTCATCCGCATCCGTTCCCTTTCTCCTGTCCACACCACTACTGCCCACCATGGCTTCCTCGTGCTCCAGCGCTCTTCGGGACGGGCGGACGACGGACCACAAGGAGATGGCAGCCATTGCTGCCGACCGGCTGGCCGGCAGGCGGCCGGAGGACGACGACGTCCTAATGGAGAACATGGTAGTCGATGATCCGGCGCCAACCCCCTCCTCCGCGCCATCCTCGCCAGTGCATTACACCATGACCATCAGCGAGGCCCATGCCCAATATATGGACAGGGTGAGGCAGATGCGTGAGGAGCAGTTCCGGGAGGCGTAGGCCGACGCCGCCTACAACCACCATCTCCTCCAGGAGCACCTGCAGGCGGAGGAGCAAATCGCCGCGGAGCGGGCGGAGCAGGAGGCGCTGCTCGACTTGGACCACTCCACCCGCAAGGGCCGCCTCGAGCACTGGCAGTACCGCATGCAGGTGGCGGAGGCTGTGGCCGCCTACAAAGAGGCTAGCAAAGAGGGCGATGAAGCGAGCGAGGCGCTGTTTGGCGAGACCGAGGACGAGGCAGAGGACAATGCCGGCTCCGACGAGTCCCTGCTCCGCTGGCGTCGACGAGGCCCTGCTCCGCCGAGGCCCCGTGGTGCCAACAACGAGGCAGAGGACACCGCCGGCTCCGACGAGTCCCCGCTCCGCTGGCGTCGACGAGGCCCTACTCCGCCGAGGCCCCGTGGCGCCAACAACGAGGGAGTGGAGACCGCCGGCTCTGACAAGTCCCCGCTCCGCTGGCGTCGATGAGGCCCTGCTCCGCCGAGGCCCCGCGGCGCCAACAACGAGGCAGAGGACACCGCCGGCTCCGCCGAGGCCCCGCCCCGCCAACAACAAGGCAGAGGACATCGCCGGCTCAGCCGAGGCCCCACCCTGCCGGCAACATGGGGGAGGATTTCCACCGCTCCGCTAAGGCGCCACCCGCTGGCAACGAGACAGAGGACATCGCCGGCTCCGCCGAGGCCCCGCCGCGCTGCCAACGTGGCCTCGCCACATAGAAAACAAGGAAGATTAGAACACGGTAGGTCACCGCCGCTCGGGTCCAAGTAAGGCCACCGCTGCTACCCTCCGATTGAAACCAAGCTAGGCAGGTTGACCATTGACGGCCGGTTAGCTTCTTGGCGGCGACGTGGAGTTGGAGAGCTACGCTGGAGAAGAACACTACTTCTACTTAACTGCTGGTGCAGTTGGCTGACTGGCATGTGGGCCCAACAGGCCACATGTTAGTTATGAAACTGCACCTGCAGTTAAGTCACTGAAGCTTCTGTTCGGCTCAGTGGGACACAGGTGGGTAGCTTCGGTTAATTAATTATACCACCAGCGCACCCCTTTTTAGTTGAAGAATGTATGAAATGTAATGAAATCCGGCATGTTTATATGAAATCCGACCGTGTATGAATGAATTTATTTCTATTAGTTCGAATTCCTGTATCACTGGCATTGGATGAACATGCAAAACAATACGTACTAGCATTATTCCCAGGGTGATCACCTCGTTTGCAGCAGTTTCACATGTACTCCCTCCGGTCCTTTCTAGTCTGCATACAAGTTTTCTCTGTAGTCAAAGTATCTCTACTTTGACCAATCTTATACAAAAAAAGTATACACTTTCACAATGTGCGAAGTAAAAAGGAACAGAAGGAGTACATAGAGTTTGAGCAGCTTTTTAGCGTTTCTTTACATTGCAATCAAACACACAGGCCTGGCAATTCATAGAGAACATTCAAAACAATCGATGATTATGCATCTCAGCGACTCACATGTAAGAGGAAATATTTACTTCACAACTAAATAATAAAGAAAAAATTGATCAACGCTGCTGACAGCAAAGGGCGTCCCATTCGAAAATATCAAACGCATGTCTTGCTAAAATCAATGAGCAAAATTTGACAAGGTTGTCCCATTGCAAAATATCAAATGCCTACGATTGTGGAATGGGCAGGGTTTGCCATTAGTTCGGACATTGACATGACACCTCGTGCTAAATAAACCAGTTGTTCTTTTTGTGCAGTTCCACCAAAATCAACCAAATTTGCGCGTAGCTTGTATGATTTCGCCCTTATATGTTGCAACGCCTTGAACTTATCGGCACCTCCTTTCTTGTGGTGGAAATGAATGATTCGATGTATTCATGAACATTTTGTGCAGTTCCCATTGAAATCAAGCTGAGCACCCCTGTTTGCACAAATACAAAAAAGTGATTAGTATAAAGCAAACTGTACTATGAATTGACAGTTTCAAAAGGCACATACATGGTCCATGTAGAGCACACTTTTAGAAAAATGGAACTCACCAGAAAGAATCCTAGAACAACATTGTACTCGCGCATCACAGCAAAAAAATGGAGATTTGTCAGTCCTTCTGAGCTGAAGTTAGTTTGATCTTGTGGGGAGTAATGTAACCATCCTTCAACTGCTCCTTCTGATGAGAAGATAGACAGGGCTTCTTCATCCTGGCATAATCGGAACGAGTCACTTCACGTACTCCATATTCTTCTTCAGAGTTAGATGATCCTGTTGTGCAAAGACAAGAGGACTACTAAATGCTAGCATCCCTGTTTTCTTGAAAAAAAAGGAAAGGAAATATTTAAAATAGCACATATGAAGCACTTCTCAAGGACAATACCACTTTTTCAAGACAATATCTAAACAGTAGCACAACACCATTGAGATGACAAAGCTCAATCATATGGATGAAATCAATGGGCGAGTACCAACCTTTGTCAGGAGGCTTATTGTGTAGAGCATATAGATGAAGCACTTCTCCGGAACCATCTGTTTCTATCTACGGTGGTGGCCATGCTTACTATATACTCCTCGATTAGTTTAATGTTTCCAACATCTTCTTGTGCAGTTCCACTAAAATATATGGTATCTTCAAAGAAGATCCCTGTTTGCACAAGTAGAGATAATTACATATTACATTAAGAGTGGCATCAAATCAATGGCAAAACAATTGCTCATTCCAGCCATAGCAATGAATTAAGATGCAAAACTATATCATTACTTGTGTCATCACAGTTCCAGTGCTTCATTATAGCAGCGGGAGTTAATTTTTGTTTTTCTTCCACTTGTTCTTCCCCTTCATCACTTGGTGCAATAACAGACAAGCTTCGCCTTTCAATGTAAGATTTGGCATGTCAATTAGGGAGCACAAGTATAGTACTAAACTTAATTTTCTGATGAAAGTGGCAAAATACAGGCCAGCAGTTGTGAAATATCCTTATCTTAGCTCAATGGGATATTACGGTGCACATACAGATTGGAAGTCTTGTCTCCATTTGTGCATTTCACTAAAATCAAGCAACATTATCGTGCAAGTAGCACAACATATGAAAGCACACTGCAGAATCATGTGAAAGAAGGCTAGTACTGACCTCTCATGGTGCGGAATTCAAACAACTCACAAGAAGAAGATCTGAACCAAATTCGCCTTAACGGATAGGAAGTAAGATCTCCTCTTCTGCAGTTCCACTAAGATCAAGCAATCAAGCAACGTTGTCAGTGTGACATTTTGGTTGAACTTCACAAAACACTCTTAAAACAAAAGTGTTTTGTGCAGTGCAACAAAAGGTCACAATGGCAACGAGGTGAAGTAGATAACCTTGTTTACACAGAGGTGCAAAGGAAACAATTAGTGGTCAATAACGGTGGATGACACAGAAGCCAACAAAAGAAGCATCTACCTTATCTAAATGGGAAAGAAAGCAAGACAGGAGCATTTCTCAAATAGTGGCATTGATTAATATTATCATAGAGATTATATTAACAATAAAATTTGTTAAACATGTAATTTGCTTTTAACTATGGCATTGCATCAATTTTCCAGCGGCATTATTAGAGGGTGTTTGTTTATAGGGACATTTTGGTGTAGGGACTAAAAAAACTCCGTGTCAGTCCCATCTAAACCAAACAGGAGGGACTTTGAGGGACTAAAAGTGGGCATTTGGGACTAAAGAAAGAAGACCCCGAGGGAGTCTTTTTGGGACTTTTTCCAACAGTTGCCCCTGCCACGCATCGCACCTTGTCTCTATTAGTTCATTACTAGGGGTAACATGGTCTTTTAGCATGTCATTTAATAACCTCTAGTCCTTGTTTAGTCCCTGGAACCAAGCAGGTAGGGACTAGGGAGTTTTTAACCAAACAGGGCCTTAGATTAACAACAGCTAATGAGTTGCACGGGACAGTGGACGCACCAGCACCATGTGCATTTACCGATGTACTGTGGTCATGCACAGTCTGTTGTAACAAATAACAAACAACCAAGGAGCATATTTGTGTTGGTCCCAGTTTTGTTATCTTTAGACACCTTTCCCTATGTGAGCACAGCAAATCTAGTCCTGCTCAAACTCTACAGCCTTGTCCCTTCCTTTCCTTTTTGAACTAGTACTTTCGCCCCTTCCTTTCCTCTTTGAACCACGTCCTAGATTTATGCGATACAACTTTCCCCACTACTTTCCCCCATTCCTTTCCTCTTTGAACCACGTCCTAGATTCATGCTATACAACTTTCCCCCTTCATTTCCTCTTTGAACCACGTCCTAAATTCATGCTATATACAACTTTTCCCACTACTTTCCCCCACTCCTTTCCTCTTTGAACCACATCCTAGATTCATGGTATACATACAGCTAGTGTAATGCATGTGGAGTAAGTAAATTATACCTTAAGGTTCTTGGGGCGTGGTTCGGTGGGCGATGGGGCGGCGGCGAAGAAGAAGGGGTCAGAGGCCCTCCCGCGCCTCCGCTGGGTGGAAAGTGAATAGCTGCGCCGGTAGTCCCTCGCCGACGGCGACAATGTTAAGCCTCCTTCCATTCCCGGCAGACGGTTCCTGCCGGCTCTTTGAGTAGCAGTGAGGGGAGAGAGAGGCCAACGAAGTCTTGTTTAGATCTGGAGAGGGCGAGAGAGTGTGAAGAGAGCAACTACAAGCGCTAAGGCTCCAGCAGGAGAGGGCGAGAGAGTGTGAACAGAGCAACTACAAGCGCTGAGGCTCCAGCGTGTATATATATACTGGAGAGAGAGTGTGAAGCGTGAAAACCCTAGAAAAAATTTTACCAGTCAAAGAATCCTCCTGGCACAAATTATGCTCAAGTGTAGTTATCGAAATCGAGACCTCAAGTTTGATGAGCGAACAGGCTAACCAGCTACACAACCCTCCCGTTATGTTCAACAAGAGGGAAATAACCTTTTATACATTCCTCCATTCATGTGACAAGCATGCTATGTTTTTGTGTGTGTGTGGGAGTCATTGGGATTTCAATCATAACTGTGTCATGTGGCTTTGGTGGTAAGACTATCCATAGTGGTGCAGAAATAATGCAGCCTTAGTCACCTTACCTCTCTCCACATAGTACGTTGGGTCCCACCAGTCAGAGGGTGAAACAAACAAATTAATAAGAAAAATTAAAAGCGCGAGCGGTGTTTCTTACCTCACACATCTCGCTACTGCTCGGGAACACTGTCCAATTGATCCATCTGTTCGCTCACGTACTATTTTAAGTGAATCCTTATTATAACATGCACACAAATTTTGGGCACTTGTATTCGACTTAAGTGAGTGTGCCACCGTATCTCGTATACTTACTAATCCTCTGTCTAGGTGTAATAAGTCACGTTAGATGGTGCAACGGGACCAAGGTGCGTGTGTGTGTGTGTGTGTTTAACAGCATGTGTGTGTTAGAGAGAGCGACAGATCGACCTACTCCTATAGGGAGATATTGTGTAGTGTACGATTTTATCCGCGAGAGTTGGTGCATCCTCTCATTTCCGGGCATGTCCGGTAGGGACATGCGGATAGATGCCACACCCGCTCTTGACCAGCCTGGCCCACCCAAAGTCCCTCCATTGCCCGCGCGCACTTCCCGCCTGAAACGGTCAGCGCCGCTCCAAAGAATCGGTGCCGCATTCATGCCTGGGCAGAGCGGATGCGACCTCTCACTCACGCAAGAGTGATGGTTGCTTCGTCCGTCCAACTTACTACTGGGTCTATGTGATTTCACGGCTCATTGGTCTTTATTACTGAGGTGGTAGGACTGCTGGATGTCACGCTTTCGGCAAAAGGAGGTACTACTACTAGATTACAATTTTCTCCATTCTTACAGCGGAGGCATGCAAGAGCAGTGAAAACACACAGGCTCAGTGATTACATGGCCCACCTCACACTATCACCGTGCGACACCTAACTCTTTACATAGTACTCCCTCCGTTCCTAAATATTACTAGATGAGTTCCCGCGCGTTGCCGCGAAACAGCGGTATATCTCTCTGCGCAAAATTATTGATTTCATAGAACTAAAAAAACTCTATAACCGCATGACAAATGTGGTAGCCAAACTAAATAAACTCCCATCATCATTTAGATCATCCCACGTAAGGAAAAAGATCTGCCAACTCCTACTGCATAATGGGATTATATTTTTCTTTTTGACATGTTAATGGGACTTAAAAGCTCACTTACATGCATGCTACCGGTGCATGCTTGCATGCAGACATGTTGATGTGATTTAAAACCCACTCACATGCATGTGCCACGGTATTTCTGCATGCTTGCATGTGGCTTAGTGCGGAGCCTCTCAACGTCTAGATCAGACGGCTATTATGGACTGATTTACTTCATCTAACGGCTACATCAATTTTGATGATGTGGCTCAAGGAGAGGATAGAGAATTCCTAGTAGTGGGGGCTAGCTATTACTAGTAGATAAGTCTTTGTAGAGATTCCACTACATACGGAACAAAATGAATGAATCTACACTTAAAATGCATCTATATACATCTGCATGTGGTTCATGGTGAAATCTCTACAAAGACTTATATTTAGGAATGGGGGAGATGGTGTACTAAGCGAGCTTCTCCTCATTCTGCGAGTTAACGGGACACATCAAAAGTACTCCAGTGTATAGAGCCTTGCCTCTAAGGTAGTCCCCACATGGTTTGCCTCTTTTTTAACATAACATGTCAAGTCGCAATTTGTTTGTTCACCCGTGGTAGACGATCCTCCCTCCACAAAGTGGACAACCAGTACACGTGCCAAATTACCATGTGGGATGCCTTTTTCGTACAGAAATGAGCTCCACCGTGTACCTGCGCAGGCGTGGTTGGGAAAGAGACGGGAGTACGTGCGCCGTGCATGCACCTCTTCTCTTCGTGCATGTCCCCCACCTACGTGGGTGTGTGTGAGAGATACAAATCGCGTTCATGAGTGTTTTTTTGTTTTGGGTTGGGGGGTTGATTTCGTGAATTATTTGTGGGAATATGTGTCGATGACATCTCAAACAAAATTTTGCATGCAATGTGTGTGAAATGGAGGACTATCCATATCATACATAGAGGGTCGGGCAATCCACGAGAAGATTGGGAGGGGTCATAGCTATCGATAGAGTCGAGGAGAGGATCAAGTGGGTGGGTGCGAGATCGATGAAGAGAGCCATCGAAATTGTGTGTGTGCAAGTCAAAGATATAGGGCGACTGGCCTACCGGAACGTTAGAGGGCACATGTCAAGTTTGTGTGTGGCAGGGAGACATGACTAGAGCACTCGATGTATCGGTGTGTGTGGGGGGGAGGGGGTGGGGGAGGGGTAGGCAGAGGCCTAACTATAGAGGTAGAACGACTCATGTATGTGTTGAGAAGGAGAGACCCAGCTATGTCTTGAGGGAGATCGGTCGACATCCATACATAACTGAAGGACGGGAAATATGATGGAACAGAGAGAGAGAGAGGAGAGAGAGAGGGAGGGAGAGGGAGGGAGAGGGGTAGAGTGCTGGATGGGTGATGGAGTTGCTTCTCGAAGATGGTGGGAGAGGCCTACTAGACAAACTGAGGGTGGAACTGCAATGTTATCAATAAGAGTGGGGATGTGTTTCTGTGTGTGCCTGTGCGTGATAGATCTATCGGGACGCATCCATGGATGATGAAGGGGAACCATGTGTTTGGTAAGCAAACCTAACTAGATCAGTAGATCAATTGTTGTTGTCGGAGGAAGGGAGAGACACAACTAATGAGGTAGATCGATTGACGTGTGGGCAAAAACGAGTTATAAGGACCTAGCTAGCTATATGTATAGCGAGAGATCGGTCGGTGTACGTCCATTTGTTAGAGGCAAATAAGGCCCGGCGAGACGGATAGACAGAGAGAATGGAGCTAGGAGGTGGTGCGAGAGGCCCAACTACTAGCTAGATAGGGGCAGGAGTGTGCGGTTGTGAGATCGATGAAAAGAGGGGCGAGAGTTTACACGTGTGTCTGACCGTATGAGAGACACGAGGCAATGACACATAAAGGAGGAGATTGAAGGCATGTGTGTATGTTGTAGCCAGGCATCGCGGGAGAGGTTTATTGATTGGTGTGTGTCAGAAAGGAGTTGTGGAGACTCTGGGAGAACGACCTAAAGAAAAAAATGAATGTGCCCGGTGGATAGAATGCCGAGGGAGGGGGGCAAGGAGGGCGTGTGCATGCACGAGAGAAAGTTAGTGGTAGCTACAAAGGTTAGAGGATTGTGTGGGTGTAAGAGACTAACAAAGATCATAATTTGATATGAAAGCGGATTCATATATTTGAATAGGAGATCATAGTGTTTTAAACATTGCACGCATGAATATAGCGGTGATACACGTGCTGTGCACATGTTATACCATAATGTGACAATGCATGACATTTGCAACTCACAACTAAATGCCGAACAATCTAAACCATATTATACATCAAACAATCTCACATTTTATTTGAATTTGTGATAATGTGTGGCGTTTGTAGCTTACAACTAAATATCGACTAATCTAAACAATACTATATATCAAACATTCTCACATTTTATTTGAATTTGTGGTAATGTGTGGTGTTTGCAACTCACATCTAAATACTTGTAGGCGTAGGGGGCGGGGCACCATACATAATGTGATAAACACATTATACATATGAGACATGGTTTATATTATGAAGATATAGCTAGAGCTAGAAATGTAATGTGATTTGAAATCAAAATAAAGTGGATTCAAAAAATCTAGTTCGAGTTCATATAGTACACATAGTTCATATGTAACTCGAGACTAATCATGTGATGTGCTGTGAAGATAATACACAAACGATGGTTTAACTTGACAATAATGATGATTGTAGATCTTATTAAAATAGAGAAACGAATTCAAATGCTTTGACTTCAAAACAATCATTACTGTAGATCTTATTCAAATAGAGAAACGAATTCAAACTTAGTTCATATTGAAGCGGTAGTATATACGTTTGGAATGCACTAAAACGTTCATTTGAGTAGTAGGTTGCATGCATTATACACGTAGCGAAATATTTTAATTGAACATAACATGAATTCAAAGTTTTGAATGACATTTTTAGTGCGCATTGATTTGGTACAGTACACGTTAGGCTTGTCCGGAAATTTCAACCCGCGCCTTGTTAGCCCGAAATATTTAAGATATATCTTTGTCTCGTTGTGCTCCGACAACTCCCTCCATCTCAACCCACGCCTTGCTATTCCGAAATTACAACGCGCGCGAAAACTCCCACCTCCTGTGAAATCCCGACATGCGAAATGCCCATGGTACCCCTGAACCGAAAGAACTGCCTCAAATCGGTGGGGGTACTTTCATAACTTACCCCACATTTCGGACAAGCGCGTCTCTAAGACATGGTTCCCCACTGCCATCCCATCCGCCCACCCATTCGTACACCCAGGCCGCGAAAACCCGCGACGAAACCCCACACCCTGCTCCGTCCGCCACCCAGCCGGAGCCTCTTCCCCGATGACGTCGTCCACAACAACACCTCGACGCCCCTCATCCACCGTACCGGATGAGGATCCGTCGTCGACCTCATCATCCCGCCGGTTCAGCCACCTCGTCCTCCACCTCCATGGAGCTGCCCCGACGTTCCCCACGTCTTTCGCGCCACCTCCATTCCCACACTGCCATCTTCACCTGCACCACCGGAAGATCATCATCATCACCGTTTCCTCGGATGAAGCTGCGGCCTCATCGGCGCCACCAAAGAGGTTGTACACTAATCGCCGCGTTTTCACCACCAAAGAGGTTGTACCCTAATCGCCGCATTTTCTTCTTGATTCGATCTCATGGTGCTGCCGGCGCACGGTCCCGAGCTGACACAGCGCGGCTCCATCCACGGTGGCGTCGCCGGCCACTTCCTCCACGGCGTCGCTCCCTCGGCGACAACGTCCACATCAGTAGGAGATGCTGCTGCTTTAGCTCTCGCTCGTGCTGCTGCTCTGCTCTTGCTCTCGGTCCCCTGCCTGGTCTACTCTTGCTATTGCTCGTGCTGCTGCTCTCGCTCTTGCTCTTGCTTGCGATGCTGCTCTGATTTAGCTACACTTCAGTCGACTGAATCGACTTTTGGGTCAGTCAATTTTCAGGGGGTGGGGGGCTCGCCGGGGTGAAGGAAGGACCAGCCGCAGCGGGGAGGGGGGCTCGCCGGAGAGGTACCCCACTATCTATCTTAGGGTTCAGGATGGCGGCGGTGGTCGCCGGCGGTGGCGTGGGGATCGCCGAAGAAAAAGCTCGGCACGGGGGGGGCCTAGAGGGATGGTCGGGGCGGTGGCGGACCGGCGGTGCGAAGTGTTTTCGGGGTGGGCAGGGCGGCGCACCACCGGCCGCGAGCATCGGGGGGCTACTGTTTGGCCGGTGGTGGCTGGCGGCTCAGGGGGGTGGTGGTTGAAGATGAACCACAGGCCCTTGATTTCGTATCCAATGGCTGCAAAATCGACTGACCAGAGATGAAAAAGTCAGTCGACCGACGTGTAGCCTCACCTTGCTAGTGCGTTCAGTTTCGACAGCAAAATTCAGTTTCGACAGTTAAGTTCAGTTTCGACAGTTAAATTCAGTTTCGACAATTAAGTTCAGAGATGGGCGGCTGATATATTTTACATCTAGCACTTTGTGGCTATGTATTTTACGTCATGTATTGGAGATGCTATTAGAATTCCACTCAGGTTAACGTTGTTCGTTGTCTCTCTTGTCCTGCTTCAGCCTCGGCGTCGTACAACTCACCGGAGCTGCTCCAACGAGGAAACCCTCCATCACAGCGGAGCAGTACCTCGGGCTCCATCTCCAGACGCCTAAGATCTTCTTCCCCTCCTCCGACAACAAAGTCAGCCGGAGCATCCTCACCGGCCAACCCAATCATGCTGAGATCGACATGGCTTCACCAAAGAGGTTGTACACTTGTTCCATCTCTTTTTTACTCCACATGTTATATATATTGTCCACTGAGCACACGGATTTGTTCCTTTAGTGTCTCCTTGAAATAAAAAACGTAGGAATTTTAATTTTCACTTGTCCTCCTTTTCAAATTCCTATTCATGAAGCACAAGACTAAGAGATAGTAGCATAATAGCATTATAACCATACATTTTCTTCTGGTTTGACTTAATCTAACCATGCTTCTTTGCATCCTGTGATCTTCCAATTGTTGTGAATCAAACACCCAGATTGGCAGAAATCCTGTGTTTTTAAATTCTCTGTTTTGCACGTGCATTCCTATCCTATTCCTGTCTATTTCCTATCCCTGCATTGTTGGAATCCTCCAATTCAAACGAGCCCTTACATAATTACTTCTCTTACAGATAGTTGTCAAAGAAAACCTTGTGTGGTTTGTCCCGCTCCTGTTGCACCGTCGTCCACCCCAACTCAGCTGCTCCAACGATAGAAGGGTCCAGCACAGCAGGGATCCAGCCTCCAGACTGTCTTTCGCCGCCTCAGATCTTCTTCGCCGCCGCCGGCAGCCATGAAAACTGCATTACCATCATCAACCGAGCAGATGACCTCGAGGACTACACGGGTCCGCAAGAGAGGTCGCACTCTTTCGTGTCTACTTACGTTATGCATCGCTTAATATTTCATGCTACTTTATCGTCATGTTCACCGATTAGAATATGAGTCAGCTCCAAACTAATGGTCAAACTTGAGTTTTTAAATGGTTGTGGGGTACATATCGAGGCCGCTATCAATAGTATCTATCTACTATCTGGTTAATCTCTGGTGTCTACTATGAGTTTCATGTTGGGTGGGAAACAAACAGTAAAGAAGCCATTATCTGTATTTTTTAACTGAAGCCATTATCTGCCTGCTATTATTGGTTTTGGATCAATCCACAGGTTGCTACCATCACTCTGGATTTCTGCATGCACTCCTTACATAATCTCACTATGTTTTATTCCTATGCATGACAGTTATTGTAAACAATGGAACTGAACATGTAGAGCAAAATAGACGAGCCTTGCGTGGCAATAAAATTTCATGCAGACGTTGCTCCATGGTAGGCGCAAAGGCAGCCCCCCTCCACGCATTTCGGATTGTAATCGAGAGGAAGATATCTGTTCTGAGGGGGATTCAGAAGGAGAAGACAACTCCTACTTACCCCCTGAGGTGTTCGCTCTAACTTGGCATGCTGATGTTGGTTATATCATGCATATGGTGTCTTGCATTGCTTACTTTATACATCAAATATGTCATCTGCTTAGTTTAGACATCCTTTGTGTGAATGCCATCTGTTTCGTTTATTCATCATTTATGTGAATTATGCAACGCCATCTTGTTTAGCCAGACATCATATATGTGAATTTTGCAATGCCATCCTGCTTAGCCAGTCATCTTATATGTAAATTATATCATGCCATCCTTTTTTCGTTACATATTACATTTGTTAACAATGTTACTACATTCAACTGCTCTTCTGTACATCAGCCATTTGACACGGTGATGGCAAATTCTGGAGTGAAAACAAGTTCTTCATAGCAGACTATGCTATCTGACGAAGTGCATATCTCGCTGGTTACGGATAGCTCCTCAGAGGAGGATTCAAAGACAGATGACTAGTCCTATTCCCCCCCCCCCCCGAGGTGTATGCTCTAACTTGGCAGGGTTATGTTTCTCATATCGTGCGTATGGTGTCTCGCATTGCTATGTCATCTGATTAGTTTAGACATGCTTTGTGTGAATGCCACCTGTTCAGTGTCTAATTACCATATATGTGAATTATGCATTGCCATCTTGTTGCAAGACATTATATATGTGAATTATACAATCCTATCTTGTTGCAAAGGCATTATATGTGTGAATTATGCAATGCCATGTTGTTTATCCAATCATCATGTATGTGAATTATATCATGCTATCATTTTTTTTGTATTACGTGTTCCATTTGTCGACAACGTTTGTATATTCAACTACTCTTCCTGTGCATCAGCCGTTTGAAGTGGTGATGGAAGTATCTGGAGTGAAAACAAGGTATTCAGAGCAGACAATGCTACCTGCTGAAGCAGACATCTTGCTGGTTACAAAGAGCTCCTCAGAGGAGGATTCAGAGACTGATGACCAGTCCTATTTCCCCCCTGAGGTCTATGCTCAAACTTGGCAGGGTTATATTACCCATGTCAGGCATGTTGACTTGCATTGCTTAGTTTTTACATCATATATGGATTGCCATCTACTTACTTGCTTACTATATAAATCATATATTTGAATTATATCATGCCATCATGTTTACATAGTACATACACATCGTCTATCTGAATTATGGCATGGCAACCCATTTAATAAAGATATCATATAGTTATATCATCTCATCCTGTTTAGTGTTTATAGTCATCATATTTTGAATTATGGCATTCTATCCGTGAATGTATGTGAATTATGGCATGCCAACCTATTTAATAAACACATTATATAGTTATGTCATGTCATCCTGTTTACATAGTCTCATATTTTGAGCTATGTCTTTCCATCTTTTTTAGTTAGCCATCATAATGTGAAATTGTGTCATGCTATCCTGTTTAGTTAGCCATCATATATGTGAAATTGTGTCATGCTATCCTGTTTGGTTAGACAACATAAATATGAATTATTTCATGCCCTCTTTTATTCCCCACTATCCATTGCACCCGTCTATCATACAATGTCTATACTTTCAATTACTTTTCTTGTTTATCAGCCATTTGAATTGGAGAGCGTGATGGTAGTATCTAAGGGAGTAACAACACGGTCTTCAGAAAAGATAGAGCTACCAGTTGATGCAGATAGAACCACGGTTGTACTTTCCCAAGGACCAGATCCACCACACATAACCCAGACTCTCATAGATTGTACCCCTACCCAATTGGACAGAGAACCAGCTACACCCCTTCTAACCCCAACCCCGGCAGATAGTAACCCAGTTCCAGTTGACACAACACTGTCTCCACCACAGAGCACCCAAACACGAGCAGTTAGTAAGGGAACTGCAGTGCCCAAAGCACGAGGACCACCACTCCGAATCCCAACTCAACGCTCAAAGGAGAAGAAGATTTGTTCTCAGGTCAGGTTCTGTAGCTATGGTTCATACTCCTTTGCTCTTGCATTACTGTATTTACTCATACCAACTATTTTCAAATTTGAAGGATGGAATTGAAACTCCAATGGCGCAACAGGTATGTTTAAACCTGTTTCTTTAACTTGTTTGCTGTTGTAACCTGCTCTATGTTGATTTCAGTTTCAATTGAATAAACAATTATGTTCTCATGTCATGCACATTACAAGTGTTGTTATTTCTCTATAGTTACCCACACTTATATTCTATCTATTCTGCTTTGTCTTGAACAAATATTATTTGAACTTTGTCTCTATCTTGATTTGGCAACAAAAACTAGAGTGATATAGACCATAAAGTGAACATGGTACATAGATATATGTTTGTTTCATGCTGTTATCCTGTCCACTTTACTACTGAACTCATTTACCAAAATGAGTTTCATATACAACATGGTAAACATGTGATGTGTCTGCTTGTTTCTCTTTTAGAATGTGGACAAAATATTGGAGAACAGTACCGCGTTATCCAATGGTAAAGGAAGTAATGCGGATAAGGTTCAAGATAGCGAGACATCCCTGTTGGTCTCCAAGAAAGCTGATAAAAACTATCTTGACGACAATGAGGGAACCCAAAAGTCCTGTCTTGATGTAGTGTTCGAGTTACTGGCCACTACTGCTGGCACAAGCTCTTCGAACTCGCTGCCTGAATCAGTTCGTCTTCTTGAGTCTCAACTTCAAGTTGAAAGACATCGATCAGACGTGCTGCGATAGGAAGCTGAAGGACTGAGGAAGTCCCTGCAGAATTCAGATGCATATTTTCTGGCGCAACAGCAAGCGCTGGAGGATTTAAGCGCCAAACCAGAGAAAGTTAATAAGCTTGCTAAGCATCTTGCCAGCATTATGGGTACCCAGGATATTGTTTCTTGAGATCTTCTGAAGTGGTTTCAATTCTGGATTTGTTTTGCTGCGGCGTTTATTTGCGCTGGTCGCCAACTTTGACAACCAGTGTATATGATATGCTGCTTTGTTCCCTATATTTGCACTGGTGGCGAACTTTGATGCCCAATGGATGTAATATGTGTAATAGCCGTGATAGCCTAGCGTTAGTTGCTTGCTTATTTATTTCCTTGTTGTCTTGTTTATTTGTTTGCTTGTAGTCATTGCAGTTCTTTTTCCGCGGTTAGCTAGTGGCTGCAATAACCTATTTTTTTAAAACTAGGCCACAATAACCATGGGCTAATATTTACTGTAGTGACACTGGGCCTCCTACTGGCTGTAGAAACTGTGGGCCTTCTACGGGCCATAGAAACAATGGGCCTTCTACGGGTCGTAGAAACAATGGGCCTTCTGCGGGCCGTATCATCAATGGGCCTTATACGGGCCGTATGATCGATTGGCCAAACATGGGCCAAACAGACCGCATTATGGCCATAAACGGGCTAGAGTTGGAATCGTCCATTCATGGGCCGACCATAATGGGCCATCGTTAATAGGCCGTATTTGATGACGCTATGAAAACGGCCCAACGTATTAACGGACCACAAACGGGCCGACTGTAACCACGGGCTGAATTTGGCCCACAAGCAGAAAATGACATTAACTGGCCGTAATTAAACGAATGCTGGAAATGAGCCCAAGAATAAATGGGCTCTGAGAAGGCTGAAATATAACATGGGCTGGAAATGGCCCAACGGAATAACGGGTCGTTAATGGGTATAAAGTGATACACTATTCATTACGGGCCAGTTTCACCACGGGCCGTTAATGGGTGTAAAGTGATACACTGTTCATTATGGGCCAGTTGCACCACGGGCCATTAATAGGCCAAGAGTTACATAGGGTCTCATATGGGCCGAAAGACGTCATGGGCCATACATGGGCCAGAAGTGAAAACGGGCTGGAATCATATTGGATGGCCCAGATGACGCTACTGGGCCTAATTCGGATAGGGCGTAACGGGCCTTGGGTTAGCGGGCTGTAAATGTGCTATATGCGAACAGGCTGTTAACAGGCTTTACATGGGCCGGGCTGCCACCTTTTGACAAAGTCAAATGGGCTGGCCTTTTCACAGGAATGGGCCTCTGTTGGGTCATGCCACGCGTCGACGTATCATAGGCGCCTTCTGTCCAATGAGTGGATGACATCTGTCCCAACGATGAGCCGACACGTGTTTCCTCCAGCCAATGATGATTTTACACGTGGAAAATCCCCATTGGTCGGGGCTGTTAACGGGTTATCGGTTCCAAAACCCGACTCGATAGCTTAACGGCATTCCGTTACGGTGGATGCCATGTGTCGGTCACCCTTGACGAAAGCACTTCTGTGACGCGGGATTTATCGTCATGGAAGTGGACACTTCTGTGATGATAATTTTGGTAATGTCATGGAACACTTCTATGACAGCACAGGTATGACTATCTTGATTCTGTCATAAAATCGTCATGGATGTACATGCATGACAGAAAATGCGACCTACTGTGACAAACACGTATCATCACGGAAGTGTATTTTTTTGTAGTGTTGAAGATAATTCCCATGTGTCCTCGGGACCGTTTTCCTCTATATAAGAGTTTGTACAGGCTTGTCCTTTGCTACAAAAAGGGTTGGGCCATCTTGCTGCACCTTATTTACTTTTATTAGTTGTTACCTGTCACAAATTACCTTATCACAAAACTATCTGTTACCGATAATTTCAGTGCTTGCAGAGAATACCTTACTGAAAACTGCTTATCATTTCCTTCTGCTCCCCGTTGGGTTCGACACACTCGATTATCAAAAGGACTACGATAGATCCCCTATACTTGTGGGTCATCACCCCTCCCACCGCCTCCTTTTCGCCATTCAAAATCCCAAGCCGCCATAACCTCTCCGCTCCAGCCGCAAAACCCCACCCTCCTCCGTCTGCCACCTCACCGCTGCCCAACCGAAGCCTCTTCCCCAACAACATCGTCCACCGCAACAGCTCGACGTCCCTCATCCACCTCCCCGGATGAGGATCCGTCGTCAATCTCGTCGTCCCGCCAGTTCAGCCGCCCCGTCCTCCACCTCCAAGGAGCTGCTTCGACGATCGCCTCGTCTATCGCGGCTACTCCATCCCCATAGCACCGCCTTAACCTGCTCCACCGAAACCACAACATCCTCACTGACTCCTAGGACAAAGCTGAGGCTTACTCGGCGCCACCAAAGAGGTTCTACACTCATCGCATTGCACCTTCTTCGTAACTCGACCTCCCTGTGCCGATGGTGCTCCATCCCGCACCCGCATGGCGCGGCTACCCCGAAGCCGGCGCCGCAGGCGACATCTCCACGGCGGCTCTCCCCCAGCGTGATGCCCCTTTGGCGGCGGCGGCCATACCAGCCGGATCTACTGCTGCTGCTGCTCCGGCTCTTGCTCGCTCGCTCGCGTTGCTGCTGCTGCTTCGGCTCTCACTCGCTCGTGCTTCTGCTGCTGCTGCTCTCCCCCTCGCTCATGCTATTGCGCTGCTCTGATTTAGCTACACTTCAGTCGACTGAATCAACTTTTGGGTCAATCAATTTTTAGGGGGTGGGGGGCTTGCGGGAGTTAAGTGATACGTCCATTTTGCATCATGCTTTTATATCAATATTTATTGCATTATGGGCTGTTATTACACATTATGTCACAATACTTATGCCTATTCTCTCTTATTTTACAAGGTTTACATGAAGAGAGAGAATGCCGGCAGCTGGAATTCTGGGCTGGAAAAGGAGCAAATATTAGAGACCTATTCTGCACAACTCCAAAAGTCCTGAAACTCCATGGAAGTCGGTTTCAGAATATATAAAAAAATTGGGCGAACAAAGCACCAGAGGGGGGTCACCCACCGTCCACGAGGGTGGGGGCGTGCCCTACCCCCTCGGTGCGCCCCCTGCCTCGTGGGCCCCCTGGCAGGCCTCCGGTGCCCATCTTCTGCTATATGAAGTCCTTCATCCGAGAAAAAATAGCAAGAAAGCTCACGGGATGAAACTCCGCCGCCACGAGGCGACACCTTGGCGGAACCAATCTAGGGCTCCTACAAAGCTGTTCTGCCAGGGAAACATCCCTCCGGGAGGGGGAAATCATCACCGTCATCATCACCATTGGTTCTCTCATCGGGAGGGGGTCAATCTCCATCAAAATCTTCACCAGCACCATCTCCTCTCAAACACTAGTTCATCTCTTGTATCCAATCTTTGTCCCAATACCTCAGATTGGTACTTGTGGGTTGCTAGTAGTGTTGATTACTCCTTGTAGTTGATGCTAGTTGGTTTAGTTGGTGGAAGATCATATGTTCAGATCCTTTATCCATATTAATACCCCTTTGATTTTGAACATGAATATGCTTTGTGAGTATTTACGTTTGTTTCTGAGGACATGGGAGAAGTCTTGCTATAAGTAGTCATGCGAATTTGGTATTCGTTCGATATTTTGATGAGATGAATGTTGTCTCTCCTCTAGTGGTGTCATGTGAATGTCGACTACATGACACTTCACCATTGTTTGGGCCTAGAGGAAGGCATTATGAAGTAATAAGTAGATGATGGGTTGCTAGAGTGATAGAATCTTAAACCCTAGTTTATGCGTTGCTTCGTAAGGGGCTGATTTGGATCAATATGTTTCATGCTATGGTTAGGTTTACCTTAATACTTCTTTTGTAGTTGTGGATGCTTGTAAGAGGGGTTAATCATAAGTGGGATGCTTGTCCAAGGAAAGGCAGTACCCAAGCACCGGTCCATCCACATATCAAATTATCAAAGTACCGAACGCGAATCATATGAGCGTGATGAAAACTAGCTTGACGATAATTCCCATGTGTCCTCGGGAGCGTTTTCCTTTATATAAAAGTTTGTCCAGGCTTGTCCTTTGCTACAAAAAGGATTGGGCCATCTTGCCGCACCTTATTTACTTTTATTACTTGTTACCGGTCACAAATTACCTTATCACAAAACTATCTGTTACCGATAATTTCAGTGCTTGCAGAGAATACCTTACTGAAAACTGCTTATCATTTCCTTCTGCTCCTCGTTGGGTTTGACACTCTTACTTATCGAAAGGACTATGATAGATCCCCTATACTTGTGGGTCATCAAGAATCTTTTCTGGCGCCATTACCGGGGAGTGAAGCGCCTTTGGTAGGTGGAATTTGGTAAGGAAAAATTTATATAGTGTGCTGAAATTTACAGTCACTTGTTACTATGGAACATAATCCTTTGAGGGGGCTTTTTCGGGGTATCTTCACCCGACCAGTAGAGCAAAGAGTTGCTCCTCGACCTACTGAACCTACTGAAAATGTTTACTTTGAAATTCCTTCGGGTATGATAGATAAACTGCTAGCTAATCCCTTCATAGGTGATGGAACATTACATCCCGGTTTGCACCTAATCTATGTGGATGAAGTTTGTGGATTATTTAAGCTTGCAGGTATGCTCGAGGATGTTATCAAGAAGAAGGTCTTCCCTTTATCTTTGAAGGGAAAGGCATTGACATGGTTTAGGCTATGTGATGATATGGGATCATGGAACTACAACCGATTGAAATTGGAATTTCATCAGAAGTTTTATCCTATGCATCTAGTTCATCATGATCGTAATTATATATATAATTTTTTGCCTCGCAAAGGAGAAAGCATCGCTCAAGCTTGGGGGAGGCTTAAGTCAATGTTATATTCATGCCCCAATCATGATCTCATAAGAGAAATTATTATTCAAAAAATTTATGCTCGGCTTTCCCTCAATAATCGCTCCATGCTCGATACTTCTTGTACTAGTTCTTTTATGATGAAGACTATTGAATTCAAATGGGATTTATTGGAAAGAATTAAACGCAACTCTGAAGATTGGGATCTCGACGAAGGTAAGGTGTCAGGTATAACACCCAAGTTTGATTGTGTTAAATCTTTTATGGATACCTATGTTTTCCATGAATTTAGCACTAAATACGGACTTGACTATGAGATAGTAGCTTCTTTCTGTGAATCCTTTGCTGCTCATGTTGATCTCCCTAAGGATAAGAGGTTTAAATATAATCCTCACATTGAAGTAAAAGTAGTTCCACCTATTAAAGCTTAAGAAAAGACTATCACTTATAATGTTGATCCTGTTGTTCCTACTGCTTATATTGAGAAACCACCTTTCCCTGTTAGAATAAAGGATCATGCTAAAGTTTCAACTGTGGTTCGTAAGAGTAATACTAGAACACCTACACCCCCTGAGCAAATTAAAGTTGGACCTAGTATTGCTATGGTTAAAGATCTCTTGGCCGATAATATCGATGGGCATGTTATTTACTTCTATGATGAAGCTGCTAGAATTGCTAGACCTGACACTAAAAATAAACATAGACCTGTTGTAGGAATGCCTGTTATTTCTGTTAAAATAGGAGATCATTGCTACCAGGCATATGTGATATGGGTGCTAGTGCAAGTTCAATACCTCATTCCTTATACAAAGAAATTATGCATGATATTGCACCTGCTGAGATAGAGGAAATTGATGTTACAATTAAGCTTGCCAATAGAGACACTATTTCACCAGTTGGGATTGTTAGAGATGTTGAAGTCTTGTGTGGGAAAGTTAAATATCCAACTGATTTTCTTGTTCTTGGTTCCCCACAAGATAACTTGTGTCCCATTATATTTGGTAGACCCTTCTTGAATACTGTTAATGCTAGGATAGATTGCAAAAAGGATGTTGTTACTATTGGTTTGGGGGATACGTCTCATGAGTTTAATTTTGCTAAATTTCGTAGACAACCCCATGACAAAGAATTGCCTAGTAAAGATGAAATTATTGGTCTTGCTTCTATTGCCGTGCCTCCTAATGATCCTTTGAAACAATATTTGCTCGACCATGAAAATGATATGTTTATGAATGAAAGAAGGGAAATAGATGAAGTATTCTTTAAATAGGGACCTATTTTGAAACACAACTTGCATGTTGAAATCCTAGGGGATCCTCCTCCACCCAAGGGTGATCCCGTGTTTGAGCTTAAACCATTACCTGATACTCTTAAATATGCTTATCTTGATGAGAAAAAGATATATCATGTTATTACTAGTGCTAACCTTTCAGAGCATGAAGAAAAGAAATTATTGAAAACTCTGAAGAAGCACATTGCTGCAATTGGATATACTCTTGATGATCTTAAGGGCATTAGTCCCGCTATATGCCAGCACAAAATAAAATTGGAGAAAGACGCTAAACCGGTTGTTGATCACCAACAACGGTTAAATCCTAAGATGAAAGAAGTGGTAAGAAAAGAAATACTAAAGCTTCTAGAGGCAGGTATAATTTATCCTGTTGCTGATAGTCAGTGGGTAAGTCAAGTCCATTGTGTCCCTAAGAAGGGAGGTATTACTGTTGTTCCTAATGATAAAGATGAATTGATCCCACAAAGAATTGTTACAGGTTATAGAATGGTAATTGATTTCCGCAAATTAAATAAAGCTACTAAAAAGGATCATTACCCTTTACCTTTTATTGATCAAATGCTAGAAAGATTATCCAAACATACACATTTTTGCTTTCTAGATGGTTATTCTGGTTTCTCCCAAATCCTTGTGTCAAAAGAGGATTAGGAAAAGACCACTTTTACTTGCCCTTTTGGTACCTTTGCTTATAGACGTATGCCTTTGGTTTATGTAATGCACCTGCTACCTTTCAAAGATGTATGACTGCTATATTCTCTAACTTTTCTGAAAAGATTGTTGAGGTTTTCATGGATGATTTTTCCGTTTATGGAACTTCTTTTGATGATTGCTTAGGCAACCTTGATCGAGTTTTGTAGAGATGTGAAGAAACTAATCTTGTCTTGATTTGGGAGAAGTGCCACTTTATGGTTAATGAAGGTATTGTAATGGGGCATAAAATCTCTGAAAGAGGTATTGAAGTTGATAAAGCTAAAGTTGATCCTATTGAAAAGATGTCGTGCCCTAAGGACATCAAAGGTAAAAGAAGTTTCCTTGGTCATGCCGGTTTTTATAGGAGGTTCATTAAAGACTTCTCTAAAATTTCCAGGCCTCTGACTAATCTCTTACAAAAAGATGTTTCTTTTGTCTTTGATGATGAATGTGTAGAATCATTTGAAATACTTAAGAAAGCCTTGAATTCTGCACCCATTGTTCAGCCTCCTCATTGGAATTTACCCTTTGAAATTATGTATGATGCTAGTGATTATGCTGTAGGGGATGTTCTAGGACAAAGAGTTGATAAGAAATTAAATGTTATCCAATATGCTAGTAAAACTCTAGACATTGCCCAAAGAAATTATGCTACTACTGAAAAAGAATTTTTAGCAGTTGTATTTTCTTGTGATTAGTTCAGTCCTTATATTGTTGATTCTGAAGTAACTGTTCACACTGATCATGCTTCTATGAAATATCTTATGGAAAAGAAAGATGCTAAACCTAGACTTATTAGATGGGTTCTCTTGCTACAAGAAATTGATCTGCATATTATTGATAGAAAGGGAGATGAGAACCTCGTTGCAGACAACTTGTCTAGGTTAGAGAATGTTCTTGATGACACACTACCTATTGATGATAGCTTTCCTGATGAACAATTAGTTGTCATAAATGCTTCTCGTATTGCTCCATGGTATGCTGATTATGCTAACTACATAGTTGCTAGATTTATACCACCTAGTTTCACATACTAGCAAAAGAAAAAGTTCTTCGATGATTTAAGACATTACTTTTGGGATGACCCACACCTTTATAAAGAAGGAGTAGATGGTGTTATTAGATGTTGTGTACCTGAGCATGAACAGGAACAGATCCTACGCAACTGTCACTCTGAGGTTTATGGAGGACACCATCTGGAGATAGAACTGCACATAAGGTATTGTAATCCGGTTTTTATTGGCCTACTCTCTTCAAAGATGCCCGTAAGTTTGTCTTGTCTTGTGATGAATGTCATAGAATTGGTAATATTAGTAGATGTCAAGAAATTCCTATGAATTATTCACTTGTTATTGAGCCATTTGATGTTTGGGGCTTCGATTATCTGGGACTGTTTCCTTCCTCTAATGGATATACACATATTTTAGTTGTTGTTGATTACGTTACTAAGTGGGTAGAAGTTATTCCAACTAGTAGTGCTGATCATAACTCCTCTATTAAGATGCTTAAAGAAGTTATTTTTCTGAGGTTTGGAGTCCCTAGATGTTTAATGACTGATGGTGGTTCACATTTTATTCATGGTGCTTTTCGTAAAATGCTTGCTAAGTATGATGTTAATCATAGAATTGCATCCCCATATCATCCACAGTCTAGTGGTCAAGTAGAATTGAGTAATAGAGAGCTTAAATTAATTTTGCAAAAGACTATTAATAGATCTAGAAAGAATTGGTCCAAGAAACTTGATGATGCATTATGGGCATATAGAACTGCATACAAAAATTCTATGGGTATGCCTCCATATAAAATGGTCTATGGAAAAGCATGTCACTTACCTCTTGAACTAGAACATAAGGCATATTGGGCCATTAAAGAGC
This sequence comes from Triticum urartu, assembly GCF_056163025.1. Taxonomy (NCBI): domain Eukaryota; kingdom Viridiplantae; phylum Streptophyta; class Magnoliopsida; order Poales; family Poaceae; genus Triticum; species Triticum urartu. The sequence continues at coordinate 286,860,507 of NC_141879.1, forward strand.
TCAATTATGACTTCAAACTTGCCGGTGAGAAGAGACTATTTGACATTAGCTCACTTGATGAATGGAGAACCCAGGCCTATGAGAATGCCAAATTGTTTAAAGAAAAAGTTAAAAGATGGCATGACAGAAGGATACAAAAACGTGAGTTTAATGTAGGTGATTATGTATGGTTATACAACTCTCATTTAAGATTTTTTGCAGGAAAACTCCTCTCTAAATGGGAAGGTCCTTACATTATCAAGGAGGTCTATCGTCCCGGTGCCATAAAAATCAACAACTTCGAAGGCACAAATCTGAGGGTGGTGAATGGTCAAAGAATCAAACATTATATCTCAGGTAATCCTATAAATGTTGAAACTAATGTTATTGAAACTGTAACCCCAGAGGAGTATATAAGGGAAACTTTCCAGAACGTTTCAACCTCCGAAAAGGAAGAGGTATGTGGTACGGTAAGTAAACCGACTCCAAAACAGTTCTAATAGCAATTTCTCTCCGTTTTTGAATATTTAAGAAAATGGGAAAATAGGAAGCAGTACGGGAAGGACACGAGGCATCCACGAGGGTGGAGGGCGCGCCCTACCCCCCTAGGTGTGCCCCCTACCTCGTGGGCACCTCGTGTGCTCTCTGGACTCCGTTTTCTTGTGTGAAACTTCTTTTGGTCAGTAAAAATTCATTATATAGTCTCCCGAAGGTTTTTACCATTGTACCATGCCATTATCCTCTGTTTTTATTTCGAGTTGTTTCTACCGCGGACTTAGAGCAAGATGTCATGTCAGGACTCAGACAGAGAGATCTATGTCTCACATCTCATTGCTGACCCAAAGGCCTATGGGGACCTATCTCCTTGTGGTCGAACTACAGATGATGAAGAGGATGCTCACTTGAGGATGATCAATGATTCAAGTTCGGAGGAGGAGGATGTTCCTCTACCTCAACCTGGGGATATGCACGTGAAGTTCAAGAAGTCTAGTCTCCCCAAGAGGGCTAAACTGTCTAACAACCGATCTATTCCTTCTTGTTTTCGATACAAAAGCAAAGGAGATTTATGTGACAAGATCTTGAAGCTGGAAATAGAGGTCGATGATTTAAAGGAGGAGATGGATCTTCTCAATTACAACATGAAAAGCTGAAGGCACAATTACCATCAGCAACTCCACCATCACCACCCCCGAGGAAAGAGATATAAACACATGGGTATGGGCACTCCCCTTAGCAACTGCCAAGCTTGGGGGAGGTGCCCCGGTATCGTATCACCATCACACTTCTATCTTTGCCGTTTTTCTTAGTTCGATCCTTTTGGTAATATCTTGATCTAGTAGAATAAAGTTTTAGTATGATTTAGTTTTGAGTTTTTCTTTATGATCCTTCTATGTGATCGTGTCCGTGAACTATATACAATAAAGATTAGTTTTAAGTCAAGGGCTTGATTATCTTCATATGGATCTTATGGAGAGTAATGACTTCACATATAAAGAGTATGATGAATATAAGTTGTTGAGAGTTGACAAACATAGTTTTGGTCATCGTTGCAACTAATAGGAAGTAATAAATAAAGAGAGGTTTTCACATATAAATATACTATCTTGGACATGTTTTATGATTGTGAGCACTCATTAAAATATGACATGCTAAAAGGTTGATGTTGGACAAGGAAAACAACGTAATGGGTTATGTTTTCTTATATCCGAAATAAAGTATATTGTCATGGATCATCCAACATGTTAAGCTTGCCTTTCCCCCTCATGCTAGCCAAATTCTTTGCACCAAGTAGAGATACTACTTGTGCTTCCAAATATCCTTAAACCCAGTTTTGCCATGAGAGTCCACCATATCTACCTATTCAAGTAAGTTGCCATTGTTGCATGCAATAAAAATTGCTCTCTAAATATGTACGATTTATTAGTGTGGAGAAAATAAGCTTTATACGATCTTGTGATGTGGAAGAAATAAAAGCGACGGACTTCATAATAAAGGTCCATATCACAAGTGGCAATATAAAGTGATGTTCTTTCGCATTAAGATCTTGTGCATCCAACCACAAAAACACATGACAACCACTGCTTCCCTCTGCGAAGGGCCTATCTTTTACTTTTGTCTTATACCTTATACAAGAGTCATGGTGATCTTCACCTTTCCTTTTTACATTTTATCCTTTGGCCATTACAATGTGTTGGAAAGATCCTGATATATATATAGCTAATTGGATGTAAGTTTTCATGAACTATTATTGTTGACATTACCCTTGAGGTAAAAGGCTGGAGGCAAAACTATAAGCCCCTATCTTTATCTGTGTCTGATTAAAACTTCATACCCATAAGTATTGCATGAGTGTTAGCAATTGTGAAAGACTAAATGATAGTTGAGTATGTGGACTTGCTGAAAAGCTATTATATTGACTCTTTCTGATGTTATGATAAATTGCAATTGCTTCAATGAGTGAGATTATAGTTTGTTAGTTTTCAATGAAGTTTCTGATTCATACTTGAAATTGTGAATGAATTGTTACTTTAGCACAAGAAATCATATGACAATATATATATATATATATATGTTGATGTTCTAAGAATGATCATGATGCCCTCATGTCCGTATTTTATTTTATCGACACCTCTATCTCTAAACATGTGGACATATTTTTCGATATCGGCTTTCGCTTGAGGACAAGCGAGGTCTAAGCTTGGGGGAGTTGATACGTCCATTTTGCATCATGCTTTTATATTGATATTTATTGCATTATGGGCTGTTATTACACATTATGTCACAATACTTATGCCTATTCTCTCTTATTTTACAAGGTTTACATGAAGAGGGAGAATGCCGGCAGTTGGAATACTGGGCTGGAAAAGGAGCAAATATTAGAGACCTATTCTGCACAACTCCAAAAGTCCTGAAACTCCACGGAAGTCAGTTGCAGAATATATAAAAAATATTGGGCGAAGAAAGCACCGGAGAGGGGTCACCCACCGTCCACGAGGGTGGGGGCGTGTCCCCTGCCTCGTGGCCCCCTTGGCAGGCCTTCGGTGCCCATCTTCTGCTATATGAAGTCTTTCGTCCGAGAAAAAATAGCAAGAAAGCTCACGTGACGAAACTCCGCCTCCGCGAGGCGAAACCTTGGCGGAACCAATCTAGGGATCCCACGGAGCTGTTCTGTCGAGGAAACATCCCTCCGGGGGGGGGGAATCATCACCATCGTCATCACCATCAATCCTCTCATCGGGAGGGGGGCAATCTCCATCAACATATTCACCAGCACCATCTCCTCTCAAACCCTAGTTCATCTCTTGTATCCAATCTTTGTCCCAAAACCTTAGAATGGTACCTGTGGGTTGCTAGTAGTGTTGATTACTCCTTGTACTTGATGCTAGTTGGTTTAGTTGGTGGAAGATCACATGTCCAGATCCTTTATGCATATTAGTTCCCCTCTAATTTTGAACATGGATATGCTTTGTGAGTAGTTACGTTTGTTCCTGAGGACATGGGATAAGTCTTGCTATAAGTAGTCATGTGAATTTGGTATTCGTTCGATATTTTGATGAGATGTATGTTGTCTTTCCTATAGTGGTTCATGTGAACGTCGACTACATGACACTTCACCATTGTTTGGGCCTAGAGGAAGGCATTGGGAAGTAATAAGTAGATGATGGGTTGCTAGAGTGACAGAAGCTTCAACCCTAGTTTATGCGTTGCTTCGTAAGGGGCTGATTTGGATCCATATGTTTCATGCTATGGTTAGATTTACATTAATACTTCTTTTGTAGTTGCGGATGCTTGCAAGAGGGGTTAATCATAAGTGGGATGCTTGTCCAAGGAAGGGCAGTACCCAAGCACCGGTCCACCCACATATCAAATTATCAAAGTACCGAATGCGAATCATATGAGTGTGATGAAAACTAGCTTGACGATAATTCCCATGTGTCTTCGGGAGCGTTTTCCTTTATATAAGAGATTTTCTAGGCTTGTCCTTTGCTACAAAAAGGATTGGGCCATCTTGCTGCACCTTATTTACTTTTATTACTTGTTACCCGCCACAAATTACCTTATCACAAAACTATCTATTACCGATAATTAAAGTGCTTGCGGAGAATACCTTACTGAAAACTGCTTATCATTTCCTTCTGCTCCTCGTTGGGTTCGACACTCTTACTTATCGAAAGGACTACGATAGATCCCCTATACTTGTGGGCCATCATTAGGAAGAACCACCAGCAGCGGGGAGGAGGGCTCGCCGGAGTTAAGGAAGAACCACCCGCAACGGGGAGAGGGTTCGCCGGGAGGTACCCCACTATCTATATTAGGGTTCAGGGTGGGGCGGTGGTCACCGGTGGTGGGGGCTCTCTGGTGGGGCGGTGGCATGGGAATCGCTGGAGAAAAAGCTTGGCGCGGGGAGGGGGGCTAGAGGGCTGGCCGGGGCGGCGGTGGGGAGTGGTTTTGGGGTGGCGAGGCGGTGCGGGAGCGCCTCTGGCCGTGGGCGGCCGGGGCCGGCGGTTTGGCCAGTGGTGGCTTGCGGCTCAGGGGGTGCAGGTTGATGATGAACCACGGGCCCTCCCTAAACTACATGTGAAGTGCCTCTCTACTACCATTGTGTTCAGTATCTACAGTAACATTCAGATTCCACAGTAAATTTCAGTTTTGATAGTTAAGTTCAGAGTCAATAGTTTTTACCTCATCTGTTGTAGTCCGATGGTTTTTGGTGATGTAAATTTTATATCTATCAATTTTTGGTAATGTATTTTACATCATCTATTGGAGATGCTATTAGAATCCCACTTGAGATTAATGATGTTTGTCTTGTGTTGCTTCAGCCTCGACGTCTTACGGCTCGCCGGAGCTGCTCCAACGACGGAACTATCCATCACAACAGAGCAGTGCCCTGGACCCCGTCTACAGATTCCTTAGATCTTCCTCCACACCTCCGACAGCCACCTCTACCTCAACTTCTTCAGCGACCAACCCAATGATCCTGAGGTCGACACGGCTATGGCAAAGAGGTTGTACACTTGTCGCATCACTTATTACTCTACATTCATGCCGATCCATTAGGGCTATTTTTGTTCAACGAGAAAACATAGCAATAGGAAATTTTCCTATGGCACTCTACTATTCAATTATTCATGCATTTTGTTTAAAGGAATGGAGCAAAACATCCACCTGGTCCTACTTTTCAAAATCCTATGCATGAAAACAAGACCAAGTGCATTAGTGGCAGAATAACATTCTAACTATACACGCTTTCATATGGTTTCACTTTATTTTGGCCATGTTTCTTTGCATTCCTCTGCTCTTCCAATTCCTATGAACCAAACACCCAAGTTGACAGAAATCATGTGTTCACAAATGCTCTATTTACCATGTGCATTCCTATCATATTCCGGTGTTTTTCCTATCCCTGCATTTTTAGAATCATGCAAGCCAAATGAGCCCTTACAGAATTACTTCAGTTACAGGTAGGTGTCGAAGAAAACTTTGTGTGGTTTGTCCTGCTCCTGCTGTGACGTTGTCCACCTCACCTGAGCTGCTCCATCGATAGAAGCATCGACCAAACCAGACATCATGACTCCTGACTGTCTTTCGCCGCCTCAGATCTCCTTCCCTACTGCCGGCACCCACCGCAATGGCATCTCCATCATCGACTCAGCAGATGAACCTGAGGAGTATATGGGTCCACAAGAGAGGTCGCACTTGTTTCTGCTTATGTTATGCATTACATAATATTACCTCCTACTTTATCATCCTGTTCACCTCTTAGACTCCAAGTCAGGTCCAAATTGATGTTCAAACTTGAGTTCTAAATTAGTTGTGGGGCACATATAGAGGCAGCAATGAATAGTATCTCTGTCTAATATCTGGTTCACCTAGGGTATGCCTATGTTGTTCATCTTGGGTGGGAAACAAATAGTAAAGCAATCATCATCTATTTTTTTATTAAATTAAAGAAATCATCATCCTGCTATCATTTTTTATCCATCCACTGGTTGTTGCCATTACTCTAGATTTCTGCATGCTCTCCTTACATAATCTCACTATATTTTTTGTATGCATGTCAGATATTGTACATAGTCATGCTGAACATGTAGAGAAAAAGAGAAGAGTTTTGCACGGCAATACAATGTCATGCCGACATCGCTCCATGGTGGGTTCAATGGCAACCCCTCCCCTCCCCCTCTCCAGATTGTAATCCAAAGGAAGATATCTGTTCTGAAGCGGATTCAGATGCAGCTGACCACTCCTATTTACCCCCCAAGGTGTTTGCTCTAACTTGGCATGATGATGTTAGTCATATCATGCACATGTTGCCTAACAGTGCCTACTTTTGACATCATGTATGTCATCTGCTTAGTTCAAACATGTTCTGTTCAGTTTCAATACCATATATGGGAATTATGCAGTCTCATGTCTTTTAGCCAGCCATAATATATGTGAAATGTGCAATGCCATCTTGTTTAACCAGGCATCATATATTTGAATGATATCTTGCCCATCCTTTTCTTCATTACATTTCCATTTGTCAAAAATGTTTGTACGTTAAACTACTCTTCCTGTGAATCGGCCATTTGAGTGGGTGATGGCAAAATCTGGAGTGAAAACATGGCCTTCAGAGCAGACAATGATACCTGTCGAAGCAGATCTCTTGCTGGGTCCCGATAGCTCCTCAGAGATGGATTCAGAGACAGATGACCAACCCTATTCCCCCACCGAGGAGATTTTCCCGCCGACCTCAAAATTTTGTGACACTGAACTCCCCGTGTGGCCTGTTGGGTGATTCGGCTAAGCAACTAGCGAGTAGTACTAGTAAACTCTGCATATTAGTTTTGACCGAAGTCAAACTTCCTAAAGTTTGACCAAGTTTATAGAAAAATATAAACATTTACCATAACAGATATGTATGATGTGAAAGTACATTCAATAATGGATCTAATGGTATTTATTTGTTATTGTATATGTTAATATTTTTTGTTATAAACTTTCTGAGAGTTTACAAAACTTGACTTTGACCAATGCTAATACGCGGACTTAAATAAAAACGGAGGGTGTACACATTTGTTTTCTTAGTATGTAGTGAATTAATCATTTGTTGAAATTGTGAAATAAATATATTAGGCTACTGACTTCGAATGTAATGGTCTATACAATTCAATAATTACAATCATTGTTGAATTCCAAGATGTATACGAGGTCTATAGTTGTAGCGACCAGACCTCAAACGGTCCAATCTCTGTGCTCAGGTGTCATCCCTAGATCAGTAATGCTAACACCACCCAGTACTTGAAGGATTTAAAACAGAGTAGAAATCACACAATTATTACATCGAGTGTCTCAAAAGAGAACTTATTACAATAAATATGGCTTAAGGCCATCTAATAACGATAACATCGGAAGGCTTGGAAGATAAGTGAGTCCATCAACTCCAACGGCATCACTGAGTATAGAACCATGACCTAAAAGGCACCTTACTCATCGTCTGAAAAGTCTGCAACATGAACGTTGCAGCCCGAAACGGGTCAGCACATGGAATATGCTGGCAATGTAACACATAGAGAGCAATAAAAGAATAAGGCTATTCTACATGCATATTTGGCTGGTGGAAAGCTCTATGGTTACAGTTTTGCGTAAAGCCAATTTTTCCCTACAGCAAAGGAATAAATTTTATTTAACTATCATGGTAGTTGTTAAACATTGAGAATGGTTGACAGCATTCTCAATCCCAATTAAGCATCATCATTAAAACCCAACAAAATTAATTAGAGTAACATGATGAGATTCACATGATAATCCAGGTACTAGATACTCAAGATGTCCATAACCAGGGACACGCCTAATCATGATTAGTTTATACACTCTGCAGAGGTTTGCACACTTTTCCCCACAAGACTCGATGTCCTCCGTTAGGATTCTCGCACTGCATGGTGTTTGAGAAATGGATGACCGAGACATAGTCTTTCAGAAGCGCTAGCACCTTACGAACGGGTAGACCGTACGAACCTACATCCCCTACATCTGCTAGTCTACCACTGTAAGAGTTCGCACGACTTAGTCAACTATGCTAGAGCCCAGAGTAGCATGTGGCTGCACACAGAAGTTTCTAGTATGAATAATCTCATGATCCCTTTGAGCCTGGGTGGCGGTCCAAAAGAAAACAGGCAATCGCTGGAATAACCAGGTGCCTCAATCCACCCAGATGTGTATTTAAGTTGCCACCTTAGATAAACCATTTAAAATATCATTCTCACATTTGTCATGGATTTCACTCACCCAATCCACGTCTACTAGCTTAGCATGGCATAAAAGCAAACGTAGAAGTAACTCCCAAAGGTTTGATAATAACAGGTAATAGGTACTACCTCAACTACTTCCCAAACCCACAATTTAATTAGATCCTAATCATGCAATGTGTGAGGATTGATCTAATGCAATAAAAACTGGGTAATAGGAGGTATGATCAAAGTGTTACTTGCCTTGTTGATGATCCGTGAAACCTAGCGATTCGAAGTAGCAAGCGGCGCACTCCGGATACTCAACTAATGCACAGGTAAAACTCAAATGAGAGATCTAACCAGAAAGTTCAACTTAAGAACTCCGGTTGGCAAAAAGAACCAAATCGAACGAAGAAACGAAAGACAACCGGCAAAAGAAATAAGCTCCATTTACTAATCTGAATCTAGGTCAAATTTTACTGAGGCAAAACTTGTTTAAGGTGGTTAAATGGAAAGAGGGTTTCGAGACGAAACTCCAGGTGCTTGAATAGCCTTATTCTGATAAACGAGCGAAAAGTTAAACTAAAATGAACATCGGATCAGAAATCGCGATCGGAAAAATCGCGGATTTAATCCGAGAAAAAGAAAATGACGAACAGGTTAACGAACGTTCGTTAACTGGAACTAAACGATGAACGCGTTCAGTAAAATGAACGAACGAGCGAACGCTCACTAAATAAATAAACCGGAGAAAAACCGATCTATTTAAAAAAACGAAAACTAGGGTTTTCTAAAAAAAGAACCGAAACGGTTTTTTCTCAGAAAACCGGCGGCGGCGGCTACCTCAGCTCGGGGCTCCGGCGGGGCTCCGGGTGGCGGCAGGCGGCGGCTACGGCGGTGGCATGCGGTGGCGGCTGCGGCGACGCGGGGCGGCGGCTGCGGCGGCGCGGGCGGCGTGGGGAGGCGGCGGCGGTGTGGGGCTCCAGGGGGCTCTGGCGGGTTATAAAGGGGGGCGGTCAACTTGGGGAAGGGGGTGGCCTCGGGAGGCGTGTCCTCCCCGGACTCGGCGGCGGCGGCTGGGCCGGCCTGGCTCGGCTGGGCCCTTGGCCCAGTCGGGCGCGGGGTCTCTTTTTAAAAAAAAAACAATAACGTTGCGACTAAAAAAATTCTAAAGAAATAAATAAAAATCTAAAAATGCCAAAACAAATTTTCACCGTCTAAAAAGAATATTTAGAACAGGATGAACATTTTCTTGGCCCTAAATGCAATTTTTTAAAACGTGCATTTTTTCCTAAATTCAAATAAAATAGCGAATAAAACCTTTTTTTTAAACAATAACGTTGCAACTAAAAAAATTCTAAAGAAATAAATAAAAATCTAAAAATGCCAAAACAAATTTTCACCGTCTAAAAAGAATATTTAGAACAGGATGAACATTTTCTTGGCCCTAAATGCAATTTTTGAAAACGTGCATTTTTTCCTAAATTCAAATAAAATAGCGAACAAAACCAAAATAAAATCTTATTTGATTTTTTTATTAAATCCTCAATATTTCTTTATTTTGGGAAAGTCATTTTATTCCCTCTCTCATAATTTTTTAATAGAAATAATTGAAGATAAAATAAATCAAATCAAATGATCCTATTTTCAAAATTTGAGAGAAGCCAAATATGAAAATAACGAAATCCCCAACTCTCTCCGAGGGTCCTTGAGTTGCGTAGAATTTCTAGGATCAACCAAAATGCAATAAAATATGATATGCAATGATGATCTTGTGTATAACATTCTAAATTGAAAATTTGGGATGTTACAAACCTACTCCCCTCAAGATGAATCTCGCCCTCGAGATTCGGGTTGGCTAGAAAATAGGTGAGGGTGGTCCTTCAACAGATCTTCCTCTCGTTCCCAGGTGGCTTCATCCTCCGTGTGGTGGCTCCACTGAACTTTGCAAAACTTAATAACCTTGCCGCGGGTGACTCGACTGGCATACTCCAGAATTTGGCTGGTTTCTCCTCGTAGGTCAAATCACTGTCCAACTGAATCGCTTCCGGCAGCATTGTATCTCTCAGCGGTATATCAGCCATCTCCGCGTGGCACTTCTTCAACTGGGATACGTGGAACACATCGTGAACTCCTGACAATCCTTCGGGCAATTCCAACTTGTAGGCTACTTCTCCCATACGTTCCAAAACTTTGTATGCTCCTACAAAACGTGGAGCTAAGTTTCCCTTAACTCCAAAGCGCTTAACTCCTCGAAGTGGAGATACTCGAAGATAAACTCGGTCTCCGACTTCGTAAACTGTCTCCTTGCGTTTAGAATCTGCGTAGCTCTTCTGCCTGGACTGGGCTACCTTGAGCCTATCGCGAATCAATTTTACTTTCTATTCAGACTCCTTAATCAGATCTGGTCCAAACAACTGATGGTCTCCAACTTCATCCCACGACAACGGGGTCCTGCACCTCCTTCCGTACAAGGCTTCGAAAGGGGCCATCTTCAAACTGGATTGATAACTGTTGTTATAGGAGAACTCTGCGTATGGCAAATTGTCATCCCAACTAGATCCGTAATCTAGCGCACAAGCTCTTAGCATATCCTCCAAAATCTGATTGACTCTCTCGGTCTGTCCATCTGTCTGCGGATGGAAAGCTGTACTGAACTCTAGTCTGGTACCCAAAGTTTCATGCAACTGATTCCAGAACTTTGAGGTAAACTGGGTTCCTCTGTCTGATACAATGCGCCTTGGAACTCCATGCAGACATACGATTCTGGTCATGTATATCTTTGCTAAGTTGGCACTAGTATAGGTAGTCTTCACTGGAATGAAATGAGCTACCTTTGTCAAATGATCGACTACAACCCAAATCGAGTCATAGCCTGAACGAGTTCTGGGCAATCCTGTAATAAAATCCATGCCTAGCTTATCCCACTTCCATTCGGGTATCGGCAATGGTTGTAGCAATCCTGCTGGCTTCTGATGCTCTGCCTTTACTCTCTGACATACATCACAAACTGCTACATATTCCGCAATATCCTTCTTCATTCCGGTCCACCAGAACGTATCCTTCAAATCCAAATACATCTTGGTATTTCCTGGGTGAATCGAATATGGTGAATCATGGGCCTCTTGCAGAATCAACTTCTTGATCTTCGGGTCGTTAGGCACATAAACACGATCCTCAAACCATAAGGTATCATGCTCATCCTCACAAAATCCCTTAGCTTTTCCTTTGCTCATTTTCTCCTTAATAGAAGTGATCTCCTTATCAGCCTTTTGAGCTTCTCTGATCTTATCCATCAAAGTAGACTGAATCTCCAATGCTGCTACATAGCCTCTCGGCACTATCTCTAAACATAGTTCACGAAGATTTTCAGCTAACTCCCTTGGTAAATCTCCCGACATTAGAGTGTTGACATGGATTTTACGGCTCAACGTGTCAGCTACTACATTAGCCTTTCCAGGGTGATAATGCAATCTCATATCATAATCCTTGATGAGCTCCAACCATCTCCTTTGCCTGAGATTCAACTCCTTCTGCGTGAAAATATACTTCAGGCTCTTGTGATCCGTGTACACCTCACAATGATTTCCAATGAGAAAGTGTCTCTAGGTTTTCAATGTATGCACTACGGCTGCTAACTCCAAATCATGCGTAGCATAATTCAACTCATGAGGCTTAAGCTGTCATGAGGTATATGAAAAAACTCTTCCTTCCTGCATAAGCACTGCTCCAAGTCCTCGACGTGAAGCGTCGCAATACACCTCATAATCCTTGGTCTGATCTGGCAAAATCAACACTGGTGATGTAACCAAGCGTTTCTTCAACTCCTGGAAACTAGCCTCACATTCCTCAGTCCATATGAACTTGGTATCCTTCTTCAACAACTCCGTCATAGGCTTTGCAATCTTCGAGAAATTTTCGATGAATCTCCGGTCCTACGAGTCCAAGAAAACTCCGGATCTCTCCAATTGTTGTTGGGGCTTCCCAATTTGTCACAGTATCAACTTTGGTGGGATCTACTGCTATACCTTCTCCAGATATAACGTGTTCGAGGAATCCAACTTCCTTCAACCAAAACTCACATTTGCTAAACTTGGCATATAACTGATGTTCTCTGAGCTTACCAAGTACCAAACGCAAATGCTCCTTATGCTCCTCTTCATCCTTCGAGTAAACTAGGATATCATCAATGAACACTACGACGAACTTATCCAAAAACTCCATAAACACTTTGTTCATCATGTTCATAAAATATGCAGGTGCGTTAGTCAAACCAAATAACATAATGGTATACTCATATAGCCCATACCTGGTGGTAAAAGCCGTCTTAGGTATATCCTGTTCTCAAATCTTCAACTGATAGTATCCCGATCGTAGATCGATCTTGGAAAATACCTTAGCTCCTTGCAATCGATCAAACAGATCATTGATCATCAGTAGTGGGTACTTGTTCTTGACGGTTACTTCATTCAATCCTCGATAATCAACAACCATCCTTAATGATCCATCCTTCTTCTCCACTAGAAGTACTGGCGATCACCAAGGTGAAGAACTTGGGCGAATATAACCTTTATCTAGTACCTCCTTAATCTGCTTCTTAATCTCTTCCAAATCCTTTGCGGGCATCCCATATGGTCTCTTAGATATTGGCCCTATGCCTGTCAAAAGCTCAATCAAAAACACAATATCTCTATCCGGTGGCATGCCTGGCAACTCTTCTGGAAAATACATCAGGAAAATCCTTCACTGCTGGTACTTCCTCCTACACAACTCCTGTTAGGCTATTTACTTGAGTCCTTTTCGGCACATGCCGGGATACATACTTGATCATTCTCCCTTCTGGGGTGGTAAGCAAAATTGACTTACTGGCACATTCAATGTTCCCTTCATACTTCGATAACCAATCCATGCCTAATATCACATCTAATCCTTGAGATTCCAATACTATTCGGTCTGAGGGAAATACGTAGTTACCAATCCTTAATGGTAACCGATCACACCATAGATGTAACATCCCAATTTTCAATTTGGATGTTTATAAATAGGTCATTCATATGCATCCATGATTTATGCATTTTTGCCTCCATTTGTTTTATTTGATTTTTGATCCAAGGAACTTTGAGCAACTCAAGGACCAAAAGAGAGAGTTGGAAGTTTCCCTAAAAACCAATTTTGAATTTTTCGAAGTTGGGAGTTTGGATCCAATTTGATTTCACCAAAATTAATTTCCATTATATCAAAAATAAAATAAAGAGAGAAGATAAAATGACTTCTTCAAAATCGGAAAAGAAAATATTGGAAATTGAATTTGGAACCAAAATATATTTGTTGGGTTTTATTTGCACTATATTTTATTAGTTCAGCAAAAATGTTTATTTTTTTACTTGCATTTTAGGCCAGATAAAAGTTCACTAGGTCATATATAAGACCATATAACTATGCGAATTTTCTGGGATTTTTTAGGCTAATTTTGTTATTTGTATTTTTAGGTGTTGCTTTTTTTGTAAAAAAACATTTATAAAAAAACGCCAGCCTGACCAGCCGGCCCAGCTAGCGCCCGCACATGCCATGGCCCAGGAGCAGCCAGCGAGGCAGCAATGCCGAGCGAGGCCAGTGCCCACGCAAAAAAAGGGGCGAGCGCTCATGTCCTACTTCCTTTGCTCGCTTGTCCGTTCATTTCCTGTAATCCTTTTCCCACGTTGACTTCCATCTGGCGACTGGGTCCCGCGCACCTCTTCTTCTTCCTCCCACGAAACAACAGAAATGTATGCGTACATGGCTTCCGAAGCCCTTTCGATTCCAATTCCTGGAAATCAATTCTCCAGCCCACTTCACGTCCAAGGAAGATGTCCTATAAATAGCCACGACTCTCCTCGACTGATTCAGTCGAAAATCTCTCGCCAAAACTACCTGTAGACGACGCACTCGACGTTCCAATCTCACCTCAGAAGTTGCAGTTCATCACAAGTTTCCGATGCCGGTGAGCCATCCCGAGCCATATCCTTTTGGGTTCCGACTTCTCTCGATCTCGACAATCTTTTTGACAAGGTCTTTTGATCCCTCTCCATCTACAGAGGCCATACCGACCACGTTGTCTTCACCGGAGCACCCGGAGTTCACGAGTTTCATCGCTTGGTTTTGTCGCCGTTCGTCGTCACCGATCTTCACCGACTCCACCACCGGACGAGCCACTCTCCACCGCATCTCCTAGACACCTCTGCCGTCGCCGACGGTCGCCGGATCCGCCGCCATCACCACGCAAGAGCCTGCCCCAAACCTCTCGTTCTTCTCTCTAAGTTGAACGAGCATCCGTTCGCTTCAGTTAGAAAAAAACGTTTCGGTTTTTCTAAATTAGATCGGTTTTCTGCGGCTTAGATCAAACCGGATACTATTTTTTTAGCCACCACGAACAGTTTATCTATGGATCAGCCATCCGTTGGCAGCAAACATGCGCAGCCAATCACAGCACGCCACGTGGCAGCTCATATTGAATCCCGTAATTGATTTCCAGAAAAATGCCCAATCTTCAGAAATTCATATCTTTTAATCTATAGATCCGTTTTAGTTGATTCTTTTTTCTACGGTTTCATAGAAATATCCTCTATCCACAGAACCAAACAAAAAATATTTTTGAAAATTTTGAATTTTGAATTCAAACAGATCTGAATTCAAACTTCATTAGGCCGTAACTCGAGTTTCGTAACTCCGTTTTAGGTGATTCTTTTTGCAAATCGAAGCTCGTGACGTGTACTTTATGTTAGAACCAAACATACATATTTTTGCTACTGTAAAAGTTATGTTATGTACAGAAACTTTATTTGGATGTTTTGGAGTTTTTCGAAGTCTTTCATTTGTTTTCTTTTTGGATCTTTGCTTGTATGCTTATGTATGTTATTGCTTGCTTACGCTAGATCATCCCGAGTGTGAAGCTTGCTACTATGAATCTTTACAGTTCAACAAACGTCAGCAAGGCAAGTTCACACTTTGATCACATTTTTCAATACCCAGTTTTTACTATGCATTAGTTTCACCCTCAAAGATTGCATGAGTAGGATTGGGAACATGTGGTTATGCTATGTAGTTCATGTGGTAGGAACCTATGACCTTTGATCACCCCGGGAATATTTGTTATATCATATCTTGCTTATCCATGCTCGTAGACGGGGATTGGTATGTGTGATCCATGCAAGTTGCGAGAGATAATAATTTTGGGACAACATATGGTGGCAACTTTAATACACATCTGAGTGGATTGTTTGGGGCACCTGGAGTAACCAGTGCTTGCCCAAGGGGAATCCCGGAGTACCCGTGTGATTACCCTAGGTCCGCCACCCAGCCTCAAGGGGATCATAAGATATTTCATGCCTAGAAACTTCCGTGTGCAGCCACAAGCCATTATGGGCTCTGGCATAGTTGAGTAAGTTGTGTGACCTCTTTCTGTGGTAGACTAGCTGATGTAGGGGAAAGTAGGTGTACCGGTCTACCCGGGGTTAAGGGGAAACGCTTCTGAAAGGCTATGTCTCGATCTTCCGATCATGGAGGTGGTCGAGTCTTGTGGGGAAAAGTGCGCAAACCTCTGCAGAGTGTACAATCTAATCATGATTAGTCGTGTCCCCGGTTACGGACATCTTGAGTATCTAGAAGTGAATTATTGGTTGATCTCATCACTCTTTTTAATGAAATTATTGGGTTACTAATAACTTGGGAATTTTTGGGATTGAGTTGGAGGAACCTTCTCAATAATGGCATTTTAACTTAGTAGAAATAAAAAAAGTTTATTCCTTTGTTGTAGGATAAAATCAGCTGTATGCAAAATTGAACTTAGAGCCTCCACCAGCTAAATTTGTATATAGAGATAGTCTTTTCATTTATTATTATTCTATGATGTGAAATTGCCAGCATATTCCATGTGCTGACCTACACGGCTGCAACGTCTCATGTTGCAGACTTTTCCGATGAAGATTAAAGGTGCGATAGGTCGTTGTTCTGCACTCAGTTTGTCGTGGAGTTGGATGGACTCATTTACCTTTGAAGCTTCCACAGTTATTTTTATTTTAGATGGCCGTTGGCCATATTATTGTAATAAATACTCTTTTGAGAACTTCGATGTAATAAAGTGTGATTGAACTCTGTTATAATTCCTCGAGTACTGTGTGTGTTAGCATACCGATCCAGGGATGACACTTAAGCACAGAGACTTCGATCCATTTTGGGTCGGGTCGCTACAAGATGGTATCAGAGCACACGCTGACTATAGGACGCGACCACTAGGAAATGGAAAGTCGTAGGAAGAAAACTCTATTTTACGACTTCCTTAAATATCCGTTGGTCTATACTCTTCTCTATTCATTTCTATCTCTTCTCCACTTCAATAAAATAGTTGTTGAACCCCATCACCAAGTTGCTCAGCCCAATAAGACCATGACCTATGAAGACATCATTGATGACGAAGAAGAAGAAGCTAGAGTTGACTTTGATTTGAGAAGATTTAGTTCAGACCGCCACTACCAAGTTGAGTCCAACAAATGATTGCGGTAGTATGAAGAGATCATATCTCTTGTGGATATGACCTTACCTGTAGGTTTTTGCTTGTGTGGTGTGATCTGTGTGAATTGCTTGATTTGAAGTTTTCTTGCTATCATAAGCATCTGGGTAGTGATTTCCCTCATTAGGCCCTTATTATATTCTAATTTCTCATCCACTCTAAACCTAACAGATGCCTCCGAGACGTCACACGGAATTCCCACCGGAACTTACCCAGTTGTTCCAGAACCAGAATGCCCTCATGCAGCTACTCATCCAGAATTAGAACCAGAACAACAACAACCCACCGCCACCACCCCTGGTCGACAACCTTACCGGTTTCCTGAGGTTGAACCCACCAGTGTTCTCTAGCAGCACGGAGCCGATCGTTGCAGATGACTCGCTTCGCAAGATCGGAAGAGAGCTGACCACCGCGGGATGCACTGACGCTGAGAAGGTGCGCTTTGCCGCACATCAACTAGATGGACCAGCAGCCTCGTGGTGGGAGAATTACACCACCACATTCCCCATAGCCAATGTGACTTGGGATCAGTTCCAGCAGGCGTTCCGTACCGCACATGTTTCTGCCGGAGCTATGAGTCTGAAGAAGCATGAGTTCCACAACTTACACCAAGGAAATCGTTCTGTTGGTGATTATGTGGAGGAATTCAGCAAGTTATCCAGCTATGCTCCTGGAGACGTGGCTGATGATGCCGCTAAGTAGGAGAAATTTTTGGAGGGACTAAACGATGATCTGGGACTTCAGTTGACTGTGGCTACCTTTAACAATTATCAAGAGTTGGTCGACAAGGCTCTCATTCTGGAAGGCAAGCAGCAGCAGGTGGAGAATCGCAAGAGAAAGTATGGACAGGGAAAGTACAACTCTGGAGTTCAGCAGAAGCCCCTCTATACCCCGTACTCGGGAAATAATGGACCAGGATCTAGCAAGTATAGTGGAAACACTCACCATAACCATGGAGGACATTCACATCATGGAGGGAATGGACACAACCATAATGGCCATAGGAATGGCAATGGGAACGGAGGAAACAACAATCAGCATCAGTCCAACCCCGCTACACTGGCAAAGAAGGATCTGAGCCACATTACCTGCTTCAAGTGCGGGAAGACCGGACACTACGCCACCGAGTGTCCCGAGGCGAAGAACGGGAATGGAAATGGAAGCTCTGGAAAGAAGCCCAATCCTTTCACCAGAGGTCAGGTGAACCATGTCAATGTGGAGGAAGTTTATGACCAGCCTGACGCCGTTGTTGGTAAGTTCTTTATTAATTCATTTACATCCCTTGTTCTTTTTGACATTGGTGCATCACATTCATTCATATCAAGGGGGTTTGTGGATAAGTTTAAGTTGCCGACCGTAGCCCTTAAGTCACCTATGTTAGTGAGTTCCCCAGGAGCAGAGTATATGGCTAGTCGGGGATGTTTTCAGTCGCCATTGACCATAGGGAGACACATTTTCCCCACAGACCTCATCGTCCTAGAATCACAAGGATTGGACATAATTCTAGGCATGGACTGGCTATCCAAGTATGAAGGGAATATTGATTGTGCCCGTAAGTCGATTCTTCTCACCACTCCAGAGGGGAAACGGATCAAGTATGTGTCGAGGCATACACCAAGAAGGACTCAAGTGAATTCTCTTTCGGGAGTTGTTCAGGAGGAAGTACCAGTTGTGAAGGATTATCCCGATGTATTCCCCGAGGAATTGCCCGGCATGCCACCGAATCGGGACATAGAGTTTTTGATTGAATTGTTACCAGGCACCGGACCAATATCCAAGAGACCGTACCGGATGCCCGCAAATGATCTGGAGGAAATTAAGAAGCAGATTAAGGAATTATTGGAGAAAGGTTATATTCAACTGAGTTCATCACCTTGGGGAGCCCCAGTGCTTCTAGTTGAGAAGAAGGATGGATCCTTGAGAATGGTTGTAGATTATCGTGCGTTGAATGAGGTGACAAATCAAGAACAAGTACCCTTTGCCGATGATCAATGATTTGTTTGACCAGCTACAAGGAGCAAAAGTTTTCTCAAAGATCGATCTTCGATCAGGATATCACCAGCTGAAAATTCGAGAACAAGATATACCCAAGACAGGCTTTACCACGAGATATGGACTTTATGAGTACACAGTCATGTCTTTTCGTTTGACTAATGCTCCTGCCTATTTTATGAGTATGATGAATAAGGTATTCATGGAGTTCTTGGATAAATTTGTTGTGGTATTCATTGATGACATATTGATTTACTCGAAGAATGAAGAAGAACACAAGGAACATTTGCGCTTGGTTCTTGAGAAGCTCAGGGAACATTAGTTATATGCAAAGTTCAGCAAGTGCGAATTCTGGTTGAATGAAGTTGGATTTCTCGGACATGTTATATCAGGAGAAGGAATAGCAGTAGACCCCTCAAAGGTTGAAGCCGTCAATGAATGGAAGGCACCCATCTCAGTCGGAGAGATTCACAGTTTTCTTGGACTCGCAGGATATTATCGGAGGTTTATTGAGAATTTCTCCAAGATCGCGAAGCCCATGATAGAGTTATTGAAGAAAGACACTAAGTTTGTTTGGACCGGCGAATGTGAGGCTAGTTTCCAGGAGCTGAAGAAACGTTTGGTCACAGCCCTAGTGCTAATTCTTCCGAATATACGCAAGAATTTCCAAGTATATTGCGACGCTTCTCGTCAGGGACTTGGAGGTGTTCTTATGCAAGAAGAAAGAGTTGTTTCATATGCCTCACGTCAGCTTCGACCTCATGAGCGGAATTATGCCACACATGATTTGGAGTTAGCAGTCGTAGTGCACGCACTCAAGACTTGGAGACATTTTCTTATCGGAAATTGTTGTGATGTTTACACGGATCATAAGAGTTTGAAATACATCTTCACGTAGAAGGAGTTGAACCATAGGCAGAGAAGATGGTTGGAGCTCATAAAGGATTATGATATGAAATTGCACTATCACCCAGGAAAGGCCAATGTTGTGGCGGATGCATTGAGCCGCAAGAGCTACGTCAATACCCTCAGAGCAGGAGGATTACCTCAGGAGTTAATTGATGATCTCAGAGATCTTCGATTGGAGATAGTACCACGAGGTATTGTTGCCGCAATGGAAATTCAATCCACTTTGTTGGGAAAGATCCGAGAAGCCCAGAAGTTAGACAAAGGTATTGCGGAGATAAAGGGAAGGATGAACCAAGGAAAGGCAGAAGGATTTCGTGAGGATGAACATGGAACCTTATGGTTTGAGCAGCGTATTTACGTGCCAAATGACCCAAAGATCAGGAAATTGATTCTTCAGGAGGCTCATGATTCGCCTTATTCAATACACCCGGGCAACACCAAGATATATTTGGACTTGAAGGAAAGTTTCTGTTGGACAGGTATGAAAAAGGATATTGCTGAGTATGTCGCAGTATGTGACGTATGTCAGAGGGTTAAGGCAGAGCACCAGAAACCAGCAGGATTACTTCAGCCTTTGCCAATACCAGATTGGAAGTGGGACAAGCTTGGCATGGACTTCATTATAGGATTACCCAGGACCCGATCAGGCTATGATTCTATTTGGGTAGTGGTTGATTGCTTGACTAAGGTAGGTCACTTCATCCCCGTGAAAACCACATATACAAGTGCTAAGTTGGCCAAGATATACATGACCAGGATCGTATGTCTGCATGGAGTTCCGAGGACCATTGTATCAGATAGAGGAACACAATTTACCTCAAAGTTTTGGCATCAGTTACATGAAACTTTGGGTACCAGGCTGGAGTTCAGTACAGCTTTTCATCCGCAGACAGATGGGCAGACCGAGAGAGTCAATCAGATTCTGGAGGACATGTTGAGATCTTGTGCGCTAGATTATGGATCTAGTTGGGATGATAATTTGCCTTACGCAGAATTCTCATATAACAACAAATATCAAGCTAGTTTGAAAATGGCCCATTTCGAAGCTTTGTACGGAAGGAAGTGCAGGACACCATTGATGTGGGATGAAGTTGGATACCGTAAATTATTCGGACCAGATTTAATTAGAGATTCAGAGGAGAAAGTCAAGCTGACCCGCGACAGACTCAAGGTAGCCCAATCCAGACAGAAGAGTTATGCTGATACTAAACGCAAGGAGGTAACCTATGAAGTTGGAGATAGAGCATATCTGCGTGTGTCGCCACTTCGAGGAGTAAAACGATTTGGAGTCAAAGGAAAGTTAGCACCACGGTTTGTGGGGCCGTACAGAGTTTTAGAACGCATGGGTGAAGTTGCCTACAAGTTGGAATTACTAGAAGCCTTGTCAGGAGTTCATGATGTGTTTCATGTTTCCCAGTTGAAGAAGTGCCATGCAGAGATGGCCGATATTCCTTTGAGAGATACAGTGCCACTGGAGGCCATACAGTTGGATAGTGATCTGACCTATGAGGAGAAGCCCATCAAGATTCTCGAAACTGCAAGCAGGGTTACCCGCAGCAAGGTCATCAAGTTTTGCAAGGTTCAATGTAGTCATCATACCGAAGAAGAAGCCACCTGGGAACGAGAAGAAGATCTCCGACAGGACCACCCACACCTTTTTCCTAGCCAACCTGAATCTCGAGGGCGAGATTCATCTTAAGGGGGATAGGTTTGTAACATCCCAATTTTCAATTTGGATGTTTATAAATAGGTCATTCATATGCATCCATGATTTATGCATTTTTGCCTCCATTTGTTTTATTTGATTTTTGATCCAAGGAACTTTGAGCAACTCAAGGACCAAAAGAGAGAGTTGGAAGTTTCCCTAAAAACCAATTTTGAATTTTTCGAAGTTGGGAGTTTGGATCCAATTTGGTTTCACCAAAATTTATTTCCATTATATCAAAAAATAAAATAAAGAGAGAAGATAAAATTACTTCTTCAAAATCGGAAAAGAAAATATTGGAAATTGAATTTGGAACCAAAATATATTTGTTGGGTTTTATTTGCACTTTATTTTATTAGTTTAGCAAAAATGTTTTTTTACTTGCATTTTAGGCCAGATAAAAGTTCACTAGGTCATATATAAGACCATATAACTATGTGAATTTTCTGGGATTTTTTAGGCTAATTTTTTTTATTTGTGTTTTTAGGTGTTGCTTTGTTTTTGTAAAACAACATTTATAAAAAAACGCCAGCCAGGCCAGCCGGCCTAGCTAGTGCCCGCACATGCCATGGCCCAGGAGCAGCCAGCGAGGCAGCGATGCCGAGCGAGGCCAGCGCCCACGCAAAAAAAGGGGCAAGCGCTCACGTCCTACTCCCTTTGCTCGCTCGTCCGTTCGTTTCCTGTAAACCTTTTCCCACGTTGACTTCCATCTGGTGACTGGGTCCCGCACACCTCTTCTTCTTCCTCCCACGAAACAACAGAAACGTATGCATACATGGCTTCTGAAGCCCTTTCATTTCCAATTCCTGGAAATCAATTCTCCAGCCCACTTCACGTCCAAGGAAGATGTCCTATAAATAGCCACGACTCTCCTCGACTGATTCAGTCGAAAATCTCTCGCCAAAACTACCTGTAGACGACGCACTCGACGTTCCAATCTCGCCTTAGAAGCTGCAGTTCATCGCAAGTTTCCGACGCCGGTGAGCCATCCCGGGCCATATCCTTTTGGGTTCCGACTTCTCTCGATCTCCACAATCTTTTTGACAAGGTCTTTTGATCCCTCTCCATCTACAGAGGCCATATCGACCACGTTGTCTTCACCGGAGCACCCGGAGTTCACGAGTTTCATCGCTTGGTTTTGTCGCCGTTCGTCGTCACCGATCTTCACCGACTCCACCACCGGACGAGCCACTCTCCACCGCATCTCCTAGACACCTCCGCCGTTGCCGACGATCGCCGGACCCGCCGCCATCACCACGCAAGAGCCTGCCCCAAACCTCTCGTTCTTCTCTGTAAGTTGAACGAGCATCCGTTCGCTTCAGTTAGAAAAAAAACATTTCGGTTTTTCTAAATTAGATCGGTTAGATCAGTTTTCTGTGGCTTAGATCAAACCGGATACTATTTTTTTTAGCCAACACGAACAGTTTATCTATGGATCAGCCATCCGCTGGCAGCAAACATGCGCAGCCAATCACAGCATGCCACGTGGCAGCCCATATTGAATCCCGTAATTGATTTCCAGAAAAATGCCCAATCTTCAGAAATTCATATCTTTTAATCTATAGATCCGTTTTAGTTGATTCTTTTTTCTACGGTTTCATAGAAATATACTCTATCCAGAGAACCAAACGAAAAATATTTTTGAAAATTTTGAATTTTGAATTCAAACAGATCTGAATTCAAACTTCGTTAGGCCGTAACTCGAGTTTCGTAACTCCGTTTTAGGTGATTCTTTTTGCATATCGAAGCTCGTGACGTGTACTTTCTGTTAGACCCAAACACACATATTTTTGCTACTGTAAAAATTATGTTATGTACAGAAACTTTATTTGGATGTTTTGGAGTTTTTCGAAGTCTTTCATTTGTTTTCTTTTTGGATCTTTGCTTGTATGCTTATGTATGTTATTGCTTGCTTACGCTAGATCATCCGGAGTGCGAAGCTTGCTACTACGAATCTTTACAATTCAACGAATGTCAGCAAGGCAAGTTCACACTTTGATCATATTTTTCAATACCCAGTTTTTACTATGCATTAGTTTCACCCTCAAAGATTGCATGAGTAGGATTGGGAACATGTGGTTATGCTATGTAGTTCATGTGGTAGGAACCTATGACCTTTGATCACCCCGGGAATATTCGTTATATCATATATTGCTTAGCCATGCTCATAGATGGGGATTGGTATGTGTGATCCATGCAAGTTGCGAGAGATAATAATTTTGGGACAACATAAGGTGGCAACTTTAATACACATCTGGGTGGATTGTTTGGGGCACCTGGAGTAACCAGTGCTTGCCCAAGGGAAATCCCGGAGTACCCGTGTGATTACCCTAGGTCCGCCACCCAGGCTCAAAGGGATCATAAGATATTTCATGCCTAGAAACTTCCATGTGCAGCCACAAGCCATTATGGGCTCTAGCATAGTTGAGTAAGTTGTGTGACCTCTTTCCGTGGTAGACTAGCTGATGTAGGGGAAAGTAGGTGTACTGGTCTACCCAGGGTTAAGGGGAAACGCTTCTGAAAGGCTATGTCTCGATCTTCCAATCATGGAGGTGGTCGAGTCTTATGGGGAAAATTGCGCAAACCTCTGCAGAGTGTACAAACTAATCATGATTAGCCATGTCCCCGGTTACGGACATCTTGAGTATCTAGAAGTGAATTATTGGTTGATCTCATCACTCTTTTTAATGAAATTATTGGGTTACTAATAACTTGGGAATTTTTGGGATTGAGTTGGAGGAACCTTCTCAATAATGGCATTTTAACTTAGTAGAAATAAAAAAAGTTTATTCCTTTGTTGTAGGATAAAATCAGCTTTATGCAAAATTAAACTTAGAGGCTCCACCAGCTAAATTTTCATATAGAGATAGTCTTTTCATTTATTATTATTCTATGGTGTGAAATTGCCAGCATATTCCATGTGCTGACCTACACGGCTTCAACGTCTCATGTTGCAGACTTTTCTGACGAAGATTAAAGGTGCGATAGGTCGTTGTTCTGCACTCAGTTTGCCATGGAGTTGGATGGACTCATTTACCTTTGAAGCTTCTGCAGTTATTTTTATTTTAGATGGCCTTTGGCCATATTATTGTAATAAATACTCTTTTGAGAACTTCGATGTAATAAAGTGTGATTGAAATCTGTTATAATTCCTCGAGTACTATGTGTGTCAGCATATCGATCCAGGGATGACACTTAAGCACAGAGACTTCGATCCATTTTGGGTCGGGTCGCTACAATAGACTAGCCATATACTCTGCTCCAGGCGAGGTTACTAACATGGGTGACCTAAGGGCTTGGATTGGCAGTTGATACTTATCCACAAATCCCCTTGATATGTATGAATGCGATGTGCCAGTATCAAAAATAACGAGTGCAGTAAATGACTTAACCAAAAACTTACCTATTACTGCATCGGGCTGGGCTTCCACCTCCTCCACATTTACGTGGTTCACCTGTCCCCTGTTGAAAGGGTTCAGCTTCTTCCCAGAGCTTCCATTGCCATTTCCATTCTGGGCTTCAGGACATTCATTGGCATAATGTCCGGTCTTCTGGCACTTAAAACAGGTGACTTGGCTTAGGTCTCTCTTGGCTGGGCTTGATGGATTGGTACGGTTCTAGCCGTTGCTTCCTCCATTCCCATTACCATTCTTGGTGCCATTATGATTGTGCGAGCTACCTCCTCCATGGGTATGCTGAAAATGTCCTCTCGGTCTAGGGGTAAATCGTGGCTTCTGCTGAGCTCCTGAATTGTACTTCCCTTGTCCATACTTCCTCTTGCGGTTCTCAATTTTCTGCTGCTTCCCTTCAATCATGAGAGCACGATCTACCAACTCCTGGTAGTTGTTGAAGGTTGCTACCATCAACTGCATGCTCAGCTCATCATTCAGTCCTTCCAGAAACTTCTCCTGCTTAGCTGCATCCGTAGCAACGTCATCAGGGGCATAACATGCTAGCTTACTAAAGTCCTCCACATACTGGCCAACTGTCCGTCCTCCTTGGTGCAAGTTGCGAAACTCTCGCTTCTTCATGGCCATAGCTCCTGCCGTGGAATTGATCCCATGTGACAGTGTCGACAAGGAAAGTGGCTGTGAAATTCTCCCACCATGATGTTGCGGGTCCTTCAAGATGGTGTGTGACAAACTTCACCTTTTCTGCATCTGTGCATCCTGCCGTGGTCAACTCCCTTGCGGTCTTGCGGAGCCAATCATCCGCTACTATCGGCTCGGTGCTGCTGGAAAACACCGGCGGATTCAGCCTAAGAAAACGGGCTATTTGATCAACAGGTGGTGGTGGTGGTGGTGGGTTGTTGTTCCCCTGATTCTGATTCTGGACTAGCAACTGCATCAATGTGTTCTGCTGCTGGATAACCTGGGTGAGCTCCGGTGGGAAGGTAAATCCGGGGTCACGTCTCGGAGGCATCTGAGGGTTTAGAAAAAGATGAGATTTAAGAGTAGAGAGGGGTCTAGAGAGAAAACACTACCCATATGCACATGAGGCAAAAAGCAAACAATTCACTTCATTCAATCAAACAAGGGCATACAATCGATAAAACTATCGCAAAAGTGCTCGGACTACTATATTTACATGGTGGACTACTACTACTGATGGGGTGGTCTACTAGAAATATTCTTCGGTTGCAGACTCCATGATATCTGCTGCAGCTTCATCAACATAGTCATCATCGCTATCATCAGGATCTGAGTCGGTGTCGTCGATGATGATGTAGTCTTCCGGGTGAATCTCCTTGGGTTCTTCGTCTTCCACTACTGGTGTAGGGTCTCCCATAAATATTCCAATCTTCTTGATCAGATCGTCATTCTTATCCACTAATACTTCGATTTCCTCTTCATAATCTTCACGTGTAGCCTTGAGTTCTTCCTCTAGTTCCTTGATTCTTGTCCTTGCCTTCTTCAGATCTATCATGTCGGCGCACATCTGGTTCTCCTGACGTCGAATGTGCCGGTTTAACTCCTGGATAAAAGATGCAATTGATCTATCCTTCTTGGTGCTGATCATCTCCCAGTGCTCATCTCGGCGCCCACAAATCCGGTAGATAGTATCCTTGAGATCATTGCGGTAAACTTCTCCAATGCGTCCCATGGCGATGTGAGCTGCCATGCTCTTTCCTAGACTCCATGTTGGTGCATCAAAAGAAAACTCTATGGGCTCAGTGACTGGCATGAACGTCCTTCCTGGAACTTGAAGTTGAATCATCCAGTGCTCTTCTTCAGGTAAAGTGGCGTTGTAGGTCCCGGTGAAGCTTGGTACTCTGATGTTCAGATATCTAGTGACTTCCTTCAAATGTTGTCCGAAGGGTGTATCTTCATCTGGTTGCGTGAACTTGTTCCTTGGATCCGCCATCCTAAAAGAGAAGAAAAGATGAGGAGTCAGAATGAGAAGAGAGTAGTGATCTAGGGCTTTAGCTTAGTGGTGGTGTCCTACAGTCAGTGTGTGCTCTGATACCATCTTGTAGCGACCAGACCTCAAACGGTCCAATCTCTGTGCTCATGTGTCATCCCTGGACCAGTAATGCTGACACCACACAGTACTTGAAGGATTTAAAACAGAGTAGCAATCACACACTTATTACATCGAGTGTCTCAAAAGAGAACTTATTACAATAAATATGGCTTAAGGCCATCTAATAACGATAACAATGGAAGGCTTGGAAGATAAGTGAGTCCATCAACTCCAACAGCATCACCGAGTATAGAACCACGACCTAAAAGGCACCTTACTCGTCGTCTGAAAAGTCTGTAACATGAACGTTGCAACCCGAAACGGGTCAGCATATGGAATATGCTGGCAAGGTAACACATAGAGAGCAATAAAAGAATAAGTCTATTCTACATGCATATTTGGCTGGTGGAAAGCTCTATGGTTACAGTTTTGTGTAAAGCCAATTTTTCCCTACAGCAAAGGAATAAATTTTATTTAACTATCATGGTAGTTGTTAAACATTGAGAATGGTTGACAACATTCTCAATCCCAATTAAGCATCATCATTAAAACCCAACAAAATTAATTAGAGTAACATGATGAGATTCACATGATAATCCAGGTACTAGATACTCAAGATGTCCATAATCGGGGACACGGCTAATCATGATTAGTTTATACACTTTGCAGAGGTTTGCGCACTTTTCCCCACAAGACTCGATCTCCTCCGTTAGGATTCTCGCACTGCATGGTGTTTGAGAAACGGATGACCGAGACATAGTCTTTCAGAAGCGCTAGCACCATACGAACGGGTAGACCGTACCAACCTACATCCCCTACATCTGCTAGTCTACCACTGTAAGAGTTCGCACGACTTATTCAACTATGCTAGAGCCCATAGTAGCTTGTGGCTGCACATGGAAGTTTCTAGTATGAATAATCTCATGATCCCTTTGAGCCTGGGTGGCGGTTTAAAAGAAAACAGGCAATCGCTAGAATACCCAGGTGCCTCAATCCACCCAGATGTGTATTTAAGTTGCCACCTTAGATAAACCATTTAAAATATCAATCTCACATCTGTCATGGATTTCACTCACCCAATCCACGTCTACTAGCTTAGCATGGCATAAAAGCAAACGTAGAAGTAACTCCCAAAGGTTTGATAATAACAGGTAACAGGTACTACCTCAACTACTTCCCAAACCCACAATTTAATTAGATCCTAATCATGCAATGTGTGAGGATTGATCTAATGCAATAAAAACTGGGTAATAGGAGGTATGATCAAAGTGTTACTTGCCTTGCTGATGATCCGTGAAACCTAGCGATTCGAAGTAGCAAGCGGCGCACTCCAGATACTCTATCGCAAACAAACAAGCATACAATAAGTACTCAACTAATGCACAGGTAAAACTCAAATAAGAGATCTAACCAGAAAGTTCAACTTAAGAACTCCGGTTGGCAAAAAGAACCAAATCGAACGAAGCAACGAAAGACAAACGGTAAAAGAAATACGCTCCGTTTACTAATCTGAATCTAGGTCAAATTTTACTGAGGCAAAACTTGTTTAAGTTGGTTAAATAGACAGAGGGTTTCGAGATGAAACTCCAGGCGCTTGAATCGCCTGATTCCGATAAACGAGCGAAAAGTTAAACTAAAATGAACATCGGATCAGAAATCGCGATCGGAAAAATCGCGGATTTAATCCGAGAAAAAGAAAAACGACGAACTGGTTAACGAACGAACGTTCGTTAACTGGAACTAAACGATGAATGCGTTCAGTAAAACGAACGAACGAGCGAATGCTCGCTAAATAAATAAACCGAAGAGAAACCGATCTATTTAAAAAAACGAAAACTAGGGTTTTCTAAAAAAAGAACCGAAACGGTTTTTCTCAGAAAACCGACGGCGGCGGCTACCTCGGCTCGGGGGGCGCCGGGCGGCGGCTCCGGGCGGCGGCAGGCGGCGGTGGCTGCGGCAGGCGGCGCGGGCTGCGTGGGGAGGCGGCGGCGGTGTGGGCTCCAAGGGGGCTCCGACAGGTTATAAAGGGGGGGGGTCAACTTGGGGAAGGGGGCGGCCTCGGGAGGCGTGTCCTCACCGGACTCGGCGGCGGCGGCTGGGCCGTCCTGGCTCGGCTGGGCCCTTGGCCCAGTCGGGCGCGGGGTCGTTTTTTTTAAACAATAACGCTGCAACTAAAAAAATTCTAAAGAAATAAATAAAAATCTAAAAATGCCAAAACAAATTTTCACCATCTTAAAATAATATTTAGAATAGGATGAACATTTTCTTGGCCCTAAATGCAATTTTTGAAAACGTGCAAATTTTCCTAAATTCAAATAAAATAGCGAATAAAACCAAAATAAAATCTTATTTCATTTTTTATTAAATCCTCAATATTTCTTTATTTTGGGAAAGTCATTGTATTCCCTCTCTCATAATTTTTTAATAGAAATAATTGAAGATAAAATAAATAAAATCAAATGATCCTATTTTCAAAATTTGAGAGAACCCAAATATGAAAATAACGAAATCCCCAACTCTCTCCGAGGGTCCTTGAGTTGCGTAGAATTTCTAGGATCAACCAAAATGCAATAAAATATATATGCAATGATGATCTTGTGTATAACATTCCAAATTGAAAATTTGGGATGTTACAATAGTACTTCATAACATGCTCAAACTCGCATAATCCCAGTCAAATGACAATCAAAATGCATGTCATAGTTATTACTTTGTAGGATGCAACAAAACCAACAATAACTCTACGTCAGCCATTATAAAAGCAACATTTTGAACCTATCCCAATGTGTGAATGAAACGTGCAAAGAGAGCTTGCGAAGATGGAGCGGATAGGGCAGGAAAGACTATATGTATGTGGACGAGAGAGTAGGAGACAAACCTAACGAAACAGAGAGAGGGAGATAGAAAGAGAAAGAGAGAGGAAGAAGTTAGGTCTGCGAGAAAGATGGAGACATGTAATATACGTGAGATGCATGTGCATCCGGATTCTGTACACGTGGAAGGGGAAGAGACAACATGTTTGATGAGAGAGCTGGAAAAACATGGACGAGAGGGGAAGGATCTCGTGGGTTGAGGGATTGATAAATTTGTGCAGGGGAGAGAGGGATTGGTAATTTTGTGCGAGAGAGAGAGGGTGGGGCGAGGAGTCAGTCGGCCATCATCACATCATCCTGCTTCCTAATGGCCCCGCATTCTCTAGCGCAGTGTGGTCGCCGTGTTCGATCTCCTTGATGCCCTCTTTGAAGATTGAGGTGTTGTGCATGCTGGGGTGCAGAGAAGCACAAGCGAGAGTGTTCGCCATATAACCTTGGATGGGGATGAATTGTGTGCTCGGGGTAGGGGGTGTGTGTGCTGTGTGTTGTGTGTTGTGTGTGTGCGTGTCAGATATTTAGAGAAAACAAACCTATGGAGAGAAATGTGTGTGTATGTGATGGAAAGCTACATGCTAAATAGGGTATTCATGAAGAGATTGTGCGTGCGAGATAGAGAGCAATGTGCGGGCCTCGAGGTGGGCAGGGGCCGGGTGAGGGTGTCAAAATGTGCGCGTTGATGCATGTGTTACATGCGATCGTGCGAGGGACGGACGAATCGAGAGAGATGGTTGTTGTGTTACGGATGCTCCTCTCTCTCTCTCTCACACACACACACACAAGTAAAATAGAAGACCGTTCTCTCATGTATACACAAGTACATGTTGGGATCTATGGTAGGGTGCGTCGACTGCAAATTAAAATTTTCCTATGCGCAGAACAACCAAGAACATGCTACGGGAGATGGATCACAGTTCATTACCACTAGACGTGCAGTGTCGTGCAGAGGAAGAAGAGTTGGGGCAGCGCGTCCGCGTGGATCGTCTCCTCCTCGTCCGATCTCCCCCATACAGCCGGTAGTCGGTTCCTGATAGGTCTGCAACGTATCTATAATTTTTGATTGCTCCATGCTATATTATCTACTGTTTTAGATGTTTATGGGCTTTATTATACACTTATATATCATTTTTTGGGACTAACCTATTAACCTAGAGCCCAGTGCCAGTTTCTGTTTTTACCTTGTTTTAGGGTTTCGAAGAAAAGGAAAATCAAACGGGATCCAATTGACCTGAAACTTCACGGAACTCATTTTTGGAAGGAAAGAAGCCCAGAAGACTTGAAGTGCACGTAAGGGAAGCTTCAAGGAGGCCACGAGGTAGTGGGCGCGCCCTCCACCCTCGTGGGTCCCTCGTGGCCCCCCTGACGTACTTCTTCCGCCTATATTTCTCCATATACCCTAAAAACATCCGGGAGCACAATAGATCGGGAGTTCCGCCGCCAGAACCCTCCGTAGCCATCGAAAACCAATCTAGACCCGTTCCGGCACCCTGCCAGAGGGGGAAATCCCTCTCTGGTAGCCATTTTCATCATCCCGGTGATCTCCATGACTAGGAGGGAGTAGTTCTCCCTCGGGGCTGAGGGTATGTACCAGTAGCTATGTGTTTGATCTCTCTCTCTCTCTCTCGTGTTCTTGAGGTGATACGATCTTGATGTATCGCGAGCTTTTCTATTATATTTGGATCCTATGATGTTTTCTTCCCCCCTCTACTCTCTTGTAATGGATTGAGTTTCCCCTTTTGAAGTTATCTTATCAGATTGAGTCTTTAAAGATTTGAGAACACTTGATGTATGTCTTGTCGTGCGTATCTGTGGTGACAATGGGATACCACGTGATTCACTTGATGTATGTTTTGGTGATCAACTTGCGGGTTCCACCCATGAACCTATGCATAGGGGTTGGCACATGTTTTCGTTGTGATTCTCCGGTAGAAACTTTGGGGCACTCTTTGAGGTCCTATGTGTTGGGTTGAATAGATGAATATGAGATTGTGTGATGCATATCGTATAATCATGCCCATGGATACTTGAGGTGACATTGGAGTATCTAGGTGACATTAGGGTTGGTTGATTTGTGTCTTAAGGTGTTATTCTAGTACAAACTCTAGGGCTATTTGTGACACATATAGGAATAGCCCAACGGATTGATTGGAAAGAATAACTTTGAGGTGGTTTCGTACCCTACCATAATCTCTTCATTTGTTCTCCGCTATTAGTGACTTTGGAGTGACTCTTTGTTGCATGTTGAGGGATAGTTATGTGATCCAATTATGTTATTATGGTTGAGGGAACTTGCACTAGCGAAAGTATGAACCCTAGGCCTTGTTTCAACGCATTGCAATACCGTTTACGCTCACTTTTAGCATTCGTTACCTTGCTGTTTTTATATTTTCAGATTACAAAAACTATTATCTACCATCCATATACCACTTGTATCACCATTTCTTCGCCGAACTAGTGCACATATACAATTTACCATTGTATTGGGTGTGTTGGGGACACAAGAGACTCTTTGTTATTTGGTTGCAGGGTTGCTTGAGAGAGACCATCTTCATCCTACGCCTCCTACGGATTGATAAACCTTAGGTCATCCACTTGAGGGTAATTTGTTATAGTCCTACAAACCTCTGCACTTGGAGGCCCAAGAACGTCTACAAGAAGAAGGTTGTGTAGTAGACATCAAGCTCTTTTTTGGCATCGTTGCCGGGGAGGTTAGCGCTTGAAGGTATATCTTTAGATCTTGCAATCGAGTCTTTTAGTTTCTTGTTTTATCACTAGTTTAGTTTATAAAAGAAAACTATAAAAAATGGAATTGAGTTTGTCTCATACGCTTCACCTTTTTAATATCTTTCGTGAGTATGATGGGAAGGATAATTGTGCTCAAGTGCTAGAAGAAGAAATCATTAAAATGTTTCGCACTAAATCTTTGAATGATGAGCATGATTGCAATGTTGTTAGTATGAACTCCTTGAATATCCATGATGCTAATGATATGCAAAGCCACTAGCTTGGGGAAGCTATGTTTGATGAAGATGATATTTTTTGTCCCCCAAGCTTTGATGAGCAAATTTATTATGATGATAGCATGCCTCCTATTTATGATGATTATATTGATGAAAGTGGGTTTGGAGAGGTCATGACTTTATTTTGTGATGAATCTACTATTCCGGAAGAGGTTCCAATTGATTATGAGAACAAAGTTGCTATATATGATGATTGTCGTGATGACTTGTATGCTATAAAGAACAATGATATCCATGAAACTTGTCATCATGATTTTAGTTTTCAATAGGATTATGCCTCACATGATAATTATTTGTTGAGTTTGCTCCCACTATTATTCATGAGAAGAATTTTCCTTATGTGGAGAGTAATAAAAGTTCTATGCTTATAGATCATGAAAAGAATGCTTTAGGTGCTGGTTATATTGTTGAATTCATTCATGATGCTACTAAAAATTATTATGAGAGAGGAATATATGCTTGTAGGAATTGCAATAATATCAAGTTTACTCTCTATGTGCTTAAAGTTTTGAAGTTATGCTTGTTTTACCTTCCTATGCAAATTGATTCTTGTACCCATAAGTTGTTTGGTCACAAAATCCCTATGCATAGGAAGTGGGTTAGACTTAAATATGCTAGTCATATTCTTCATGATGCTCTCTTTATGTTTCAATTCTTATCTTTTATGTGAGCATTATTGAAATCATCATGCCTAGCTAGGGGCGTTAAACGATAGCGCTTGTTGGGAGGCAACCCAACTTTATTTTTATTCCTTGCTTTTCGTTCCTGTTTAGTAATAAATAATTAATCTAGCCTCTTTTTATATGTGGTTTTATGCTTTTAATTAGTGTTTGTGCCAAGTAGAACCTTTGGGAAGACTTGGGGAAAGTCTTTGCGATCATGCTGTAAAAACAGAAACTTTAGCGCTCACGAGAATTGCTGCCATTTTTATTTGGAGAGTGTTATTTAGTTAATTATTTTTGAATATGATTAGTAGATAAATTCCTCAGGTCCAGCAATTTATTTGAGAATTTTATGAGTTCCATAAGTATACGTTTGATCCAGATTACTACAGACTGTTCTGTTTTGACAGATTCTGTTTTTCGTGTGTTGTTTGCTTATTTTGATGAATCTATGGCTAGTAATAGAGTTTATGAACCATAGAAAAGTTGGAATGCAGTAGGTTTAATACCAATATAAATAAAGAATGAGTTCATTACAGTACCTTGAAGTGGTGATTTATTTTCTTATACTAACGGAGCTTACGAGTTTTCTGTTAAGTTTTGTGTTGTGAAGTTTTCAAGTTTTCGGTACGGATTCGATGGACTATGGAATAAGGAGTGGAAAGATCCTAAGCTTTGGGATCCCAAGTCATCCCAAGGTAATATTCAACGATAGCCAAGAGCCTAAGCTTGGGGATGCCCCGGAAGGCATCCCCTCTTTCGTCCACTTCCATCGGTAACTTTACTTGGAGCTATATTTTTATTCGCCACATGACATGTGTTTTGCTTGGAGCGTCAATTTATTTTGTTAGAATTTGCTTGCTGTTATTTAGAATAATGTTTTGCATCTTTTATTTCAATAAAAGTGGCATTAATAGTCTTTACTATGCCTATGTTACAAGTATACATGTTGCTGTTTGAAAACAGAAAGTTTACCGCTGTTGCAATAATTCCCTAGAAAAATCAGAATGCGATATAATGTTGAAACCTTTTGCATATTAAGGTATGATAAATTTACTACAGTGGGAATTTTCTTTCATAATTTTTGGAGCTAGGGAAGTATGGATGTTGCTGCATTCTTTACAGACTATCCTGTTTAGGCAGATTGCTGTTATGTTTGCATTGTTTGCATATGTTTGCTTCTTTAATGATTCTATTTGAGGATGGGACTATTAAATATGCCGAGGCATTTATTATGCAATGTTGAATAATAATTTTAGTGATTTGCTACAGTAGAGTATGGTAAGGTTTTGGCAATGGTTTATACTAACTTATCTCACGAGTCCTTGTTGAGTTTTGTGTGGATGAAGCTTTTGAGATTTAGGGAGACCGTGATATGAGAGGAATTAAGGAGACACAAAAGCTCAAGCTTGGGGATTCCCAAGGCACCCCAAGATAATATTTCAAGAAGTCTCAAGCATCTAAGCTTGGGGATGCCCCGGTTGACATCCCACCTTTCTTCTTCAACAATTATCGGTTAGTTTTGGTTGATCCTAAGTTTTTGCTTCTTCACATGATGTTTGCCATTTTTAGAATGTCATTTTATTTTGCTTTGCTTGCTGTTTGAATAGAATACCAAGATCTGAAATTATTAAATGTTAGAGATTCTTCACATAGTTGCATAATTATTCGACTACTCATTGATCTTCACTTACATCTTTCGGAGTAGTTTGTCATTTGCTCTAGTGCTTCACTTATATCTTTTAGAGCATGGTGGTAGTTTTATTTTGAAGAAATAGATGAACTCTCATGCTTCACTTAGATTATTTTGAGAGTCTTAAATATCATGGTAATTTGCTTAAAGTCCTAATATGCTAGGTATTCAAGAATAATAACATTCTCTTATGAGTGTGTTGAATACTATGAGATTGATGCTTGATAATTGTTTTGAGATATGAGGATGGTGATATTAGAGTCATGCTAGTTGAGTGGTTATGAATTTGAGAAATACTTGTGTTGAAGTTTGTGATTCCCATAGCATGCACGTATGGTGAACCATTATGTGACGAAGTCGGAGCATGATTTATTTATTGATTGTCTTCCTTATGAGTGGCGGTCGGGGACGAGCGATGGTCTTTTCCTACCAATCTATCCCCCTAGGAGCATGCGCGTAATACTTTGCTTTGATAACTTCTAGATTTTTGCAATAAGTATGTGAGTTCTTTATGACTAATGTTGAGTCCATGGATTATACGCACTCTCACCCTTCCACCCTTGCTAGCCTCTCTAGTACCGCGCACCTTTCGCCGGTACCATAAACCCACCATATACCTTCCTCAAAACAGCCACCATACCTACCTATTATGGCATTTCCATAGCCATTCCGAGATATATTGCCATGCAACTTTCCATCATTCCGTTCATCATGACACATTCATCATTGTCATATTGCTTAGCATGA
Source organism: Triticum urartu (assembly GCF_056163025.1). Taxonomy (NCBI): domain Eukaryota; kingdom Viridiplantae; phylum Streptophyta; class Magnoliopsida; order Poales; family Poaceae; genus Triticum; species Triticum urartu. The sequence continues at coordinate 286,896,305 of NC_141879.1, forward strand.
TCATGTAGTTGACATAGTACTCGTGGCAAAGCCACCGTTCATAATTCTTCCATACATGTCGCTCATGATTCATTGCACATCCCGATACACTGCCGGAGGCATTCATATAGAGTCATATCCTGTTCTAAGTATCGAGTTGTAATTCTTGAGTTGTAAGTAAATAAAAGTGTGATGATCATCATTATTAGAGCATTATCCCAGTGAGGAAAGGATGATGGAGACTATGATTCCCCCACAAGTCGGGATGAGACTCCGGACGAAAAATAGATAAAAGAGGCCAAAGAAGCCCAAATAAAAAAAAGAAAGAAAAGAGGCCAAAGAAGCCCAAATAAAAAAAAGAGAAAAGAGGCCATAAAAAAGAGAAGGCCCAAATAACAAAATAACAAAATAAAAAAATGATAGAAAAAGAGAGAAGGGGCAATGCTACTATCCTTTTACCACACTTGTGCTTCAAAGTAGCACCATGATCTTCATGATAGAGAGTCTCCTATGTTGTCACTTTCATATACTAGTGGGAATCTTCCATTATAGAACTTGGCTTGTATATTCCAATGATGGGCTTCCTCAATTTGCCCTAGGTCTTCGTGAGCAAGCGATTTGGATGCACACCCACTAGTTTCTTTTGTTGAGCTTTCATACACTTATAGCTCTACTGCATCCGTTGCATGGCAATCCCTACTCACTCACATTGATATCTATTGATGGGCATCTCCATAGCCCATTGATACGCCTAGTTGATGTGAGACCATCTTCCCTCCTTTTTTTCTTCTCCACAACCACCATTCTAGTCCACCTATAGTGCTATATCCATGGCTCACGCTCATGTATTGCGTGAAGATTGAAATTTTTTGAGAACATCAAAAGAATGAAACAATTGCTTGGCTTGTCATCGGGGTTGTGCATGATTTAAATATGTTGTGTGGTGAAGATGGAGCATAGCCAGACTATATGATTTTGTAGGGATAACTTTCTTTGGCCATGTTATTTTGAGAAGACATGATTGCTTTGTTAGTATGCTTGAAGTATTATTATTTTTATGTCAATATGAACTTTTGTCTTGAATCTTATGGATCTGAATATTCATGCCACAATTAAGAAGAATTACATTGAAATTATGCCAACTAGCATTCCACATCAAAAGTTATCTTTTTTATCATTTACCTACTCGAGGACGAGCAGGAATTAAGCCTGGGGATGCTTGATACGTCTCCAACGTATCTATAATTTTTGATTGCTCCATGCTATATTATCTACTGTTTTGGGCAATATTGGGCTTTATTATCCACTTTTATATTATTTTTGGGACTAACCTATTAACCGAAGACCCATCCCAGAATTGAATTTTTATGCCTATTTCAGTGTTTCGAAGAAAAGGAATATCAAACGGAGTCGAAACGGAACAAAATCAACTGGAGAAGTTATTTTTGGAAGGAAACACACCTGATGGACTTGGACCCCACGTCAAGGAAGGAACGAGGTGCTCACGAGGGTGGGGGCGCCCCCCTCCCTAGGACGCGCCCCCTATCTCGTGGGGCCCTCGTGGCTCCCCTGACGTACCTCATGCACCCATATATACCTACGTGACCTAAAACATCCAGAACACAACATAGATCGGGAGTTCCGCCGCCAGAAGCCTCCGTAGCCACCAAAAACCAATCGGGACCCTGTTCCGGCACCCTGCCGGAGGGGGGAACCCTCACCGGTGGCCATCTTCATCATCCTGGTGCTCTCCATGACGAGGAGGGAGTAGTTCTCCCTCGGGGCTGAGGGTATGTACCAGTAGCTATGTGTTTGATCTCTCTCTCTCTCTCGTGTTCTTGAGATGTTACGATCTTGATGTATCGCGAGCTTTGCTATTACAGTTGGATCCTATGTTTCTCCTCCCCCTCTTCTCTCTTGTAATGAATTGAGTTTCCCCTTTGAAGTAATCTTATCGGATTGAGTCTTTAAAGATTTGAGAACACTTGATGTATGTCTTGCCGTGGATATCTGTGGTGACAATGGGATATCACGTGATTCACTTGATGTATGTTTAGGTGATCAACTTGCGGGTTCCGCCCATGAACCTATGCATAGGGGTTGGCACACGTTTTCGTCGTGATTCTCCGATAGAAACTTTGGGGCACTCTTTGAGGTCCTTTGTGTTGGTTGAATAGATGAATCTGAGATTGTGTGATGCATATCATATAATCATACCCGCGGATACTTGAGGTGACATTGGAGTATCTAGGTGACATTAGGGTTTTGGTTGATTTGTATCTTAACGTGTTATTCTAGTACGAACTCTAGGGCTGTTTGTGACACTTATATGAATAGCCCAACGGATTGATTGGAAAGAATAACTTTGAGGTGGTTTCGTACCCTACTATAATCTCTTCGTTCGTTCTCCGCTATTAGTGACTTTGGAGTGACTCTTTGTTGCATGTTGAGGGATAGTTATGTGATCCAATTATGTTAGTATTGTTGAGAGGACTTGCACTAGTGAAAGTATGAACCCTAGGCCTTGTTTCAACACATTGCAATACCGTTTACGCTCACTTTTATCACTTGCTACCTTGCTGTTTTTATATTTTCAGATTACAAAAACTATTATCTACTATCCATATTGCACTTGTATCACCATCTCTTCGCCGAACTAGTGCACCTATACAATTTACCATTGTATTGGGTGTGTTGGGGACACAAGAGACTCTTCGTTATTTGGTTGCAGGGTTGCTTGAGAGAGACCATCTTCATCCTACGCCTCCTACGGATTGATAAACCTTAGGTCATCCACTTGAGGGAAATTTGCTACTGTCCTACAAACCTCTACACTTGGAGGCCCAACAACGTCTACAAGAAGAAGGTTGTGTAGTAGATATCAGGAGGATAGAGAGAGACATGTACATGGGGCTTTGTGTTGTGTAACGTGGAGACACATATACATAATTAGAGAGTGAGTGTGTGAGATACACATGCAGACATGAGGAGAGATGAGAATCCAGGTAAATGGGTGTTTGTGCGTGTCTGTGTGTGTTTGTGCACGCGTTTGTGTGTGAGAGGGAGAGAGTGTATGTGGAGTAGAGAGACCACTGATGATGTAAACCTAGTATAAGGGAAGGGGGAATGGTGTGACATGTGTAGTAGCGAGATAGCACGGGTGCGGGCGGGGGGAGCAGACTATTTGGAAGAGACATCGAGTGTGTGTGTGTGGGAGAGGGGTGTGAGATCGAGAGAAAGAGAGAGCTAGCGACGGAGAGAGAGAGAGAGGAAGGGAGGGGGCGAGAGGGGTCGTTTGTGTCCATAAATGGCGTATAGATAGGGAGACAATGTTGATGTTGTCTGAAATTGGCCTATGAACGGAGACGCAAGGGAAGCGAGTCATCGTGTGTCTGATAGGGACTTCACGAGAGAGCTAGAATAGATGGTGTAGAGAACAATGTGCGAAATCGAGAACGATTATACATTAGGGAGCTATGCAAATATTCACGACATATATGTATATAGGGAAGGAGCTGGGGCGGGACCGCATGTGGGAGAGATAGAAAGAGGAGAGTGGTGCATAATGAGACAAAGTGTGCTTGTTTGCAGTGGGGGTGGTGTGTGAGGTGAGTGCGCGAGAACCACATAACTAGGGAGATAGACGTTTGGGGGCGACATTTTGTGTCTATGGGAAATATACACTCTACATAGTGCGTGTGCTTGGGTAAGAGAGATAGCGGGAGACCTAGAGAGTGAGGGAAGAGATGTGTGCATGCCCGAGAGACAAAGTGATAGAGACCTATGTTGGGGTCCGGACTTTACAAGAGAGAGGGGTGTTAATGTGCTCGTGTGTTGGTGTTTGGGGGAGAGAACGACTTTTCTCTATGTGTGTGGTGGGGGGGGGGTTGACTTCAGATAAAGAGTGAGGTGTCTATATTTGAGGGACTTTAGCGTAATTGAGATATTGTGCACTCATGGTTGATCAATTTGTTTCACAGTTTGTACTATGAGATAACGATACTTTTGAACATGCGTGATATACCTTGATGTACCAGAATTACAAACCTAAGACTGGAATTTTGGAATTCGACTCCATCATTAGCTTTTGTAATTCATTTAAATGGAGGTACATTTTAAGCCGGGATTTCATGATTTCAAATTCATATATCAAACCTAGAGATATACACATACGGGCATGTTCAAACTTTATAATCATCCACTTCATTCATACACATACACATTTTTGCTTTTGTCATCATATTTAGGATAAACACATTTGGAATTTCATTTGAATTGGAGCGTATGATGGTATTTGCTTGTAGTAGCTCAATGATCCATATTTGAATTGAATGGACAATCTAAGTTTCGAGTTGGAGACACTGATTTTCAAAACTTGCACATTTTTTTGCTTGCAAAACAAACAAATTGTCGGCCATGATATCATAGTCGGTCGTACGAGAGCAGAATACTTATAATTTTAGGCGCCAAATGCTTTCAAACTTCCCGCTCACATCGAAATATCACGCGCCCGAAAGTTTAGCCCTGCGATATTCCTGTTTTACCCCTGCCACATGAACGGAAAAGGGCTGCTTTGGTAACTCCATTGTTTTCCCCTCTTTGCCCCCAACATTCTTCCCCAGAGCCCCTCCCCTTCCCCTCCCCGACCCCCAACCACGGCAAGCCGCCGAATCTAGTCCTCCGCCGCAGCGGTGGACCTCAGACCCCGCCGGATCTACCTTCCGCACCTTGGAACCCCCAACTGCCAACTCACCACTTCACCGGAGCCGCTTCAGCGACTGGCCTATAAACCGCTCCAGATCTCCTTGACCGCCATCATGGTCCATCGCACCGGATATGCTTAACCGACGCCCTCGTCCACCACAGCATAGGCCCTTCACTAACTCCCTCGTCCGCCCCTTCGCTGGCCCTTCATACAAGCCCTCGTCCGCCGCAACAGATCCGCCTCACCGAAAGCACTGTACAACGCGCCCGCCGAAGCCTTTGTCCACTGCACCGGACCCGCTCCACGGATGCCATATTCAACTCCACCGGCCCTGCTTTACCGACGCCGCAACCTCATCAGGTTATTTTGATTTGTACTCCTTCGGTTTTTCTCTTTATCGTGCAACTGTTCACTTACCACAGATGAGCTTTCTTGTATGTCGACAGGCGCCGCAACCGTAGCACCGGAGCCGCTTCAGCGATGGCGACAGCCGGCCCAAACTCAACCACAACACGAGCACCATCGACGATCCTTAGCTATCAAGTATGACAACGATACCCATACGCCGCCGAGAATCAGGTATTATTATCGAACGGACGGCGCCTACGTTCACTTTCCTAGCATAAGCTCCGCACCTTTGAATTTCTTCAGGGCATCATTCAGTTTTTCATGAGACGCGTTATTCTGCTTGCACCTGTAGGGTCATACTTCTGGCAGTGAACATGTTAGATGTGCTAAATTACATACCAGTGCACATATAGTTAATATGCTTTAGTTTTGTTCTGATGCCACCTGTTGGTTCCATCAGACTGCTTAATGTTCTCTATGCTTAATTACACATCAGCAAACTAGCATGTGGTTCTGCTGCTTTTTGTTCGTTTCACCCTACATTTTTTGATGCTAGCTATTACATCACTGTTCCGAGCCTCTGTTCATTACTTGTTTGTGTGTTCTTGATCTTCCCAAGTTGCATGACTAATTTGATGCTTCTATTAATTATGGAGCTGCCAACCCCATCAAGCAAAATATTTGTTCTTTTGGGGCTGGCACCTCGAACAAGCATAAAAATAGAGGGAAGCAGAGATACTCCCTCCGATTCTATTTACTCTGCATATAACTCTTGACCCGCATACCAAGGAGGGCACTGGTTTAATTTTTCTGGACTAATTTGCCAATTAATTAGGGCAGAGGCGGATGGGGCCGGGCACAAAAGGAAACTAGCGCTAGGAATCGGCAATGCGCAGACTAATATGAGAAAACTGAGAAAAAGTTATACACAAAGTAGAACGAATCAAAGGGAGTATTGTTGTGTATGCACACACCCTTCTTTCATTAGTTTAGATGAACCATTGATGATCAATTCGGACCAGTGCATGCGATTAAAATTAATTTTACCTACATAGATGGTGCAGAATAAACTACAACAACTAGATTTGCAACCACAGGATGCTGACGATATCTTGAAAGAACATTGCAACAGCAGCTAGGCTTCACAGCAACATATGGTAAGCCAGTGTGTTTTAGTACATGTGAAATGTAATGCGAGTGGGCTGCTTTCTTGGCTTGTGCCCTCAACGTGTAATCCTACCGAATTACAAATAGTTCAGTTGTCTGCTTTGCTGTATTGCTTGATTCGAATGCTTATTTGTTGTTACACTATACCTGAGTTGGCCAATATGTCAGCAGTGCCTGCTGTACTATCATAAAGAAATGCATGCCTATTTCATTTGAGTCCTTAACTTTTCCTCTCAACTTCATCACAAGACTGTCTTCGTAGTTTATATGAGGCCACACTGTTAAGTGCTTTCTTAGATTATTTCAACTGCTTAGATGCCTTGGCAACTTAAATATAGCGGTTGTACACTCCCTTTCAACTAGGGATGTCAACTGGGTCTGGTTTAATCCCGATTAAAGTCCACTAGTGGTATGATAGTTCAAAAGTGTTTTTGTTTTTTTTTGAGGAAAATGAACTAGGGAGGTAGCAAAAACTAACTAGATGGGACTGACGGATTTCGTTTATTTGCCATTTACATCCCTAGTTTCATCTTACCATTTTAATTTCTTTTCGGCTAATGCTGCTTCGAACCATTTAAATATAGTTTGCCATGCTCGGCAATAATTCGTCCGTCGTTTACCATGTAAGCTTACTGCCTGGATCATATGATAACTATCTCTTACTGATGTCCAGCGGAAACCTTTCAGGATGCCGTTCACACTAGGACACAATGTACAACCCCAGAATCTATTTGTGGAAGCAGTGCGCCATCCATGTTACCAGATGGTAGTAGTTCATAGGCAACACCGCCGGAGAGCAGTTTGAGCACAGATATTATAGTGCTTGAGGTTCTACTAGAGGCAGAAAGAGATGGTGTGGCTGCCATGAATGAGGTAATATTTATCTTGAGGCTGGAAATTACGGAATTAGCGGCACGCATTATGCAAGCAACCCAAGAATTGGAGGAAGTAAGAATGTTGCATTTGAAGATGGAGGAGGTCCTGCTGTTTCTGCTATCTGAAACCCAAGATAATCCCGGTTCTTCTTTAGATATCAGTTGAAATTTTCATTAGATTATTGTACTTGCATGTTGTGTCATGTCTCTGAATGGATTATGTTGCAAGACCCCCTATGTTGTCCATGTGTTGTAATGATCCGAATTTTTTAGGCGAGGTAATCCTCTGTACTTGTATGATTGACATAAGGTGAACTGTTTGTCGTGTGAGCATATTGTATTGGATGAAATAACTGTTTGACTCAGAGTGTATCCAACCTACTGAATTCGAAGATCACGACATTTCTAAATCATAATCATATATAAAGCTGGAATAAATCTTTGTTGTGGTTTTGAAGAAATAAATAACAAAACGTATAATTATCTGTGGATATTCGTAATCGAATACAAATTGGATTTGAATTTAGTTTGCCAGGTCCCAGGGCAAACGTGAATGCTAATTCTCCCAAGTTTTGAACGAAGCGACAAAACACCCACTATAATTTGTGGGATGCTCGAAGCAAGTGTTTGCGAGATGAAAATTATTGTCTAACCCTGACACTTGACATTCTTATCGACAGGATTTACACTGCTATCGATAGGGGTAGACTAGTAACTTCAATCAGACGTGACACGACGGCATCTGAGCCCATTCAGACACAGTGAGCGCCAAACGTGGGCGGCAAAACACATTTGATTCAAGCTCGTCCGAAAGACATGTGTCTCTTCCTCCATTTCCCCATTCATACACGGTGGGCAGCAAAACAAACTCTCCTCGTCTTAAATCAATGTAGGCTTATATTTTAAATAGGGGCAGATGTGTAACTTCCATCAGACGTGACACAACCGCCCTACCTGTCAGCCCCGTTCATACACCATGGGCGCCAAACGTGGGCGGCAAAACACCCTCTCCTCGCCTTAAATCGATGTAGGCTAATATTTTAAATAGGGGCAGATGTGTAAATTCCATCAGACGTGACACAACCGCCCTACCTGTCAGCCCTATTCATACACCATGGGTGCCAACCGTGGGTGGAAAAACACCCTCTCCTCGCCCGAAATAGTTACCGGCAAATATTTGGGAGATGCGAGATTACCATCCTATCCCCAACCGACGCGATGTCCGAAATTTTAAACGGGGGATAAGTTCATAACTTTCCCCCATTTCAGAGAAGCGCGTCCCAAAGTTTGAGATCCCCCTCCCCTCCATTTCCCCATTCATACACCGTCGGCGGCACGACAACCTCCGCACTGCGGCCAGCCTCCTCCGTCCGCCACCCCATCCTCCACCTTGCCGGAGCCGCTACCCCTACCCAGTCGTCCACTGCAAGAGATGGACGTCTCTCATCCACGGCGCTGGACCAACATCCTTTCATCACCTCCTCTCGCTTCATCGGCGCCGTCGTCCACCTTGCGGTTGCTGCTCCTACGACCGCCTTGTCCACGGCAACAGGATATATCCCCTGACCCGGCCGTCTGCCGTCTAAAGTCTTCTTCCCCGCTGCCGATAGCCATCGCACCCGCAACACCCTCAACGTATCAGCATAGGCCTACACGGCGTCGCAAGAGAGGTGGTACTCTTCCATATGTGCTTAAGTTATTGATCTCACCCAGAAAATAGATCGTAATTTGGTTACTGTACTTTTCTTGTTCGTACCAAATCGTAGTGGCTAGTTGAAAGCAAACATTGGTTGCGAAGTAGCTTTGTCCGGTTTGCACCTTCAGATCCGCCATGGCACGGGCACTATACTCGTAAAGCATATGGTTTCCCCCTTTTATATTCACTACCATCATCATAGGTGCTTCGTGTCGTGCTAGCACTGCTCCTCAAGACCTCAACCCAAAGCTTACATGTTGAAATACGAATCTGATATGATGCTCATATCACTAAAACAGAGAACGTCTAATTGGTTACCTAATGTTCCTATATTCGTTTCGAAAAGCATGTGCGCCACCCACTAGTCCAGCTAGTTCCACTTTCCTGATTTTTCTCTTGATGCTTAGGGTTTTCCCATTTTATCTACTCTACTATGATCTGCGTAGGTGCTTTCTGTCGTACTAGCATTACTCCACCCTTCAAGCTAAACAACACAACACTCAGAATTCGAAAGCTTAGTTGTTCAAATATGATTGTGATATGATACTGATATTAGTTAACCGACACATTTAATTGGTTAGCTAAAGGTCCCACTTGAGTTTCCAAATGCATATCGCGACATATAGAGAGACAGCATAATTGCATTTCTTTGTCACTTGTTGACCGTACTTTCTTTTACATACCAAATCTTAGTTGTTATTTCAAAGCAAACATCGGTTGCTAACTACCCTTTGCGCGGTTTGCAGCTTCAGATCTGCCAACCCACTGCCACGGTCAACACTGTACTCATCATGCTTATGTTTTCCCCATTTTATGATGACCACAATCAGCCTACGTGGTTCGTGTCGTAATAGCACTGCTCCACCCATCGAGCTAAACAAGCTTAGTTGTACAAATTCATATATGATATTATTGCTGATATTAGTAAAACTGAGAGATGTTTAATTGGTTAGCTAAATGTTCCTACTTTACTTTCGAAATGCATGTGAGCCACATATCGAGAGACCGGAAATAATAGTATTTCTCTGTGCGCTCTGGTTCATCATGGGTGGCCAACCGACATTGTATTAAAAGACTTGTAATATCTTCAATGTGCTTGCTGTTCTGCTCTTCTTTAAGATGATACTCTTCTCTTGCGGTCGACTGGTCAGGTCGAGTTGTTCTCCCTGTTCATTACGGGCCAGTTTCACCACGGGCCGTTAATGGGTGTAAAGTGATACACTATTCATTACGGGCCAGTTTCACCACGGGCCGTTAATATGCCAAGAGTTACATAGGGCCTCATATGGGCCGAAAGACGTCATGGGCCATACATGGGCCAGAAGTGAAAACGGGCTGGAATCATATTGGGTGGCCTAGATGACGCTACTGGGCCTAATTCGGATAGGGCGTAACGGGCCTTGGGTTAGCGGGCTGTAAATGGGCTATATGCGAACAGGCCGTTAACAGGCTTTACATGGGCCGGCCTGCCACCTTTTGACCAAGTCAAACGGGCCGACCTTTTCACAGGAATGGGCCTCTGTTGGGCCGTGCCACGTGTCGACGTATCATAGGTGCCTATCTGACCCACTGACGAGCTGACATGTGTTTCGTCCGGCCAATAAGAATTTTACACGTGGAAATTTCCCATTGGTCGGGGCTGTTAACGGGTTATCGGATCCAAAACCCGACCCAATAGCTTAACGGTGTTCCGTTACGGTGGATGCCACGAGTCGGTCACCCTTGACGAAAGCACTTCTGTGACGCGCGATTTATCGTCATGGAAGTGGACACTTCCGTGATGATAATTTTGGTAATGTCATGGAACACTTCTACGACAGCACAGGTATGACTATCTTGATTCTGTTGTAAATTTGTCATGGATGTACATGCATGACAAAAAAATGCAACCTACTGTGACAAACACGTATCATCACGGAAGTGTATTTTTTTGTAGTGCTATCTTTCTCTGTGTCTGATTAAAACTTCATACCCATAAATATTGCATGAGTGTTAGCAATTGTGAAAGACTAAATGATAGTTGAGTATGTGGACTTCTTGAAAAGCTCTTATATTAACTCTTTCTGATGTTATGATATGTTGCAATTGCTTCAATGACCGAGATTATAGTTTGTTAGTTTTCAATGAAGTTTCTGATTCATACTTGAAATTGTGAATGAATTGTTACTTTAGCATAAGAAATCATATGACAATATATATATATATATATATTGCTGTTATAAGAATGATCATGATGCACTCATGTCCGTATTCTATTTTATCGACATCTCTATCTCTAAACATGTGGACATATTTTTCGATATCGGCTTCCGATTGAGGACAAGCGAGGTCTAATCTCGGGGGAGTTGATACGTCCAATTTGCATCATGCTTTTATATCGATATTTATTGCATTATGAGCTATTATTACACATTATGTCACAATACTTATGCCTATTCTCTCTTATTTTACAAGGTTTACACGAAGAGGGAGAATGTCGGCAGCTGGAATTCTGGGCTGGAAAAGGAGAAAATATTAGAGACCTATTTTGCACAGCTCCAAAAGTCCTGAAACTCCACGGAAGCCAGTTTCAGAACATATAAAAAATATTGGGTGAAGGAAGCACTAGAGGGGGGCCACCCACCATCCACGAGGGTGGGAGGCGTGCCCTACCACCTGGGCACGCCCCCTGCCTCGTGGGCCCCCTGGCAGGCCTCCGGTGCCCATCTTTGGCTATATGAAGTCTTTCGCCTTGGAAAAAATCAGAAGCAACCTCACGGGACGAAAATCTGCCGCCACGAGGCCGAACCAATCTAGGGTTCTGGTGGAGCTGTTCTGCCGGGGAAACATCCCTTCGGGAGGGGGAAATCATCACCATCGATCCTCTCATTGGGAGGGGGGTCAATCTCCATCAACATCTTCACCAGCACCATCTCATCTCAAACCGTAGTTCATCTCTTGTATCCAATCTTTGTCTCAAAACCTCAGATTGGTACCTGTGGGTTGCTAGTAGTGTTGATTACTCCTTGTAGTTGATGCTAGTTGGTTTACTTGGTGGAAGATCATATGTTCAGATCCTTTATGCATATTAATACCCCTCTGATTATGAACATGAATATGCTTTGTGAGTAGTTACATTTGTTCCTGAGGACATGGGAGAAGTCTTGCTATAAGTAGTCATGTGAATTTGGTATTCGTTCGATATTTTTATGCGATGTATGTTGTCTTTCCTATAGTGGTGTCATGTGAACGTCGACTACATGACACTTCACCATTGTTTGGGCCTAGAGGAAGGCATTGGGAAGTAATAAGTAGATGATGGGTTGCTAGAGTGATAGAAGCTTAAACCCTAGTGAGGGAGTCCTGGATTAGGGGGTGTTCGGGTAGCTGGACTATACCTTCAGCCGGACTCCAGGACTATGAAGATACAAGATTGAAGACTTCGTCCCGTGTCCGGATGGGACTTTCCTTGGCGTGGAAGGCAAGCTTGGCGAAGCGGATATTCAAGATCTCCTACCATTGTAACCGACTCTATGTAACCCTAACCCTATCCGGTGTCTATATAAACCGGAGGGTTGTAGTCCGTAGGCAATCAACTCCATATACAACAATCATACCATAGGCTAGCTTCTAGGGTTTAGCCTCCTTGATCTCGTGGTAGATCTACTCTTGTACTACCCATATCATCAATATTAATCAAGCAGGACGTAGGGTTTTACCTCCATCAAGAGGGCCCGAACCTGGGTAAAACATCGTGTTCCCTGCCTCCTGTTACCATCCAGCCTAGACGCACAGTTCGGGACCCACTACCCGAGATCTGCCGGTTTTGACACCGACATTGGTGCTTTCATTGAGAGTTCCTCTGTGCCGTCACAATCAGGAAGGATGCCTCCTCCCGTCTTTAAAGACGGCGCCGTTGCTAAGGGAGCCTTGGCTGTCGGCCAAACCCTCCGGCTAGGTGGTTTCCTCATGACCGCCTGTTCGGCTGTTGCGCCGACGGTGACCTCTCGGGTCATCAAAAGCAACCTACACGTCAGCTCGGAGCTCGTCGAGCAGCTAGATCCAATGGAGCTCTCTTCCGTAAATGAGCTCTTGGATCGCATCACCGCCTTGGGGGTCGCTACGGATTACGACCAGGTTGGGCTTAAACCCGATCTAAGAGAAATTAACTCTCCCCAAGTCACCCACCACATTGTCGTGGTAGAGACGCAGTGCGGCGACCTTTCATCTATTTTAAGGACTAGCTACGTCCGAATTCCCAACCCCTCCAAGCCGGATACCCGTGGAGGGGGAGATGTAACTCAAGACCTGAGCTTAGGATCAGGCAACGGGCCAGATTCACTAGACAACATCCAAGAATCCGAACTTCAGAGTTCGGAAACTCTTCGGCCTCCAAATCTTGGATTGGGTGAGGTTTCAGATTCAATGACACCCGCCCACCCGATCATAAGCGATCTCTCCCAAATCAGGCAGAGGCCCGAGGAAACAGTACATCACTACTGGGCCAGATTCCTCCTGGTCATGAACAGGATAAAGGATTGCCGCGAGGAAGACGCAATCTCAATTTTCTGCAGTAATTGCACGGACAAGGGAATCCTTAACGCCGTAAGTCGTCGTGATATCACACGCTTCGCTGACTTGGCGTCCATAGTACAAAAATACTGTGCGATGGAAAGCGCCGGGAAAACCGAAATAAATTTTTGGGATAATCCGGCCTTGAATAGTAATCCCGTCTGAACTAAGAGGGTGCATCATCACAGGACACCCGGGATAAACACCAAAAAGCCAAAACCCTCTACAGGGCATGGAACCGTACTGGAAAGATGGCTTGATGGACCCTGTAGAATTCACAGTACAGAGGACGCCACACCAACTCACAGCCTTAGAGCATGTTGGATACTCCAGCAGGTGGCCAAAATCGGCGAGGACCTCTTAATTTCGGAGGCCGCAGAAAGCCAGCCCAAGGACACCAGTACCGTTCTCACAGTCTTCGAGACTTTCGCATCAAACAATGTGCGAAAAAGAACACTCCACAGCCTCGCCGAAGTCTATCAAGTTGCAACAATAAATCCATGGAGTGACACTGCCATTACCTTCAACGCAAGTGATGAACCTAGATTCCGAACAGCCCGAGCACCAGCCGCATTGGTCCTCAGTCCCATAGTGGACGGCTTTCGCCTCACCAAGGTGCTCATGGATGGAGGTAGCGGACTGAACCTCATTTATGAGGAAACCCTTCAAAAAATGGAAATAGACTGGAACCGCGTCGAGCGAAGCAGCACAACCTTTAGAGGAATAATCCCCAGTCGGGAAGCGCGCTGCACAGGAAAAATCACACTAGATGTGGTGTTCGGCACACCGGATAATTACAGGTCCAAAGAAGTCACGTTTCAGGTGGCCCCGTTTAAGAGCGGATATCACGGTTTACTAGGGCGAGAAGCATTCACAATCTTCCAAGCAATACCCCATTACGGGTACATGAAGCTTAAGATGCCCGGGCCGAATGGAATTATCACTCTAGCTAGTGATCCGGACATAGCACTCCACCCCGAAAACAAGACGGCCGCATTAGTCCTTGAGGCGCTATCCGAAGCCTTAGCGGCTGAGGAACTGACTGCGCTACGCTCCACGGTTAACAGGGATGATGTGATACTCGATAAGAGATCCAAATCCACGTCCTTCAAGCTAGCTGACGAGGTAGTCAAATTCTAGGTCCACCCAACGGACCCCAATAAAACAGCTTCCATTGGGGCACGACTGAACTCTGATACAGACGCCGCACTGCGAGAGTTCCTACAAGAGAACTGGGACATCTTTGCCTGGCACCCTTCAGACATGACAGGGATCCCACGCAGGCTGGCCGAACACAGCTTAAATATCCTAAAAGGATATAAACCTGTCAAACAAGCCCTTCGGCGTTTTTCCGAACCTAAGAGACAGGCTATGGGAGAGGAGCTAGCAAAGCTATTAGAGGCCGGATTCATCAGAGACATAAAACATCCGGACTGGCTAGCAAACCTGGTGATGGTACCAAAGAAGGACAAATCCTGGCGCCTGTGTGTCGATTTTAAAGACCTTAACAAGGCTTGCCCAAAGGATCCTTTCCCCCTCCCCCGTATCGATCAAATTATCGATGCCACCGCAGGACACGATTTGTTGTGTTTCCTCGACGCATACTCCGGTTACCATCAAATCAAGATGGCAGAATCAGACCAAGCTGCAACAACATTCATCACACCATACGGCCCATTCTGCTTCAACACAATGCCCTCCGGGCTGAAAAACACCGGCGCAACATATCAGCGCATGATCCAGACATGTCTAGCAAACCAGATCGGCAAAACAGTGGAGGCGTATGTGGATGATGTGGTCGTCAAATCAAGACATGTCGAATCCCTAGTAAACGACTTGAGGCTTACATTCGATAACCTCCGAAAATATGACATCAAGCTCAACCCAGAAAAATGCGTCTTCGGCGTTCCAGTCGGAAAGCTCTTGGGCTTCATTGTATCCGGTAGAGGAATTGAAGCAAACCCAACCAAGATCTGAGCTTTGTCGCAATTGGATGTCCCAAAGGACCTTAAACAAATAGAAAAATTAACCGGATGCGTGGCGGCTTTAAGCCGCTTCATCTCCCGCTTGGGGGAAAAGGCACTACCCCTTTATCGCCTCCTTCGGCGCACCGAACACTTCGAGTGGACGGAAGCCGCCACGGCCGGACTTGATGAAATAAAAGCCATATTGGCAACAAACCCAGTCCTGGCCGCGCCAATCACCGGCGAACCAATGTTATTGTACATTGTAGCAACACACCAAGTTGTCAGCGCAGTGCTCGTTGTCGAGCGGGAAACGGACGGACACAAATTCCCCCTTCAAAGGCCGGTCTACTACGTGTCCACTGTCCTCACTCCATGCAAATCACGGTACCCGCATTATCAAAAGTGCATACGTGGTATTCATGGCATCGCGGAAGCTACGACACTACTTTCAAGAGTGTTCCATAACAGTATCCTCGGAAGTGCCACGAAACGATATTATCAACAACCGCGATGCAACGGGCCGGATTGCAAAATGGGCCATCGAGCTTCTCCCGTTCGATATAACCTATAAGACACGGCGAGCTATTAAATCGCAAGTTTTGGCCGACTTCGTCGCAGAATGGACGGAGGCCGAGCTCCCTAAAGAGTACGGCACATATTCAAACTGGATTATGCATTTCGACGGCTCCAAAATGTTGGCCAGACTAGGGGCCGGCGTCGTCCTGACGTCCCCCACAGGAGACACAATCCAATATGTGCTCCAGATCATGTACACGGATTCCAACAATGCAGCCGAATGTGAGGCCCTCCTACATGGCCTCCGGATAGCAGTATCCATGGGTATCCAGCGCCTAGAGGTACGCGGGGATTCAAACCTCGCGATATCCCAAATAAATGGAGACTTCGACGCCAAGGACCCAAAAATGGCAGCTTACGGCGACGCCGTCCTAAAAATGTCATCTCGGTTTGAAGGGCTGGAGTTTCACCATATAGCCTGAGAAAACAATCAAGCGGCGGACGTCCTAGCACGCATCGGAGCAAAATGCGATGCAGTCCCCCCAATGTATTTTTGGAAAGATTGTTCAAGCCATCCGTAGCATGGGAGGGGGAACCCGCAAATAACAGCCCGAACCCAGCCGCACCACTCGACGCCGAACAATCTGACACAATTGGAGGCTCTGCCAACGAAATTACACCTTCAGCCCACGTAATAATGGCGGTTATCGCCCCGTGGACAGAACCATTCCTAGCCTACCTTACTAGGCAGGAACTCCCGGAGGACCAAAACGAGGCCCGCTGCATAGTTCGGCGATCTAAGGCCTACAGAGTCCATGAGGGAGAACTTTATAAGAAAAGCACTACCAGAGTCCTTCAAAGATGCATCTCCGAAGAGGAAGGGCGGAACCTCCTGGCTGAAATTCATGCCGGACTTGGCGGTCACCACGCCGCTGCTTGGTCCCTTGTTAGCAAGGCTTTCCATACAGGCTTTTACTGGCCGACAGCCTGAGCAGACGCTCAGGACCTAGTCCAACGATGCCCCGGTTGCCAACTTTTTGCCAACCAAAGCCATATGCCACCCACCGCACTCCAAACTATACCCATCACCTGGCCTTTTGCGGTATGGGGACTTGACATGGTCGGACCCCTTAAAGGTGGAACCCATAGGAAAAAATACTTACTGGTCATGGTGGATAAGTTCACCAAATGGATAGAAGCCAAGCCTGTTAAAACGGCCGAATCCGGACCTGTGATAGACTTCATATCCGGGGTTGTACACCGTTATGGTGTCCCCCACAGCATCATAACCGACAACGGTACAAACTTTACCGCCGACGAGGTAAAACTCTGGTGCAAAAACATGGGCATCAAGCTCGATTATGCCTCCGTCTATCACCCACAAACCAACGGCCAGGTCGAACGTGCAAATGGTCTTATCATGAGCGGCATTAAACCTAGACTGGTGCGGTCCCTCAAGGAATCTAACACGCACTGGGTAGAGGAGCTTGACTCCGTGCTATGGGGGCTGCGGACCACGCCAAATCGCACCACCGGATACACACAATTTTTTATGGTGTACGGCGCAGAAGCAGTTCTGCCCTGCGACATAATTCATGACTCACCTAGAGTGCGCATGTACGAAGAAAGAGAAGCCGAGCTCTATCGGCAGGACAACTTGGACGCCTTGGAGGAGGAGCGCGATGTGGCAAAAGCCCGTTCCGCATTTTATCAACAGCAGGCCCGAAGATACCAAAGCAGAGAAGTACGGGCCAAAAATTACAATGTTGGCGAACTAGTTCTACGCCTGCCGGATAAGAAAAAGGACAAACTCAAGCCCAAGTGGGAAGGTCCATTCATAATCGACCAAGTCCTGACTGGTAGGGCGGACCGCCTGCGAGATGCGTCGAACAACCGACTCGAGACGAACCCGTGGAACGCCACCCATCTCCGAAGATTCTATGCCTAGCGCCGGACTCTATTTTCGTCTCCTTCCTCTGTCCATCCCTTTTTTGTATTTTTCTGTCTTACATTTCTCTCCTTCCCATTTTTTTTCTTTCATAGCCCTTAAAGGCTCATCTAGTGACGTGCCACCCGCACTCATTAAACCTGGGGGCTTCTTTAACAGAAGCTTATTTATACGGGCTTCACGCCCAACACATGCGTCAAACTTCCACATGTACCTTTTTTCTTCACCATTATATGCATCGATATGACTTAAGTTTTGGCCAAGCTGGGTTGCCTAGCTCCTGTGCTTACCCCTACGTTCCCGATTGTTCGGCTAGGCGGTAAAGGGAGCACCTCTGCGATTGTTACTGCCGGGTCAGCCGGATGTGTACCTCAGACTGGGTGAAGCCGAAAGCTAGCGTTCTTAAGGGAATACTCGGTCGGTGAAATAAAAGATGATCTTTTTACACATTTTATGCGCCCCCAGATGCTTTTTTCTCTGCGTCTCTTCACGCAGTCCGGACATGCACCTTAGGGCATGCCTCCCAGCAAAAGGAACCCTTAACGGAACTATTCTCTCTGGAAGATGTTTCTTACTAACCATGTAATATAACATAACTAGTTGGGCACTTGTCTGATAAAGCACTGATGACCCCTACGCCTGGTCTCCACGCATACCCCGGTTCTTATATAACCGCTAGGGTATTCGGACACACTCCGGACCGTCAGGTCCCGAGGTTGAAGCGAAAAGGTCGGCAACGACAAACGATCTACAATCCGGCTAGAAGGCATTACACATGTCAATTCAAAATTACACAGTCATTCTGACTGATTGTATTCCTCTTCTATACCATCTAACAGGCTGTCTAATTTACAGTCCTACTGGGAATACTTCACGGCCAACTCTACTTGGTCGTATACTAAGCTTATAGGGATCTCCTTCCCATCAGGCCCCATTGGTCCGACCTCGGCCATGTGGTTTGGGCCAGACTTCGTAAAACGGGTCTTCACCATGGCCCAGGCCTCCCTAGCTCCTTGTCGGCAGGCCGATATCTTCCACAACCGGAAGCGCCGCCGAGCTCCCTTCAGCTTCTCCGCAAGCTCTCCAAGGCCCTCAGGCACGGAGTGGGCAGGCCCTAAGGCTTGGGCAATACCCCGCATCGCCTGCCGAATTCGCTCGTGCAGTTGCAAGAGTTCGGGAAGAAGGTCACCCATAGAACCGGGCATCTCCTCTGCAGGACGACATGTGAGCATACCTACAGACATTACTCTGTTAGTCAACTTCCTCGCCGAACTCTTTTTTCAAAGTTCGTTCAAGCACTTACTAAAAATGCCGCGTCGAAGCCGCTGATTCTCCTTCGTGGAGTCCGACAGCTGGCCACGAACATCTTTAAGTTCGACGTCCAGCTTGGTGTTGGCATCCTGAAGATCATTCTTCTCTCGCCTCACCTTTGTCAACGTACTCTCACCGGCCTTTAGCCTGCGTAAGAGTTGTTGCTTGTCTGGATCGAGTCCGATGCCATCTGCAATATGATTTGTCAGATTTGCACCCGCACCGCACAATACTAATCTTTCGAAGTGTATCCTACCTGAGGGGGTCTCTTTGGGCTCCCCTGCTGCGGCTAGTGCGGCCTCTAGTTGGGCCTTGCACTTTTCCAGCTCCTGGGACAGTACGGTATTCTTCTCTGTAAGAACATGCATATTAAATGATCCTTAAATCAGTTGCTCTAACTGCTTCAAGTCTCGGGGGCTACTGGCATATATATATATATATATATATATATATATATATATATATAACCAAAATTTTCTTACCCGTATGTCTTTTACATACTGCTCCGTGGCTCTGGCTAAACCATTTTGAGCGGCACGGAGGTACGCGTCTCCCGAATTAAAGGCATCTAAAGCCTCTTGGGAGAAACAAGCGTCACGTAGAATTGTCTGGTGACGCCTGTGGTTCATGGCACTCTCCACTTCAGAATTTGTGGCAGACAACCTGTCCGCATCCTCTGTCGAAGGAGCGTCCGGTGCGCGCCTTGTGCTCGCCTCCGCTTCCTGGCCAGGCGTTGGAGCCTGGCTGGTGGAGGCGCGATTGGCAACCTCTCCGGATGTAGTCCGGTGAGGTCTCTTCGTTCTGAAGATAGCACGAATGTTAATATGCCCTGACAGAATAACTCTAGGGAAACAGAGGGTGCACTATACCTTTGCGCTGGCATCTCAGTCCGGACTACATTCCTTTTTGCCCCACGGGGCCCTGCGGCCCCTCGTTGGCTAGCCGCCGCAGGTTCGGCCTCCTGCCTCGGAAATCTCCCCTGCAAAACACGGTTATCGTCAGAAACACCGGGCTACATGAGGGTGGAATCTCTATCAAGGGAATAAGACCCCGGTTTCTGTCACCTGGGAGGCCGGGATTAACCCTGGGTAATCCGCCGTAATGGCTACCAAGGTATTGTCCTTTCTTAGCTGATGGAACACCCCGTCGATAAGCTCCACCGATATGTCCGGATCCTCTTCGGAGTCCGGATTGAGGGATCGTTGGGGGTCCTCGGGCTGTGGAGGGCGGCTGTTTATATCCTTTACCTCCTGTCGCAGTTCCTGCATTGAATTCGTTAGACTACCTATCTAACCATGGGAGTATAAAACAAACGGGCAAGCGCAATTGTTCACTTACCCAACTTGGAGGATCGTACATACTGAATCCGGCCCGCGGGTTGACGCGGAGGAATTCCTCCTTTTCTCCCTTGTACAAAGAGGATAAGATCTTTACTAAGGCGGCGGCTGAGGCCGGCCCCTTACGACCATAACGTGTGGCGTCATCCTCCCTGTTGAAATCCCAGATGGGGTGGCCTCTATATTGAAGCGGCTGCACCCCCCGCATAATGCATGCGGCCATGACTCCAATCATGGTTTGTCCGGAATGAGCCAACAGTCTTATCCGGCCCATCAGGTAAAGGACGTCTCTGTCGCTTTCTCTCTAAGAGCTCCGCGGACGCCAGCTCAAGCGTTTCTTCAATGGAGCAGTGTTGAACTCAGGGAGACCGACCCGGATAGGGTCCGGTAGCAGGACGTCATCTATGTAAAACCATTCCGAAGGCCAGTCCTCGGATGCCTTCTTTGGGGTTCCGGATAGGTATCCGGTCCCGGCGATGCGCCATACTTCGGCTCCGCCCACTTGGTATATAGACCCCTCTTGAGAATGGGGCACTAGGCAGAATAACCTCTTCCACAGCGCGAAATGAGCCTCAATGCCTAAAAATAGCTCACAAAGGGCGACGAAACCCGCAATATGCAATACAGAGGCGGGCGTGAGATTGTGCAGCTGGAGGCCGTAGAACTCCAGAAGCCCGCGGAGAAATGGATGAATTGGAAATCCCAGTCCCCTTATTAGATAGGGGACGAGGCACACCCGCTCTCCTTTAGAAGGATTGGGGGTGCTCTCCGCTTGTTTTCTGCCATTGTAGGTGGCGAGACCGGCTTGGACCGGGACCATGTATGCCTGAGGGAGAAATCCCTTGGCCTGAAGCGACACTAACTCGCTATGCGGGATGGTGCAACTCTCCCAGTCCCCGGGTTTGGGACCGGAGGGGCGAGGGGAGGAGCTGGGACGGCTGGTCATGTTGGAATGGACCTTTGCTGGAAGCGCTCTGATGATAACTCACGTAAAGGAGAAGATGTGGTTTGGACCTAAATCCCCATCCCGTTAAATAGGCGGCTCGTTTATATGGCTAGGGGTGTGGATGTAAAAATGCCCCGGCTTTTCGCATTCGTTTGACACGTGGAAGATAGCCATTATCGGGCGTGGAAGCCGAGGAGCACTACATTACAAAAATCGGACATTATTCCTATAGGTACACAAGATTTGGAGAAGAACCCGCCTTGCAATGCCGAACAATCTCCGCGCCGGACTCGTCGTCATTGAAGCCTGGTTCGGGGGCTACTGAGGGAGTCCTGGATTAGGGGGTGTTCGGGTAGCCGGACTATACCTTTAGCCGGACTCCAGGACTATGAAGATACAAGATTGAAGACTTCGTCCCGTGTCCGGATGGGACTTTCCTTGGCGTGGCAGGCAAGCTTGGCGATGCGGATATTCAAGATCTCCTGCCATTGTAACCAACTCTATGTAACCCTAACCCTATCCGGTGTCTATATAAACCGGAGGGTTGTAGTCTGTAGGCAATCAACTCCATATACAACAATCATACCATAGGCTAGCTTCTAGGGTTTAGCCTCCTTGATCTCGTGGTAGATCTACTCTTGTACTACCCATATCATCAATATTAATCAAGCAGGACGTAGGGTTTTACCTCCATCAAGAGGGCCCGAACCTGGGTAAAACATCGTGTTCCCTGCCTCCTGTTACCATCCGGCCTAGACGCACAGTTCAGGACCCACTACCCGAGATCCGCCGGTTTTGACACCGACACCTAGTTTATGCGTTGCTTCGTAAGGGGCTGATTTGGATCCATATGTTTCATGCTATGGTTAGGTTTACCTTAATACTTCTTTTGTAGTTGTGGATGCTTCCAAGAGGGGTTAATCATAAGTGGGATGCTTGTCCAAGGAAGGGCAGTACCCAAAGCACCGGTCCACCCACATATCAAATTATCAAAGTACTGAACGCGAATCTTATGAACGTGATGGATGAAAACTAGCTTGCATTACAAAAAAAAAGACACATCCGTGACATTTTGGGCCGAACGAATTTTTTTCTGTCATACATATGACACTTCTATGACGATAATTGTGAAAAAACAATGTATCATCATAGATGTGGTGGGCTCCTACTTCTATGACAAAAAATCATGACAGAAAATGGGCTTTTCGTCCAGGGCGGGCCGGAGACGCAGCTGAATGACATTCTTTGGGCCGTCCACGACGGAAAAACTGTGGTAGAAGCGAGGGCGAGGAAAATTTCGGGGAGTTCCCAGTTACGGTGGGAGGTCGGGGGCCGAGCGATGTGTGTTTCTCTCGTACACGTACGCGCGTGTGTGCGAGGCGTTGGCTCTAACTGAACCCGAGCGATTGCACTGCAGGCTACGCGTTACTGAACCCGAGCGATCGATCGATGGATGTTAACTGAACCCGATCGAGCGATTCCTATGCTACTGCTGCTAACTGAAGCCGATTGATTGGATGAATAGTGAGCGTTGCGGGGGGGTGGATGAACAGTGAGCAGTGGCGTTGCCTCTGGATGAACAGGACCCCATGGTGTGGAGGGCTAGATGAACAGTAGACAGTGGAGGGGTGCCCGTGGTGGGGTGGTTGAACAGGACCCCGTGGTGTGGAGGGCTGGATGAACAGTAGCCGGTGGAGGGGTGGTTGAACAGTAGCCGGTGGAGTAGCGCGCGGTGGAGGCTGGATGAACAGGAGCCCGTGGAGGCTGGAGGAGGTCGACGGTAGCCCGTGGAGGCTGGAGGAGGTCGACGGTAGCCCGTGGAGGCTGGAGGAGGTCGACGGTGGAGATGAACAATATCCCGTGGAGTCCCGTTTTGCGGTACGCCACACCCCTCCCGATGAACAGGACCCCTGTTTCGACCGTAGGAGGTCCGTTTCGTCCGTTTTCTGGTACGCCACACCCCTCCCGATCAACAGGACCCCCTTTTCGACCGTAGGAGGTCCGTTTGCTCCGTTTTGCGGTACGCCACACCCCTCCCGATCAACAGGACCCCGTTTCGACCATACGAGGTCCGTTTCCTCCGTTCTGCGGTACCCCAGGCCTCGTTTCCATTGCCTGTTCCGTCCAAGCCCTCCCGATGAACACGACCACGCATTCCGTTCCGACCCAGCCGGTTGGCTCCCATGCGTTCCGTTGCCTCCCGATGAACACGACGCATTCCGTTGCCTTCCGATGAACACGACGCATTCTGTTGCCTTCCCATGGACACGACACATTCCGTTGCCTCCCCATGAACACGACGACGACGTTCTTTCTCCGTTCCGACCCAGCCATGTACACGAGCCCTGGCCGTACGTATGCGCGAGTAGGCATTCAAGACCCTGCCCATATGTACACATACGTGGCCGTATTTTCCGTCTTGCACCCTGGCCGCTATACGTACTTGTACATGCTACGTGCGCGCCTCTACTACGACACGTGCGCGCCTCTACATCGACCAGTATGTACGTATACGTTCGCGATCAGAATGACAATGCTACGTACGCTTTGACCAGGTGGGTCCCGACTATCAGACACTTCCTTGCCTGCGAAGATATAGCTTGTGGGTCCCAGCAGTCAGGGGGGCGAATTGTTTTGTTTTTTTTTGCCCGGACGCACTTCCTTGCGTGCGAAGGTGTAGCTGCTGGGTCCTAGCAGTCAGGGGGGCGAATTGTTTTTTTTCCCGGACGCACTTCCTTGCGTGCGAAGGTGTAGCTGGTGGGTCCCAGCAGTCGGGGGGCGAATCGTTTTTTTTCGGATGCACTTCCTTGCGTGCGAAGATGTAGCTGGTGGGTCCCAGCAGTCAGGGGGGCGAATCGCTTTTTTCGGACGCACTTCCTTGCATGCGAAGATGTAGCTCGTGGGTCCCAGCAGTCAGGGGGCGAATCATTTTTTTCACGAAATACGGTGGCCCATCCGGTGGGTCCCCGCTGTCAGGTGGAGGAATAATTATTTTGCGCGTAGTAAGGAGGCACTTCCTTGCGGCTGCCATGGACCCAGCTGTCAGCCTCTCCACGTACTGTCCACGTCCGATGGAAGTCGTTCCTTGACCACGTTGACCATGCCGCGCCGACAGCACCAGGGCGGTGGACGACGGTGAGGCCTAGGAAGGGACGACGTAGAGCCAGTGAAGATGCGGCAGTGGATGCACACACGGAGAGGAGTACGAGGGTTCATTGGTTCGGCTGTGCTGCCGTCGCCGCAGAATAACAGGGGGTGTGGGTGAGTGGAGGGATGGCCTGGCCAGCGGTGGGAGTAGTAGGGGCGGTGAGGCCTCCGCAGCAGCACAGCCGGCCACGGGAGGCAGGAGTGGGCGGCACGACTGGCGCTGCTTTTGGCGGTTGGAGCAAGAAGACCAGAGGTTGAAGAAGCACGACGGCCATTGGATGGACATCGTACGGTCACTGCAGCTAGAATCGTTTATATTGACTAAGTTGACAAAGCCCTTGGTACGTCAACTTAGTAGGCCCACAGGTCAGCTTCCGAAACGATGCGCCCCATATGTCAGGGGGAGGAATCATTTTCTGGGCGGGTGAAGCTAGAATATCCGAGATTGAAGAAGAAGCACGACATCCGTTGGATGGACATCCAACGGCCACTGCTGCTAGAACCGTGTGTTGACTATAAGTTGACAAAGCCTTGCATACGCGTCAACTCTGTTTTTTAGGGGACGCGTCAACTTAGTAAGGCCAGAAGTGTGTGGCAGAAAACTTATAGCCCATTTGAGATTTGTAAGAATGTGTAGCCCATTTTTGAATTCTAATGAAATTTACTATAGCCCATTTTTAGTTTGTTAAAAGTACAACCCATTTCAACCAACCGTTCAAAACATAATTCAATAAAATTTCGCACATTTTGATGGGATCCGAAATATTTTTATCCCAAAATTTTTAGTCAGATTAAATAGAATTTCAATATAAATTTATATTACGTAAAAATCCAACGAAACATTGCGCTCGCAAAAATTAATGAAATTAAAATTTTCAATATCCAAAAATAATATTTTATAAAGTAATCACGTGTTTGGTGCATTTTTTATAGTTACTGCCCAGTTTTTATAATTACATCCCATTTATTATTTCTTAAAGCCCATTTTCTTGTTAAACCTAATGCATCCCTCCTAGGAAAGATTTGCAGCCCAGCGGGGCGGAGAATAACAACTTGACCTTGCCTGGGTATTCCTAAAAAAAGTATAGCTGGGCTAGCCATTTTCAGCTTGAAAAAAATTAATATTTGGGCTGGATATCTGGCCTGGGCTAGAAGGGCCACAGCCCGCCTAGTTAATACCTGCAGCAATGTTCTCATTGTTGTTCAGAGGAGAAAAATTAATATCTGGGCTAAACATCGAAAAACTCTGCAGTGCTCACACCTCAAAAACACAAATACTGCTCGAGCTGCTTGGTCCCAGCTGTCGGCCGCTTCTTGTGCAATTCTCTCATTTATTGACTACTCCCACCTTTTCGGTTTATAAGGCTCAATTCAAAAATCTCACCAACAAAGGTAGATGATGAGTGGAGGAATATTTTTTGTAGTTTGCAAAAGCACCCAAATAATGCTCTTGTTTTCCTCAAAAAATTATGTTTATGAATGCATTAATTGCAATGCATGCATGCATAAAGTGCATGCATTGGTCAGTTTTCTCTTAATACTTGCATGCAATGATTTAATGCACCTTGAAGTCTGAACATGTGATGGGGAACAACCAAATTGAGCCTTATAAAATGGAAAAACTAAAATTTTGAGATAAGCCCTATAAACCGGAAAGGAGGGAGTACTACATAGGTTGACAATGGTGTGGGACCGTGATGTCAGGAAACCAGGAGGAAGCAAAATAAATTATAGTTATATATATAATAAGGAGGCACTAGCGTACGTGAGGCTATGGACCTGGTGGGTCCCCATTGTCATCCTCTCCAAGTAAAGTCATCTCCTCGCCCGCGCGCGTTTTCCGCCCGAAACAGTCAGCGCCGCCCACCCCGCTTCCCTGTGCAGGCGATTGCTCCGCCTTCAAACGACACAAGTGCCGTCCGTCCGGCCATCTGCCGCCCACATTAATGATACGCGGTTGCCGAGGCGGCTACTCCGGCGCCACACGTCCCCTCCGCCCGCCCACCATTGCTATATAAACTCCTGCGCCGGCCATAGCCGCAGTCATCCGCATCCGTTCCCTTTCTCCTGTCCACACCACTACTGCCCACCATGGCTTCCTCGTGCTCCAGCGCTCTTCGGGACGGGCGGACGACGGACCACAAGGAGATGGCAGCCATTGCTGCCGACCGGCTGGCCGGCAGGCGGCCGGAGGACGACGACGTCCTAATGGAGAACATGGTAGTCGATGATCCGGCGCCAACCCCCTCCTCCGCGCCATCCTCGCCAGTGCATTACACCATGACCATCAGCGAGGCCCATGCCCAATATATGGACAGGGTGAGGCAGATGCGTGAGGAGCAGTTCCGGGAGGCGTAGGCCGACGCCGCCTACAACCACCATCTCCTCCAGGAGCACCTGCAGGCGGAGGAGCAAATCGCCGCGGAGCGGGCGGAGCAGGAGGCGCTGCTCGACTTGGACCACTCCACCCGCAAGGGCCGCCTCGAGCACTGGCAGTACCGCATGCAGGTGGCGGAGGCTGTGGCCGCCTACAAAGAGGCTAGCAAAGAGGGCGATGAAGCGAGCGAGGCGCTGTTTGGCGAGACCGAGGACGAGGCAGAGGACAATGCCGGCTCCGACGAGTCCCTGCTCCGCTGGCGTCGACGAGGCCCTGCTCCGCCGAGGCCCCGTGGTGCCAACAACGAGGCAGAGGACACCGCCGGCTCCGACGAGTCCCCGCTCCGCTGGCGTCGACGAGGCCCTACTCCGCCGAGGCCCCGTGGCGCCAACAACGAGGGAGTGGAGACCGCCGGCTCTGACAAGTCCCCGCTCCGCTGGCGTCGATGAGGCCCTGCTCCGCCGAGGCCCCGCGGCGCCAACAACGAGGCAGAGGACACCGCCGGCTCCGCCGAGGCCCCGCCCCGCCAACAACAAGGCAGAGGACATCGCCGGCTCAGCCGAGGCCCCACCCTGCCGGCAACATGGGGGAGGATTTCCACCGCTCCGCTAAGGCGCCACCCGCTGGCAACGAGACAGAGGACATCGCCGGCTCCGCCGAGGCCCCGCCGCGCTGCCAACGTGGCCGCGCCACATAGAAAACAAGGAAGATTAGAACACGGTAGGTCACCGCCGCTCGGGTCCAAGTAAGGCCACCGCTGCTACCCTCCGATTGAAACCAAGCTAGGCAGGTTGACCATTGACGGCCGGTTAGCTTCTTGGCGGCGACGTGGAGTTGGAGAGCTACGCTGGAGAAGAACACTACTTCTACTTAACTGCTGGTGCAGTTGGCTGACTGGCATGTGGGCCCAACAGGCCACATGTTAGTTATGAAACTGCACCTGCAGTTAAGTCACTGAAGCTTCTGTTCGGCTCAGTGGGACACAGGTGGGTAGCTTCGGTTAATTAATTATACCACCAGCGCACCCCTTTTTAGTTGAAGAATGTATGAAATGTAATGAAATCCGGCATGTTTATATGAAATCCGACCGTGTATGAATGAATTTATTTCTATTAGTTCGAATTCCTGTATCACTGGCATTGGATGAACATGCAAAACAATACGTACTAGCATTATTCCCAGGGTGATCACCTCGTTTGCAGCAGTTTCACATGTACTCCCTCCGGTCCTTTCTAGTCTGCATACAAGTTTTCTCTGTAGTCAAAGTATCTCTACTTTGACCAATCTTATACAAAAAAAGTATACACTTTCACAATGTGCGAAGTAAAAAGGAACAGAAGGAGTACATAGAGTTTGAGCAGCTTTTTAGCGTTTCTTTACATTGCAATCAAACACACAGGCCTGGCAATTCATAGAGAACATTCAAAACAATCGATGATTATGCATCTCAGCGACTCACATGTAAGAGGCAATATTTACTTCACAACTAAATAATAAAGAAAAAATTGATCAACGCTGCTGACAGCAAAGGGCGTCCCATTCGAAAATATCAAACGCATGTCTTGCTAAAATCAATGAGCAAAATTTGACAAGGTTGTCCCATTGCAAAATATCAAATGCCTACGATTGTGGAATGGGCAGGGTTTGCCATTAGTTCGGACATTGACATGACACCTCGTGCTAAATAAACCAGTTGTTCTTTTTGTGCAGTTCCACCAAAATCAACCAAATTTGCGCGTAGCTTGTATGATTTCGCCCTTATATGTTGCAACGCCTTGAACTTATCGGCACCTCCTTTCTTGTGGTGGAAATGAATGATTCGATGTATTCATGAACATTTTGTGCAGTTCCCATTGAAATCAAGCTGAGCACCCCTGTTTGCACAAATACAAAAAAGTGATTAGTATAAAGCAAACTGTACTATGAATTGACAGTTTCAAAAGGCACATACATGGTCCATGTAGAGCACACTTTTAGAAAAATGGAACTCACCAGAAAGAATCCTAGAACAACATTGTACTCGCGCATCACAGCAAAAAAATGGAGATTTGTCAGTCCTTCTGAGCTGAAGTTAGTTTGATCTTGTGGGGAGTAATGTAACCATCCTTCAACTGCTCCTTCTGATGAGAAGATAGACAGGGCTTCTTCATCCTGGCATAATCGGAACGAGTCACTTCACGTACTCCATATTCTTCTTCAGAGGAAGATGATCCTGTTGTGCAAAGACAAGAGGACTACTAAATGCTAGCATCCCTGTTTTCTTGAAAAAAAGGAAAGGAAATATTTAAAATAGCACATATGAAGCACTTCTCAAGGACAATACCACTTTTTCAAGACAATATCTAAACAGTAGCACAACACCAATTGAGATGACAAAGCTCAATCATATGGATGAAATCAATGGGCGAGTACCAACCTTTGTCAGGAGGCTTATTGTGTAGAGCATATAGATGAAGCACTTCTCCGGAACCATCTGTTTCTATCTACGGTGGTGGCCATGCTTACTATATACTCCTCGATTAGTTTAATGTTTCCAACATCTTCTTGTGCAGTTCCACTAAAATATATGGTATCTTCAAAGAAGATCCCTGTTTGCACAAGTAGAGATAATTACATATTACATTAAGAGTGGCATCAAATCAATGGCAAAACAATTGCTCATTCCAGCCATAGCAATGAATTAAGATGCAAAACTATATCATTACTTGTGTCATCACAGTTCCAGTGCTTCATTATAGCAGCGGGAGTTAATTTTTGTTTTTCTTCCACTTGTTCTTCCCCTTCATCACTTGGTGCAATAACAGACAAGCTTCGCCTTTCAATGTAAGATTTGGCATGTCAATTAGGGAGCACAAGTATAGTACTAAACTTAATTTTCTGATGAAAGTGGCAAAATACAGGCCAGCAGTTGTGAAATATCCTTATCTTAGCTCAATGGGATATTACGGTGCACATACAGATTGGAAGTCTTGTCTCCATTTGTGCATTTCACTAAAATCAAGCAACATTATCGTGCAAGTAGCACAACATATGAAAGCACACTGCAGAATCATGTGAAAGAAGGCTAGTACTGACCTCTCATGGTGCGGAATTCAAACAACTCACAAGAAGAAGATCTGAACCAAATTCGCCTTAACGGATAGGAAGTAAGATCTCCTCTTCTGCAGTTCCACTAAGATCAAGCAATCAAGCAACGTTGTCAGTGTGACATTTTGGTTGAACTTCACAAAACACTCTTAAAACAAAAGTGTTTTGTGCAGTGCAACAAAAGGTCACAATGGCAACGAGGTGAAGTAGATAACCTTGTTTACACAGAGGTGCAAAGGAAACAATTAGTGGTCAATAACGGTGGATGACACAGAAGCCAACAAAAGAAGCATCTACCTTATCTAAATGGGAAAGAAAGCAAGACAGGAGCATTTCTCAAATAGTGGCATTGATTAATATTATCATAGAGATTATATTAACAATAAAATTTGTTAAACATGTAATTTGCTTTTAACTATGGCATTGCATCAATTTTCCAGCGGCATTATTAGAGGGTGTTTGTTTATAGGGACATTTTGGTGTAGGGACTAAAAAAACTCCGTGTCAGTCCCATCTAAACCAAACAGGAGGGACTTTGAGGGACTAAAAGTGGGCATTTGGGACTAAAGAAAGAAGACCCCGAGGGAGTCTTTTTGGGACTTTTTCCAACAGTTGCCCCTGCCACGCATCGCACCTTGTCTCTATTAGTTCATTACTAGGGGTAACATGGTCTTTTAGCATGTCATTTAATAACCTCTAGTCCTTGTTTAGTCCCTGGAACCAAGCAGGTAGGGACTAGGGAGTTTTTAACCAAACAGGGCCTTAGATTAACAACAGCTAATGAGTTGCACGGGACAGTGGACGCACCAGCACCATGTGCATTTACCGATGTACTGTGGTCATGCACAGTCTGTTGTAACAAATAACAAACAACCAAGGAGCATATTTGTGTTGGTCCCAGTTTTGTTATCTTTAGACACCTTTCCCTATGTGAGCACAGCAAATCTAGTCCTGCTCAAACTCTACAGCCTTGTCCCTTCCTTTCCTTTTTGAACTAGTACTTTCGCCCCTTCCTTTCCTCTTTGAACCACGTCCTAGATTTATGCGATACAACTTTCCCCACTACTTTCCCCCATTCCTTTCCTCTTTGAACCACGTCCTAGATTCATGCTATACAACTTTCCCCCTTCATTTCCTCTTTGAACCACGTCCTAAATTCATGCTATATACAACTTTTCCCACTACTTTCCCCCACTCCTTTCCTCTTTG
Organism: Triticum urartu; assembly: GCF_056163025.1. Classification (NCBI taxonomy): domain Eukaryota; kingdom Viridiplantae; phylum Streptophyta; class Magnoliopsida; order Poales; family Poaceae; genus Triticum; species Triticum urartu. Next base: position 286,927,471 of record NC_141879.1, read on the forward strand.
AACCACATCCTAGATTCATGGTATACATACAGCTAGTGTAATGCATGTGGAGTAAGTAAATTATACCTTAAGGTTCTTGGGGCGTGGTTCGGTGGGCGATGGGGCGGCGGCGAAGAAGAAGGGGTCAGAGGCCCTCCCGCGCCTCCGCTGGGTGGAAAGTGAATAGCTGCGCCGGTAGTCCCTCGCCGACGGCGACAATGTTAAGCCTCCTTCCATTCCCGGCAGACGGTTCCTGCCGGCTCTTTGAGTAGCAGTGAGGGGAGAGAGAGGCCAACGAAGTCTTGTTTAGATCTGGAGAGGGCGAGAGAGTGTGAAGAGAGCAACTACAAGCGCTAAGGCTCCAGCAGGAGAGGGCGAGAGAGTGTGAACAGAGCAACTACAAGCGCTGAGGCTCCAGCGTGTATATATATACTGGAGAGAGAGTGTGAAGCGTGAAAACCCTAGAAAAAATTTTACCAGTCAAAGAATCCTCCTGGCACAAATTATGCTCAAGTGTAGTTATCGAAATCGAGACCTCAAGTTTGATGAGCGAACAGGCTAACCAGCTACACAACCCTCCCGTTATGTTCAACAAGAGGGAAATAACCTTTTATACATTCCTCCATTCATGTGACAAGCATGCTATGTTTTTGTGTGTGTGTGGGAGTCATTGGGATTTCAATCATAACTGTGTCATGTGGCTTTGGTGGTAAGACTATCCATAGTGGTGCAGAAATAATGCAGCCTTAGTCACCTTACCTCTCTCCACATAGTACGTTGGGTCCCACCAGTCAGAGGGTGAAACAAACAAATTAATAAGAAAAATTAAAAGCGCGAGCGGTGTTTCTTACCTCACACATCTCGCTACTGCTCGGGAACACTGTCCAATTGATCCATCTGTTCGCTCACGTACTATTTTAAGTGAATCCTTATTATAACATGCACACAAATTTTGGGCACTTGTATTCGACTTAAGTGAGTGTGCCACCGTATCTCGTATACTTACTAATCCTCTGTCTAGGTGTAATAAGTCACGTTAGATGGTGCAACGGGACCAAGGTGCGTGTGTGTGTGTGTGTGTTTAACAGCATGTGTGTGTTAGAGAGAGCGACAGATCGACCTACTCCTATAGGGAGATATTGTGTAGTGTACGATTTTATCCGCGAGAGTTGGTGCATCCTCTCATTTCCGGGCATGTCCGGTAGGGACATGCGGATAGATGCCACACCCGCTCTTGACCAGCCTGGCCCACCCAAAGTCCCTCCATTGCCCGCGCGCACTTCCCGCCTGAAACGGTCAGCGCCGCTCCAAAGAATCGGTGCCGCATTCATGCCTGGGCAGAGCGGATGCGACCTCTCACTCACGCAAGAGTGATGGTTGCTTCGTCCGTCCAACTTACTACTGGGTCTATGTGATTTCACGGCTCATTGGTCTTTATTACTGAGGTGGTAGGACTGCTGGATGTCCCACGCTTTCGGCAAAAGGAGGTACTACTACTAGATTACAATTTTCTCCATTCTTACAGCGGAGGCATGCAAGAGCAGTGAAAACACACAGGCTCAGTGATTACATGGCCCACCTCACACTATCACCGTGCGACACCTAACTCTTTACATAGTACTCCCTCCGTTCCTAAATATTACTAGATGAGTTCCCGCGCGTTGCCGCGAAACAGCGGTATATCTCTCTGCGCAAAATTATTGATTTCATAGAACTAAAAAAACTCTATAACCGCATGACAAATGTGGTAGCCAAACTAAATAAACTCCCATCATCATTTAGATCATCCCACGTAAGGAAAAAGATCTGCCAACTCCTACTGCATAATGGGATTATATTTTTCTTTTTGACATGTTAATGGGACTTAAAAGCTCACTTACATGCATGCTACCGGTGCATGCTTGCATGCAGACATGTTGATGTGATTTAAAACCCACTCACATGCATGTGCCACGGTATTTCTGCATGCTTGCATGTGGCTTAGTGCGGAGCCTCTCAACGTCTAGATCAGACGGCTATTATGGACTGATTTACTTCATCTAACGGCTACATCAATTTTGATGATGTGGCTCAAGGAGAGGATAGAGAATTCCTAGTAGTGGGGGCTAGCTATTACTAGTAGATAAGTCTTTGTAGAGATTCCACTACATACGGAACAAAATGAATGAATCTACACTTAAAATGCATCTATATACATCTGCATGTGGTTCATGGTGAAATCTCTACAAAGACTTATATTTAGGAATGGGGGAGATGGTGTACTAAGCAAGCTTCTCCTCATTCTGCGAGTTAACGGGACACATCAAAAGTACTCCAGTGTATAGAGCCTTGCCTCTAAGGTAGTCCCCACATGGTTTGCCTCTTTTTTAACATAACATGTCAAGTCGCAATTTGTTTGTTCACCCGTGGTAGACGATCCTCCCTCCACAAAGTGGACAACCAGTACACGTGCCAAATTACCATGTGGGATGCCTTTTTCGTACAGAAATGAGCTCCACCGTGTACCTGCGCAGGCGTGGTTGGGAAAGAGACGGGAGTACGTGCGCCGTGCATGCACCTCTTCTCTTCGTGCATGTCCCCCACCTACGTGGGTGTGTGTGAGAGATACAAATCGCGTTCATGAGTGTTTTTTTGTTTTGGGTTGGGGGGTTGATTTCGTGAATTATTTGTGGGAATATGTGTCGATGACATCTCAAACAAAATTTTGCATGCAATGTGTGTGAAATGGAGGACTATCCATATCATACATAGAGGGTCGGGCAATCCACGAGAAGATTGGGAGGGGTCATAGCTATCGATAGAGTCGAGGAGAGGATCAAGTGGGTGGGTGCGAGATCGATGAAGAGAGCCATCGAAATTGTGTGTGTGCAAGTCAAAGATATAGGGCGACTGGCCTACCGGAACGTTAGAGGGCACATGTCAAGTTTGTGTGTGGCAGGGAGACATGACTAGAGCACTCGATGTATCGGTGTGTGTGGGGGGGAGGGGGTGGGGGAGGGGTAGGCAGAGGCCTAACTATAGAGGTAGAACGACTCATGTATGTGTTGAGAAGGAGAGACCCAGCTATGTCTTGAGGGAGATCGGTCGACATCCATACATAACTGAAGGACGGGAAATATGATGGAACAGAGAGAGAGAGAGAGGAGAGAGAGAGGGAGGGAGAGGGAGGGAGAGGGGTAGAGTGCTGGATGGGTGATGGAGTTGCTTCTCGAAGATGGTGGGAGAGGCCTACTAGACAAACTGAGGGTGGAACTGCAATGTTATCAATAAGAGTGGGGATGTGTTTCTGTGTGTGCCTGTGCGTGATAGATCTATCGGGACGCATCCATGGATGATGAAGGGGAACCATGTGTTTGGTAAGCAAACCTAACTAGATCAGTAGATCAATTGTTGTTGTCGGAGGAAGGGAGAGACACAACTAATGAGGTAGATCGATTGACGTGTGGGCAAAAACGAGTTATAAGGACCTAGCTAGCTATATGTATAGCGAGAGATCGGTCGGTGTACGTCCATTTGTTAGAGGCAAATAAGGCCCGGCGAGACGGATAGACAGAGAGAATGGAGCTAGGAGGTGGTGCGAGAGGCCCAACTACTAGCTAGATAGGGGCAGGAGTGTGCGGTTGTGAGATCGATGAAAAGAGGGGCGAGAGTTTACACGTGTGTCTGACCGTATGAGAGACACGAGGCAATGACACATAAAGGAGGAGATTGAAGGCATGTGTGTATGTTGTAGCCAGGCATCGCGGGAGAGGTTTATTGATTGGTGTGTGTCAGAAAGGAGTTGTGGAGACTCTGGGAGAACGACCTAAAGAAAAAAATGAATGTGCCCGGTGGATAGAATGCCGAGGGAGGGGGGCAAGGAGGGCGTGTGCATGCACGAGAGAAAGTTAGTGGTAGCTACAAAGGTTAGAGGATTGTGTGGGTGTAAGAGACTAACAAAGATCATAATTTGATATGAAAGCGGATTCATATATTTGAATAGGAGATCATAGTGTTTTAAACATTGCACGCATGAATATAGCGGTGATACACGTGCTGTGCACATGTTATACCATAATGTGACAATGCATGACATTTGCAACTCACAACTAAATGTCGAACAATCTAAACCATATTATACATCAAACAATCTCACATTTTATTTGAATTTGTGATAATGTGTGGCGTTTGTAGCTTACAACTAAATATCGACTAATCTAAACAATACTATATATCAAACATTCTCACATTTTATTTGAATTTGTGGTAATGTGTGGTGTTTGCAACTCACATCTAAATACTTGTAGGCGTAGGGGGCGGGGCACCATACATAATGTGATAAACACATTATACATATGAGACATGGTTTATATTATGAAGATATAGCTAGAGCTAGAAATGTAATGTGATTTGAAATCAAAATAAAGTGGATTCAAAAAATCTAGTTCGAGTTCATATAGTACACATAGTTCATATGTAACTCGAGACTAATCATGTGATGTGCTGTGAAGATAATACACAAACGATGGTTTAACTTGACAATAATGATGATTGTAGATCTTATTAAAATAGAGAAACGAATTCAAATGCTTTGACTTCAAAACAATCATTACTGTAGATCTTATTCAAATAGAGAAACGAATTCAAACTTAGTTCATATTGAAGCGGTAGTATATACGTTTGGAATGCACTAAAACGTTCATTTGAGTAGTAGGTTGCATGCATTATACACGTAGCGAAATATTTTAATTGAACATAACATGAATTCAAAGTTTTGAATGACATTTTTAGTGCGCATTGATTTGGTACAGTACACGTTAGGCTTGTCCGGAAATTTCAACCCGCGCCTTGTTAGCCCGAAATATTTAAGATATATCTTTGTCTCGTTGTGCTCCGACAACTCCCTCCATCTCAACCCACGCCTTGCTATTCCGAAATTACAACGCGCGCGAAAACTCCCACCTCCTGTGAAATCCCGACATGCGAAATGCCCATGGTACCCCTGAACCGAAAGAACTGCCTCAAATCGGTGGGGGTACTTTCATAACTTACCCCACATTTCGGACAAGCGCGTCTCTAAGACATGGTTCCCCACTGCCATCCCATCCGCCCACCCATTCGTACACCCAGGCCGCGAAAACCCGCGACGAAACCCCACACCCTGCTCCGTCCGCCACCCAGCCGGAGCCTCTTCCCCGATGACGTCGTCCACAACAACACCTCGACGCCCCTCATCCACCGTACCGGATGAGGATCCGTCGTCGACCTCATCATCCCGCCGGTTCAGCCACCTCGTCCTCCACCTCCATGGAGCTGCCCCGACGTTCCCCACGTCTTTCGCGCCACCTCCATTCCCACACTGCCATCTTCACCTGCACCACCGGAAGATCATCATCATCACCGTTTCCTCGGATGAAGCTGCGGCCTCATCGGCGCCACCAAAGAGGTTGTACACTAATCGCCGCGTTTTCACCACCAAAGAGGTTGTACCCTAATCGCCGCATTTTCTTCTTGATTCGATCTCATGGTGCTGCCGGCGCACGGTCCCGAGCTGACACAGCGCGGCTCCATCCACGGTGGCGTCGCCGGCCACTTCCTCCACGGCGTCGCTCCCTCGGCGACAACGTCCACATCAGTAGGAGATGCTGCTGCTTTAGCTCTCGCTCGTGTTGCTGCTCTGCTCTTGCTCTCGGTCCCCTGCCTGGTCTACTCTTGCTATTGCTCATGCTGCTGCTCTCGCTCTTGCTCTTGCTTGCGATGCTGCTCTGATTTAGCTACACTTCAGTCGACTGAATCGACTTTTGGGTCAGTCAATTTTCAGGGGGTGGGGGGCTCGCCGGGGTGAAGGAAGGACCAGCCGCAGCGGGGAGGGGGGCTCGCCGGAGAGGTACCCCACTATCTATCTTAGGGTTCAGGATGGGGGCGGTGGTCGCCGGCGGTGGCGTGGGGATCGCCGAAGAAAAAGCTCGGCACGGGGGGGGCCTAGAGGGATGGTCGGGGCGGTGGCGGACCGGCGGTGCGAAGTGTTTTCGGGGTGGGCAGGGCGGCGCACCACCGGCCGCGAGCATCGGGGGGCTACTGTTTGGCCGGTGGTGGCTGGCGGCTCAGGGGGGTGGTGGTTGAAGATGAACCACAGGCCCTTGATTTCGTATCCAATGGCTGCAAAATCGACTGACCAGAGATGAAAAAGTCAGTCGACCGACGTGTAGCCTCACCTTGCTAGTGCGTTCAGTTTCGACAGCAAAATTCAGTTTCGACAGTTAAGTTCAGTTTCGACAGTTAAATTCAGTTTCGACAATTAAGTTCAGAGATGGGCGGCTGATATATTTTACATCTAGCACTTTGTGGCTATGTATTTTACGTCATGTATTGGAGATGCTATTAGAATTCCACTCAGGTTAACGTTGTTCGTTGTCTCTCTTGTCCTGCTTCAGCCTCGGCGTCGTACAACTCACCGGAGCTGCTCCAACGAGGAAACCCTCCATCACAGCGGAGCAGTACCTCGGGCTCCATCTCCAGACGCCTAAGATCTTCTTCCCCTCCTCCGACAACAAAGTCAGCCGGAGCATCCTCACCGGCCAACCCAATCATGCTGAGATCGACATGGCTTCACCAAAGAGGTTGTACACTTGTTCCATCTCTTTTTTACTCCACATGTTATATATATTGTCCACTGAGCACACGGATTTGTTCCTTTAGTGTCTCCTTGAAATAAAAAACGTAGGAATTTTAATTTTCACTTGTCCTCCTTTTCAAATTCCTATTCATGAAGCACAAGACTAAGAGATAGTAGCATAATAGCATTATAACCATACATTTTCTTCTGGTTTGACTTAATCTAACCATGCTTCTTTGCATCCTGTGATCTTCCAATTGTTGTGAATCAAACACCCAGATTGGCAGAAATCCTGTGTTTTTAAATTCTCTGTTTTGCACGTGCATTCCTATCCTATTCCTGTCTATTTCCTATCCCTGCATTGTTGGAATCCTCCAATTCAAACGAGCCCTTACATAATTACTTCTCTTACAGATAGTTGTCAAAGAAAACCTTGTGTGGTTTGTCCCGCTCCTGTTGCACCGTCGTCCACCCCAACTCAGCTGCTCCAACGATAGAAGGGTCCAGCACAGCAGGGATCCAGCCTCCAGACTGTCTTTCGCCGCCTCAGATCTTCTTCGCCGCCGCCGGCAGCCATGAAAACTGCATTACCATCATCAACCGAGCAGATGACCTCGAGGACTACACGGGTCCGCAAGAGAGGTCGCACTCTTTCGTGTCTACTTACGTTATGCATCGCTTAATATTTCATGCTACTTTATCGTCATGTTCACCGATTAGAATATGAGTCAGCTCCAAACTAATGGTCAAACTTGAGTTTTTAAATGGTTGTGGGGTACATATCGAGGCCGCTATCAATAGTATCTATCTACTATCTGGTTAATCTCTGGTGTCTACTATGAGTTTCATGTTGGGTGGGAAACAAACAGTAAAGAAGCCATTATCTGTATTTTTTAACTGAAGCCATTATCTGCCTGCTATTATTGGTTTTGGATCAATCCACAGGTTGCTACCATCACTCTGGATTTCTGCATGCACTCCTTACATAATCTCACTATGTTTTATTCCTATGCATGACAGTTATTGTAAACAATGGAACTGAACATGTAGAGCAAAATAGACGAGCCTTGCGTGGCAATAAAATTTCATGCAGACGTTGCTCCATGGTAGGCGCAAAGGCAGCCCCCCTCCACGCATTTCGGATTGTAATCGAGAGGAAGATATCTGTTCTGAGGGGGATTCAGAAGGAGAAGACAACTCCTACTTACCCCCTGAGGTGTTCGCTCTAACTTGGCATGCTGATGTTGGTTATATCATGCATATGGTGTCTTGCATTGCTTACTTTATACATCAAATATGTCATCTGCTTAGTTTAGACATCCTTTGTGTGAATGCCATCTGTTTCGTTTATTCATCATTTATGTGAATTATGCAACGCCATCTTGTTTAGCCAGACATCATATATGTGAATTTTGCAATGCCATCCTGCTTAGCCAGTCATCTTATATGTAAATTATATCATGCCATCCTTTTTTCGTTACATATTACATTTGTTAACAATGTTACTACATTCAACTGCTCTTCTGTACATCAGCCATTTGACACGGTGATGGCAAATTCTGGAGTGAAAACAAGTTCTTCATAGCAGACTATGCTATCTGACGAAGTGCATATCTCGCTGGTTACGGATAGCTCCTCAGAGGAGGATTCAAAGACAGATGACTAGTCCTATTCCCCCCCCCCCCCGAGGTGTATGCTCTAACTTGGCAGGGTTATGTTTCTCATATCGTGCGTATGGTGTCTCGCATTGCTATGTCATCTGATTAGTTTAGACATGCTTTGTGTGAATGCCACCTGTTCAGTGTCTAATTACCATATATGTGAATTATGCATTGCCATCTTGTTGCAAGACATTATATATGTGAATTATACAATCCTATCTTGTTGCAAAGGCATTATATGTGTGAATTATGCAATGCCATGTTGTTTATCCAATCATCATGTATGTGAATTATATCATGCTATCATTTTTTTTGTATTACGTGTTCCATTTGTCGACAACGTTTGTATATTCAACTACTCTTCCTGTGCATCAGCCGTTTGAAGTGGTGATGGAAGTATCTGGAGTGAAAACAAGGTATTCAGAGCAGACAATGCTACCTGCTGAAGCAGACATCTTGCTGGTTACAAAGAGCTCCTCAGAGGAGGATTCAGAGACTGATGACCAGTCCTATTTCCCCCCTGAGGTCTATGCTCAAACTTGGCAGGGTTATATTACCCATGTCAGGCATGTTGACTTGCATTGCTTAGTTTTTACATCATATATGGATTGCCATCTACTTACTTGCTTACTATATAAATCATATATTTGAATTATATCATGCCATCATGTTTACATAGTACATACACATCGTCTATCTGAATTATGGCATGGCAACCCATTTAATAAAGATATCATATAGTTATATCATCTCATCCTGTTTAGTGTTTATAGTCATCATATTTTGAATTATGGCATTCTATCCGTGAATGTATGTGAATTATGGCATGCCAACCTATTTAATAAACACATTATATAGTTATGTCATGTCATCCTATTTACATAGTCTCATATTTTGAGCTATGTCTTTCCATCTTTTTTAGTTAGCCATCATAATGTGAAATTGTGTCATGCTATCCTGTTTAGTTAGCCATCATATATGTGAAATTGTGTCATGCTATCCTGTTTGGTTAGACAACATAAATATGAATTATTTCATGCCCTCTTTTATTCCCCACTATCCATTGCACCCGTCTATCATACAATGTCTATACTTTCAATTACTTTTCTTGTTTATCAGCCATTTGAATTGGAGAGCGTGATGGTAGTATCTAAGGGAGTAACAACACGGTCTTCAGAAAAGATAGAGCTACCAGTTGATGCAGATAGAACCACGGTTGTACTTTCCCAAGGACCAGATCCACCACACATAACCCAGACTCTCATAGATTGTACCCCTACCCAATTGGACAGAGAACCAGCTACACCCCTTCTAACCCCAACCCCGGCAGATAGTAACCCAGTTCCAGTTGACACAACACTGTCTCCACCACAGAGCACCCAAACACGAGCAGTTAGTAAGGGAACTGCAGTGCCCAAAGCACGAGGACCACCACTCCGAATCCCAACTCAACGCTCAAAGGAGAAGAAGATTTGTTCTCAGGTCAGGTTCTGTAGCTATGGTTCATACTCCTTTGCTCTTGCATTACTGTATTTACTCATACCAACTATTTTCAAATTTGAAGGATGGAATTGAAACTCCAATGGCGCAACAGGTATGTTTAAACCTGTTTCTTTAACTTGTTTGCTGTTGTAACCTGCTCTATGTTGATTTCAGTTTCAATTGAATAAACAATTATGTTCTCATGTCATGCACATTACAAGTGTTGTTATTTCTCTATAGTTACCCACACTTATATTCTATCTATTCTGCTTTGTCTTGAACAAATATTATTTGAACTTTGTCTCTATCTTGATTTGGCAACAAAAACTAGAGTGATATAGACCATAAAGTGAACATGGTACATAGATATATGTTTGTTTCATGCTGTTATCCTGTCCACTTTACTACTGAACTCATTTACCAAAATGAGTTTCATATACAACATGGTAAACATGTGATGTGTCTGCTTGTTTCTCTTTTAGAATGTGGACAAAATATTGGAGAACAGTACCGCGTTATCCAATGGTAAAGGAAGTAATGCGGATAAGGTTCAAGATAGCGAGACATCCCTGTTGGTCTCCAAGAAAGCTGATAAAAACTATCTTGACGACAATGAGGGAACCCAAAAGTCCTGTCTTGATGTAGTGTTCGAGTTACTGGCCACTACTGCTGGCACAAGCTCTTCGAACTCGCTGCCTGAATCAGTTCGTCTTCTTGAGTCTCAACTTCAAGTTGAAAGACATCGATCAGACGTGCTGCGATAGGAAGCTGAAGGACTGAGGAAGTCCCTGCAGAATTCAGATGCATATTTTCTGGCGCAACAGCAAGCGCTGGAGGATTTAAGCGCCAAACCAGAGAAAGTTAATAAGCTTGCTAAGCATCTTGCCAGCATTATGGGTACCCAGGATATTGTTTCTTGAGATCTTCTGAAGTGGTTTCAATTCTGGATTTGTTTTGCTGCGGCGTTTATTTGCGCTGGTCGCCAACTTTGACAACCAGTGTATATGATATGCTGCTTTGTTCCCTATATTTGCACTGGTGGCGAACTTTGATGCCCAATGGATGTAATATGTGTAATAGCCGTGATAGCCTAGCGTTAGTTGCTTGCTTATTTATTTCCTTGTTGTCTTGTTTATTTGTTTGCTTGTAGTCATTGCAGTTCTTTTTCCGCGGTTAGCTAGTGGCTGCAATAACCTATTTTTTTAAAACTAGGCCACAATAACCATGGGCTAATATTTACTGTAGTGACACTGGGCCTCCTACTGGCTGTAGAAACTGTGGGCCTTCTACGGGCCATAGAAACAATGGGCCTTCTACGGGTCGTAGAAACAATGGGCCTTCTGCGGGCCGTATCATCAATGGGCCTTATACGGGCCGTATGATCGATTGGCCAAACATGGGCCAAACAGACCGCATTATGGCCATAAACGGGCTAGAGTTGGAATCGTCCATTCATGGGCCGACCATAATGGGCCATCGTTAATAGGCCGTATTTGATGACGCTATGAAAACGGCCCAACGTATTAACGGACCACAAACGGGCCGACTGTAACCACGGGCTGAATTTGGCCCACAAGCAGAAAATGACATTAACTGGCCGTAATTAAACGAATGCTGGAAATGAGCCCAAGAATAAATGGGCTCTGAGAAGGCTGAAATATAACATGGGCTGGAAATGGCCCAACGGAATAACGGGTCGTTAATGGGTATAAAGTGATACACTATTCATTACGGGCCAGTTTCACCACGGGCCGTTAATGGGTGTAAAGTGATACACTGTTCATTATGGGCCAGTTGCACCACGGGCCATTAATAGGCCAAGAGTTACATAGGGTCTCATATGGGCCGAAAGACGTCATGGGCCATACATGGGCCAGAAGTGAAAACGGGCTGGAATCATATTGGATGGCCCAGATGACGCTACTGGGCCTAATTCGGATAGGGCGTAACGGGCCTTGGGTTAGCGGGCTGTAAATGTGCTATATGCGAACAGGCTGTTAACAGGCTTTACATGGGCCGGGCTGCCACCTTTTGACAAAGTCAAATGGGCTGGCCTTTTCACAGGAATGGGCCTCTGTTGGGTCATGCCACGCGTCGACGTATCATAGGCGCCTTCTGTCCAATGAGTGGATGACATCTGTCCCAACGATGAGCCGACACGTGTTTCCTCCAGCCAATGATGATTTTACACGTGGAAAATCCCCATTGGTCGGGGCTGTTAACGGGTTATCGGTTCCAAAACCCGACTCGATAGCTTAACGGCATTCCGTTACGGTGGATGCCATGTGTCGGTCACCCTTGACGAAAGCACTTCTGTGACGCGGGATTTATCGTCATGGAAGTGGACACTTCTGTGATGATAATTTTGGTAATGTCATGGAACACTTCTATGACAGCACAGGTATGACTATCTTGATTCTGTCATAAAATCGTCATGGATGTACATGCATGACAGAAAATGCGACCTACTGTGACAAACACGTATCATCACGGAAGTGTATTTTTTTGTAGTGTTGAAGATAATTCCCATGTGTCCTCGGGACCGTTTTCCTCTATATAAGAGTTTGTACAGGCTTGTCCTTTGCTACAAAAAGGGTTGGGCCATCTTGCTGCACCTTATTTACTTTTATTAGTTGTTACCTGTCACAAATTACCTTATCACAAAACTATCTGTTACCGATAATTTCAGTGCTTGCAGAGAATACCTTACTGAAAACTGCTTATCATTTCCTTCTGCTCCCCGTTGGGTTCGACACACTCGATTATCAAAAGGACTACGATAGATCCCCTATACTTGTGGGTCATCACCCCTCCCACCGCCTCCTTTTCGCCATTCAAAATCCCAAGCCGCCATAACCTCTCCGCTCCAGCCGCAAAACCCCACCCTCCTCCGTCTGCCACCTCACCGCTGCCCAACCGAAGCCTCTTCCCCAACAACATCGTCCACCGCAACAGCTCGACGTCCCTCATCCACCTCCCCGGATGAGGATCCGTCGTCAATCTCGTCGTCCCGCCAGTTCAGCCGCCCCGTCCTCCACCTCCAAGGAGCTGCTTCGACGATCGCCTCGTCTATCGCGGCTACTCCATCCCCATAGCACCGCCTTAACCTGCTCCACCGAAACCACAACATCCTCACCGACTCCTAGGACAAAGCTGAGGCTTACTCGGCGCCACCAAAGAGGTTCTACACTCATCGCATTGCACCTTCTTCGTAACTCGACCTCCCTATGCCGATGGTGCTCCATCCCGCACCCGCATGGCGCGGCTACCCCGAAGCCGGCGCCGCAGGCGACATCTCCACGGCGGCTCTCCCCCAGCGTGATGCCCCTTTGGCGGCGGCGGCCATACCAGCCGGATCTACTGCTGCTGCTGCTCCGGCTCTTGCTCGCTCGCTCGCGTTGCTGCTGCTGCTTCGGCTCTCACTCGCTCGTGCTTCTGCTGCTGCTGCTCTCCCCCTCGCTCATGCTATTGCGCTGCTCTGATTTAGCTACACTTCAGTCGACTGAATCAACTTTTGGGTCAATCAATTTTTAGGGGGTGGGGGGCTTGCGGGAGTTAAGTGATACGTCCATTTTGCATCATGCTTTTATATCAATATTTATTGCATTATGGGCTGTTATTACACATTATGTCACAATACTTATGCCTATTCTCTCTTATTTTACAAGGTTTACATGAAGAGAGAGAATGCCGGCAGCTGGAATTCTGGGCTGGAAAAGGAGCAAATATTAGAGACCTATTCTGCACAACTCCAAAAGTCCTGAAACTCCATGGAAGTCGGTTTCAGAATATATAAAAAAATTGGGCGAACAAAGCACCAGAGGGGGGTCACCCACCGTCCACGAGGGTGGGGGCGTGCCCTACCCCCTCGGTGCGCCCCCTGCCTCGTGGGCCCCCTGGCAGGCCTCCGGTGCCCATCTTCTGCTATATGAAGTCCTTCATCCGAGAAAAAATAGCAAGAAAGCTCACGGGATGAAACTCCGCCGCCACGAGGCGACACCTTGGCGGAACCAATCTAGGGCTCCTACAAAGCTGTTCTGCCAGGGAAACATCCCTCCGGGAGGGGGAAATCATCACCGTCATCATCACCATTGGTTCTCTCATCGGGAGGGGGTCAATCTCCATCAAAATCTTCACCAGCACCATCTCCTCTCAAACACTAGTTCATCTCTTGTATCCAATCTTTGTCCCAATACCTCAGATTGGTACTTGTGGGTTGCTAGTAGTGTTGATTACTCCTTGTAGTTGATGCTAGTTGGTTTAGTTGGTGGAAGATCATATGTTCAGATCCTTTATCCATATTAATACCCCTTTGATTTTGAACATGAATATGCTTTGTGAGTATTTACGTTTGTTTCTGAGGACATGGGAGAAGTCTTGCTATAAGTAGTCATGCGAATTTGGTATTCGTTCGATATTTTGATGAGATGAATGTTGTCTCTCCTCTAGTGGTGTCATGTGAATGTCGACTACATGACACTTCACCATTGTTTGGGCCTAGAGGAAGGCATTATGAAGTAATAAGTAGATGATGGGTTGCTAGAGTGATAGAATCTTAAACCCTAGTTTATGCGTTGCTTCGTAAGGGGCTGATTTGGATCAATATGTTTCATGCTATGGTTAGGTTTACCTTAATACTTCTTTTGTAGTTGTGGATGCTTGTAAGAGGGGTTAATCATAAGTGGGATGCTTGTCCAAGGAAAGGCAGTACCCAAGCACCGGTCCATCCACATATCAAATTATCAAAGTACCGAACGCGAATCATATGAGCGTGATGAAAACTAGCTTGACGATAATTCCCATGTGTCCTCGGGAGCGTTTTCCTTTATATAAAAGTTTGTCCAGGCTTGTCCTTTGCTACAAAAAGGATTGGGCCATCTTGCCGCACCTTATTTACTTTTATTACTTGTTACCGGTCACAAATTACCTTATCACAAAACTATCTGTTACCGATAATTTCAGTGCTTGCAGAGAATACCTTACTGAAAACTGCTTATCATTTCCTTCTGCTCCTCGTTGGGTTTGACACTCTTACTTATCGAAAGGACTATGATAGATCCCCTATACTTGTGGGTCATCAAGAATCTTTTCTGGCGCCATTACCGGGGAGTGAAGCGCCTTTGGTAGGTGGAATTTGGTAAGGAAAAATTTATATAGTGTGCTGAAATTTACAGTCACTTGTTACTATGGAACATAATCCTTTGAGGGGGCTTTTTCGGGGTATCTTCACCCGACCAGTAGAGCAAAGAGTTGCTCCTCGACCTACTGAACCTACTGAAAATGTTTACTTTGAAATTCCTTCGGGTATGATAGATAAACTGCTAGCTAATCCCTTCATAGGTGATGGAACATTACATCCCGGTTTGCACCTAATCTATGTGGATGAAGTTTGTGGATTATTTAAGCTTGCAGGTATGCTCGAGGATGTTATCAAGAAGAAGGTCTTCCCTTTATCTTTGAAGGGAAAGGCATTGACATGGTTTAGGCTATGTGATGATATGGGATCATGGAACTACAACCGATTGAAATTGGAATTTCATCAGAAGTTTTATCCTATGCATCTAGTTCATCATGATCGTAATTATATATATAATTTTTTGCCTCGCAAAGGAGAAAGCATCGCTCAAGCTTGGGGGAGGCTTAAGTCAATGTTATATTCATGCCCCAATCATGATCTCATAAGAGAAATTATTATTCAAAAAATTTATGCTCGGCTTTCCCTCAATAATCGCTCCATGCTCGATACTTCTTGTACTAGTTCTTTTATGATGAAGACTATTGAATTCAAATGGGATTTATTGGAAAGAATTAAACGCAACTCTGAAGATTGGGATCTCGACGAAGGTAAGGTGTCAGGTATAACACCCAAGTTTGATTGTGTTAAATCTTTTATGGATACCTATGTTTTCCATGAATTTAGCACTAAATACGGACTTGACTATGAGATAGTAGCTTCTTTCTGTGAATCCTTTGCTGCTCATGTTGATCTCCCTAAGGATAAGAGGTTTAAATATAATCCTCACATTGAAGTAAAAGTAGTTCCACCTATTAAAGCTTAAGAAAAGACTATCACTTATAATGTTGATCCTGTTGTTCCTACTGCTTATATTGAGAAACCACCTTTCCCTGTTAGAATAAAGGATCATGCTAAAGCTTCAACTGTGGTTCGTAAGAGTAATACTAGAACACCTACACCCCCTGAGCAAATTAAAGTTGGACCTAGTATTGCTATGGTTAAAGATCTCTTGGCCGATAATATCGATGGGCATGTTATTTACTTCTATGATGAAGCTGCTAGAATTGCTAGACCTGACACTAAAAATAAACATAGACCTGTTGTAGGAATGCCTGTTATTTCTGTTAAAATAGGAGATCATTGCTACCAGGCATATGTGATATGGGTGCTAGTGCAAGTTCAATACCTCATTCCTTATACAAAGAAATTATGCATGATATTGCACCTGCTGAGATAGAGGAAATTGATGTTACAATTAAGCTTGCCAATAGAGACACTATTTCACCAGTTGGGATTGTTAGAGATGTTGAAGTCTTGTGTGGGAAAGTTAAATATCCAACTGATTTTCTTGTTCTTGGTTCCCCACAAGATAACTTGTGTCCCATTATATTTGGTAGACCCTTCTTGAATACTGTTAATGCTAGGATAGATTGCAAAAAGGATGTTGTTACTATTGGTTTGGGGGATACGTCTCATGAGTTTAATTTTGCTAAATTTCGTAGACAACCCCATGACAAAGAATTGCCTAGTAAAGATGAAATTATTGGTCTTGCTTCTATTGCCGTGCCTCCTAATGATCCTTTGAAACAATATTTGCTCGACCATGAAAATGATATGTTTATGAATGAAAGAAGGGAAATAGATGAAGTATTCTTTAAATAGGGACCTATTTTGAAACACAACTTGCATGTTGAAATCCTAGGGGATCCTCCTCCACCCAAGGGTGATCCCGTGTTTGAGCTTAAACCATTACCTGATACTCTTAAATATGCTTATCTTGATGAGAAAAAGATATATCATGTTATTACTAGTGCTAACCTTTCAGAGCATGAAGAAAAGAAATTATTGAAAACTCTGAAGAAGCACATTGCTGCAATTGGATATACTCTTGATGATCTTAAGGGCATTAGTCCCGCTATATGCCAGCACAAAATAAAATTGGAGAAAGACGCTAAACCGGTTGTTGATCACCAACAACGGTTAAATCCTAAGATGAAAGAAGTGGTAAGAAAAGAAATACTAAAGCTTCTAGAGGCAGGTATAATTTATCCTGTTGCTGATAGTCAGTGGGTAAGTCAAGTCCATTGTGTCCCTAAGAAGGGAGGTATTACTGTTGTTCCTAATGATAAAGATGAATTGATCCCACAAAGAATTGTTACAGGTTATAGAATGGTAATTGATTTCCGCAAATTAAATAAAGCTACTAAAAAGGATCATTACCCTTTACCTTTTATTGATCAAATGCTAGAAAGATTATCCAAACATACACATTTTTGCTTTCTAGATGGTTATTCTGGTTTCTCCCAAATCCTTGTGTCAAAAGAGGATTAGGAAAAGACCACTTTTACTTGCCCTTTTGGTACCTTTGCTTATAGACGTATGCCTTTGGTTTATGTAATGCACCTGCTACCTTTCAAAGATGTATGACTGCTATATTCTCTAACTTTTCTGAAAAGATTGTTGAGGTTTTCATGGATGATTTTTCCGTTTATGGAACTTCTTTTGATGATTGCTTAGGCAACCTTGATCGAGTTTTGTAGAGATGTGAAGAAACTAATCTTGTCTTGATTTGGGAGAAGTGCCACTTTATGGTTAATGAAGGTATTGTAATGGGGCATAAAATCTCTGAAAGAGGTATTGAAGTTGATAAAGCTAAAGTTGATCCTATTGAAAAGATGTCGTGCCCTAAGGACATCAAAGGTAAAAGAAGTTTCCTTGGTCATGCCGGTTTTTATAGGAGGTTCATTAAAGACTTCTCTAAAATTTCCAGGCCTCTGACTAATCTCTTACAAAAAGATGTTTCTTTTGTCTTTGATGATGAATGTGTAGAATCATTTGAAATACTTAAGAAAGCCTTGAATTCTGCACCCATTGTTCAGCCTCCTCATTGGAATTTACCCTTTGAAATTATGTATGATGCTAGTGATTATGCTGTAGGGGATGTTCTAGGACAAAGAGTTGATAAGAAATTAAATGTTATCCAATATGCTAGTAAAACTCTAGACATTGCCCAAAGAAATTATGCTACTACTGAAAAAGAATTTTTAGCAGTTGTATTTTCTTGTGATTAGTTCAGTCCTTATATTGTTGATTCTGAAGTAACTGTTCACACTGATCATGCTTCTATGAAATATCTTATGGAAAAGAAAGATGCTAAACCTAGACTTATTAGATGGGTTCTCTTGCTACAAGAAATTGATCTGCATATTATTGATAGAAAGGGAGATGAGAACCTCGTTGCAGACAACTTGTCTAGGTTAGAGAATGTTCTTGATGACACACTACCTATTGATGATAGCTTTCCTGATGAACAATTAGTTGTCATAAATGCTTCTCGTATTGCTCCATGGTATGCTGATTATGCTAACTACATAGTTGCTAGATTTATACCACCTAGTTTCACATACTAGCAAAAGAAAAAGTTCTTCGATGATTTAAGACATTACTTTTGGGATGACCCACACCTTTATAAAGAAGGAGTAGATGGTGTTATTAGATGTTGTGTACCTGAGCATGAACAGGAACAGATCCTACGCAACTGTCACTCTGAGGTTTATGGAGGACACCATCTGGAGATAGAACTGCACATAAGGTATTGTAATCCGGTTTTTATTGGCCTACTCTCTTCAAAGATGCCCGTAAGTTTGTCTTGTCTTGTGATGAATGTCATAGAATTGGTAATATTAGTAGATGTCAAGAAATTCCTATGAATTATTCACTTGTTATTGAGCCATTTGATGTTTGGGGCTTCGATTATCTGGGACTGTTTCCTTCCTCTAATGGATATACACATATTTTAGTTGTTGTTGATTACGTTACTAAGTGGGTAGAAGTTATTCCAACTAGTAGTGCTGATCATAACTCCTCTATTAAGATGCTTAAAGAAGTTATTTTTCTGAGGTTTGGAGTCCCTAGATGTTTAATGACTGATGGTGGTTCACATTTTATTCATGGTGCTTTTCGTAAAATGCTTGCTAAGTATGATGTTAATCATAGAATTGCATCCCCATATCATCCACAGTCTAGTGGTCAAGTAGAATTGAGTAATAGAGAGCTTAAATTAATTTTGCAAAAGACTATTAATAGATCTAGAAAGAATTGGTCCAAGAAACTTGATGATGCATTATGGGCATATAGAACTGCATACAAAAATTCTATGGGTATGCCTCCATATAAAATGGTCTATGGAAAAGCATGTCACTTACCTCTTGAACTAGAACATAAGGCATATTGGGCCATTAAAGAGCTCAATTATGACTTCAAACTTGCCGGTGAGAAGAGACTATTTGACATTAGCTCACTTGATGAATGGAGAACCCAGGCCTATGAGAATGCCAAATTGTTTAAAGAAAAAGTTAAAAGATGGCATGACAGAAGGATACAAAAACGTGAGTTTAATGTAGGTGATTATGTATGGTTATACAACTCTCATTTAAGATTTTTTGCAGGAAAACTCCTCTCTAAATGGGAAGGTCCTTACATTATCAAGGAGGTCTATCGTCCCGGTGCCATAAAAATCAACAACTTCGAAGGCACAAATCTGAGGGTGGTGAACGGTCAAAGAATCAAACATTATATCTCAGGTAATCCTATAAATGTTGAAACTAATGTTATTGAAACTGTAACCCCAGAGGAGTATATAAGGGAAACTTTCCAGAACGTTTCAACCTCCGAAAAGGAAGAGGTATGTGGTACGGTAAGTAAACCGAGTCCAAAACAGTTCTAATAGCAATTTCTCTCCGTTTTTGAATATTTAAGAAAATGGGAAAATAGGAAGCAGTACGGGAAGGACACGAGGCATCCACGAGGGTGGAGGGCGCGCCCTACCCCCCTAGGTGTGCCCCCTACCTCGTGGGCACCTCGTGTGCTCTCTGGACTCCGTTTTCTTGTGTGAAACTTCTTTTGGTCAGTAAAAATTCATTATATAGTCTCCCGAAGGTTTTTACCATTGTACCATGCCATTATCCTCTGTTTTTATTTCGAGTTGTTTCTACCGCGGACTTAGAGCAAGATGTCATGTCAGGACTCAGACAGAGAGATCTATGTCTCACATCTCATTGCTGACCCAAAGGCCTATGGGGACCTATCTCCTTGTGGTCGAACTACAGATGATGAAGAGGATGCTCACTTGAGGATGATCAATGATTCAAGTTCGGAGGAGGAGGATGTTCCTCTACCTCAACCTGGGGATATGCACGTGAAGTTCAAGAAGTCTAGTCTCCCCAAGAGGGCTAAACTGTCTAACAACCGATCTATTCCTTCTTGTTTTCGATACAAAAGCAAAGGAGATTTATGTGACAAGATCTTGAAGCTGGAAATAGAGGTCGATGATTTAAAGGAGGAGATGGATCTTCTCAATTACAACATGAAAAGCTGAAGGCACAATTACCATCAGCAACTCCACCATCACCACCCCCGAGGAAAGAGATATAAACACATGGGTATGGGCACTCCCCTTAGCAACTGCCAAGCTTGGGGGAGGTGCCCCGGTATCGTATCACCATCACACTTCTATCTTTGCCGTTTTTCTTAGTTCGATCCTTTTGGTAATATCTTGATCTAGTAGAATAAAGTTTTAGTATGATTTAGTTTTGAGTTTTTCTTTATGATCCTTCTATGTGATCGTGTCCGTGAACTATATACAATAAAGATTAGTTTTAAGTCAAGGGCTTGATTATCTTCATATGGATCTTATGGAGAGTAATGACTTCACATATAAAGAGTATGATGAATATAAGTTGTTGAGAGTTGACAAACATAGTTTTGGTCATCGTTGCAACTAATAGGAAGTAATAAATAAAGAGAGGTTTTCACATATAAATATACTATCTTGGACATGTTTTATGATTGTGAGCACTCATTAAAATATGACATGCTAAAAGGTTGATGTTGGACAAGGAAAACAACGTAATGGGTTATGTTTTCTTATATCCGAAATAAAGTATATTGTCATGGATCATCCAACATGTTAAGCTTGCCTTTCCCCCTCATGCTAGCCAAATTCTTTGCACCAAGTAGAGATACTACTTGTGCTTCCAAATATCCTTAAACCCAGTTTTGCCATGAGAGTCCACCATATCTACCTATTCAAGTAAGTTGCCATTGTTGCATGCAATAAAAATTGCTCTCTAAATATGTACGATTTATTAGTGTGGAGAAAATAAGCTTTATACGATCTTGTGATGTGGAAGAAATAAAAGCGACGGACTTCATAATAAAGGTCCATATCACAAGTGGCAATATAAAGTGATGTTCTTTCGCATTAAGATCTTGTGCATCCAACCACAAAAACACATGACAACCACTGCTTCCCTCTGCGAAGGGCCTATCTTTTACTTTTGTCTTATACCTTATACAAGAGTCATGGTGATCTTCACCTTTCCTTTTTACATTTTATCCTTTGGCCATTACAATGTGTTGGAAAGATCCTGATATATATATAGCTAATTGGATGTAAGTTTTCATGAACTATTATTGTTGACATTACCCTTGAGGTAAAAGGCTGGAGGCAAAACTATAAGCCCCTATCTTTATCTGTGTCTGATTAAAACTTCATACCCATAAGTATTGCATGAGTGTTAGCAATTGTGAAAGACTAAATGATAGTTGAGTATGTGGACTTGCTGAAAAGCTATTATATTGACTCTTTCTGATGTTATGATAAATTGCAATTGCTTCAATGAGTGAGATTATAGTTTGTTAGTTTTCAATGAAGTTTCTGATTCATACTTGAAATTGTGAATGAATTGTTACTTTAGCACAAGAAATCATATGACAATATATATATATATATGTTGATGTTCTAAGAATGATCATGATGCCCTCATGTCCGTATTTTATTTTATCGACACCTCTATCTCTAAACATGTGGACATATTTTTCGATATCGGCTTTCGCTTGAGGACAAGCGAGGTCTAAGCTTGGGGGAGTTGATACGTCCATTTTGCATCATGCTTTTATATTGATATTTATTGCATTATGGGCTGTTATTACACATTATGTCACAATACTTATGCCTATTCTCTCTTATTTTACAAGGTTTACATGAAGAGGGAGAATGCCGGCAGTTGGAATACTGGGCTGGAAAAGGAGCAAATATTAGAGACCTATTCTGCACAACTCCAAAAGTCCTGAAACTCCACGGAAGTCAGTTGCAGAATATATAAAAAATATTGGGCGAAGAAAGCACCGGAGAGGGGTCACCCACCGTCCACGAGGGTGGGGGCGTGTCCCCTGCCTCGTGGCCCCCTTGGCAGGCCTTCGGTGCCCATCTTCTGCTATATGAAGTCTTTCGTCCGAGAAAAAATAGCAAGAAAGCTCACGTGACGAAACTCCGCCTCCGCGAGGCGAAACCTTGGCGGAACCAATCTAGGGATCCCACGGAGCTGTTCTGTCGAGGAAACATCCCTCCGGGGGGGGGGGGAATCATCACCATCGTCATCACCATCAATCCTCTCATCGGGAGGGGGGCAATCTCCATCAACATATTCACCAGCACCATCTCCTCTCAAACCCTAGTTCATCTCTTGTATCCAATCTTTGTCCCAAAACCTTAGAATGGTACCTGTGGGTTGCTAGTAGTGTTGATTACTCCTTGTACTTGATGCTAGTTGGTTTAGTTGGTGGAAGATCACATGTCCAGATCCTTTATGCATATTAGTTCCCCTCTAATTTTGAACATGGATATGCTTTGTGAGTAGTTACGTTTGTTCCTGAGGACATGGGATAAGTCTTGCTATAAGTAGTCATGTGAATTTGGTATTCGTTCGATATTTTGATGAGATGTATGTTGTCTTTCCTATAGTGGTTCATGTGAACGTCGACTACATGACACTTCACCATTGTTTGGGCCTAGAGGAAGGCATTGGGAAGTAATAAGTAGATGATGGGTTGCTAGAGTGACAGAAGCTTCAACCCTAGTTTATGCGTTGCTTCGTAAGGGGCTGATTTGGATCCATATGTTTCATGCTATGGTTAGATTTACATTAATACTTCTTTTGTAGTTGCGGATGCTTGCAAGAGGGGTTAATCATAAGTGGGATGCTTGTCCAAGGAAGGGCAGTACCCAAGCACCGGTCCACCCACATATCAAATTATCAAAGTACCGAATGCGAATCATATGAGTGTGATGAAAACTAGCTTGACGATAATTCCCATGTGTCTTCGGGAGCGTTTTCCTTTATATAAGAGATTTTCTAGGCTTGTCCTTTGCTACAAAAAGGATTGGGCCATCTTGCTGCACCTTATTTACTTTTATTACTTGTTACCCGCCACAAATTACCTTATCACAAAACTATCTATTACCGATAATTAAAGTGCTTGCGGAGAATACCTTACTGAAAACTGCTTATCATTTCCTTCTGCTCCTCGTTGGGTTCGACACTCTTACTTATCGAAAGGACTACGATAGATCCCCTATACTTGTGGGCCATCATTAGGAAGAACCACCAGCAGCGGGGAGGAGGGCTCGCCGGAGTTAAGGAAGAACCACCCGCAACGGGGAGAGGGTTCGCCGGGAGGTACCCCACTATCTATATTAGGGTTCAGGGTGGGGCGGTGGTCACCGGTGGTGGGGGCTCTCTGGTGGGGCGGTGGCATGGGAATCGCTGGAGAAAAAGCTTGGCGCGGGGAGGGGGGCTAGAGGGCTGGCCGGGGCGGCGGTGGGGAGTGGTTTTGGGGTGGCGAGGCGGTGCGGGAGCGCCTCTGGCCGTGGGCGGCCGGGGCCGGCGGTTTGGCCAGTGGTGGCTTGCGGCTCAGGGGGTGCAGGTTGATGATGAACCACGGGCCCTCCCTAAACTACATGTGAAGTGCCTCTCTACTACCATTGTGTTCAGTATCTACAGTAACATTCAGATTCCACAGTAAATTTCAGTTTTGATAGTTAAGTTCAGAGTCAATAGTTTTTACCTCATCTGTTGTAGTCCGATGGTTTTTGGTGATGTAAATTTTATATCTATCAATTTTTGGTAATGTATTTTACATCATCTATTGGAGATGCTATTAGAATCCCACTTGAGATTAACGATGTTTGTCTTGTGTTGCTTCAGCCTCGACGTCTTACGGCTCGCCGGAGCTGCTCCAACGACGGAACTATCCATCACAACAGAGCAGTGCCCTGGACCCCGTCTACAGATTCCTTAGATCTTCCTCCACACCTCCGACAGCCACCTCTACCTCAACTTCTTCAGCGACCAACCCAATGATCCTGAGGTCGACACGGCTATGGCAAAGAGGTTGTACACTTGTCGCATCACTTATTACTCTACATTCATGCCGATCCATTAGGGCTATTTTTGTTCAACGAGAAAACATAGCAATAGGAAATTTTCCTATGGCACTCTACTATTCAATTATTCATGCATTTTGTTTAAAGGAATGGAGCAAAACATCCACCTGGACCTACTTTTCAAAATCCTATGCATGAAAACAAGACCAAGTGCATTAGTGGCAGAATAACATTCTAACTATACACGCTTTCATATGGTTTCACTTTATTTTGGCCATGTTTCTTTGCATTCCTCTGCTCTTCCAATTCCTATGAACCAAACACCCAAGTTGACAGAAATCATGTGTTCACAAATGCTCTATTTACCATGTGCATTCCTATCATATTCCGGTGTTTTTCCTATCCCTGCATTTTTAGAATCATGCAAGCCAAATGAGCCCTTACAGAATTACTTCAGTTACAGGTAGGTGTCGAAGAAAACTTTGTGTGGTTTGTCCTGCTCCTGCTGTGACGTTGTCCACCTCACCTGAGCTGCTCCATCGATAGAAGCATCGACCAAACCAGACATCATGACTCCTGACTGTCTTTCGCCGCCTCAGATCTCCTTCCCTACTGCCGGCACCCACCGCAATGGCATCTCCATCATCGACTCAGCAGATGAACCTGAGGAGTATATGGGTCCACAAGAGAGGTCGCACTTGTTTCTGCTTATGTTATGCATTACATAATATTACCTCCTACTTTATCATCCTGTTCACCTCTTAGACTCCAAGTCAGGTCCAAATTGATGTTCAAACTTGAGTTCTAAATTAGTTGTGGGGCACATATAGAGGCAGCAATGAATAGTATCTCTGTCTAATATCTGGTTCACCTAGGGTATGCCTATGTTGTTCATCTTGGGTGGGAAACAAATAGTAAAGCAATCATCATCTATTTTTTTATTAAATTAAAGAAATCATCATCCTGCTATCATTTTTTATCCATCCACTGGTTGTTGCCATTACTCTAGATTTCTGCATGCTCTCCTTACATAATCTCACTATATTTTTTGTATGCATGTCAGATATTGTACATAGTCATGCTGAACATGTAGAGAAAAAGAGAAGAGTTTTGCACGGCAATACAATGTCATGCCGACATCGCTCCATGGTGGGTTCAATGGCAACCCCTCCCCTCCCCCTCTCCAGATTGTAATCCAAAGGAAGATATCTGTTCTGAAGCGGATTCAGATGCAGCTGACCACTCCTATTTACCCCCCAAGGTGTTTGCTCTAACTTGGCATGATGATGTTAGTCATATCATGCACATGTTGCCTAACAGTGCCTACTTTTGACATCATGTATGTCATCTGCTTAGTTCAAACATGTTCTGTTCAGTTTCAATACCATATATGGGAATTATGCAGTCTCATGTCTTTTAGCCAGCCATAATATATGTGAAATGTGCAATGCCATCTTGTTTAACCAGGCATCATATATTTGAATGATATCTTGCCCATCCTTTTCTTCATTACATTTCCATTTGTCAAAAATGTTTGTACGTTAAACTACTCTTCCTGTGAATCGGCCATTTGAGTGGGTGATGGCAAAATCTGGAGTGAAAACATGGCCTTCAGAGCAGACAATGATACCTGTCGAAGCAGATCTCTTGCTGGGTCCCGATAGCTCCTCAGAGATGGATTCAGAGACAGATGACCAACCCTATTCCCCCACCGAGGAGATTTTCCCGCCGACCTCAAAATTTTGTGACACTGAACTCCCCGTGTGGCCTGTTGGGTGATTCGGCTAAGCAACTAGCGAGTAGTACTAGTAAACTCTGCATATTAGTTTTGACCGAAGTCAAACTTCCTAAAGTTTGACCAAGTTTATAGAAAAATATAAACATTTACCATAACAGATATGTATGATGTGAAAGTACATTCAATAATGGATCTAATGGTATTTATTTGTTATTGTATATGTTAATATTTTTTGTTATAAACTTTCTGAGAGTTTACAAAACTTGACTTTGACCAATGCTAATACGCGGACTTAAATAAAAACGGAGGGTGTACACATTTGTTTTCTTAGTATGTAGTGAATTAATCATTTGTTGAAATTGTGAAATAAATATATTAGGCTACTGACTTCGAATGTAATGGTCTATACAATTCAATAATTACAATCATTGTTGAATTCCAAGATGTATACGAGGTCTATAGTTGTAGCGACCAGACCTCAAACGGTCCAATCTCTGTGCTCAGGTGTCATCCCTAGATCAGTAATGCTAACACCACCCAGTACTTGAAGGATTTAAAACAGAGTAGAAATCACACAATTATTACATCGAGTGTCTCAAAAGAGAACTTATTACAATAAATATGGCTTAAGGCCATCTAATAACGATAACATCGGAAGGCTTGGAAGATAAGTGAGTCCATCAACTCCAACGGCATCACTGAGTATAGAACCATGACCTAAAAGGCACCTTACTCATCGTCTGAAAAGTCTGCAACATGAACGTTGCAGCCCGAAACGGGTCAGCACATGGAATATGCTGGCAATGTAACACATAGAGAGCAATAAAAGAATAAGGCTATTCTACATGCATATTTGGCTGGTGGAAAGCTCTATGGTTACAGTTTTGCGTAAAGCCAATTTTTCCCTACAGCAAAGGAATAAATTTTATTTAACTATCATGGTAGTTGTTAAACATTGAGAATGGTTGACAGCATTCTCAATCCCAATTAAGCATCATCATTAAAACCCAACAAAATTAATTAGAGTAACATGATGAGATTCACATGATAATCCAGGTACTAGATACTCAAGATGTCCATAACCAGGGACACGCCTAATCATGATTAGTTTATACACTCTGCAGAGGTTTGCACACTTTTCCCCACAAGACTCGATGTCCTCCGTTAGGATTCTCGCACTGCATGGTGTTTGAGAAATGGATGACCGAGACATAGTCTTTCAGAAGCGCTAGCACCTTACGAACGGGTAGACCGTACGAACCTACATCCCCTACATCTGCTAGTCTACCACTGTAAGAGTTCGCACGACTTAGTCAACTATGCTAGAGCCCAGAGTAGCATGTGGCTGCACACGGAAGTTTCTAGTATGAATAATCTCATGATCCCTTTGAGCCTGGGTGGCGGTCCAAAAGAAAACAGGCAATCGCTGGAATAACCAGGTGCCTCAATCCACCCAGATGTGTATTTAAGTTGCCACCTTAGATAAACCATTTAAAATATCATTCTCACATTTGTCATGGATTTCACTCACCCAATCCACGTCTACTAGCTTAGCATGGCATAAAAGCAAACGTAGAAGTAACTCCCAAAGGTTTGATAATAACAGGTAATAGGTACTACCTCAACTACTTCCCAAACCCACAATTTAATTAGATCCTAATCATGCAATGTGTGAGGATTGATCTAATGCAATAAAAACTGGGTAATAGGAGGTATGATCAAAGTGTTACTTGCCTTGTTGATGATCCGTGAAACCTAGCGATTCGAAGTAGCAAGCGGCGCACTCCGGATACTCAACTAATGCACAGGTAAAACTCAAATGAGAGATCTAACCAGAAAGTTCAACTTAAGAACTCCGGTTGGCAAAAAGAACCAAATCGAACGAAGAAACGAAAGACAACCGGCAAAAGAAATAAGCTCCATTTACTAATCTGAATCTAGGTCAAATTTTACTGAGGCAAAACTTGTTTAAGGTGGTTAAATGGAAAGAGGGTTTCGAGACGAAACTCCAGGTGCTTGAATAGCCTTATTCTGATAAACGAGCGAAAAGTTAAACTAAAATGAACATCGGATCAGAAATCGCGATCGGAAAAATCGCGGATTTAATCCGAGAAAAAGAAAATGACGAACAGGTTAACGAACGTTCGTTAACTGGAACTAAACGATGAACGCGTTCAGTAAAATGAACGAACGAGCGAACGCTCACTAAATAAATAAACCGGAGAAAAACCGATCTATTTAAAAAAACGAAAACTAGGGTTTTCTAAAAAAAGAACCGAAACGGTTTTTTCTCAGAAAACCGGCGGCGGCGGCTACCTCAGCTCGGGGCTCCGGCGGGGCTCCGGGTGGCGGCAGGCGGCGGCTACGGCGGTGGCATGCGGTGGCGGCTGCGGCGACGCGGGGCGGCGGCTGCGGCGGCGCGGGCGGCGTGGGGAGGCGGCGGCGGTGTGGGGCTCCAGGGGGCTCCGGCGGGTTATAAAGGGGGGCGGTCAACTTGGGGAAGGGGGTGGCCTCGGGAGGCGTGTCCTCCCCGGACTCGGCGGCGGCGGCTGGGCCGGCCTGGCTCGGCTGGGCCCTTGGCCCAGTCGGGCGCGGGGTCTCTTTTTAAAAAAAAAAACAATAACGTTGCGACTAAAAAAATTCTAAAGAAATAAATAAAAATCTAAAAATGCCAAAACAAATTTTCACCGTCTAAAAAGAATATTTAGAACAGGATGAACATTTTCTTGGCCCTAAATGCAATTTTTTAAAACGTGCATTTTTTCCTAAATTCAAATAAAATAGCGAATAAAACCTTTTTTTTTAAACAATAACGTTGCAACTAAAAAAATTCTAAAGAAATAAATAAAAATCTAAAAATGCCAAAACAAATTTTCACCGTCTAAAAAGAATATTTAGAACAGGATGAACATTTTCTTGGCCCTAAATGCAATTTTTGAAAACGTGCATTTTTTCCTAAATTCAAATAAAATAGCGAACAAAACCAAAATAAAATCTTATTTGATTTTTTTATTAAATCCTCAATATTTCTTTATTTTGGGAAAGTCATTTTATTCCCTCTCTCATAATTTTTTAATAGAAATAATTGAAGATAAAATAAATCAAATCAAATGATCCTATTTTCAAAATTTGAGAGAAGCCAAATATGAAAATAACGAAATCCCCAACTCTCTCCGAGGGTCCTTGAGTTGCGTAGAATTTCTAGGATCAACCAAAATGCAATAAAATATGATATGCAATGATGATCTTGTGTATAACATTCTAAATTGAAAATTTGGGATGTTACAAACCTACTCCCCTCAAGATGAATCTCGCCCTCGAGATTCGGGTTGGCTAGAAAATAGGTGAGGGTGGTCCTTCAACAGATCTTCCTCTCGTTCCCAGGTGGCTTCATCCTCCGTGTGGTGGCTCCACTGAACTTTGCAAAACTTAATAACCTTGCCGCGGGTGACTCGACTGGCATACTCCAGAATTTGGCTGGTTTCTCCTCGTAGGTCAAATCACTGTCCAACTGAATCGCTTCCGGCAGCATTGTATCTCTCAGCGGTATATCAGCCATCTCCGCGTGGCACTTCTTCAACTGGGATACGTGGAACACATCGTGAACTCCTGACAATCCTTCGGGCAATTCCAACTTGTAGGCTACTTCTCCCATACGTTCCAAAACTTTGTATGCTCCTACAAAACGTGGCGCTAAGTTTCCCTTAACTCCAAAGCGCTTAACTCCTCGAAGTGGAGATACTCGAAGATAAACTCGGTCTCCGACTTCGTAAACTGTCTCCTTGCGTTTAGAATCTGCGTAGCTCTTCTGCCTGGACTGGGCTACCTTGAGCCTATCGCGAATCAATTTTACTTTCTATTCAGACTCCTTAATCAGATCTGGTCCAAACAACTGATGGTCTCCAACTTCATCCCACGACAACGGGGTCCTGCACCTCCTTCCGTACAAGGCTTCGAAAGGGGCCATCTTCAAACTGGATTGATAACTGTTGTTATAGGAGAACTCTGCGTATGGCAAATTGTCATCCCAACTAGATCCGTAATCTAGCGCACAAGCTCTTAGCATATCCTCCAAAATCTGATTGACTCTCTCGGTCTGTCCATCTGTCTGCGGATGGAAAGCTGTACTGAACTCTAGTCTGGTACCCAAAGTTTCATGCAACTGATTCCAGAACTTTGAGGTAAACTGGGTTCCTCTGTTTGATACAATGCGCCTTGGAACTCCATGCAGACATACGATTCTGGTCATGTATATCTTTGCTAAGTTGGCACTAGTATAGGTAGTCTTCACTGGAATGAAATGAGCTACCTTTGTCAAATGATCGACTACAACCCAAATCGAGTCATAGCCTGAACGAGTTCTGGGCAATCCTGTAATAAAATCCATGCCTAGCTTATCCCACTTCCATTCGGGTATCGGCAATGGTTGTAGCAATCCTGCTGGCTTCTGATGCTCTGCCTTTACTCTCTGACATACATCACAAACTGCTACATATTCCGCAATATCCTTCTTCATTCCGGTCCACCAGAACGTATCCTTCAAATCCAAATACATCTTGGTATTTCCTGGGTGAATCGAATATGGTGAATCATGGGCCTCTTGCAGAATCAACTTCTTGATCTTCGGGTCGTTAGGCACATAAACACGATCCTCAAACCATAAGGTATCATGCTCATCCTCACAAAATCCCTTAGCTTTTCCTTTGCTCATTTTCTCCTTAATAGAAGTGATCTCCTTATCAGCCTTTTGAGCTTCTCTGATCTTATCCATCAAAGTAGACTGAATCTCCAATGCTGCTACATAGCCTCTCGGCACTATCTCTAAACATAGTTCACGAAGATTTTCAGCTAACTCCCTTGGTAAATCTCCCGACATTAGAGTGTTGACATGGATTTTACGGCTCAACGTGTCAGCTACTACATTAGCCTTTCCAGGGTGATAATGCAATCTCATATCATAATCCTTGATGAGCTCCAACCATCTCCTTTGCCTGAGATTCAACTCCTTCTGCGTGAAAATATACTTCAGGCTCTTGTGATCCGTGTACACCTCACAATGATTTCCAATGAGAAAGTGTCTCTAGGTTTTCAATGTATGCACTACGGCTGCTAACTCCAAATCATGCGTAGCATAATTCAACTCATGAGGCTTAAGCTGTCATGAGGTATATGAAAAAACTCTTCCTTCCTGCATAAGCACTGCTCCAAGTCCTCGACGTGAAGCGTCGCAATACACCTCATAATCCTTGGTCTGATCTGGCAAAATCAACACTGGTGATGTAACCAAGCGTTTCTTCAACTCCTGGAAACTAGCCTCACATTCCTCAGTCCATATGAACTTGGTATCCTTCTTCAACAACTCCGTCATAGGCTTTGCAATCTTCGAGAAATTTTCGATGAATCTCCGGTCCTACGAGTCCAAGAAAACTCCGGATCTCTCCAATTGTTGTTGGGGCTTCCCAATTTGTCACAGTATCAACTTTGGTGGGATCTACTGCTATACCTTCTCCAGATATAACGTGTTCGAGGAATCCAACTTCCTTCAACCAAAACTCACATTTGCTAAACTTGGCATATAACTGATGTTCTCTGAGCTTACCAAGTACCAAACGCAAATGCTCCTTATGCTCCTCTTCATCCTTCGAGTAAACTAGGATATCATCAATGAACACTACGACGAACTTATCCAAAAACTCCATAAACACTTTGTTCATCATGTTCATAAAATATGCAGGTGCGTTAGTCAAACCAAATAACATAATGGTATACTCATATAGCCCATACCTGGTGGTAAAAGCCGTCTTAGGTATATCCTGTTCTCAAATCTTCAACTGATAGTATCCCGATCGTAGATCGATCTTGGAAAATACCTTAGCTCCTTGCAATCGATCAAACAGATCATTGATCATCAGTAGTGGGTACTTGTTCTTGACGGTTACTTCATTCAATCCTCGATAATCAACAACCATCCTTAATGATCCATCCTTCTTCTCCACTAGAAGTACTGGCGATCACCAAGGTGAAGAACTTGGGCGAATATAACCTTTATCTAGTACCTCCTTAATCTGCTTCTTAATCTCTTCCAAATCCTTTGCGGGCATCCCATATGGTCTCTTAGATATTGGCCCTATGCCTGTCAAAAGCTCAATCAAAAACACAATATCTCTATCCGGTGGCATGCCTGGCAACTCTTCTGGAAAATACATCAGGAAAATCCTTCACTACTGGTACTTCCTCCTACACAACTCCTGTTAGGCTATTTACTTGAGTCCTTTTCGGCACATGCCGGGATACATACTTGATCATTCTCCCTTCTGGGGTGGTAAGCAAAATTGACTTACTGGCACATTCAATGTTCCCTTCATACTTCGATAACCAATCCATGCCTAATATCACATCTAATCCTTGAGATTCCAATACTATTCGGTCTGAGGGAAATACGTAGTTACCAATCCTTAATGGTAACCGATCACACCATAGATGTAACATCCCAATTTTCAATTTGGATGTTTATAAATAGGTCATTCATATGCATCCATGATTTATGCATTTTTGCCTCCATTTGTTTTATTTGATTTTTGATCCAAGGAACTTTGAGCAACTCAAGGACCAAAAGAGAGAGTTGGAAGTTTCCCTAAAAACCAATTTTGAATTTTTCGAAGTTGGGAGTTTGGATCCAATTTGATTTCACCAAAATTAATTTCCATTATATCAAAAATAAAATAAAGAGAGAAGATAAAATGACTTCTTCAAAATCGGAAAAGAAAATATTGGAAATTGAATTTGGAACCAAAATATATTTGTTGGGTTTTATTTGCACTATATTTTATTAGTTCAGCAAAAATGTTTATTTTTTTACTTGCATTTTAGGCCAGATAAAAGTTCACTAGGTCATATATAAGACCATATAACTATGCGAATTTTCTGGGATTTTTTAGGCTAATTTTGTTATTTGTATTTTTAGGTGTTGCTTTTTTTGTAAAAAAACATTTATAAAAAAACGCCAGCCTGACCAGCCGGCCCAGCTAGCGCCCGCACATGCCATGGCCCAGGAGCAGCCAGCGAGGCAGCAATGCCGAGCGAGGCCAGTGCCCACGCAAAAAAAGGGGCGAGCGCTCATGTCCTACTTCCTTTGCTCGCTTGTCCGTTCATTTCCTGTAATCCTTTTCCCACGTTGACTTCCATCTGGCGACTGGGTCCCGCGCACCTCTTCTTCTTCCTCCCACGAAACAACAGAAATGTATGCGTACATGGCTTCCGAAGCCCTTTCGATTCCAATTGCTGGAAATCAATTCTCCAGCCCACTTCACGTCCAAGGAAGATGTCCTATAAATAGCCACGACTCTCCTCGACTGATTCAGTCGAAAATCTCTCGCCAAAACTACCTGTAGACGACGCACTCGACGTTCCAATCTCACCTCAGAAGTTGCAGTTCATCACAAGTTTCCGATGCCGGTGAGCCATCCCGAGCCATATCCTTTTGGGTTCCGACTTCTCTCGATCTCGACAATCTTTTTGACAAGGTCTTTTGATCCCTCTCCATCTACAGAGGCCATACCGACCACGTTGTCTTCACCGGAGCACCTGGAGTTCACGAGTTTCATCGCTTGGTTTTGTCGCCGTTCGTCGTCACCGATCTTCACCGACTCCACCACCGGACGAGCCACTCTCCACCGCATCTCCTAGACACCTCTGCCGTCGCCGACGGTCGCCGGATCCGCCGCCATCACCACGCAAGAGCCTGCCCCAAACCTCTCGTTCTTCTCTCTAAGTTGAACGAGCATCCGTTCGCTTCAGTTAGAAAAAAACGTTTCGGTTTTTCTAAATTAGATCGGTTTTCTGCGGCTTAGATCAAACCGGATACTATTTTTTTAGCCACCACGAACAGTTTATCTATGGATCAGCCATCCGTTGGCAGCAAACATGCGCAGCCAATCACAGCACGCCACGTGGCAGCTCATATTGAATCCCGTAATTGATTTCCAGAAAAATGCCCAATCTTCAGAAATTCATATCTTTTAATCTATAGATCCGTTTTAGTTGATTCTTTTTTCTACGGTTTCATAGAAATATCCTCTATCCACAGAACCAAACAAAAAATATTTTTGAAAATTTTGAATTTTGAATTCAAACAGATCTGAATTCAAACTTCATTAGGCCGTAACTCGAGTTTCGTAACTCCGTTTTAGGTGATTCTTTTTGCAAATCGAAGCTCGTGACGTGTACTTTATGTTAGAACCAAACATACATATTTTTGCTACTGTAAAAGTTATGTTATGTACAGAAACTTTATTTGGATGTTTTGGAGTTTTTCGAAGTCTTTCATTTGTTTTCTTTTTGGATCTTTGCTTGTATGCTTATGTATGTTATTGCTTGCTTACGCTAGATCATCCCGAGTGTGAAGCTTGCTACTATGAATCTTTACAGTTCAACAAACGTCAGCAAGGCAAGTTCACACTTTGATCACATTTTTCAATACCCAGTTTTTACTATGCATTAGTTTCACCCTCAAAGATTGCATGAGTAGGATTGGGAACATGTGGTTATGCTATGTAGTTCATGTGGTAGGAACCTATGACCTTTGATCACCCCGGGAATATTTGTTATATCATATCTTGCTTATCCATGCTCGTAGACGGGGATTGGTATGTGTGATCCATGCAAGTTGCGAGAGATAATAATTTTGGGACAACATATGGTGGCAACTTTAATACACATCTGAGTGGATTGTTTGGGGCACCTGGAGTAACCAGTGCTTGCCCAAGGGGAATCCCGGAGTACCCGTGTGATTACCCTAGGTCCGCCACCCAGCCTCAAGGGGATCATAAGATATTTCATGCCTAGAAACTTCCGTGTGCAGCCACAAGCCATTATGGGCTCTGGCATAGTTGAGTAAGTTGTGTGACCTCTTTCTGTGGTAGACTAGCTGATGTAGGGGAAAGTAGGTGTACCGGTCTACCCGGGGTTAAGGGGAAACGCTTCTGAAAGGCTATGTCTCGATCTTCCGATCATGGAGGTGGTCGAGTCTTGTGGGGAAAAGTGCGCAAACCTCTGCAGAGTGTACAATCTAATCATGATTAGTCGTGTCCCCGGTTACGGACATCTTGAGTATCTAGAAGTGAATTATTGGTTGATCTCATCACTCTTTTTAATGAAATTATTGGGTTACTAATAACTTGGGAATTTTTGGGATTGAGTTGGAGGAACCTTCTCAATAATGGCATTTTAACTTAGTAGAAATAAAAAAAGTTTATTCCTTTGTTGTAGGATAAAATCAGCTGTATGCAAAATTGAACTTAGAGCCTCCACCAGCTAAATTTGTATATAGAGATAGTCTTTTCATTTATTATTATTCTATGATGTGAAATTGCCAGCATATTCCATGTGCTGACCTACACGGCTGCAACGTCTCATGTTGCAGACTTTTCCGATGAAGATTAAAGGTGCGATAGGTCGTTGTTCTGCACTCAGTTTGTCGTGGAGTTGGATGGACTCATTTACCTTTGAAGCTTCCACAGTTATTTTTATTTTAGATGGCCGTTGGCCATATTATTGTAATAAATACTCTTTTGAGAACTTCGATGTAATAAAGTGTGATTGAACTCTGTTATAATTCCTCGAGTACTGTGTGTGTTAGCATACCGATCCAGGGATGACACTTAAGCACAGAGACTTCGATCCATTTTGGGTCGGGTCGCTACAAGATGGTATCAGAGCACACGCTGACTATAGGACGCGACCACTAGGAAATGGAAAGTCGTAGGAAGAAAACTCTATTTTACGACTTCCTTAAATATCCGTTGGTCTATACTCTTCTCTATTCATTTCTATCTCTTCTCCACTTCAATAAAATAGTTGTTGAACCCCATCACCAAGTTGCTCAGCCCAATAAGACCATGACCTATGAAGACATCATTGATGACGAAGAAGAAGAAGCTAGAGTTGACTTTGATTTGAGAAGATTTAGTTCAGACCGCCACTACCAAGTTGAGTCCAACAAATGATTGCGGTAGTATGAAGAGATCATATCTCTTGTGGATATGACCTTACCTGTAGGTTTTTGCTTGTGTGGTGTGATCTGTGTGAATTGCTTGATTTGAAGTTTTCTTGCTATCATAAGCATCTGGGTAGTGATTTCCCTCATTAGGCCCTTATTATATTCTAATTTCTCATCCACTCTAAACCTAACAGATGCCTCCGAGACGTCACACGGAATTCCCACCGGAACTTACCCAGTTGTTCCAGAACCAGAATGCCCTCATGCAGCTACTCATCCAGAATTAGAACCAGAACAACAACAACCCACCGCCACCACCCCTGGTCGATAACCTTACCGGTTTCCTGAGGTTGAACCCACCAGTGTTCTCTAGCAGCACGGAGCCGATCGTTGCAGATGACTCGCTTCGCAAGATCGGAAGAGAGCTGACCACCGCGGGATGCACTGACGCTGAGAAGGTGCGCTTTGCCGCACATCAACTAGATGGACCAGCAGCCTCGTGGTGGGAGAATTACACCACCACATTCCCCATAGCCAATGTGACTTGGGATCAGTTCCAGCAGGCGTTCCGTACCGCACATGTTTCTGCCGGAGCTATGAGTCTGAAGAAGCATGAGTTCCACAACTTACACCAAGGAAATCGTTCTGTTGGTGATTATGTGGAGGAATTCAGCAAGTTATCCAGCTATGCTCCTGGAGACGTGGCTGATGATGCCGCTAAGTAGGAGAAATTTTTGGAGGGACTAAACGATGATCTGGGACTTCAGTTGACTGTGGCTACCTTTAACAATTATCAAGAGTTGGTCGACAAGGCTCTCATTCTGGAAGGCAAGCAGCAGCAGGTGGAGAATCGCAAGAGAAAGTATGGACAGGGAAAGTACAACTCTGGAGTTCAGCAGAAGCCCCTCTATACCCCGTACTCGGGAAATAATGGACCAGGATCTAGCAAGTATAGTGGAAACACTCACCATAACCATGGAGGACATTCACATCATGGAGGGAATGGACACAACCATAATGGCCATAGGAATGGCAATGGGAACGGAGGAAACAACAATCAGCATCAGTCCAACCCCGCTACACTGGCAAAGAAGGATCTGAGCCACATTACCTGCTTCAAGTGCGGGAAGACCGGACACTACGCCACCGAGTGTCCCGAGGCGAAGAACGGGAATGGAAATGGAAGCTCTGGAAAGAAGCCCAATCCTTTCACCAGAGGTCAGGTGAACCATGTCAATGTGGAGGAAGTTTATGACCAGCCTGACGCCGTTGTTGGTAAGTTCTTTATTAATTCATTTACATCCCTTGTTCTTTTTGACATTGGTGCATCACATTCATTCATATCAAGGGGGTTTGTGGATAAGTTTAAGTTGCCGACCGTAGCCCTTAAGTCACCTATGTTAGTGAGTTCCCCAGGAGCAGAGTATATGGCTAGTCGGGGATGTTTTCAGTCGCCATTGACCATAGGGAGACACATTTTCCCCACAGACCTCATCGTCCTAGAATCACAAGGATTGGACATAATTCTAGGCATGGACTGGCTATCCAAGTATGAAGGGAATATTGATTGTGCCCGTAAGTCGATTCTTCTCACCACTCCAGAGGGGAAACGGATCAAGTATGTGTCGAGGCATACACCAAGAAGGACTCAAGTGAATTCTCTTTCGGGAGTTGTTCAGGAGGAAGTACCAGTTGTGAAGGATTATCCCGATGTATTCCCCGAGGAATTGCCCGGCATGCCACCGAATCGGGACATAGAGTTTTTGATTGAATTGTTACCAGGCACCGGACCAATATCCAAGAGACCGTACCGGATGCCCGCAAATGATCTGGAGGAAATTAAGAAGCAGATTAAGGAATTATTGGAGAAAGGTTATATTCAACTGAGTTCATCACCTTGGGGAGCCCCAGTGCTTCTAGTTGAGAAGAAGGATGGATCCTTGAGAATGGTTGTAGATTATCGTGCGTTGAATGAGGTGACAAATCAAGAACAAGTACCCTTTGCCGATGATCAATGATTTGTTTGACCAGCTACAAGGAGCAAAAGTTTTCTCAAAGATCGATCTTCGATCAGGATATCACCAGCTGAAAATTCGAGAACAAGATATACCCAAGACAGGCTTTACCACGAGATATGGACTTTATGAGTACACAGTCATGTCTTTTCGTTTGACTAATGCTCCTGCCTATTTTATGAGTATGATGAATAAGGTATTCATGGAGTTCTTGGATAAATTTGTTGTGGTATTCATTGATGACATATTGATTTACTCGAAGAATGAAGAAGAACACAAGGAACATTTGCGCTTGGTTCTTGAGAAGCTCAGGGAACATTAGTTATATGCAAAGTTCAGCAAGTGCGAATTCTGGTTGAATGAAGTTGGATTTCTCGGACATGTTATATCAGGAGAAGGAATAGCAGTAGACCCCTCAAAGGTTGAAGCCGTCAATGAATGGAAGGCACCCATCTCAGTCGGAGAGATTCACAGTTTTCTTGGACTCGCAGGATATTATCGGAGGTTTATTGAGAATTTCTCCAAGATCGCGAAGCCCATGATAGAGTTATTGAAGAAAGACACTAAGTTTGTTTGGACCGGCGAATGTGAGGCTAGTTTCCAGGAGCTGAAGAAACGTTTGGTCACAGCCCTAGTGCTAATTCTTCCGAATATACGCAAGAATTTCCAAGTATATTGCGACGCTTCTCGTCAGGGACTTGGAGGTGTTCTTATGCAAGAAGAAAGAGTTGTTTCATATGCCTCACGTCAGCTTCGACCTCATGAGCGGAATTATGCCACACATGATTTGGAGTTAGCAGTCGTAGTGCACGCACTCAAGACTTGGAGACATTTTCTTATCGGAAATTGTTGTGATGTTTACACGGATCATAAGAGTTTGAAATACATCTTCACGTAGAAGGAGTTGAACCATAGGCAGAGAAGATGGTTGGAGCTCATAAAGGATTATGATATGAAATTGCACTATCACCCAGGAAAGGCCAATGTTGTGGCGGATGCATTGAGCCGCAAGAGCTACGTCAATACCCTCAGAGCAGGAGGATTACCTCAGGAGTTAATTGATGATCTCAGAGATCTTCGATTGGAGATAGTACCACGAGGTATTGTTGCCGCAATGGAAATTCAATCCACTTTGTTGGGAAAGATCCGAGAAGCCCAGAAGTTAGACAAAGGTATTGCGGAGATAAAGGGAAGGATGAACCAAGGAAAGGCAGAAGGATTTCGTGAGGATGAACATGGAACCTTATGGTTTGAGCAGCGTATTTACGTGCCAAATGACCCAAAGATCAGGAAATTGATTCTTCAGGAGGCTCATGATTCGCCTTATTCAATACACCCGGGCAACACCAAGATATATTTGGACTTGAAGGAAAGTTTCTGTTGGACAGGTATGAAAAAGGATATTGCTGAGTATGTCGCAGTATGTGACGTATGTCAGAGGGTTAAGGCAGAGCACCAGAAACCAGCAGGATTACTTCAGCCTTTGCCAATACCAGATTGGAAGTGGGACAAGCTTGGCATGGACTTCATTATAGGATTACCCAGGACCCGATCAGGCTATGATTCTATTTGGGTAGTGGTTGATTGCTTGACTAAGGTAGGTCACTTCATCCCCGTGAAAACCACATATACAAGTGCTAAGTTGGCCAAGATATACATGACCAGGATCGTATGTCTGCATGGAGTTCCGAGGACCATTGTATCAGATAGAGGAACACAATTTACCTCAAAGTTTTGGCATCAGTTACATGAAACTTTGGGTACCAGGCTGGAGTTCAGTACAGCTTTTCATCCGCAGACAGATGGGCAGACCGAGAGAGTCAATCAGATTCTGGAGGACATGTTGAGATCTTGTGCGCTAGATTATGGATCTAGTTGGGATGATAATTTGCCTTACGCAGAATTCTCATATAACAACAAATATCAAGCTAGTTTGAAAATGGCCCATTTCGAAGCTTTGTACGGAAGGAAGTGCAGGACACCATTGATGTGGGATGAAGTTGGATACCGTAAATTATTCGGACCAGATTTAATTAGAGATTCAGAGGAGAAAGTCAAGCTGACCCGCGACAGACTCAAGGTAGCCCAATCCAGACAGAAGAGTTATGCTGATACTAAACGCAAGGAGGTAACCTATGAAGTTGGAGATAGAGCATATCTGCGTGTGTCGCCACTTCGAGGAGTAAAACGATTTGGAGTCAAAGGAAAGTTAGCACCACGGTTTGTGGGGCCGTACAGAGTTTTAGAACGCATGGGTGAAGTTGCCTACAAGTTGGAATTACTAGAAGCCTTGTCAGGAGTTCATGATGTGTTTCATGTTTCCCAGTTGAAGAAGTGCCATGCAGAGATGGCCGATATTCCTTTGAGAGATACAGTGCCACTGGAGGCCATACAGTTGGATGGTGATCTGACCTATGAGGAGAAGCCCATCAAGATTCTCGAAACTGCAAGCAGGGTTACCCGCAGCAAGGTCATCAAGTTTTGCAAGGTTCAATGTAGTCATCATACCGAAGAAGAAGCCACCTGGGAACGAGAAGAAGATCTCCGACAGGACCACCCACACCTTTTTCCTAGCCAACCTGAATCTCGAGGGCGAGATTCATCTTAAGGGGGATAGGTTTGTAACATCCCAATTTTCAATTTGGATGTTTATAAATAGGTCATTCATATGCATCCATGATTTATGCATTTTTGCCTCCATTTGTTTTATTTGATTTTTGATCCAAGGAACTTTGAGCAACTCAAGGACCAAAAGAGAGAGTTGGAAGTTTCCCTAAAAACCAATTTTGAATTTTTCGAAGTTGGGAGTTTGGATCCAATTTGGTTTCACCAAAATTTATTTCCATTATATCAAAAAATAAAATAAAGAGAGAAGATAAAATTACTTCTTCAAAATCGGAAAAGAAAATATTGGAAATTGAATTTGGAACCAAAATATATTTGTTGGGTTTTATTTGCACTTTATTTTATTAGTTTAGCAAAAATGTTTTTTTACTTGCATTTTAGGCCAGATAAAAGTTCACTAGGTCATATATAAGACCATATAACTATGTGAATTTTCTGGGATTTTTTAGGCTAATTTTTTTTATTTGTGTTTTTAGGTGTTGCTTTGTTTTTGTAAAACAACATTTATAAAAAAACGCCAGCCAGGCCAGCCGGCCTAGCTAGTGCCCGCACATGCCATGGCCCAGGAGCAGCCAGCGAGGCAGCGATGCCGAGCGAGGCCAGCGCCCACGCAAAAAAAGGGGCAAGCGCTCACGTCCTACTCCCTTTGCTCGCTCGTCCGTTCGTTTCCTGTAAACCTTTTCCCACGTTGACTTCCATCTGGTGACTGGGTCCCGCACACCTCTTCTTCTTCCTCCCACGAAACAACAGAAACGTATGCATACATGGCTTCTGAAGCCCTTTCATTTCCAATTCCTGGAAATCAATTCTCCAGCCCACTTCACGTCCAAGGAAGATGTCCTATAAATAGCCACGACTCTCCTCGACTGATTCAGTCGAAAATCTCTCGCCAAAACTACCTGTAGACGACGCACTCGACGTTCCAATCTCGCCTTAGAAGCTGCAGTTCATCGCAAGTTTCCGACGCCGGTGAGCCATCCCGGGCCATATCCTTTTGGGTTCCGACTTCTCTCGATCTCCACAATCTTTTTGACAAGGTCTTTTGATCCCTCTCCATCTACAGAGGCCATATCGACCACGTTGTCTTCACCGGAGCACCCGGAGTTCACGAGTTTCATCGCTTGGTTTTGTCGCCGTTCGTCGTCACCGATCTTCACCGACTCCACCACCGGACGAGCCACTCTCCACCGCATCTCCTAGACACCTCCGCCGTTGCTGACGATCGCCAGACCCGCCGCCATCACCACGCAAGAGCCTGCCCCAAACCTCTCGTTCTTCTCTGTAAGTTGAACGAGCATCCGTTCGCTTCAGTTAGAAAAAAAACATTTCGGTTTTTCTAAATTAGATCGGTTAGATCAGTTTTCTGTGGCTTAGATCAAACCGGATACTATTTTTTTTAGCCAACACGAACAGTTTATCTATGGATCAGCCATCCGCTGGCAGCAAACATGCGCAGCCAATCACAGCATGCCACGTGGCAGCCCATATTGAATCCCGTAATTGATTTCCAGAAAAATGCCCAATCTTCAGAAATTCATATCTTTTAATCTATAGATCCGTTTTAGTTGATTCTTTTTTCTACGGTTTCATAGAAATATACTCTATCCAGAGAACCAAACGAAAAATATTTTTGAAAATTTTGAATTTTGAATTCAAACAGATCTGAATTCAAACTTCGTTAGGCCGTAACTCGAGTTTCATAACTCCGTTTTAGGTGATTCTTTTTGCATATCGAAGCTCGTGACGTGTACTTTCTGTTAGACCCAAACACACATATTTTTGCTACTGTAAAAATTATGTTATGTACAGAAACTTTATTTGGATGTTTTGGAGTTTTTCGAAGTCTTTCATTTGTTTTCTTTTTGGATCTTTGCTTGTATGCTTATGTATGTTATTGCTTGCTTACGCTAGATCATCCGGAGTGCGAAGCTTGCTACTATGAATCTTTACAATTCAACGAATGTCAGCAAGGCAAGTTCACACTTTGATCATATTTTTCAATACCCAGTTTTTACTATGCATTAGTTTCACCCTCAAAGATTGCATGAGTAGGATTGGGAACATGTGGTTATGCTATGTAGTTCATGTGGTAGGAACCTATGACCTTTGATCACCCCGGGAATATTCGTTATATCATATATTGCTTAGCCATGCTCATAGATGGGGATTGGTATGTGTGATCCATGCAAGTTGCGAGAGATAATAATTTTGGGACAACATAAGGTGGCAACTTTAATACACATCTGGGTGGATTGTTTGGGGCACCTGGAGTAACCAGTGCTTGCCCAAGG
This sequence comes from Triticum urartu, assembly GCF_056163025.1. NCBI lineage: Eukaryota > Viridiplantae > Streptophyta > Magnoliopsida > Poales > Poaceae > Triticum > Triticum urartu. The sequence goes on from NC_141879.1 coordinate 286,970,316, forward strand.
GAAATCCCGGAGTACCCGTGTGATTACCCTAGGTCCGCCACCCAGGCTCAAAGGGATCATAAGATATTTCATGCCTAGAAACTTCCATGTGCAGCCACAAGCCATTATGGGCTCTAGCATAGTTGAGTAAGTTGTGTGACCTCTTTCCGTGGTAGACTAGCTGATGTAGGGGAAAGTAGGTGTACTGGTCTACCCAGGGTTAAGGGGAAACGCTTCTGAAAGGCTATGTCTCGATCTTCCAATCATGGAGGTGGTCGAGTCTTATGGGGAAAATTGCGCAAACCTCTGCAGAGTGTACAAACTAATCATGATTAGCCATGTCCCCGGTTACGGACATCTTGAGTATCTAGAAGTGAATTATTGGTTGATCTCATCACTCTTTTTAATGAAATTATTGGGTTACTAATAACTTGGGAATTTTTGGGATTGAGTTGGAGGAACCTTCTCAATAATGGCATTTTAACTTAGTAGAAATAAAAAAAGTTTATTCCTTTGTTGTAGGATAAAATCAGCTTTATGCAAAATTAAACTTAGAGGCTCCACCAGCTAAATTTGCATATAGAGATAGTCTTTTCATTTATTATTATTCTATGGTGTGAAATTGCCAGCATATTCCATGTGCTGACCTACACGGCTTCAACGTCTCATGTTGCAGACTTTTCTGACGAAGATTAAAGGTGCGATAGGTCGTTGTTCTGCACTCAGTTTGCCATGGAGTTGGATGGACTCATTTACCTTTGAAGCTTCTGCAGTTATTTTTATTTTAGATGGCCTTTGGCCATATTATTGTAATAAATACTCTTTTGAGAACTTCGATGTAATAAAGTGTGATTGAAATCTGTTATAATTCCTCGAGTACTATGTGTGTCAGCATATCGATCCAGGGATGACACTTAAGCACAGAGACTTCGATCCATTTTGGGTCGGGTCGCTACAATAGACTAGCCATATACTCTGCTCCAGGCGAGGTTACTAACATGGGTGACCTAAGGGCTTGGATTGGCAGTTGATACTTATCCACAAATCCCCTTGATATGTATGAATGCGATGTGCCAGTATCAAAAATAACGAGTGCAGTAAATGACTTAACCAAAAACTTACCTATTACTGCATCGGGCTGGGCTTCCACCTCCTCCACATTTACGTGGTTCACCTGTCCCCTGTTGAAAGGGTTCAGCTTCTTCCCAGAGCTTCCATTGCCATTTCCATTCTGGGCTTCAGGACATTCATTGGCATAATGTCCGGTCTTCTGGCACTTAAAACAGGTGACTTGGCTTAGGTCTCTCTTGGCTGGGCTTGATGGATTGGTACGGTTCTAGCCGTTGCTTCCTCCATTCCCATTACCATTCTTGGTGCCATTATGATTGTGCGAGCTACCTCCTCCATGGGTATGCTGAAAATGTCCTCTCGGTCTAGGGGTAAATCGTGGCTTCTGCTGAGCTCCTGAATTGTACTTCCCTTGTCCATACTTCCTCTTGCGGTTCTCAATTTTCTGCTGCTTCCCTTCAATCATGAGAGCACGATCTACCAACTCCTGGTAGTTGTTGAAGGTTGCTACCATCAACTGCATGCTCAGCTCATCATTCAGTCCTTCCAGAAACTTCTCCTGCTTAGCTGCATCCGTAGCAACGTCATCAGGGGCATAACATGCTAGCTTACTAAAGTCCTCCACATACTGGCCAACTGTCCGTCCTCCTTGGTGCAAGTTGCGAAACTCTCGCTTCTTCATGGCCATAGCTCCTGCCGTGGAATTGATCCCATGTGACAGTGTCGACAAGGAAAGTGGCTGTGAAATTCTCCCACCATGATGTTGCGGGTCCTTCAAGATGGTGTGTGACAAACTTCACCTTTTCTGCATCTGTGCATCCTGCCGTGGTCAACTCCCTTGCGGTCTTGCGGAGCCAATCATCCGCTACTATCGGCTCGGTGCTGCTGGAAAACACCGGCGGATTCAGCCTAAGAAAACGGGCTATTTGATCAACAGGTGGTGGTGGTGGTGGTGGGTTGTTGTTCCCCTGATTCTGATTCTGGACTAGCAACTGCATCAATGTGTTCTGCTGCTGGATAACCTGGGTGAGCTCCGGTGGGAAGGTAAATCCGGGGTCACGTCTCGGAGGCATCTGAGGGTTTAGAAAAAGATGAGATTTAAGAGTAGAGAGGGGTCTAGAGAGAAAACACTACCCATATGCACATGAGGCAAAAAGCAAACAATTCACTTCATTCAATCAAACAAGGGCATACAATCGATAAAACTATCGCAAAAGTGCTCGGACTACTATATTTACATGGTGGACTACTACTACTGATGGGGTGGTCTACTAGAAATATTCTTCGGTTGCAGACTCCATGATATCTGCTGCAGCTTCATCAACATAGTCATCATCGCTATCATCAGGATCTGAGTCGGTGTCGTCGATGATGATGTAGTCTTCCGGGTGAATCTCCTTGGGTTCTTCGTCTTCCACTACTGGTGTAGGGTCTCCCATAAATATTCCAATCTTCTTGATCAGATCGTCATTCTTATCCACTAATACTTCGATTTCCTCTTCATAATCTTCACGTGTAGCCTTGAGTTCTTCCTCTAGTTCCTTGATTCTTGTCCTTGCCTTCTTCAGATCTATCATGTCGGCGCACATCTGGTTCTCCTGACGTCGAATGTGCCGGTTTAACTCCTGGATAAAAGATGCAATTGATCTATCCTTCTTGGTGCTGATCATCTCCCAGTGCTCATCTCGGCGCCCACAAATCCGGTAGATAGTATCCTTGAGATCATTGCGGTAAACTTCTCCAATGCGTCCCATGGCGATGTGAGCTGCCATGCTCTTTCCTAGACTCCATGTTGGTGCATCAAAAGAAAACTCTATGGGCTCAGTGACTGGCATGAACGTCCTTCCTGGAACTTGAAGTTGAATCATCCAGTGCTCTTCTTCAGGTAAAGTGGCGTTGTAGGTCCCGGTGAAGCTTGGTACTCTGATGTTCAGATATCTAGTGACTTCCTTCAAATGTTGTCCGAAGGGTGTATCTTCATCTGGTTGCGTGAACTTGTTCCTTGGATCCGCCATCCTAAAAGAGAAGAAAAGATGAGGAGTCAGAATGAGAAGAGAGTAGTGATCTAGGGCTTTAGCTTAGTGGTGGTGTCCTACAGTCAGTGTGTGCTCTGATACCATCTTGTAGCGACCAGACCTCAAACGGTCCAATCTCTGTGCTCATGTGTCATCCCTGGACCAGTAATGCTGACACCACACAGTACTTGAAGGATTTAAAACAGAGTAGCAATCACACACTTATTACATCGAGTGTCTCAAAAGAGAACTTATTACAATAAATATGGCTTAAGGCCATCTAATAACGATAACAATGGAAGGCTTGGAAGATAAGTGAGTCCATCAACTCCAACAGCATCACCGAGTATAGAACCACGACCTAAAAGGCACCTTACTCGTCGTCTGAAAAGTCTGTAACATGAACGTTGCAACCCGAAACGGGTCAGCATATGGAATATGCTGGCAAGGTAACACATAGAGAGCAATAAAAGAATAAGTCTATTCTACATGCATATTTGGCTGGTGGAAAGCTCTATGGTTACAGTTTTGTGTAAAGCCAATTTTTCCCTACAGCAAAGGAATAAATTTTATTTAACTATCATGGTAGTTGTTAAACATTGAGAATGGTTGACAACATTCTCAATCCCAATTAAGCATCATCATTAAAACCCAACAAAATTAATTAGAGTAACATGATGAGATTCACATGATAATCCAGGTACTAGATACTCAAGATGTCCATAATCGGGGACACGGCTAATCATGATTAGTTTATACACTTTGCAGAGGTTTGCGCACTTTTCCCCACAAGACTCGATCTCCTCCGTTAGGATTCTCGCACTGCATGGTGTTTGAGAAACGGATGACCGAGACATAGTCTTTCAGAAGCGCTAGCACCATACGAACGGGTAGACCGTACCAACCTACATCCCCTACATCTGCTAGTCTACCACTGTAAGAGTTCGCACGACTTATTCAACTATGCTAGAGCCCATAGTAGCTTGTGGCTGCACATGGAAGTTTCTAGTATGAATAATCTCATGATCCCTTTGAGCCTGGGTGGCGGTTTAAAAGAAAACAGGCAATCGCTAGAATACCCAGGTGCCTCAATCCACCCAGATGTGTATTTAAGTTGCCACCTTAGATAAACCATTTAAAATATCAATCTCACATCTGTCATGGATTTCACTCACCCAATCCACGTCTACTAGCTTAGCATGGCATAAAAGCAAACGTAGAAGTAACTCCCAAAGGTTTGATAATAACAGGTAACAGGTACTACCTCAACTACTTCCCAAACCCACAATTTAATTAGATCCTAATCATGCAATGTGTGAGGATTGATCTAATGCAATAAAAACTGGGTAATAGGAGGTATGATCAAAGTGTTACTTGCCTTGCTGATGATCCGTGAAACCTAGCGATTCGAAGTAGCAAGCGGCGCACTCCAGATACTCTATCGCAAACAAACAAGCATACAATAAGTACTCAACTAATGCACAGGTAAAACTCAAATAAGAGATCTAACCAGAAAGTTCAACTTAAGAACTCCGGTTGGCAAAAAGAACCAAATCGAACGAAGCAACGAAAGACAAACGGTAAAAGAAATACGCTCCGTTTACTAATCTGAATCTAGGTCAAATTTTACTGAGGCAAAACTTGTTTAAGTTGGTTAAATAGACAGAGGGTTTCGAGATGAAACTCCAGGCGCTTGAATCGCCTGATTCCGATAAACGAGCGAAAAGTTAAACTAAAATGAACATCGGATCAGAAATCGCGATCGGAAAAATCGCGGATTTAATCCGAGAAAAAGAAAAACGACGAACTGGTTAACGAACGAACGTTCGTTAACTGGAACTAAACGATGAATGCGTTCAGTAAAACGAACGAACGAGCGAATGCTCGCTAAATAAATAAACCGAAGAGAAACCGATCTATTTAAAAAAACGAAAACTAGGGTTTTCTAAAAAAAGAACCGAAACGGTTTTTCTCAGAAAACCGACGGCGGCGGCTACCTCGGCTCGGGGGGCGCCGGGCGGCGGCTCCGGGCGGCGGCAGGCGGCGGTGGCTGCGGCAGGCGGCGCGGGCTGCGTGGGGAGGCGGCGGCGGTGTGGGCTCCAAGGGGGCTCCGACAGGTTATAAAGGGGGGGGGTCAACTTGGGGAAGGGGGCGGCCTCGGGAGGCGTGTCCTCACCGGACTCGGCGGCGGCGGCTGGGCCGTCCTGGCTCGGCTGGGCCCTTGGCCCAGTCGGGCGCGGGGTCGTTTTTTTTAAACAATAACGCTGCAACTAAAAAAATTCTAAAGAAATAAATAAAAATCTAAAAATGCCAAAACAAATTTTCACCATCTTAAAATAATATTTAGAATAGGATGAACATTTTCTTGGCCCTAAATGCAATTTTTGAAAACGTGCAAATTTTCCTAAATTCAAATAAAATAGCGAATAAAACCAAAATAAAATCTTATTTCATTTTTTATTAAATCCTCAATATTTCTTTATTTTGGGAAAGTCATTGTATTCCCTCTCTCATAATTTTTTAATAGAAATAATTGAAGATAAAATAAATAAAATCAAATGATCCTATTTTCAAAATTTGAGAGAACCCAAATATGAAAATAACGAAATCCCCAACTCTCTCCGAGGGTCCTTGAGTTGCGTAGAATTTCTAGGATCAACCAAAATGCAATAAAATATATATGCAATGATGATCTTGTGTATAACATTCCAAATTGAAAATTTGGGATGTTACAATAGTACTTCATAACATGCTCAAACTCGCATAATCCCAGTCAAATGACAATCAAAATGCATGTCATAGTTATTACTTTGTAGGATGCAACAAAACCAACAATAACTCTACGTCAGCCATTATAAAAGCAACATTTTGAACCTATCCCAATGTGTGAATGAAACGTGCAAAGAGAGCTTGCGAAGATGGAGCGGATAGGGCAGGAAAGACTATATGTATGTGGACGAGAGAGTAGGAGACAAACCTAACGAAACAGAGAGAGGGAGATAGAAAGAGAAAGAGAGAGGAAGAAGTTAGGTCTGCGAGAAAGATGGAGACATGTAATATACGTGAGATGCATGTGCATCCGGATTCTGTACACGTGGAAGGGGAAGAGACAACATGTTTGATGAGAGAGCTGGAAAAACATGGACGAGAGGGGAAGGATCTCGTGGGTTGAGGGATTGATAAATTTGTGCAGGGGAGAGAGGGATTGGTAATTTTGTGCGAGAGAGAGAGGGTGGGGCGAGGAGTCAGTCGGCCATCATCACATCATCCTGCTTCCTAATGGCCCCGCATTCTCTAGCGCAGTGTGGTCGCCGTGTTCGATCTCCTTGATGCCCTCTTTGAAGATTGAGGTGTTGTGCATGCTGGGGTGCAGAGAAGCACAAGCGAGAGTGTTCGCCATATAACCTTGGATGGGGATGAATTGTGTGCTCGGGGTAGGGGGTGTGTGTGCTGTGTGTTGTGTGTTGTGTGTGTGCGTGTCAGATATTTAGAGAAAACAAACCTATGGAGAGAAATGTGTGTGTATGTGATGGAAAGCTACATGCTAAATAGGGTATTCATGAAGAGATTGTGCGTGCGAGATAGAGAGCAATGTGCGGGCCTCGAGGTGGGCAGGGGCCGGGTGAGGGTGTCAAAATGTGCGCGTTGATGCATGTGTTACATGCGATCGTGCGAGGGACGGACGAATCGAGAGAGATGGTTGTTGTGTTACGGATGCTCCTCTCTCTCTCTCACACACACACACACACAAGTAAAATAGAAGACCGTTCTCTCATGTATACACAAGTACATGTTGGGATCTATGGTAGGGTGCGTCGACTGCAAATTAAAATTTTCCTATGCGCAGAACAACCAAGAACATGCTACGGGAGATGGATCACAGTTCATTACCACTAGACGTGCAGTGTCGTGCAGAGGAAGAAGAGTTGGGGCAGCGCGTCCGCGTGGATCGTCTCCTCCTCGTCCGATCTCCCCCATACAGCCGGTAGTCGGTTCCTGATAGGTCTGCAACGTATCTATAATTTTTGATTGCTCCATGCTATATTATCTACTGTTTTAGATGTTTATGGGCTTTATTATACACTTATATATCATTTTTTGGGACTAACCTATTAACCTAGAGCCCAGTGCCAGTTTCTGTTTTTACCTTGTTTTAGGGTTTCGAAGAAAAGGAAAATCAAACGGGATCCAATTGACCTGAAACTTCACGGAACTCATTTTTGGAAGGAAAGAAGCCCAGAAGACTTGAAGTGCACGTAAGGGAAGCTTCAAGGAGGCCACGAGGTAGTGGGCGCGCCCTCCACCCTCGTGGGTCCCTCGTGGCCCCCCTGACGTACTTCTTCCGCCTATATTTCTCCATATACCCTAAAAACATCCGGGAGCACAATAGATCGGGAGTTCCGCCGCCAGAACCCTCCGTAGCCATCGAAAACCAATCTAGACCCGTTCCGGCACCCTGCCAGAGGGGGAAATCCCTCTCTGGTAGCCATTTTCATCATCCCGGTGATCTCCATGACTAGGAGGGAGTAGTTCTCCCTCGGGGCTGAGGGTATGTACCAGTAGCTATGTGTTTGATCTCTCTCTCTCTCTCTCGTGTTCTTGAGGTGATACGATCTTGATGTATCGCGAGCTTTTCTATTATATTTGGATCCTATGATGTTTTCTTCCCCCCTCTACTCTCTTGTAATGGATTGAGTTTCCCCTTTTGAAGTTATCTTATCAGATTGAGTCTTTAAAGATTTGAGAACACTTGATGTATGTCTTGTCGTGCGTATCTGTGGTGACAATGGGATACCACGTGATTCACTTGATGTATGTTTTGGTGATCAACTTGCGGGTTCCACCCATGAACCTATGCATAGGGGTTGGCACATGTTTTCGTTGTGATTCTCCGGTAGAAACTTTGGGGCACTCTTTGAGGTCCTATGTGTTGGGTTGAATAGATGAATATGAGATTGTGTGATGCATATCGTATAATCATGCCCATGGATACTTGAGGTGACATTGGAGTATCTAGGTGACATTAGGGTTGGTTGATTTGTGTCTTAAGGTGTTATTCTAGTACAAACTCTAGGGCTATTTGTGACACATATAGGAATAGCCCAACGGATTGATTGGAAAGAATAACTTTGAGGTGGTTTCGTACCCTACCATAATCTCTTCATTTGTTCTCCGCTATTAGTGACTTTGGAGTGACTCTTTGTTGCATGTTGAGGGATAGTTATGTGATCCAATTATGTTATTATGGTTGAGGGAACTTGCACTAGCGAAAGTATGAACCCTAGGCCTTGTTTCAACGCATTGCAATACCGTTTACGCTCACTTTTAGCATTCGTTACCTTGCTGTTTTTATATTTTCAGATTACAAAAACTATTATCTACCATCCATATACCACTTGTATCACCATTTCTTCGCCGAACTAGTGCACATATACAATTTACCATTGTATTGGGTGTGTTGGGGACACAAGAGACTCTTTGTTATTTGGTTGCAGGGTTGCTTGAGAGAGACCATCTTCATCCTACGCCTCCTACGGATTGATAAACCTTAGGTCATCCACTTGAGGGTAATTTGTTATAGTCCTACAAACCTCTGCACTTGGAGGCCCAAGAACGTCTACAAGAAGAAGGTTGTGTAGTAGACATCAAGCTCTTTTTTGGCATCGTTGCCGGGGAGGTTAGCGCTTGAAGGTATATCTTTAGATCTTGCAATCGAGTCTTTTAGTTTCTTGTTTTATCACTAGTTTAGTTTATAAAAGAAAACTATAAAAAATGGAATTGAGTTTGTCTCATACGCTTCACCTTTTTAATATCTTTCGTGAGTATGATGGGAAGGATAATTGTGCTCAAGTGCTAGAAGAAGAAATCATTAAAATGTTTCGCACTAAATCTTTGAATGATGAGCATGATTGCAATGTTGTTAGTATGAACTCCTTGAATATCCATGATGCTAATGATATGCAAAGCCACTAGCTTGGGGAAGCTATGTTTGATGAAGATGATATTTTTTGTCCCCCAAGCTTTGATGAGCAAATTTATTATGATGATAGCATGCCTCCTATTTATGATGATTATATTGATGAAAGTGGGTTTGGAGAGGTCATGACTTTATTTTGTGATGAATCTACTATTCCGGAAGAGGTTCCAATTGATTATGAGAACAAAGTTGCTATATATGATGATTGTCGTGATGACTTGTATGCTATAAAGAACAATGATATCCATGAAACTTGTCATCATGATTTTAGTTTTCAATAGGATTATGCCTCACATGATAATTATTTGTTGAGTTTGCTCCCACTATTATTCATGAGAAGAATTTTCCTTATGTGGAGAGTAATAAAAGTTCTATGCTTATAGATCATGAAAAGAATGCTTTAGGTGCTGGTTATATTGTTGAATTCATTCATGATGCTACTAAAAATTATTATGAGAGAGGAATATATGCTTGTAGGAATTGCAATAATATCAAGTTTACTCTCTATGTGCTTAAAGTTTTGAAGTTATGCTTGTTTTACCTTCCTATGCAAATTGATTCTTGTACCCATAAGTTGTTTGGTCACAAAATCCCTATGCATAGGAAGTGGGTTAGACTTAAATATGCTAGTCATATTCTTCATGATGCTCTCTTTATGTTTCAATTCTTATCTTTTATGTGAGCATTATTGAAATCATCATGCCTAGCTAGGGGCGTTAAACGATAGCGCTTGTTGGGAGGCAACCCAACTTTATTTTTATTCCTTGCTTTTCGTTCCTGTTTAGTAATAAATAATTAATCTAGCCTCTTTTTATATGTGGTTTTATGCTTTTAATTAGTGTTTGTGCCAAGTAGAACCTTTGGGAAGACTTGGGGAAAGTCTTTGCGATCATGCTGTAAAAACAGAAACTTTAGCGCTCACGAGAATTGCTGCCATTTTTATTTGGAGAGTGTTATTTAGTTAATTATTTTTGAATATGATTAGTAGATAAATTCCTCAGGTCCAGCAATTTATTTGAGAATTTTATGAGTTCCATAAGTATACGTTTGATCCAGATTACTACAGACTGTTCTGTTTTGACAGATTCTGTTTTTCGTGTGTTGTTTGCTTATTTTGATGAATCTATGGCTAGTAATAGAGTTTATGAACCATAGAAAAGTTGGAATGCAGTAGGTTTAATACCAATATAAATAAAGAATGAGTTCATTACAGTACCTTGAAGTGGTGATTTATTTTCTTATACTAACGGAGCTTACGAGTTTTCTGTTAAGTTTTGTGTTGTGAAGTTTTCAAGTTTTCGGTACGGATTCGATGGACTATGGAATAAGGAGTGGAAAGATCCTAAGCTTTGGGATCCCAAGTCATCCCAAGGTAATATTCAACGATAGCCAAGAGCCTAAGCTTGGGGATGCCCCGGAAGGCATCCCCTCTTTCGTCCACTTCCATCGGTAACTTTACTTGGAGCTATATTTTTATTCGCCACATGACATGTGTTTTGCTTGGAGCGTCAATTTATTTTGTTAGAATTTGCTTGCTGTTATTTAGAATAATGTTTTGCATCTTTTATTTCAATAAAAGTGGCATTAATAGTCTTTACTATGCCTATGTTACAAGTATACATGTTGCTGTTTGAAAACAGAAAGTTTACCGCTGTTGCAATAATTCCCTAGAAAAATCAGAATGCGATATAATGTTGAAACCTTTTGCATATTAAGGTATGATAAATTTACTACAGTGGGAATTTTCTTTCATAATTTTTGGAGCTAGGGAAGTATGGATGTTGCTGCATTCTTTACAGACTATCCTGTTTAGGCAGATTGCTGTTATGTTTGCATTGTTTGCATATGTTTGCTTCTTTAATGATTCTATTTGAGGATGGGACTATTAAATATGCCGAGGCATTTATTATGCAATGTTGAATAATAATTTTAGTGATTTGCTACAGTAGAGTATGGTAAGGTTTTGGCAATGGTTTATACTAACTTATCTCACGAGTCCTTGTTGAGTTTTGTGTGGATGAAGCTTTTGAGATTTAGGGAGACCGTGATATGAGAGGAATTAAGGAGACACAAAAGCTCAAGCTTGGGGATTCCCAAGGCACCCCAAGATAATATTTCAAGAAGTCTCAAGCATCTAAGCTTGGGGATGCCCCGGTTGACATCCCACCTTTCTTCTTCAACAATTATCGGTTAGTTTTGGTTGATCCTAAGTTTTTGCTTCTTCACATGATGTTTGCCATTTTTAGAATGTCATTTTATTTTGCTTTGCTTGCTGTTTGAATAGAATACCAAGATCTGAAATTATTAAATGTTAGAGATTCTTCACATAGTTGCATAATTATTCGACTACTCATTGATCTTCACTTACATCTTTCGGAGTAGTTTGTCATTTGCTCTAGTGCTTCACTTATATCTTTTAGAGCATGGTGGTAGTTTTATTTTGAAGAAATAGATGAACTCTCATGCTTCACTTAGATTATTTTGAGAGTCTTAAATATCATGGTAATTTGCTTAAAGTCCTAATATGCTAGGTATTCAAGAATAATAACATTCTCTTATGAGTGTGTTGAATACTATGAGATTGATGCTTGATAATTGTTTTGAGATATGAGGATGGTGATATTAGAGTCATGCTAGTTGAGTGGTTATGAATTTGAGAAATACTTGTGTTGAAGTTTGTGATTCCCATAGCATGCACGTATGGTGAACCATTATGTGACGAAGTCGGAGCATGATTTATTTATTGATTGTCTTCCTTATGAGTGGCGGTCGGGGACGAGCGATGGTCTTTTCCTACCAATCTATCCCCCTAGGAGCATGCGCGTAATACTTTGCTTTGATAACTTCTAGATTTTTGCAATAAGTATGTGAGTTCTTTATGACTAATGTTGAGTCCATGGATTATACGCACTCTCACCCTTCCACCCTTGCTAGCCTCTCTAGTACCGCGCACCTTTCGCCGGTACCATAAACCCACCATATACCTTCCTCAAAACAGCCACCATACCTACCTATTATGGCATTTCCATAGCCATTCCGAGATATATTGCCATGCAACTTTCCATCATTCCGTTCATCATGACACATTCATCATTGTCATATTGCTTAGCATGATCATGTAGTTGACATAGTACTCGTGGCAAAGCCACCGTTCATAATTCTTCCATACATGTCGCTCATGATTCATTGCACATCCCGATACACTGCCGGAGGCATTCATATAGAGTCATATCCTGTTCTAAGTATCGAGTTGTAATTCTTGAGTTGTAAGTAAATAAAAGTGTGATGATCATCATTATTAGAGCATTATCCCAGTGAGGAAAGGATGATGGAGACTATGATTCCCCCACAAGTCGGGATGAGACTCCGGACGAAAAATAGATAAAAGAGGCCAAAGAAGCCCAAATAAAAAAAAGAAAGAAAAGAGGCCAAAGAAGCCCAAATAAAAAAAAGAGAAAAGAGGCCATAAAAAAGAGAAGGCCCAAATAACAAAATAACAAAATAAAAAAATGATAGAAAAAGAGAGAAGGGGCAATGCTACTATCCTTTTACCACACTTGTGCTTCAAAGTAGCACCATGATCTTCATGATAGAGAGTCTCCTATGTTGTCACTTTCATATACTAGTGGGAATCTTCCATTATAGAACTTGGCTTGTATATTCCAATGATGGGCTTCCTCAATTTGCCCTAGGTCTTCGTGAGCAAGCGATTTGGATGCACACCCACTAGTTTCTTTTGTTGAGCTTTCATACACTTATAGCTCTACTGCATCCGTTGCATGGCAATCCCTACTCACTCACATTGATATCTATTGATGGGCATCTCCATAGCCCATTGATACGCCTAGTTGATGTGAGACCATCTTCCCTCCTTTTTTTCTTCTCCACAACCACCATTCTAGTCCACCTATAGTGCTATATCCATGGCTCACGCTCATGTATTGCGTGAAGATTGAAATTTTTTGAGAACATCAAAAGAATGAAACAATTGCTTGGCTTGTCATCGGGGTTGTGCATGATTTAAATATGTTGTGTGGTGAAGATGGAGCATAGCCAGACTATATGATTTTGTAGGGATAACTTTCTTTGGCCATGTTATTTTGAGAAGACATGATTGCTTTGTTAGTATGCTTGAAGTATTATTATTTTTATGTCAATATGAACTTTTGTCTTGAATCTTATGGATCTGAATATTCATGCCACAATTAAGAAGAATTACATTGAAATTATGCCAACTAGCATTCCACATCAAAAGTTATCTTTTTTATCATTTACCTACTCGAGGACGAGCAGGAATTAAGCCTGGGGATGCTTGATACGTCTCCAACGTATCTATAATTTTTGATTGCTCCATGCTATATTATCTACTGTTTTGGGCAATATTGGGCTTTATTATCCACTTTTATATTATTTTTGGGACTAACCTATTAACCGAAGACCCATCCCAGAATTGAATTTTTATGCCTATTTCAGTGTTTCGAAGAAAAGGAATATCAAACGGAGTCGAAACGGAACAAAATCAACTGGAGAAGTTATTTTTGGAAGGAAACACACCTGATGGACTTGGACCCCACGTCAAGGAAGGAACGAGGTGCTCACGAGGGTGGGGGCGCCCCCCTCCCTAGGACGCGCCCCCTATCTCGTGGGGCCCTCGTGGCTCCCCTGACGTACCTCATGCACCCATATATACCTACGTGACCTAAAACATCCAGAACACAACATAGATCGGGAGTTCCGCCGCCAGAAGCCTCCGTAGCCACCAAAAACCAATCGGGACCCTGTTCCGGCACCCTGCCGGAGGGGGGAACCCTCACCGGTGGCCATCTTCATCATCCTGGTGCTCTCCATGACGAGGAGGGAGTAGTTCTCCCTCGGGGCTGAGGGTATGTACCAGTAGCTATGTGTTTGATCTCTCTCTCTCTCTCGTGTTCTTGAGATGTTACGATCTTGATGTATCGCGAGCTTTGCTATTACAGTTGGATCCTATGTTTCTCCTCCCCCTCTTCTCTCTTGTAATGAATTGAGTTTCCCCTTTGAAGTAATCTTATCGGATTGAGTCTTTAAAGATTTGAGAACACTTGATGTATGTCTTGCCGTGGATATCTGTGGTGACAATGGGATATCACGTGATTCACTTGATGTATGTTTAGGTGATCAACTTGCGGGTTCCGCCCATGAACCTATGCATAGGGGTTGGCACACGTTTTCGTCGTGATTCTCCGATAGAAACTTTGGGGCACTCTTTGAGGTCCTTTGTGTTGGTTGAATAGATGAATCTGAGATTGTGTGATGCATATCATATAATCATACCCGCGGATACTTGAGGTGACATTGGAGTATCTAGGTGACATTAGGGTTTTGGTTGATTTGTATCTTAACGTGTTATTCTAGTACGAACTCTAGGGCTGTTTGTGACACTTATATGAATAGCCCAACGGATTGATTGGAAAGAATAACTTTGAGGTGGTTTCGTACCCTACTATAATCTCTTCGTTCGTTCTCCGCTATTAGTGACTTTGGAGTGACTCTTTGTTGCATGTTGAGGGATAGTTATGTGATCCAATTATGTTAGTATTGTTGAGAGGACTTGCACTAGTGAAAGTATGAACCCTAGGCCTTGTTTCAACACATTGCAATACCGTTTACGCTCACTTTTATCACTTGCTACCTTGCTGTTTTTATATTTTCAGATTACAAAAACTATTATCTACTATCCATATTGCACTTGTATCACCATCTCTTCGCCGAACTAGTGCACCTATACAATTTACCATTGTATTGGGTGTGTTGGGGACACAAGAGACTCTTCGTTATTTGGTTGCAGGGTTGCTTGAGAGAGACCATCTTCATCCTACGCCTCCTACGGATTGATAAACCTTAGGTCATCCACTTGAGGGAAATTTGCTACTGTCCTACAAACCTCTACACTTGGAGGCCCAACAACGTCTACAAGAAGAAGGTTGTGTAGTAGATATCAGGAGGATAGAGAGAGACATGTACATGGGGCTTTGTGTTGTGTAACGTGGAGACACATATACATAATTAGAGAGTGAGTGTGTGAGATACACATGCAGACATGAGGAGAGATGAGAATCCAGGTAAATGGGTGTTTGTGCGTGTCTGTGTGTGTTTGTGCACGCGTTTGTGTGTGAGAGGGAGAGAGTGTATGTGGAGTAGAGAGACCACTGATGATGTAAACCTAGTATAAGGGAAGGGGGAATGGTGTGACATGTGTAGTAGCGAGATAGCACGGGTGCGGGCGGGGGGAGCAGACTATTTGGAAGAGACATCGAGTGTGTGTGTGTGGGAGAGGGGTGTGAGATCGAGAGAAAGAGAGAGCTAGCGACGGAGAGAGAGAGAGAGGAAGGGAGGGGGCGAGAGGGGTCGTTTGTGTCCATAAATGGCGTATAGATAGGGAGACAATGTTGATGTTGTCTGAAATTGGCCTATGAACGGAGACGCAAGGGAAGCGAGTCATCGTGTGTCTGATAGGGACTTCACGAGAGAGCTAGAATAGATGGTGTAGAGAACAATGTGCGAAATCGAGAACGATTATACATTAGGGAGCTATGCAAATATTCACGACATATATGTATATAGGGAAGGAGCTGGGGCGGGACCGCATGTGGGAGAGATAGAAAGAGGAGAGTGGTGCATAATGAGACAAAGTGTGCTTGTTTGCAGTGGGGGTGGTGTGTGAGGTGAGTGCGCGAGAACCACATAACTAGGGAGATAGACGTTTGGGGGCGACATTTTGTGTCTATGGGAAATATACACTCTACATAGTGCGTGTGCTTGGGTAAGAGAGATAGCGGGAGACCTAGAGAGTGAGGGAAGAGATGTGTGCATGCCCGAGAGACAAAGTGATAGAGACCTATGTTGGGGTCCGGACTTTACAAGAGAGAGGGGTGTTAATGTGCTCGTGTGTTGGTGTTTGGGGGAGAGAACGACTTTTCTCTATGTGTGTGGTGGGGGGGGGGGTTGACTTCAGATAAAGAGTGAGGTGTCTATATTTGAGGGACTTTAGCGTAATTGAGATATTGTGCACTCATGGTTGATCAATTTGTTTCACAGTTTGTACTATGAGATAACGATACTTTTGAACATGCGTGATATACCTTGATGTACCAGAATTACAAACCTAAGACTGGAATTTTGGAATTCGACTCCATCATTAGCTTTTGTAATTCATTTAAATGGAGGTACATTTTAAGCCGGGATTTCATGATTTCAAATTCATATATCAAACCTAGAGATATACACATACGGGCATGTTCAAACTTTATAATCATCCACTTCATTCATACACATACACATTTTTGCTTTTGTCATCATATTTAGGATAAACACATTTGGAATTTCATTTGAATTGGAGCGTATGATGGTATTTGCTTGTAGTAGCTCAATGATCCATATTTGAATTGAATGGACAATCTAAGTTTCGAGTTGGAGACACTGATTTTCAAAACTTGCACATTTTTTTGCTTGCAAAACAAACAAATTGTCGGCCATGATATCATAGTCGGTCGTACGAGAGCAGAATACTTATAATTTTAGGCGCCAAATGCTTTCAAACTTCCCGCTCACATCGAAATATCACGCGCCCGAAAGTTTAGCCCTGCGATATTCCTGTTTTACCCCTGCCACATGAACGGAAAAGGGCTGCTTTGGTAACTCCATTGTTTTCCCCTCTTTGCCCCCAACATTCTTCCCCAGAGCCCCTCCCCTTCCCCTCCCCGACCCCCAACCACGGCAAGCCGCCGAATCTAGTCCTCCGCCGCAGCGGTGGACCTCAGACCCCGCCGGATCTACCTTCCGCACCTTGGAACCCCCAACTGCCAACTCACCACTTCACCGGAGCCGCTTCAGCGACTGGCCTATAAACCGCTCCAGATCTCCTTGACCGCCATCATGGTCCATCGCACCGGATATGCTTAACCGACGCCCTCGTCCACCACAGCATAGGCCCTTCACTAACTCCCTCGTCCGCCCCTTCGCTGGCCCTTCATACAAGCCCTCGTCCGCCGCAACAGATCCGCCTCACCGAAAGCACTGTACAACGCGCCCGCCGAAGCCTTTGTCCACTGCACCGGACCCGCTCCACGGATGCCATATTCAACTCCACCGGCCCTGCTTTACCGACGCCGCAACCTCATCAGGTTATTTTGATTTGTACTCCTTCGGTTTTTCTCTTTATCGTGCAACTGTTCACTTACCACAGATGAGCTTTCTTGTATGTCGACAGGCGCCGCAACCGTAGCACCGGAGCCGCTTCAGCGATGGCGACAGCCGGCCCAAACTCAACCGCAACACGAGCACCATCGACGATCCTTAGCTATCAAGTATGACAACGATACCCATACGCCGCCGAGAATCAGGTATTATTATCGAACGGACGGCGCCTACGTTCACTTTCCTAGCATAAGCTCCGCACCTTTGAATTTCTTCAGGGCATCATTCAGTTTTTCATGAGACGCGTTATTCTGCTTGCACCTGTAGGGTCATACTTCTGGCAGTGAACATGTTAGATGTGCTAAATTACATACCAGTGCACATATAGTTAATATGCTTTAGTTTTGTTCTGATGCCACCTGTTGGTTCCATCAGACTGCTTAATGTTCTCTATGCTTAATTACACATCAGCAAACTAGCATGTGGTTCTGCTGCTTTTTGTTCGTTTCACCCTACATTTTTTGATGCTAGCTATTACATCACTGTTCCGAGCCTCTGTTCATTACTTGTTTGTGTGTTCTTGATCTTCCCAAGTTGCATGACTAATTTGATGCTTCTATTAATTATGGAGCTGCCAACCCCATCAAGCAAAATATTTGTTCTTTTGGGGCTGGCACCTCGAACAAGCATAAAAATAGAGGGAAGCAGAGATACTCCCTCCGATTCTATTTACTCTGCATATAACTCTTGACCCGCATACCAAGGAGGGCACTGGTTTAATTTTTCTGGACTAATTTGCCAATTAATTAGGGCAGAGGCGGATGGGGCCGGGCACAAAAGGAAACTAGCGCTAGGAATCGGCAATGCGCAGACTAATATGAGAAAACTGAGAAAAAGTTATACACAAAGTAGAACGAATCAAAGGGAGTATTGTTGTGTATGCACACACCCTTCTTTCATTAGTTTAGATGAACCATTGATGATCAATTCGGACCAGTGCATGCGATTAAAATTAATTTTACCTACATAGATGGTGCAGAATAAACTACAACAACTAGATTTGCAACCACAGGATGCTGACGATATCTTGAAAGAACATTGCAACAGCAGCTAGGCTTCACAGCAACATATGGTAAGCCAGTGTGTTTTAGTACATGTGAAATGTAATGCGAGTGGGCTGCTTTCTTGGCTTGTGCCCTCAACGTGTAATCCTACCGAATTACAAATAGTTCAGTTGTCTGCTTTGCTGTATTGCTTGATTCGAATGCTTATTTGTTGTTACACTATACCTGAGTTGGCCAATATGTCAGCAGTGCCTGCTGTACTATCATAAAGAAATGCATGCCTATTTCATTTGAGTCCTTAACTTTTCCTCTCAACTTCATCACAAGACTGTCTTCGTAGTTTATATGAGGCCACACTGTTAAGTGCTTTCTTAGATTATTTCAACTGCTTAGATGCCTTGGCAACTTAAATATAGCGGTTGTACACTCCCTTTCAACTAGGGATGTCAACTGGGTCTGGTTTAATCCCGATTAAAGTCCACTAGTGGTATGATAGTTCAAAAGTGTTTTTGTTTTTTTTTGAGGAAAATGAACTAGGGAGGTAGCAAAAACTAACTAGATGGGACTGACGGATTTCGTTTATTTGCCATTTACATCCCTAGTTTCATCTTACCATTTTAATTTCTTTTCGGCTAATGCTGCTTCGAACCATTTAAATATAGTTTGCCATGCTCGGCAATAATTCGTCCGTCGTTTACCATGTAAGCTTACTGCCTGGATCATATGATAACTATCTCTTACTGATGTCCAGCGGAAACCTTTCAGGATGCCGTTCACACTAGGACACAATGTACAACCCCAGAATCTATTTGTGGAAGCAGTGCGCCATCCATGTTACCAGATGGTAGTAGTTCATAGGCAACACCGCCGGAGAGCAGTTTGAGCACAGATATTATAGTGCTTGAGGTTCTACTAGAGGCAGAAAGAGATGGTGTGGCTGCCATGAATGAGGTAATATTTATCTTGAGGCTGGAAATTACGGAATTAGCGGCACGCATTATGCAAGCAACCCAAGAATTGGAGGAAGTAAGAATGTTGCATTTGAAGATGGAGGAGGTCCTGCTGTTTCTGCTATCTGAAACCCAAGATAATCCCGGTTCTTCTTTAGATATCAGTTGAAATTTTCATTAGATTATTGTACTTGCATGTTGTGTCATGTCTCTGAATGGATTATGTTGCAAGACCCCCTATGTTGTCCATGTGTTGTAATGATCCGAATTTTTTAGGCGAGGTAATCCTCTGTACTTGTATGATTGACATAAGGTGAACTGTTTGTCGTGTGAGCATATTGTATTGGATGAAATAACTGTTTGACTCAGAGTGTATCCAACCTACTGAATTCGAAGATCACGACATTTCTAAATCATAATCATATATAAAGCTGGAATAAATCTTTGTTGTGGTTTTGAAGAAATAAATAACAAAACGTATAATTATCTGTGGATATTCGTAATCGAATACAAATTGGATTTGAATTTAGTTTGCCAGGTCCCAGGGCAAACGTGAATGCTAATTCTCCCAAGTTTTGAACGAAGCGACAAAACACCCACTATAATTTGTGGGATGCTCGAAGCAAGTGTTTGCGAGATGAAAATTATTGTCTAACCCTGACACTTGACATTCTTATCGACAGGATTTACACTGCTGTCGATAGGGGTAGACTAGTAACTTCAATCAGACGTGACACGACGGCATCTGAGCCCATTCAGACACAGTGAGCGCCAAACGTGGGCGGCAAAACACATTTGATTCAAGCTCGTCCGAAAGACATGTGTCTCTTCCTCCATTTCCCCATTCATACACGGTGGGCAGCAAAACAAACTCTCCTCGTCTTAAATCAATGTAGGCTTATATTTTAAATAGGGGCAGATGTGTAACTTCCATCAGACGTGACACAACCGCCCTACCTGTCAGCCCCGTTCATACACCATGGGCGCCAAACGTGGGCGGCAAAACACCCTCTCCTCGCCTTAAATCGATGTAGGCTAATATTTTAAATAGGGGCAGATGTGTAAATTCCATCAGACGTGACACAACCGCCCTACCTGTCAGCCCTATTCATACACCATGGGTGCCAACCGTGGGTGGAAAAACACCCTCTCCTCGCCCGAAATAGTTACCGGCAAATATTTGGGAGATGCGAGATTACCATCCTATCCCCAACCGACGCGATGTCCGAAATTTTAAACGGGGGATAAGTTCATAACTTTCCCCCATTTCAGAGAAGCGCGTCCCAAAGTTTGAGATCCCCCTCCCCTCCATTTCCCCATTCATACACCGTCGGCGGCACGACAACCTCCGCACTGCGGCCAGCCTCCTCCGTCCGCCACCCCATCCTCCACCTTGCCGGAGCCGCTACCCCTACCCAGTCGTCCACTGCAAGAGATGGACGTCTCTCATCCACGGCGCTGGACCAACATCCTTTCATCACCTCCTCTCGCTTCATCGGCGCCGTCGTCCACCTTGCGGTTGCTGCTCCTACGACCGCCTTGTCCACGGCAACAGGATATATCCCCTGACCCGGCCGTCTGCCGTCTAAAGTCTTCTTCCCCGCTGCCGATAGCCATCGCACCCGCAACACCCTCAACGTATCAGCATAGGCCTACACGGCGTCGCAAGAGAGGTGGTACTCTTCCATATGTGCTTAAGTTATTGATCTCACCCAGAAAATAGATCGTAATTTGGTTACTGTACTTTTCTTGTTCGTACCAAATCGTAGTGGCTAGTTGAAAGCAAACATTGGTTGCGAAGTAGCTTTGTCCGGTTTGCACCTTCAGATCCGCCATGGCACGGGCACTATACTCGTAAAGCATATGGTTTCCCCCTTTTATATTCACTACCATCATCATAGGTGCTTCGTGTCGTGCTAGCACTGCTCCTCAAGACCTCAACCCAAAGCTTACATGTTGAAATACGAATCTGATATGATGCTCATATCACTAAAACAGAGAACGTCTAATTGGTTACCTAATGTTCCTATATTCGTTTCGAAAAGCATGTGCGCCACCCACTAGTCCAGCTAGTTCCACTTTCCTGATTTTTCTCTTGATGCTTAGGGTTTTCCCATTTTATCTACTCTACTATGATCTGCGTAGGTGCTTTCTGTCGTACTAGCATTACTCCACCCTTCAAGCTAAACAACACAACACTCAGAATTCGAAAGCTTAGTTGTTCAAATATGATTGTGATATGATACTGATATTAGTTAACCGACACATTTAATTGGTTAGCTAAAGGTCCCACTTGAGTTTCCAAATGCATATCGCGACATATAGAGAGACAGCATAATTGCATTTCTTTGTCACTTGTTGACCGTACTTTCTTTTACATACCAAATCTTAGTTGTTATTTCAAAGCAAACATCGGTTGCTAACTACCCTTTGCGCGGTTTGCAGCTTCAGATCTGCCAACCCACTGCCACGGTCAACACTGTACTCATCATGCTTATGTTTTCCCCATTTTATGATGACCACAATCAGCCTACGTGGTTCGTGTCGTAATAGCACTGCTCCACCCATCGAGCTAAACAAGCTTAGTTGTACAAATTCATATATGATATTATTGCTGATATTAGTAAAACTGAGAGATGTTTAATTGGTTAGCTAAATGTTCCTACTTTACTTTCGAAATGCATGTGAGCCACATATCGAGAGACCGGAAATAATAGTATTTCTCTGTGCGCTCTGGTTCATCATGGGTGGCCAACCGACATTGTATTAAAAGACTTGTAATATCTTCAATGTGCTTGCTGTTCTGCTCTTCTTTAAGATGATACTCTTCTCTTGCGGTCGACTGGTCAGGTCGAGTTGTTCTCCCTGTTCATTACGGGCCAGTTTCACCACGGGCCGTTAATGGGTGTAAAGTGATACACTATTCATTACGGGCCAGTTTCACCACGGGCCGTTAATATGCCAAGAGTTACATAGGGCCTCATATGGGCCGAAAGACGTCATGGGCCATACATGGGCCAGAAGTGAAAACGGGCTGGAATCATATTGGGTGGCCTAGATGACGCTACTGGGCCTAATTCGGATAGGGCGTAACGGGCCTTGGGTTAGCGGGCTGTAAATGGGCTATATGCGAACAGGCCGTTAACAGGCTTTACATGGGCCGGCCTGCCACCTTTTGACCAAGTCAAACGGGCCGACCTTTTCACAGGAATGGGCCTCTGTTGGGCCGTGCCACGTGTCGACGTATCATAGGTGCCTATCTGACCCACTGACGAGCTGACATGTGTTTCGTCCGGCCAATAAGAATTTTACACGTGGAAATTTCCCATTGGTCGGGGCTGTTAACGGGTTATCGGATCCAAAACCCGACCCAATAGCTTAACGGTGTTCCGTTACGGTGGATGCCACGAGTCGGTCACCCTTGACGAAAGCACTTCTGTGACGCGCGATTTATCGTCATGGAAGTGGACACTTCCGTGATGATAATTTTGGTAATGTCATGGAACACTTCTACGACAGCACAGGTATGACTATCTTGATTCTGTTGTAAATTTGTCATGGATGTACATGCATGACAAAAAAATGCAACCTACTATGACAAACACGTATCATCACGGAAGTGTATTTTTTTGTAGTGCTATCTTTCTCTGTGTCTGATTAAAACTTCATACCCATAAATATTGCATGAGTGTTAGCAATTGTGAAAGACTAAATGATAGTTGAGTATGTGGACTTCTTGAAAAGCTCTTATATTAACTCTTTCTGATGTTATGATATATTGCAATTGCTTCAATGACCGAGATTATAGTTTGTTAGTTTTCAATGAAGTTTCTGATTCATACTTGAAATTGTGAATGAATTGTTACTTTAGCATAAGAAATCATATGACAATATATATATATATATATATTGCTGTTATAAGAATGATCATGATGCACTCATGTCCGTATTCTATTTTATCGACATCTCTATCTCTAAACATGTGGACATATTTTTCGATATCGGCTTCCGATTGAGGACAAGCGAGGTCTAATCTCGGGGGAGTTGATACGTCCAATTTGCATCATGCTTTTATATCGATATTTATTGCATTATGAGCTATTATTACACATTATGTCACAATACTTATGCCTATTCTCTCTTATTTTACAAGGTTTACACGAAGAGGGAGAATGTCGGCAGCTGGAATTCTGGGCTGGAAAAGGAGAAAATATTAGAGACCTATTTTGCACAGCTCCAAAAGTCCTGAAACTCCACGGAAGCCAGTTTCAGAACATATAAAAAATATTGGGTGAAGGAAGCACTAGAGGGGGGCCACCCACCATCCACGAGGGTGGGAGGCGTGCCCTACCACCTGGGCACGCCCCCTGCCTCGTGGGCCCCCTGGCAGGCCTCCGGTGCCCATCTTTGGCTATATGAAGTCTTTCGCCTTGGAAAAAATCAGAAGCAACCTCACGGGACGAAAATCTGCCGCCACGAGGCCGAACCAATCTAGGGTTCTGGTGGAGCTGTTCTGCCGGGGAAACATCCCTTCGGGAGGGGGAAATCATCACCATCGATCCTCTCATTGGGAGGGGGGTCAATCTCCATCAACATCTTCACCAGCACCATCTCATCTCAAACCGTAGTTCATCTCTTGTATCCAATCTTTGTCTCAAAACCTCAGATTGGTACCTGTGGGTTGCTAGTAGTGTTGATTACTCCTTGTAGTTGATGCTAGTTGGTTTACTTGGTGGAAGATCATATGTTCAGATCCTTTATGCATATTAATACCCCTCTGATTATGAACATGAATATGCTTTGTGAGTAGTTACATTTGTTCCTGAGGACATGGGAGAAGTCTTGCTATAAGTAGTCATGTGAATTTGGTATTCGTTCGATATTTTTATGCGATGTATGTTGTCTTTCCTATAGTGGTGTCATGTGAACGTCGACTACATGACACTTCACCATTGTTTGGGCCTAGAGGAAGGCATTGGGAAGTAATAAGTAGATGATGGGTTGCTAGAGTGATAGAAGCTTAAACCCTAGTGAGGGAGTCCTGGATTAGGGGGTGTTCGGGTAGCTGGACTATACCTTCAGCCGGACTCCAGGACTATGAAGATACAAGATTGAAGACTTCGTCCCGTGTCCGGATGGGACTTTCCTTGGCGTGGAAGGCAAGCTTGGCGAAGCGGATATTCAAGATCTCCTACCATTGTAACCGACTCTATGTAACCCTAACCCTATCCGGTGTCTATATAAACCGGAGGGTTGTAGTCCGTAGGCAATCAACTCCATATACAACAATCATACCATAGGCTAGCTTCTAGGGTTTAGCCTCCTTGATCTCGTGGTAGATCTACTCTTGTACTACCCATATCATCAATATTAATCAAGCAGGACGTAGGGTTTTACCTCCATCAAGAGGGCCCGAACCTGGGTAAAACATCGTGTTCCCTGCCTCCTGTTACCATCCAGCCTAGACGCACAGTTCGGGACCCACTACCCGAGATCTGCCGGTTTTGACACCGACATTGGTGCTTTCATTGAGAGTTCCTCTGTGCCGTCACAATCAGGAAGGATGCCTCCTCCCGTCTTTAAAGACGGCGCCGTTGCTAAGGGAGCCTTGGCTGTCGGCCAAACCCTCCGGCTAGGTGGTTTCCTCATGACCGCCTGTTCGGCTGTTGCGCCGACGGTGACCTCTCGGGTCATCAAAAGCAACCTACACGTCAGCTCGGAGCTCGTCGAGCAGCTAGATCCAATGGAGCTCTCTTCCGTAAATGAGCTCTTGGATCGCATCACCGCCTTGGGGGTCGCTACGGATTACGACCAGGTTGGGCTTAAACCCGATCTAAGAGAAATTAACTCTCCCCAAGTCACCCACCACATTGTCGTGGTAGAGACGCAGTGCGGCGACCTTTCATCTATTTTAAGGACTAGCTACGTCCGAATTCCCAACCCCTCCAAGCCGGATACCCGTGGAGGGGGAGATGTAACTCAAGACCTGAGCTTAGGATCAGGCAACGGGCCAGATTCACTAGACAACATCCAAGAATCCGAACTTCAGAGTTCGGAAACTCTTCGGCCTCCAAATCTTGGATTGGGTGAGGTTTCAGATTCAATGACACCCGCCCACCCGATCATAAGCGATCTCTCCCAAATCAGGCAGAGGCCCGAGGAAACAGTACATCACTACTGGGCCAGATTCCTCCTGGTCATGAACAGGATAAAGGATTGCCGCGAGGAAGACGCAATCTCAATTTTCTGCAGTAATTGCACGGACAAGGGAATCCTTAACGCCGTAAGTCGTCGTGATATCACACGCTTCGCTGACTTGGCGTCCATAGTACAAAAATACTGTGCGATGGAAAGCGCCGGGAAAACCGAAATAAATTTTTGGGATAATCCGGCCTTGAATAGTAATCCCGTCTGAACTAAGAGGGTGCATCATCACAGGACACCCGGGATAAACACCAAAAAGCCAAAACCCTCTACAGGGCATGGAACCGTACTGGAAAGATGGCTTGATGGACCCTGTAGAATTCACAGTACAGAGGACGCCACACCAACTCACAGCCTTAGAGCATGTTGGATACTCCAGCAGGTGGCCAAAATCGGCGAGGACCTCTTAATTTCGGAGGCCGCAGAAAGCCAGCCCAAGGACACCAGTACCGTTCTCACAGTCTTCGAGACTTTCGCATCAAACAATGTGCGAAAAAGAACACTCCACAGCCTCGCCGAAGTCTATCAAGTTGCAACAATAAATCCATGGAGTGACACTGCCATTACCTTCAACGCAAGTGATGAACCTAGATTCCGAACAGCCCGAGCACCAGCCGCATTGGTCCTCAGTCCCATAGTGGACGGCTTTCGCCTCACCAAGGTGCTCATGGATGGAGGTAGCGGACTGAACCTCATTTATGAGGAAACCCTTCAAAAAATGGAAATAGACTGGAACCGCGTCGAGCGAAGCAGCACAACCTTTAGAGGAATAATCCCCAGTCGGGAAGCGCGCTGCACAGGAAAAATCACACTAGATGTGGTGTTCGGCACACCGGATAATTACAGGTCCAAAGAAGTCACGTTTCAGGTGGCCCCGTTTAAGAGCGGATATCACGGTTTACTAGGGCGAGAAGCATTCACAATCTTCCAAGCAATACCCCATTACGGGTACATGAAGCTTAAGATGCCCGGGCCGAATGGAATTATCACTCTAGCTAGTGATCCGGACATAGCACTCCACCCCGAAAACAAGACGGCCGCATTAGTCCTTGAGGCGCTATCCGAAGCCTTAGCGGCTGAGGAACTGACTGCGCTACGCTCCACGGTTAACAGGGATGATGTGATACTCGATAAGAGATCCAAATCCACGTCCTTCAAGCTAGCTGACGAGGTAGTCAAATTCTAGGTCCACCCAACGGACCCCAATAAAACAGCTTCCATTGGGGCACGACTGAACTCTGATACAGACGCCGCACTGCGAGAGTTCCTACAAGAGAACTGGGACATCTTTGCCTGGCACCCTTCAGACATGACAGGGATCCCACGCAGGCTGGCCGAACACAGCTTAAATATCCTAAAAGGATATAAACCTGTCAAACAAGCCCTTCGGCGTTTTTCCGAACCTAAGAGACAGGCTATGGGAGAGGAGCTAGCAAAGCTATTAGAGGCCGGATTCATCAGAGACATAAAACATCCGGACTGGCTAGCAAACCTGGTGATGGTACCAAAGAAGGACAAATCCTGGCGCCTGTGTGTCGATTTTAAAGACCTTAACAAGGCTTGCCCAAAGGATCCTTTCCCCCTCCCCCGTATCGATCAAATTATCGATGCCACCGCAGGACACGATTTGTTGTGTTTCCTCGACGCATACTCCGGTTACCATCAAATCAAGATGGCAGAATCAGACCAAGCTGCAACAACATTCATCACACCATACGGCCCATTCTGCTTCAACACAATGCCCTCCGGGCTGAAAAACACCGGCGCAACATATCAGCGCATGATCCAGACATGTCTAGCAAACCAGATCGGCAAAACAGTGGAGGCGTATGTGGATGATGTGGTCGTCAAATCAAGACATGTCGAATCCCTAGTAAACGACTTGAGGCTTACATTCGATAACCTCCGAAAATATGACATCAAGCTCAACCCAGAAAAATGCGTCTTCGGCGTTCCAGTCGGAAAGCTCTTGGGCTTCATTGTATCCGGTAGAGGAATTGAAGCAAACCCAACCAAGATCTGAGCTTTGTCGCAATTGGATGTCCCAAAGGACCTTAAACAAATAGAAAAATTAACCGGATGCGTGGCGGCTTTAAGCCGCTTCATCTCCCGCTTGGGGGAAAAGGCACTACCCCTTTATCGCCTCCTTCGGCGCACCGAACACTTCGAGTGGACGGAAGCCGCCACGGCCGGACTTGATGAAATAAAAGCCATATTGGCAACAAACCCAGTCCTGGCCGCGCCAATCACCGGCGAACCAATGTTATTGTACATTGTAGCAACACACCAAGTTGTCAGCGCAGTGCTCGTTGTCGAGCGGGAAACGGACGGACACAAATTCCCCCTTCAAAGGCCGGTCTACTACGTGTCCACTGTCCTCACTCCATGCAAATCACGGTACCCGCATTATCAAAAGTGCATACGTGGTATTCATGGCATCGCGGAAGCTACGACACTACTTTCAAGAGTGTTCCATAACAGTATCCTCGGAAGTGCCACGAAACGATATTATCAACAACCGCGATGCAACGGGCCGGATTGCAAAATGGGCCATCGAGCTTCTCCCGTTCGATATAACCTATAAGACACGGCGAGCTATTAAATCGCAAGTTTTGGCCGACTTCGTCGCAGAATGGACGGAGGCCGAGCTCCCTAAAGAGTACGGCACATATTCAAACTGGATTATGCATTTCGACGGCTCCAAAATGTTGGCCAGACTAGGGGCCGGCGTCGTCCTGACGTCCCCCACAGGAGACACAGTCCAATATGTGCTCCAGATCATGTACACGGATTCCAACAATGCAGCCGAATGTGAGGCCCTCCTACATGGCCTCCGGATAGCAGTATCCATGGGTATCCAGCGCCTAGAGGTACGCGGGGATTCAAACCTCGCGATATCCCAAATAAATGGAGACTTCGACGCCAAGGACCCAAAAATGGCAGCTTACGGCGACGCCGTCCTAAAAATGTCATCTCGGTTTGAAGGGCTGGAGTTTCACCATATAGCCTGAGAAAACAATCAAGCGGCGGACGTCCTAGCACGCATCGGAGCAAAATGCGATGCAGTCCCCCCAATGTATTTTTGGAAAGATTGTTCAAGCCATCCGTAGCATGGGAGGGGGAACCCGCAAATAACAGCCCGAACCCAGCCGCACCACTCGACGCCGAACAATCTGACACAATTGGAGGCTCTGCCAACGAAATTACACCTTCAGCCCACGTAATAATGGCGGTTATCGCCCCGTGGACAGAACCATTCCTAGCCTACCTTACTAGGCAGGAACTCCCGGAGGACCAAAACGAGGCCCGCTGCATAGTTCGGCGATCTAAGGCCTACAGAGTCCATGAGGGAGAACTTTATAAGAAAAGCACTACCGGAGTCCTTCAAAGATGCATCTCCGAAGAGGAAGGGCGGAACCTCCTGGCTGAAATTCATGCCGGACTTGGCGGTCACCACGCCGCTGCTTGGTCCCTTGTTAGCAAGGCTTTCCATACAGGCTTTTACTGGCCGACAGCCTGAGCAGACGCTCAGGACCTAGTCCAACGATGCCCCGGTTGCCAACTTTTTGCCAACCAAAGCCATATGCCACCCACCGCACTCCAAACTATACCCATCACCTGGCCTTTTGCGGTATGGGGACTTGACATGGTCGGACCCCTTAAAGGTGGAACCCATAGGAAAAAATACTTACTGGTCATGGTGGATAAGTTCACCAAATGGATAGAAGCCAAGCCTGTTAAAACGGCCGAATCCGGACCTGTGATAGACTTCATATCCGGGGTTGTACACCGTTATGGTGTCCCCCACAGCATCATAACCGACAACGGTACAAACTTTACCGCCGACGAGGTAAAACTCTGGTGCAAAAACATGGGCATCAAGCTCGATTATGCCTCCGTCTATCACCCACAAACCAACGGCCAGGTCGAACGTGCAAATGGTCTTATCATGAGCGGCATTAAACCTAGACTGGTGCGGTCCCTCAAGGAATCTAACACGCACTGGGTAGAGGAGCTTGACTCCGTGCTATGGGGGCTGCGGACCACGCCAAATCGCACCACCGGATACACACAATTTTTTATGGTGTACGGCGCAGAAGCAGTTCTGCCCTGCGACATAATTCATGACTCACCTAGAGTGCGCATGTACGAAGAAAGAGAAGCCGAGCTCTATCGGCAGGACAACTTGGACGCCTTGGAGGAGGAGCGCGATGTGGCAAAAGCCCGTTCCGCATTTTATCAACAGCAGGCCCGAAGATACCAAAGCAGAGAAGTACGGGCCAAAAATTACAATGTTGGCGAACTAGTTCTACGCCTGCCGGATAAGAAAAAGGACAAACTCAAGCCCAAGTGGGAAGGTCCATTCATAATCGACCAAGTCCTGACTGGTAGGGCGGACCGCCTGCGAGATGCGTCGAACAACCGACTCGAGACGAACCCGTGGAACGCCACCCGTCTCCGAAGATTCTATGCCTAGCGCCGGACTCTATTTTCGTCTCCTTCCTCTGTCCATCCCTTTTTTGTATTTTTCTGTCTTACATTTCTCTCCTTCCCATTTTTTTTCTTTCATAGCCCTTAAAGGCTCATCTAGTGACGTGCCACCCGCACTCATTAAACCTGGGGGCTTCTTTAACAGAAGCTTATTTATACGGGCTTCACGCCCAACACATGCGTCAAACTTCCACATGTACCTTTTTTCTTCACCATTATATGCATCGATATGACTTAAGTTTTGGCCAAGCTGGGTTGCCTAGCTCCTGTGCTTACCCCTACGTTCCCGATTGTTCGGCTAGGCGGTAAAGGGAGCACCTCTGCGATTGTTACTGCCGGGTCAGCCGGATGTGTACCTCAGACTGGGTGAAGCCGAAAGCTAGCGTTCTTAAGGGAATACTCGGTCGGTGAAATAAAAGATGATCTTTTTACACATTTTATGCGCCCCCAGATGCTTTTTTCTCTGCGTCTCTTCACGCAGTCCGGACATGCACCTTAGGGCATGCCTCCCAGCAAAAGGAACCCTTAACGGAACTATTCTCTCTGGAAGATGTTTCTTACTAACCATGTAATATAACATAACTAGTTGGGCACTTGTCTGATAAAGCACTGATGACCCCTACGCCTGGTCTCCACGCATACCCCGGTTCTTATATAACCGCTAGGGTATTCGGACACACTCCGGACCGTCAGGTCCCGAGGTTGAAGCGAAAAGGTCGGCAACGACAAACGATCTACAATCCGGCTAGAAGGCATTACACATGTCAATTCAAAATTACACAGTCATTCTGACTGATTGTATTCCTCTTCTATACCATCTAACAGGCTGTCTAATTTACAGTCCTACTGGGAATACTTCGCGGCCAACTCTACTTGGTCGTATACTAAGCTTATAGGGATCTCCTTCCCATCAGGCCCCATTGGTCCGACCTCGGCCATGTGGTTTGGGCCAGACTTCGTAAAACGGGTCTTCACCATGGCCCAGGCCTCCCTAGCTCCTTGTCGGCAGGCCGATATCTTCCACAACCGGAAGCGCCGCCGAGCTCCCTTCAGCTTCTCCGCAAGCTCTCCAAGGCCCTCAGGCACGGAGTGGGCAGGCCCTAAGGCTTGGGCAATACCCCGCATCGCCTGCCGAATTCGCTCGTGCAGTTGCAAGAGTTCGGGAAGAAGGTCACCCATAGAACCGGGCATCTCCTCTGCAGGACGACATGTGAGCATACCTACAGACATTACTCTGTTAGTCAACTTCCTCGCCGAACTCTTTTTTCAAAGTTCGTTCAAGCACTTACTAAAAATGCCGCGTCGAAGCCGCTGATTCTCCTTCGTGGAGTCCGACAGCTGGCCACGAACATCTTTAAGTTCGACGTCCAGCTTGGTGTTGGCATCCTGAAGATCATTCTTCTCTCGCCTCACCTTTGTCAACGTACTCTCACCGGCCTTTAGCCTGCGTAAGAGTTGTTGCTTGTCTGGATCGAGTCCGATGCCATCTGCAATATGATTTGTCAGATTTGCACCCGCACCGCACAATACTAATCTTTCGAAGTGTATCCTACCTGAGGGGGTCTCTTTGGGCTCCCCTGCTGCGGCTAGTGCGGCCTCTAGTTGGGCCTTGCACTTTTCCAGCTCCTGGGACAGTACGGTATTCTTCTCTGTAAGAACATGCATATTAAATGATCCTTAAATCAGTTGCTCTAACTGCTTCAAGTCTCGGGGGCTACTGGCATATATATATATATATATATATATATATATATATATAACCAAAATTTTCTTACCCGTATGTCTTTTACATACTGCTCCGTGGCTCTGGCTAAACCATTTTGAGCGGCACGGAGGTACGCGTCTCCCGAATTAAAGGCATCTAAAGCCTCTTGGGAGAAACAAGCGTCACGTAGAATTGTCTGGTGACGCCTGTGGTTCATGGCACTCTCCACTTCAGAATTTGTGGCAGACAACCTGTCCGCATCCTCTGTCGAAGGAGCGTCCGGTGCGCGCCTTGTGCTCGCCTCCGCTTCCTGGCCAGGCGTTGGAGCCTGGCTGGTGGAGGCGCGATTGGCAACCTCTCCGGATGTAGTCCGGTGAGGTCTCTTCGTTCTGAAGATAGCACGAATGTTAATATGCCCTGACAGAATAACTCTAGGGAAACAGAGGGTGCACTATACCTTTGCGCTGGCATCTCAGTCCGGACTACATTCCTTTTTGCCCCACGGGGCCCTGCGGCCCCTCGTTGGCTAGCCGCCGCAGGTTCGGCCTCCTGCCTCGGAAATCTCCCCTGCAAAACACGGTTATCGTCAGAAACACCGGGCTACATGAGGGTGGAATCTCTATCAAGGGAATAAGACCCCGGTTTCTGTCACCTGGGAGGCCGGGATTAACCCTGGGTAATCCGCCGTAATGGCTACCAAGGTATTGTCCTTTCTTAGCTGATGGAACACCCCGTCGATAAGCTCCACCGATATGTCCGGATCCTCTTCGGAGTCCGGATTGAGGGATCGTTGGGGGTCCTCGGGCTGTGGAGGGCGGCTGTTTATATCCTTTACCTCCTGTCGCAGTTCCTGCATTGAATTCGTTAGACTACCTATCTAACCATGGGAGTATAAAACAAACGGGCAAGCGCAATTGTTCACTTACCCAACTTGGAGGATCGTACATACTGAATCCGGCCCGCGGGTTGACGCGGAGGAATTCCTCCTTTTCTCCCTTGTACAAAGAGGATAAGATCTTTACTAAGGCGGCGGCTGAGGCCGGCCCCTTACGACCATAACGTGTGGCGTCATCCTCCCTGTTGAAATCCCAGATGGGGTGGCCTCTATATTGAAGCGGCTGCACCCCCCGCATAATGCATGCGGCCATGACTCCAATCATGGTTTGTCCGGAATGAGCCAACAGTCTTATCCGGCCCATCAGGTAAAGGACGTCTCTGTCGCTTTCTCTCTGAGAGCTCCGCGGACGCCAGCTCAAGCGTTTCTTCAATGGAGCAGTGTTGAACTCAGGGAGACCGACCCGGATAGGGTCCGGTAGCAGGACGTCATCTATGTAAAACCATTCCGAAGGCCAGTCCTCGGATGCCTTCTTTGGGGTTCCGGATAGGTATCCGGTCCCGGCGATGCGCCATACTTCGGCTCCGCCCACTTGGTATATAGACCCCTCTTGAGAATGGGGCACTAGGCAGAATAACCTCTTCCACAGCGCGAAATGAGCCTCAATGCCTAAAAATAGCTCACAAAGGGCGACGAAACCCGCAATATGCAATACAGAGGCGGGCGTGAGATTGTGCAGCTGGAGGCCGTAGAACTCCAGAAGCCCGCGGAGAAATGGATGAATTGGAAATCCCAGTCCCCTTATTAGATAGGGGACGAGGCACACCCGCTCTCCTTTAGAAGGATTGGGGGTGCTCTCCGCTTGTTTTCTGCCATTGTAGGTGGCGAGACCGGCTTGGACCGGGACCATGTATGCCTGAGGGAGAAATCCCTTGGCCTGAAGCGACACTAACTCGCTATGCGGGATGGTGCAACTCTCCCAGTCCCCGGGTTTGGGACCGGAGGGGCGAGGGGAGGAGCTGGGACGGCTGGTCATGTTGGAATGGACCTTTGCTGGAAGCGCTCTGATGATAACTCACGTAAAGGAGAAGATGTGGTTTGGACCTAAATCCCCATCCCGTTAAATAGGCGGCTCGTTTATATGGCTAGGGGTGTGGATGTAAAAATGCCCCGGCTTTTCGCATTCGTTTGACACGTGGAAGATAGCCATTATCGGGCGTGGAAGCCGAGGAGCACTACATTACAAAAATCGGACATTATTCCTATAGGTACACAAGATTTGGAGAAGAACCCGCCTTGCAATGCCGAACAATCTCCGCGCCGGACTCGTCGTCATTGAAGCCTGGTTCGGGGGCTACTGAGGGAGTCCTGGATTAGGGGGTGTTCGGGTAGCCGGACTATACCTTTAGCCGGACTCCAGGACTATGAAGATACAAGATTGAAGACTTCGTCCCGTGTCCGGATGGGACTTTCCTTGGCGTGGCAGGCAAGCTTGGCGATGCGGATATTCAAGATCTCCTGCCATTGTAACCAACTCTATGTAACCCTAACCCTATCCGGTGTCTATATAAACCGGAGGGTTGTAGTCTGTAGGCAATCAACTCCATATACAACAATCATACCATAGGCTAGCTTCTAGGGTTTAGCCTCCTTGATCTCGTGGTAGATCTACTCTTGTACTACCCATATCATCAATATTAATCAAGCAGGACGTAGGGTTTTACCTCCATCAAGAGGGCCCGAACCTGGGTAAAACATCGTGTTCCCTGCCTCCTGTTACCATCCGGCCTAGACGCACAGTTCAGGACCCACTACCCGAGATCCGCCGGTTTTGACACCGACACCTAGTTTATGCGTTGCTTCGTAAGGGGCTGATTTGGATCCATATGTTTCATGCTATGGTTAGGTTTACCTTAATACTTCTTTTGTAGTTGTGGATGCTTCCAAGAGGGGTTAATCATAAGTGGGATGCTTGTCCAAGGAAGGGCAGTACCCAAAGCACCGGTCCACCCACATATCAAATTATCAAAGTACTGAACGCGAATCTTATGAACGTGATGGATGAAAACTAGCTTGCATTACAAAAAAAAAGACACATCCGTGACATTTTGGGCCGAACGAATTTTTTTCTGTCATACATATGACACTTCTATGACGATAATTGTGAAAAAACAATGTATCATCATAGATGTGGTGGGCTCCTACTTCTATGACAAAAAATCATGACAGAAAATGGGCTTTTCGTCCAGGGCGGGCCGGAGACGCAGCTGAATGACATTCTTTGGGCCGTCCACGACGGAAAAACTGTGGTAGAAGCGAGGGCGAGGAAAATTTCGGGGAGTTCCCAGTTACGGTGGGAGGTCGGGGGCCGAGCGATGTGTGTTTCTCTCGTACACGTACGCGCGTGTGTGCGAGGCGTTGGCTCTAACTGAACCCGAGCGATTGCACTGCAGGCTACGCGTTACTGAACCCGAGCGATCGATCGATGGATGTTAACTGAACCCGATCGAGCGATTCCTATGCTACTGCTGCTAACTGAAGCCGATTGATTGGATGAATAGTGAGCGTTGCGGGGGGGTGGATGAACAGTGAGCAGTGGCGTTGCCTCTGGATGAACAGGACCCCATGGTGTGGAGGGCTAGATGAACAGTAGACAGTGGAGGGGTGCCCGTGGTGGGGTGGTTGAACAGGACCCCGTGGTGTGGAGGGCTGGATGAACAGTAGCCGGTGGAGGGGTGGTTGAACAGTAGCCGGTGGAGTAGCGCGCGGTGGAGGCTGGATGAACAGGAGCCCGTGGAGGCTGGAGGAGGTCGACGGTAGCCCGTGGAGGCTGGAGGAGGTCGACGGTAGCCCGTGGAGGCTGGAGGAGGTCGACGGTGGAGATGAACAATATCCCGTGGAGTCCCGTTTTGCGGTACGCCACACCCCTCCCGATGAACAGGACCCCTGTTTCGACCGTAGGAGGTCCGTTTCGTCCGTTTTCTGGTACGCCACACCCCTCCCGATCAACAGGACCCCCTTTTCGACCGTAGGAGGTCCGTTTGCTCCGTTTTGCGGTACGCCACACCCCTCCCGATCAACAGGACCCCGTTTCGACCATACGAGGTCCGTTTCCTCCGTTCTGCGGTACCCCAGGCCTCGTTTCCATTGCCTGTTCCGTCCAAGCCCTCCCGATGAACACGACCACGCATTCCGTTCCGACCCAGCCGGTTGGCTCCCATGCGTTCCGTTGCCTCCCGATGAACACGACGCATTCCGTTGCCTTCCGATGAACACGACGCATTCTGTTGCCTTCCCATGGACACGACACATTCCGTTGCCTCCCCATGAACACGACGACGACGTTCTTTCTCCGTTCCGACCCAGCCATGTACACGAGCCCTGGCCGTACGTATGCGCGAGTAGGCATTCAAGACCCTGCCCATATGTACACATACGTGGCCGTATTTTCCGTCTTGCACCCTGGCCGCTATACGTACTTGTACATGCTACGTGCGCGCCTCTACTACGACACGTGCGCGCCTCTACATCGACCAGTATGTACGTATACGTTCGCGATCAGAATGACAATGCTACGTACGCTTTGACCAGGTGGGTCCCGACTATCAGACACTTCCTTGCCTGCGAAGATATAGCTTGTGGGTCCCAGCAGTCAGGGGGGCGAATTGTTTTGTTTTTTTTTGCCCGGACGCACTTCCTTGCGTGCGAAGGTGTAGCTGCTGGGTCCTAGCAGTCAGGGGGGCGAATTGTTTTTTTTCCCGGACGCACTTCCTTGCGTGCGAAGGTGTAGCTGGTGGGTCCCAGCAGTCGGGGGGCGAATCGTTTTTTTTCGGATGCACTTCCTTGCGTGCGAAGATGTAGCTGGTGGGTCCCAGCAGTCAGGGGGGCGAATCGCTTTTTTCGGACGCACTTCCTTGCATGCGAAGATGTAGCTCGTGGGTCCCAGCAGTCAGGGGGCGAATCATTTTTTTCACGAAATACGGTGGCCCATCCGGTGGGTCCCCGCTGTCAGGTGGAGGAATAATTATTTTGCGCGTAGTAAGGAGGCACTTCCTTGCGGCTGCCATGGACCCAGCTGTCAGCCTCTCCACGTACTGTCCACGTCCGATGGAAGTCGTTCCTTGACCACGTTGACCATGCCGCGCCGACAGCACCAGGGCGGTGGACGACGGTGAGGCCTAGGAAGGGACGACGTAGAGCCAGTGAAGATGCGGCAGTGGATGCACACACGGAGAGGAGTACGAGGGTTCATTGGTTCGGCTGTGCTGCCGTCGCCGCAGAATAACAGGGGGTGTGGGTGAGTGGAGGGATGGCCTGGCCAGCGGTGGGAGTAGTAGGGGCGGTGAGGCCTCCGCAGCAGCACAGCCGGCCACGGGAGGCAGGAGTGGGCGGCACGACTGGCGCTGCTTTTGGCGGTTGGAGCAAGAAGACCAGAGGTTGAAGAAGCACGACGGCCATTGGATGGACATCGTACGGTCACTGCAGCTAGAATCGTTTATATTGACTAAGTTGACAA
The DNA here is from genome assembly GCF_056163025.1 of Triticum urartu. Lineage (NCBI taxonomy): Eukaryota > Viridiplantae > Streptophyta > Magnoliopsida > Poales > Poaceae > Triticum > Triticum urartu. The sequence goes on from NC_141879.1 coordinate 287,007,292, forward strand.
AGCCCTTGGTACGTCAACTTAGTAGGCCCACAGGTCAGCTTCCGAAACGATGCGCCCCATATGTCAGGGGGAGGAATCATTTTCTGGGCGGGTGAAGCTAGAATATCCGAGATTGAAGAAGAAGCACGACATCCGTTGGATGGACATCCAACGGCCACTGCTGCTAGAACCGTGTGTTGACTATAAGTTGACAAAGCCTTGCATACGCGTCAACTCTGTTTTTTAGGGGACGCGTCAACTTAGTAAGGCCAGAAGTGTGTGGCAGAAAACTTATAGCCCATTTGAGATTTGTAAGAATGTGTAGCCCATTTTTGAATTCTAATGAAATTTACTATAGCCCATTTTTAGTTTGTTAAAAGTACAACCCATTTCAACCAACCGTTCAAAACATAATTCAATAAAATTTCGCACATTTTGATGGGATCCGAAATATTTTTATCCCAAAATTTTTAGTCAGATTAAATAGAATTTCAATATAAATTTATATTACGTAAAAATCCAACGAAACATTGCGCTCGCAAAAATTAATGAAATTAAAATTTTCAATATCCAAAAATAATATTTTATAAAGTAATCACGTGTTTGGTGCATTTTTTATAGTTACTGCCCAGTTTTTATAATTACATCCCATTTATTATTTCTTAAAGCCCATTTTCTTGTTAAACCTAATGCATCCCTCCTAGGAAAGATTTGCAGCCCAGCGGGGCGGAGAATAACAACTTGACCTTGCCTGGGTATTCCTAAAAAAAGTATAGCTGGGCTAGCCATTTTCAGCTTGAAAAAAATTAATATTTGGGCTGGATATCTGGCCTGGGCTAGAAGGGCCACAGCCCGCCTAGTTAATACCTGCAGCAATGTTCTCATTGTTGTTCAGAGGAGAAAAATTAATATCTGGGCTAAACATCGAAAAACTCTGCAGTGCTCACACCTCAAAAACACAAATACTGCTCGAGCTGCTTGGTCCCAGCTGTCGGCCGCTTCTTGTGCAATTCTCTCATTTATTGACTACTCCCACCTTTTCGGTTTATAAGGCTCAATTCAAAAATCTCACCAACAAAGGTAGATGATGAGTGGAGGAATATTTTTTGTAGTTTGCAAAAGCACCCAAATAATGCTCTTGTTTTCCTCAAAAAATTATGTTTATGAATGCATTAATTGCAATGCATGCATGCATAAAGTGCATGCATTGGTCAGTTTTCTCTTAATACTTGCATGCAATGATTTAATGCACCTTGAAGTCTGAACATGTGATGGGGAACAACCAAATTGAGCCTTATAAAATGGAAAAACTAAAATTTTGAGATAAGCCCTATAAACCGGAAAGGAGGGAGTACTACATAGGTTGACAATGGTGTGGGACCGTGATGTCAGGAAACCAGGAGGAAGCAAAATAAATTATAGTTATATATATAATAAGGAGGCACTAGCGTACGTGAGGCTATGGACCTGGTGGGTCCCCATTGTCATCCTCTCCAAGTAAAGTCATCTCCTCGCCCGCGCGCGTTTTCCGCCCGAAACAGTCAGCGCCGCCCACCCCGCTTCCCTGTGCAGGCGATTGCTCCGCCTTCAAACGACACAAGTGCCGTCCGTCCGGCCATCTGCCGCCCACATTAATGATACGCGGTTGCCGAGGCGGCTACTCCGGCGCCACACGTCCCCTCCGCCCGCCCACCATTGCTATATAAACTCCTGCGCCGGCCATAGCCGCAGTCATCCGCATCCGTTCCCTTTCTCCTGTCCACACCACTACTGCCCACCATGGCTTCCTCGTGCTCCAGCGCTCTTCGGGACGGGCGGACGACGGACCACAAGGAGATGGCAGCCATTGCTGCCGACCGGCTGGCCGGCAGGCGGCCGGAGGACGACGACGTCCTAATGGAGAACATGGTAGTCGATGATCCGGCGCCAACCCCCTCCTCCGCGCCATCCTCGCCAGTGCATTACACCATGACCATCAGCGAGGCCCATGCCCAATATATGGACAGGGTGAGGCAGATGCGTGAGGAGCAGTTCCGGGAGGCGTAGGCCGACGCCGCCTACAACCACCATCTCCTCCAGGAGCACCTGCAGGCGGAGGAGCAAATCGCCGCGGAGCGGGCGGAGCAGGAGGCGCTGCTCGACTTGGACCACTCCACCCGCAAGGGCCGCCTCGAGCACTGGCAGTACCGCATGCAGGTGGCGGAGGCTGTGGCCGCCTACAAAGAGGCTAGCAAAGAGGGCGATGAAGCGAGCGAGGCGCTGTTTGGCGAGACCGAGGACGAGGCAGAGGACAATGCCGGCTCCGACGAGTCCCTGCTCCGCTGGCGTCGACGAGGCCCTGCTCCGCCGAGGCCCCGTGGTGCCAACAACGAGGCAGAGGACACCGCCGGCTCCGACGAGTCCCCGCTCCGCTGGCGTCGACGAGGCCCTACTCCGCCGAGGCCCCGTGGCGCCAACAACGAGGGAGTGGAGACCGCCGGCTCTGACAAGTCCCCGCTCCGCTGGCGTCGATGAGGCCCTGCTCCGCCGAGGCCCCGCGGCGCCAACAACGAGGCAGAGGACACCGCCGGCTCCGCCGAGGCCCCGCCCCGCCAACAACAAGGCAGAGGACATCGCCGGCTCAGCCGAGGCCCCACCCTGCCGGCAACATGGGGGAGGATTTCCACCGCTCCGCTAAGGCGCCACCCGCTGGCAACGAGACAGAGGACATCGCCGGCTCCGCCGAGGCCCCGCCGCGCTGCCAACGTGGCCGCGCCACATAGAAAACAAGGAAGATTAGAACACGGTAGGTCACCGCCGCTCGGGTCCAAGTAAGGCCACCGCTGCTACCCTCCGATTGAAACCAAGCTAGGCAGGTTGACCATTGACGGCCGGTTAGCTTCTTGGCGGCGACGTGGAGTTGGAGAGCTACGCTGGAGAAGAACACTACTTCTACTTAACTGCTGGTGCAGTTGGCTGACTGGCATGTGGGCCCAACAGGCCACATGTTAGTTATGAAACTGCACCTGCAGTTAAGTCACTGAAGCTTCTGTTCGGCTCAGTGGGACACAGGTGGGTAGCTTCGGTTAATTAATTATACCACCAGCGCACCCCTTTTTAGTTGAAGAATGTATGAAATGTAATGAAATCCGGCATGTTTATATGAAATCCGACCGTGTATGAATGAATTTATTTCTATTAGTTCGAATTCCTGTATCACTGGCATTGGATGAACATGCAAAACAATACGTACTAGCATTATTCCCAGGGTGATCACCTCGTTTGCAGCAGTTTCACATGTACTCCCTCCGGTCCTTTCTAGTCTGCATACAAGTTTTCTCTGTAGTCAAAGTATCTCTACTTTGACCAATCTTATACAAAAAAAGTATACACTTTCACAATGTGCGAAGTAAAAAGGAACAGAAGGAGTACATAGAGTTTGAGCAGCTTTTTAGCGTTTCTTTACATTGCAATCAAACACACAGGCCTGGCAATTCATAGAGAACATTCAAAACAATCGATGATTATGCATCTCAGCGACTCACATGTAAGAGGCAATATTTACTTCACAACTAAATAATAAAGAAAAAATTGATCAACGCTGCTGACAGCAAAGGGCGTCCCATTCGAAAATATCAAACGCATGTCTTGCTAAAATCAATGAGCAAAATTTGACAAGGTTGTCCCATTGCAAAATATCAAATGCCTACGATTGTGGAATGGGCAGGGTTTGCCATTAGTTCGGACATTGACATGACACCTCGTGCTAAATAAACCAGTTGTTCTTTTTGTGCAGTTCCACCAAAATCAACCAAATTTGCGCGTAGCTTGTATGATTTCGCCCTTATATGTTGCAACGCCTTGAACTTATCGGCACCTCCTTTCTTGTGGTGGAAATGAATGATTCGATGTATTCATGAACATTTTGTGCAGTTCCCATTGAAATCAAGCTGAGCACCCCTGTTTGCACAAATACAAAAAAGTGATTAGTATAAAGCAAACTGTACTATGAATTGACAGTTTCAAAAGGCACATACATGGTCCATGTAGAGCACACTTTTAGAAAAATGGAACTCACCAGAAAGAATCCTAGAACAACATTGTACTCGCGCATCACAGCAAAAAAATGGAGATTTGTCAGTCCTTCTGAGCTGAAGTTAGTTTGATCTTGTGGGGAGTAATGTAACCATCCTTCAACTGCTCCTTCTGATGAGAAGATAGACAGGGCTTCTTCATCCTGGCATAATCGGAACGAGTCACTTCACGTACTCCATATTCTTCTTCAGAGGAAGATGATCCTGTTGTGCAAAGACAAGAGGACTACTAAATGCTAGCATCCCTGTTTTCTTGAAAAAAAAGGAAAGGAAATATTTAAAATAGCACATATGAAGCACTTCTCAAGGACAATACCACTTTTTCAAGACAATATCTAAACAGTAGCACAACACCAATTGAGATGACAAAGCTCAATCATATGGATGAAATCAATGGGCGAGTACCAACCTTTGTCAGGAGGCTTATTGTGTAGAGCATATAGATGAAGCACTTCTCCGGAACCATCTGTTTCTATCTACGGTGGTGGCCATGCTTACTATATACTCCTCGATTAGTTTAATGTTTCCAACATCTTCTTGTGCAGTTCCACTAAAATATATGGTATCTTCAAAGAAGATCCCTGTTTGCACAAGTAGAGATAATTACATATTACATTAAGAGTGGCATCAAATCAATGGCAAAACAATTGCTCATTCCAGCCACAGCAATGAATTAAGATGCAAAACTATATCATTACTTGTGTCATCACAGTTCCAGTGCTTCATTATAGCAGCGGGAGTTAATTTTTGTTTTTCTTCCACTTGTTCTTCCCCTTCATCACTTGGTGCAATAACAGACAAGCTTCGCCTTTCAATGTAAGATTTGGCATGTCAATTAGGGAGCACAAGTATAGTACTAAACTTAATTTTCTGATGAAAGTGGCAAAATACAGGCCAGCAGTTGTGAAATATCCTTATCTTAGCTCAATGGGATATTACGGTGCACATACAGATTGGAAGTCTTGTCTCCATTTGTGCATTTCACTAAAATCAAGCAACATTATCGTGCAAGTAGCACAACATATGAAAGCACACTGCAGAATCATGTGAAAGAAGGCTAGTACTGACCTCTCATGGTGCGGAATTCAAACAACTCACAAGAAGAAGATCTGAACCAAATTCGCCTTAACGGATAGGAAGTAAGATCTCCTCTTCTGCAGTTCCACTAAGATCAAGCAATCAAGCAACGTTGTCAGTGTGACATTTTGGTTGAACTTCACAAAACACTCTTAAAACAAAAGTGTTTTGTGCAGTGCAACAAAAGGTCACAATGGCAACGAGGTGAAGTAGATAACCTTGTTTACACAGAGGTGCAAAGGAAACAATTAGTGGTCAATAACGGTGGATGACACAGAAGCCAACAAAAGAAGCATCTACCTTATCTAAATGGGAAAGAAAGCAAGACAGGAGCATTTCTCAAATAGTGGCATTGATTAATATTATCATAGAGATTATATTAACAATAAAATTTGTTAAACATGTAATTTGCTTTTAACTATGGCATTGCATCAATTTTCCAGCGGCATTATTAGAGGGTGTTTGTTTATAGGGACATTTTGGTGTAGGGACTAAAAAAACTCCGTGTCAGTCCCATCTAAACCAAACAGGAGGGACTTTGAGGGACTAAAAGTGGGCATTTGGGACTAAAGAAAGAAGACCCCGAGGGAGTCTTTTTGGGACTTTTTCCAACAGTTGCCCCTGCCACGCATCGCACCTTGTCTCTATTAGTTCATTACTAGGGGTAACATGGTCTTTTAGCATGTCATTTAATAACCTCTAGTCCTTGTTTAGTCCCTGGAACCAAGCAGGTAGGGACTAGGGAGTTTTTAACCAAACAGGGCCTTAGATTAACAACAGCTAATGAGTTGCACGGGACAGTGGACGCACCAGCACCATGTGCATTTACCGATGTACTGTGGTCATGCACAGTCTGTTGTAACAAATAACAAACAACCAAGGAGCATATTTGTGTTGGTCCCAGTTTTGTTATCTTTAGACACCTTTCCCTATGTGAGCACAGCAAATCTAGTCCTGCTCAAACTCTACAGCCTTGTCCCTTCCTTTCCTTTTTGAACTAGTACTTTCGCCCCTTCCTTTCCTCTTTGAACCACGTCCTAGATTTATGCGATACAACTTTCCCCACTACTTTCCCCCATTCCTTTCCTCTTTGAACCACGTCCTAGATTCATGCTATACAACTTTCCCCCTTCATTTCCTCTTTGAACCACGTCCTAAATTCATGCTATATACAACTTTTCCCACTACTTTCCCCCACTCCTTTCCTCTTTGAACCACATCCTAGATTCATGGTATACATACAGCTAGTGTAATGCATGTGGAGTAAGTAAATTATACCTTAAGGTTCTTGGGGCGTGGTTCGGTGGGCGATGGGGCGGCGGCGAAGAAGAAGGGGTCAGAGGCCCTCCCGCGCCTCCGCTGGGTGGAAAGTGAATAGCTGCGCCGGTAGTCCCTCGCCGACGGCGACAATGTTAAGCCTCCTTCCATTCCCGGCAGACGGTTCCTGCCGGCTCTTTGAGTAGCAGTGAGGGGAGAGAGAGGCCAACGAAGTCTTGTTTAGATCTGGAGAGGGCGAGAGAGTGTGAAGAGAGCAACTACAAGCGCTAAGGCTCCAGCAGGAGAGGGCGAGAGAGTGTGAACAGAGCAACTACAAGCGCTGAGGCTCCAGCGTGTATATATATACTGGAGAGAGAGTGTGAAGCGTGAAAACCCTAGAAAAAATTTTACCAGTCAAAGAATCCTCCTGGCACAAATTATGCTCAAGTGTAGTTATCGAAATCGAGACCTCAAGTTTGATGAGCGAACAGGCTAACCAGCTACACAACCCTCCCGTTATGTTCAACAAGAGGGAAATAACCTTTTATACATTCCTCCATTCATGTGACAAGCATGCTATGTTTTTGTGTGTGTGTGGGAGTCATTGGGATTTCAATCATAACTGTGTCATGTGGCTTTGGTGGTAAGACTATCCATAGTGGTGCAGAAATAATGCAGCCTTAGTCACCTTACCTCTCTCCACATAGTACGTTGGGTCCCACCAGTCAGAGGGTGAAACAAACAAATTAATAAGAAAAATTAAAAGCGCGAGCGGTGTTTCTTACCTCACACATCTCGCTACTGCTCGGGAACACTGTCCAATTGATCCATCTGTTCGCTCACGTACTATTTTAAGTGAATCCTTATTATAACATGCACACAAATTTTGGGCACTTGTATTCGACTTAAGTGAGTGTGCCACCGTATCTCGTATACTTACTAATCCTCTGTCTAGGTGTAATAAGTCACGTTAGATGGTGCAACGGGACCAAGGTGCGTGTGTGTGTGTGTGTGTTTAACAGCATGTGTGTGTTAGAGAGAGCGACAGATCGACCTACTCCTATAGGGAGATATTGTGTAGTGTACGATTTTATCCGCGAGAGTTGGTGCATCCTCTCATTTCCGGGCATGTCCGGTAGGGACATGCGGATAGATGCCACACCCGCTCTTGACCAGCCTGGCCCACCCAAAGTCCCTCCATTGCCCGCGCGCACTTCCCGCCTGAAACGGTCAGCGCCGCTCCAAAGAATCGGTGCCGCATTCATGCCTGGGCAGAGCGGATGCGACCTCTCACTCACGCAAGAGTGATGGTTGCTTCGTCCGTCCAACTTACTACTGGGTCTATGTGATTTCACGGCTCATTGGTCTTTATTACTGAGGTGGTAGGACTGCTGGATGTCCCACGCTTTCGGCAAAAGGAGGTACTACTACTAGATTACAATTTTCTCCATTCTTACAGCGGAGGCATGCAAGAGCAGTGAAAACACACAGGCTCAGTGATTACATGGCCCACCTCACACTATCACCGTGCGACACCTAACTCTTTACATAGTACTCCCTCCGTTCCTAAATATTACTAGATGAGTTCCCGCGCGTTGCCGCGAAACAGCGGTATATCTCTCTGCGCAAAATTATTGATTTCATAGAACTAAAAAAACTCTATAACCGCATGACAAATGTGGTAGCCAAACTAAATAAACTCCCATCATCATTTAGATCATCCCACGTAAGGAAAAAGATCTGCCAACTCCTACTGCATAATGGGATTATATTTTTCTTTTTGACATGTTAATGGGACTTAAAAGCTCACTTACATGCATGCTACCGGTGCATGCTTGCATGCAGACATGTTGATGTGATTTAAAACCCACTCACATGCATGTGCCACGGTATTTCTGCATGCTTGCATGTGGCTTAGTGCGGAGCCTCTCAACGTCTAGATCAGACGGCTATTATGGACTGATTTACTTCATCTAACGGCTACATCAATTTTGATGATGTGGCTCAAGGAGAGGATAGAGAATTCCTAGTAGTGGGGGCTAGCTATTACTAGTAGATAAGTCTTTGTAGAGATTCCACTACATACGGAACAAAATGAATGAATCTACACTTAAAATGCATCTATATACATCTGCATGTGGTTCATGGTGAAATCTCTACAAAGACTTATATTTAGGAATGGGGGAGATGGTGTACTAAGCAAGCTTCTCCTCATTCTGCGAGTTAACGGGACACATCAAAAGTACTCCAGTGTATAGAGCCTTGCCTCTAAGGTAGTCCCCACATGGTTTGCCTCTTTTTTAACATAACATGTCAAGTCGCAATTTGTTTGTTCACCCGTGGTAGACGATCCTCCCTCCACAAAGTGGACAACCAGTACACGTGCCAAATTACCATGTGGGATGCCTTTTTCGTACAGAAATGAGCTCCACCGTGTACCTGCGCAGGCGTGGTTGGGAAAGAGACGGGAGTACGTGCGCCGTGCATGCACCTCTTCTCTTCGTGCATGTCCCCCACCTACGTGGGTGTGTGTGAGAGATACAAATCGCGTTCATGAGTGTTTTTTTGTTTTGGGTTGGGGGGTTGATTTCGTGAATTATTTGTGGGAATATGTGTCGATGACATCTCAAACAAAATTTTGCATGCAATGTGTGTGAAATGGAGGACTATCCATATCATACATAGAGGGTCGGGCAATCCACGAGAAGATTGGGAGGGGTCATAGCTATCGATAGAGTCGAGGAGAGGATCAAGTGGGTGGGTGCGAGATCGATGAAGAGAGCCATCGAAATTGTGTGTGTGCAAGTCAAAGATATAGGGCGACTGGCCTACCGGAACGTTAGAGGGCACATGTCAAGTTTGTGTGTGGCAGGGAGACATGACTAGAGCACTCGATGTATCGGTGTGTGTGGGGGGGAGGGGGTGGGGGAGGGGTAGGCAGAGGCCTAACTATAGAGGTAGAACGACTCATGTATGTGTTGAGAAGGAGAGACCCAGCTATGTCTTGAGGGAGATCGGTCGACATCCATACATAACTGAAGGACGGGAAATATGATGGAACAGAGAGAGAGAGAGAGGAGAGAGAGAGGGAGGGAGAGGGAGGGAGAGGGGTAGAGTGCTGGATGGGTGATGGAGTTGCTTCTCGAAGATGGTGGGAGAGGCCTACTAGACAAACTGAGGGTGGAACTGCAATGTTATCAATAAGAGTGGGGATGTGTTTCTGTGTGTGCCTGTGCGTGATAGATCTATCGGGACGCATCCATGGATGATGAAGGGGAACCATGTGTTTGGTAAGCAAACCTAACTAGATCAGTAGATCAATTGTTGTTGTCGGAGGAAGGGAGAGACACAACTAATGAGGTAGATCGATTGACGTGTGGGCAAAAACGAGTTATAAGGACCTAGCTAGCTATATGTATAGCGAGAGATCGGTCGGTGTACGTCCATTTGTTAGAGGCAAATAAGGCCCGGCGAGACGGATAGACAGAGAGAATGGAGCTAGGAGGTGGTGCGAGAGGCCCAACTACTAGCTAGATAGGGGCAGGAGTGTGCGGTTGTGAGATCGATGAAAAGAGGGGCGAGAGTTTACACGTGTGTCTGACCGTATGAGAGACACGAGGCAATGACACATAAAGGAGGAGATTGAAGGCATGTGTGTATGTTGTAGCCAGGCATCGCGGGAGAGGTTTATTGATTGGTGTGTGTCAGAAAGGAGTTGTGGAGACTCTGGGAGAACGACCTAAAGAAAAAAATGAATGTGCCCGGTGGATAGAATGCCGAGGGAGGGGGGCAAGGAGGGCGTGTGCATGCACGAGAGAAAGTTAGTGGTAGCTACAAAGGTTAGAGGATTGTGTGGGTGTAAGAGACTAACAAAGATCATAATTTGATATGAAAGCGGATTCATATATTTGAATAGGAGATCATAGTGTTTTAAACATTGCACGCATGAATATAGCGGTGATACACGTGCTGTGCACATGTTATACCATAATGTGACAATGCATGACATTTGCAACTCACAACTAAATGCCGAACAATCTAAACCATATTATACATCAAACAATCTCACATTTTATTTGAATTTGTGATAATGTGTGGCGTTTGTAGCTTACAACTAAATATCGACTAATCTAAACAATACTATATATCAAACATTCTCACATTTTATTTGAATTTGTGGTAATGTGTGGTGTTTGCAACTCACATCTAAATACTTGTAGGCGTAGGGGGCGGGGCACCATACATAATGTGATAAACACATTATACATATGAGACATGGTTTATATTATGAAGATATAGCTAGAGCTAGAAATGTAATGTGATTTGAAATCAAAATAAAGTGGATTCAAAAAATCTAGTTCGAGTTCATATAGTACACATAGTTCATATGTAACTCGAGACTAATCATGTGATGTGCTGTGAAGATAATACACAAACGATGGTTTAACTTGACAATAATGATGATTGTAGATCTTATTAAAATAGAGAAACGAATTCAAATGCTTTGACTTCAAAACAATCATTACTGTAGATCTTATTCAAATAGAGAAACGAATTCAAACTTAGTTCATATTGAAGCGGTAGTATATACGTTTGGAATGCACTAAAACGTTCATTTGAGTAGTAGGTTGCATGCATTATACACGTAGCGAAATATTTTAATTGAACATAACATGAATTCAAAGTTTTGAATGACATTTTTAGTGCGCATTGATTTGGTACAGTACACGTTAGGCTTGTCCGGAAATTTCAACCCGCGCCTTGTTAGCCCGAAATATTTAAGATATATCTTTGTCTCGTTGTGCTCCGACAACTCCCTCCATCTCAACCCACGCCTTGCTATTCCGAAATTACAACGCGCGCGAAAACTCCCACCTCCTGTGAAATCCCGACATGCGAAATGCCCATGGTACCCCTGAACCGAAAGAACTGCCTCAAATCGGTGGGGGTACTTTCATAACTTACCCCACATTTCGGACAAGCGCGTCTCTAAGACATGGTTCCCCACTGCCATCCCATCCGCCCACCCATTCGTACACCCAGGCCGCGAAAACCCGCGACGAAACCCCACACCCTGCTCCGTCCGCCACCCAGCCGGAGCCTCTTCCCCGATGACGTCGTCCACAACAACACCTCGACGCCCCTCATCCACCGTACCGGATGAGGATCCGTCGTCGACCTCATCATCCCGCCGGTTCAGCCACCTCGTCCTCCACCTCCATGGAGCTGCCCCGACGTTCCCCACGTCTTTCGCGCCACCTCCATTCCCACACTGCCATCTTCACCTGCACCACCGGAAGATCATCATCATCACCGTTTCCTCGGATGAAGCTGCGGCCTCATCGGCGCCACCAAAGAGGTTGTACACTAATCGCCGCGTTTTCACCACCAAAGAGGTTGTACCCTAATCGCCGCATTTTCTTCTTGATTCGATCTCATGGTGCTGCCGGCGCACGGTCCCGAGCTGACACAGCGCGGCTCCATCCACGGTGGCGTCGCCGGCCACTTCCTCCACGGCGTCGCTCCCTCGGCGACAACGTCCACATCAGTAGGAGATGCTGCTGCTTTAGCTCTCGCTCGTGCTGCTGCTCTGCTCTTGCTCTCGGTCCCCTGCCTGGTCTACTCTTGCTATTGCTCATGCTGCTGCTCTCGCTCTTGCTCTTGCTTGCGATGCTGCTCTGATTTAGCTACACTTCAGTCGACTGAATCGACTTTTGGGTCAGTCAATTTTCAGGGGGTGGGGGGCTCGCCGGGGTGAAGGAAGGACCAGCCGCAGCGGGGAGGGGGGCTCGCCGGAGAGGTACCCCACTATCTATCTTAGGGTTCAGGATGGGGGCGGTGGTCGCCGGCGGTGGCGTGGGGATCGCCGAAGAAAAAGCTCGGCACGGGGGGGGCCTAGAGGGATGGTCGGGGCGGTGGCGGACCGGCGGTGCGAAGTGTTTTCGGGGTGGGCAGGGCGGCGCACCACCGGCCGCGAGCATCGGGGGGCTACTGTTTGGCCGGTGGTGGCTGGCGGCTCAGGGGGGTGGTGGTTGAAGATGAACCACAGGCCCTTGATTTCGTATCCAATGGCTGCAAAATCGACTGACCAGAGATGAAAAAGTCAGTCGACCGACGTGTAGCCTCACCTTGCTAGTGCGTTCAGTTTCGACAGCAAAATTCAGTTTCGACAGTTAAGTTCAGTTTCGACAGTTAAATTCAGTTTCGACAATTAAGTTCAGAGATGGGCGGCTGATATATTTTACATCTAGCACTTTGTGGCTATGTATTTTACGTCATGTATTGGAGATGCTATTAGAATTCCACTCAGGTTAACGTTGTTCGTTGTCTCTCTTGTCCTGCTTCAGCCTCGGCGTCGTACAACTCACCGGAGCTGCTCCAACGAGGAAACCCTCCATCACAGCGGAGCAGTACCTCGGGCTCCATCTCCAGACGCCTAAGATCTTCTTCCCCTCCTCCGACAACAAAGTCAGCCGGAGCATCCTCACCGGCCAACCCAATCATGCTGAGATCGACATGGCTTCACCAAAGAGGTTGTACACTTGTTCCATCTCTTTTTTACTCCACATGTTATATATATTGTCCACTGAGCACACGGATTTGTTCCTTTAGTGTCTCCTTGAAATAAAAAACGTAGGAATTTTAATTTTCACTTGTCCTCCTTTTCAAATTCCTATTCATGAAGCACAAGACTAAGAGATAGTAGCATAATAGCATTATAACCATACATTTTCTTCTGGTTTGACTTAATCTAACCATGCTTCTTTGCATCCTGTGATCTTCCAATTGTTGTGAATCAAACACCCAGATTGGCAGAAATCCTGTGTTTTTAAATTCTCTGTTTTGCACGTGCATTCCTATCCTATTCCTGTCTATTTCCTATCCCTGCATTGTTGGAATCCTCCAATTCAAACGAGCCCTTACATAATTACTTCTCTTACAGATAGTTGTCAAAGAAAACCTTGTGTGGTTTGTCCCGCTCCTGTTGCACCGTCGTCCACCCCAACTCAGCTGCTCCAACGATAGAAGGGTCCAGCACAGCAGGGATCCAGCCTCCAGACTGTCTTTCGCCGCCTCAGATCTTCTTCGCCGCCGCCGGCAGCCATGAAAACTGCATTACCATCATCAACCGAGCAGATGACCTCGAGGACTACACGGGTCCGCAAGAGAGGTCGCACTCTTTCGTGTCTACTTACGTTATGCATCGCTTAATATTTCATGCTACTTTATCGTCATGTTCACCGATTAGAATATGAGTCAGCTCCAAACTAATGGTCAAACTTGAGTTTTTAAATGGTTGTGGGGTACATATCGAGGCCGCTATCAATAGTATCTATCTACTATCTGGTTAATCTCTGGTGTCTACTATGAGTTTCATGTTGGGTGGGAAACAAACAGTAAAGAAGCCATTATCTGTATTTTTTAACTGAAGCCATTATCTGCCTGCTATTATTGGTTTTGGATCAATCCACAGGTTGCTACCATCACTCTGGATTTCTGCATGCACTCCTTACATAATCTCACTATGTTTTATTCCTATGCATGACAGTTATTGTAAACAATGGAACTGAACATGTAGAGCAAAATAGACGAGCCTTGCGTGGCAATAAAATTTCATGCAGACGTTGCTCCATGGTAGGCGCAAAGGCAGCCCCCCTCCACGCATTTCGGATTGTAATCGAGAGGAAGATATCTGTTCTGAGGGGGATTCAGAAGGAGAAGACAACTCCTACTTACCCCCTGAGGTGTTCGCTCTAACTTGGCATGCTGATGTTGGTTATATCATGCATATGGTGTCTTGCATTGCTTACTTTATACATCAAATATGTCATCTGCTTAGTTTAGACATCCTTTGTGTGAATGCCATCTGTTTCGTTTATTCATCATTTATGTGAATTATGCAACGCCATCTTGTTTAGCCAGACATCATATATGTGAATTTTGCAATGCCATCCTGCTTAGCCAGTCATCTTATATGTAAATTATATCATGCCATCCTTTTTTCGTTACATATTACATTTGTTAACAATGTTACTACATTCAACTGCTCTTCTGTACATCAGCCATTTGACACGGTGATGGCAAATTCTGGAGTGAAAACAAGTTCTTCATAGCAGACTATGCTATCTGACGAAGTGCATATCTCGCTGGTTACGGATAGCTCCTCAGAGGAGGATTCAAAGACAGATGACTAGTCCTATTCCCCCCCCCCCCCCCCGAGGTGTATGCTCTAACTTGGCAGGGTTATGTTTCTCATATCGTGCGTATGGTGTCTCGCATTGCTATGTCATCTGATTAGTTTAGACATGCTTTGTGTGAATGCCACCTGTTCAGTGTCTAATTACCATATATGTGAATTATGCATTGCCATCTTGTTGCAAGACATTATATATGTGAATTATACAATCCTATCTTGTTGCAAAGGCATTATATGTGTGAATTATGCAATGCCATGTTGTTTATCCAATCATCATGTATGTGAATTATATCATGCTATCATTTTTTTTGTATTACGTGTTCCATTTGTCGACAACGTTTGTATATTCAACTACTCTTCCTGTGCATCAGCCGTTTGAAGTGGTGATGGAAGTATCTGGAGTGAAAACAAGGTATTCAGAGCAGACAATGCTACCTGCTGAAGCAGACATCTTGCTGGTTACAAAGAGCTCCTCAGAGGAGGATTCAGAGACTGATGACCAGTCCTATTTCCCCCCTGAGGTCTATGCTCAAACTTGGCAGGGTTATATTACCCATGTCAGGCATGTTGACTTGCATTGCTTAGTTTTTACATCATATATGGATTGCCATCTACTTACTTGCTTACTATATAAATCATATATTTGAATTATATCATGCCATCATGTTTACATAGTACATACACATCGTCTATCTGAATTATGGCATGGCAACCCATTTAATAAAGATATCATATAGTTATATCATCTCATCCTGTTTAGTGTTTATAGTCATCATATTTTGAATTATGGCATTCTATCCGTGAATGTATGTGAATTATGGCATGCCAACCTATTTAATAAACACATTATATAGTTATGTCATGTCATCCTATTTACATAGTCTCATATTTTGAGCTATGTCTTTCCATCTTTTTTAGTTAGCCATCATAATGTGAAATTGTGTCATGCTATCCTGTTTAGTTAGCCATCATATATGTGAAATTGTGTCATGCTATCCTGTTTGGTTAGACAACATAAATATGAATTATTTCATGCCCTCTTTTATTCCCCACTATCCATTGCACCCGTCTATCATACAATGTCTATACTTTCAATTACTTTTCTTGTTTATCAGCCATTTGAATTGGAGAGCGTGATGGTAGTATCTAAGGGAGTAACAACACGGTCTTCAGAAAAGATAGAGCTACCAGTTGATGCAGATAGAACCACGGTTGTACTTTCCCAAGGACCAGATCCACCACACATAACCCAGACTCTCATAGATTGTACCCCTACCCAATTGGACAGAGAACCAGCTACACCCCTTCTAACCCCAACCCCGGCAGATAGTAACCCAGTTCCAGTTGACACAACACTGTCTCCACCACAGAGCACCCAAACACGAGCAGTTAGTAAGGGAACTGCAGTGCCCAAAGCACGAGGACCACCACTCCGAATCCCAACTCAACGCTCAAAGGAGAAGAAGATTTGTTCTCAGGTCAGGTTCTGTAGCTATGGTTCATACTCCTTTGCTCTTGCATTACTGTATTTACTCATACCAACTATTTTCAAATTTGAAGGATGGAATTGAAACTCCAATGGCGCAACAGGTATGTTTAAACCTGTTTCTTTAACTTGTTTGCTGTTGTAACCTGCTCTATGTTGATTTCAGTTTCAATTGAATAAACAATTATGTTCTCATGTCATGCACATTACAAGTGTTGTTATTTCTCTATAGTTACCCACACTTATATTCTATCTATTCTGCTTTGTCTTGAACAAATATTATTTGAACTTTGTCTCTATCTTGATTTGGCAACAAAAACTAGAGTGATATAGACCATAAAGTGAACATGGTACATAGATATATGTTTGTTTCATGCTGTTATCCTGTCCACTTTACTACTGAACTCATTTACCAAAATGAGTTTCATATACAACATGGTAAACATGTGATGTGTCTGCTTGTTTCTCTTTTAGAATGTGGACAAAATATTGGAGAACAGTACCGCGTTATCCAATGGTAAAGGAAGTAATGCGGATAAGGTTCAAGATAGCGAGACATCCCTGTTGGTCTCCAAGAAAGCTGATAAAAACTATCTTGACGACAATGAGGGAACCCAAAATTCCTGTCTTGATGTAGTGTTCGAGTTACTGGCCACTACTGCTGGCACAAGCTCTTCGAACTCGCTGCCTGAATCAGTTCGTCTTCTTGAGTCTCAACTTCAAGTTGAAAGACATCGATCAGACGTGCTGCGATAGGAAGCTGAAGGACTGAGGAAGTCCCTGCAGAATTCAGATGCATATTTTCTGGCGCAACAGCAAGCGCTGGAGGATTTAAGCGCCAAACCAGAGAAAGTTAATAAGCTTGCTAAGCATCTTGCCAGCATTATGGGTACCCAGGATATTGTTTCTTGAGATCTTCTGAAGTGGTTTCAATTCTGGATTTGTTTTGCTGCGGCGTTTATTTGCGCTGGTCGCCAACTTTGACAACCAGTGTATATGATATGCTGCTTTGTTCCCTATATTTGCACTGGTGGCGAACTTTGATGCCCAATGGATGTAATATGTGTAATAGCCGTGATAGCCTAGCGTTAGTTGCTTGCTTATTTATTTCCTTGTTGTCTTGTTTATTTGTTTGCTTGTAGTCATTGCAGTTCTTTTTCCGCGGTTAGCTAGTGGCTGCAATAACCTATTTTTTTAAAACTAGGCCACAATAACCATGGGCTAATATTTACTGTAGTGACACTGGGCCTCCTACTGGCTGTAGAAACTGTGGGCCTTCTACGGGCCATAGAAACAATGGGCCTTCTACGGGTCGTAGAAACAATGGGCCTTCTGCGGGCCGTATCATCAATGGGCCTTATACGGGCCGTATGATCGATTGGCCAAACATGGGCCAAACAGACCGCATTATGGCCATAAACGGGCTAGAGTTGGAATCGTCCATTCATGGGCCGACCATAATGGGCCATCGTTAATAGGCCGTATTTGATGACGCTATGAAAACGGCCCAACGTATTAACGGACCACAAACGGGCCGACTGTAACCACGGGCTGAATTTGGCCCACAAGCAGAAAATGACATTAACTGGCCGTAATTAAACGAATGCTGGAAATGAGCCCAAGAATAAATGGGCTCTGAGAAGGCTGAAATATAACATGGGCTGGAAATGGCCCAACGGAATAACGGGTCGTTAATGGGTATAAAGTGATACACTATTCATTACGGGCCAGTTTCACCACGGGCCGTTAATGGGTGTAAAGTGATACACTGTTCATTATGGGCCAGTTGCACCACGGGCCATTAATAGGCCAAGAGTTACATAGGGTCTCATATGGGCCGAAAGACGTCATGGGCCATACATGGGCCAGAAGTGAAAACGGGCTGGAATCATATTGGATGGCCCAGATGACGCTACTGGGCCTAATTCGGATAGGGCGTAACGGGCCTTGGGTTAGCGGGCTGTAAATGTGCTATATGCGAACAGGCTGTTAACAGGCTTTACATGGGCCGGGCTGCCACCTTTTGACAAAGTCAAATGGGCTGGCCTTTTCACAGGAATGGGCCTCTGTTGGGTCATGCCACGCGTCGACGTATCATAGGCGCCTTCTGTCCAATGAGTGGATGACATCTGTCCCAACGATGAGCCGACACGTGTTTCCTCCAGCCAATGATGATTTTACACGTGGAAAATCCCCATTGGTCGGGGCTGTTAACGGGTTATCGGTTCCAAAACCCGACTCGATAGCTTAACGGCATTCCGTTACGGTGGATGCCATGTGTCGGTCACCCTTGACGAAAGCACTTCTGTGACGCGGGATTTATCGTCATGGAAGTGGACACTTCTGTGATGATAATTTTGGTAATGTCATGGAACACTTCTATGACAGCACAGGTATGACTATCTTGATTCTGTCATAAAATCGTCATGGATGTACATGCATGACAGAAAATGCGACCTACTGTGACAAACACGTATCATCACGGAAGTGTATTTTTTTGTAGTGTTGAAGATAATTCCCATGTGTCCTCGGGACCGTTTTCCTCTATATAAGAGTTTGTACAGGCTTGTCCTTTGCTACAAAAAGGGTTGGGCCATCTTGCTGCACCTTATTTACTTTTATTAGTTGTTACCTGTCACAAATTACCTTATCACAAAACTATCTGTTACCGATAATTTCAGTGCTTGCAGAGAATACCTTACTGAAAACTGCTTATCATTTCCTTCTGCTCCCCATTGGGTTCGACACACTCGATTATCAAAAGGACTACGATAGATCCCCTATACTTGTGGGTCATCACCCCTCCCACCGCCTCCTTTTCGCCATTCAAAATCCCAAGCCGCCATAACCTCTCCGCTCCAGCCGCAAAACCCCACCCTCCTCCGTCTGCCACCTCACCGCTGCCCAACCGAAGCCTCTTCCCCAACAACATCGTCCACCGCAACAGCTCGACGTCCCTCATCCACCTCCCCGGATGAGGATCCGTCGTCAATCTCGTCGTCCCGCCAGTTCAGCCGCCCCGTCCTCCACCTCCAAGGAGCTGCTTCGACGATCGCCTCGTCTATCGCGGCTACTCCATCCCCATAGCACCGCCTTAACCTGCTCCACCGAAACCACAACATCCTCACCGACTCCTAGGACAAAGCTGAGGCTTACTCGGCGCCACCAAAGAGGTTCTACACTCATCGCATTGCACCTTCTTCGTAACTCGACCTCCCTGTGCCGATGGTGCTCCATCCCGCACCCGCATGGCGCGGCTACCCCGAAGCCGGCGCCGCAGGCGACATCTCCACGGCGGCTCTCCCCCAGCGTGATGCCCCTTTGGCGGCGGCGGCCATACCAGCCGGATCTACTGCTGCTGCTGCTCCGGCTCTTGCTCGCTCGCTCGCGTTGCTGCTGCTGCTTCGGCTCTCACTCGCTCGTGCTTCTGCTGCTGCTGCTCTCCCCCTCGCTCATGCTATTGCGCTGCTCTGATTTAGCTACACTTCAGTCGACTGAATCAACTTTTGGGTCAATCAATTTTTAGGGGGTGGGGGGCTTGCGGGAGTTAAGTGATACGTCCATTTTGCATCATGCTTTTATATCAATATTTATTGCATTATGGGCTGTTATTACACATTATGTCACAATACTTATGCCTATTCTCTCTTATTTTACAAGGTTTACATGAAGAGAGAGAATGCCGGCAGCTGGAATTCTGGGCTGGAAAAGGAGCAAATATTAGAGACCTATTCTGCACAACTCCAAAAGTCCTGAAACTCCATGGAAGTCGGTTTCAGAATATATAAAAAAATTGGGCGAACAAAGCACCAGAGGGGGGTCACCCACCGTCCACGAGGGTGGGGGCGTGCCCTACCCCCTCGGTGCGCCCCCTGCCTCGTGGGCCCCCTGGCAGGCCTCCGGTGCCCATCTTCTGCTATATGAAGTCCTTCATCCGAGAAAAAATAGCAAGAAAGCTCACGGGATGAAACTCCGCCGCCACGAGGCGACACCTTGGCGGAACCAATCTAGGGCTCCTACAAAGCTGTTCTGCCAGGGAAACATCCCTCCGGGAGGGGGAAATCATCACCGTCATCATCACCATTGGTTCTCTCATCGGGAGGGGGTCAATCTCCATCAAAATCTTCACCAGCACCATCTCCTCTCAAACACTAGTTCATCTCTTGTATCCAATCTTTGTCCCAATACCTCAGATTGGTACTTGTGGGTTGCTAGTAGTGTTGATTACTCCTTGTAGTTGATGCTAGTTGGTTTAGTTGGTGGAAGATCATATGTTCAGATCCTTTATCCATATTAATACCCCTTTGATTTTGAACATGAATATGCTTTGTGAGTATTTACGTTTGTTTCTGAGGACATGGGAGAAGTCTTGCTATAAGTAGTCATGCGAATTTGGTATTCGTTCGATATTTTGATGAGATGAATGTTGTCTCTCCTCTAGTGGTGTCATGTGAATGTCGACTACATGACACTTCACCATTGTTTGGGCCTAGAGGAAGGCATTATGAAGTAATAAGTAGATGATGGGTTGCTAGAGTGATAGAATCTTAAACCCTAGTTTATGCGTTGCTTCGTAAGGGGCTGATTTGGATCAATATGTTTCATGCTATGGTTAGGTTTACCTTAATACTTCTTTTGTAGTTGTGGATGCTTGTAAGAGGGGTTAATCATAAGTGGGATGCTTGTCCAAGGAAAGGCAGTACCCAAGCACCGGTCCATCCACATATCAAATTATCAAAGTACCGAACGCGAATCATATGAGCGTGATGAAAACTAGCTTGACGATAATTCCCATGTGTCCTCGGGAGCGTTTTCCTTTATATAAAAGTTTGTCCAGGCTTGTCCTTTGCTACAAAAAGGATTGGGCCATCTTGCCGCACCTTATTTACTTTTATTACTTGTTACCGGTCACAAATTACCTTATCACAAAACTATCTGTTACCGATAATTTCAGTGCTTGCAGAGAATACCTTACTGAAAACTGCTTATCATTTCCTTCTGCTCCTCGTTGGGTTTGACACTCTTACTTATCGAAAGGACTATGATAGATCCCCTATACTTGTGGGTCATCAAGAATCTTTTCTGGCGCCATTACCGGGGAGTGAAGCGCCTTTGGTAGGTGGAATTTGGTAAGGAAAAATTTATATAGTGTGCTGAAATTTACAGTCACTTGTTACTATGGAACATAATCCTTTGAGGGGGCTTTTTCGGGGTATCTTCACCCGACCAGTAGAGCAAAGAGTTGCTCCTCGACCTACTGAACCTACTGAAAATGTTTACTTTGAAATTCCTTCGGGTATGATAGATAAACTGCTAGCTAATCCCTTCATAGGTGATGGAACATTACATCCCGGTTTGCACCTAATCTATGTGGATGAAGTTTGTGGATTATTTAAGCTTGCAGGTATGCTCGAGGATGTTATCAAGAAGAAGGTCTTCCCTTTATCTTTGAAGGGAAAGGCATTGACATGGTTTAGGCTATGTGATGATATGGGATCATGGAACTACAACCGATTGAAATTGGAATTTCATCAGAAGTTTTATCCTATGCATCTAGTTCATCATGATCGTAATTATATATATAATTTTTTGCCTCGCAAAGGAGAAAGCATCGCTCAAGCTTGGGGGAGGCTTAAGTCAATGTTATATTCATGCCCCAATCATGATCTCATAAGAGAAATTATTATTCAAAAAATTTATGCTCGGCTTTCCCTCAATAATCGCTCCATGCTCGATACTTCTTGTACTAGTTCTTTTATGATGAAGACTATTGAATTCAAATGGGATTTATTGGAAAGAATTAAACGCAACTCTGAAGATTGGGATCTCGACGAAGGTAAGGTGTCAGGTATAACACCCAAGTTTGATTGTGTTAAATCTTTTATGGATACCTATGTTTTCCATGAATTTAGCACTAAATACGGACTTGACTATGAGATAGTAGCTTCTTTCTGTGAATCCTTTGCTGCTCATGTTGATCTCCCTAAGGATAAGAGGTTTAAATATAATCCTCACATTGAAGTAAAAGTAGTTCCACCTATTAAAGCTTAAGAAAAGACTATCACTTATAATGTTGATCCTGTTGTTCCTACTGCTTATATTGAGAAACCACCTTTCCCTGTTAGAATAAAGGATCATGCTAAAGCTTCAACTGTGGTTCGTAAGAGTAATACTAGAACACCTACACCCCCTGAGCAAATTAAAGTTGGACCTAGTATTGCTATGGTTAAAGATCTCTTGGCCGATAATATCGATGGGCATGTTATTTACTTCTATGATGAAGCTGCTAGAATTGCTAGACCTGACACTAAAAATAAACATAGACCTGTTGTAGGAATGCCTGTTATTTCTGTTAAAATAGGAGATCATTGCTACCAGGCATATGTGATATGGGTGCTAGTGCAAGTTCAATACCTCATTCCTTATACAAAGAAATTATGCATGATATTGCACCTGCTGAGATAGAGGAAATTGATGTTACAATTAAGCTTGCCAATAGAGACACTATTTCACCAGTTGGGATTGTTAGAGATGTTGAAGTCTTGTGTGGGAAAGTTAAATATCCAACTGATTTTCTTGTTCTTGGTTCCCCACAAGATAACTTGTGTCCCATTATATTTGGTAGACCCTTCTTGAATACTGTTAATGCTAGGATAGATTGCAAAAAGGATGTTGTTACTATTGGTTTGGGGGATACGTCTCATGAGTTTAATTTTGCTAAATTTCGTAGACAACCCCATGACAAAGAATTGCCTAGTAAAGATGAAATTATTGGTCTTGCTTCTATTGCCGTGCCTCCTAATGATCCTTTGAAACAATATTTGCTCGACCATGAAAATGATATGTTTATGAATGAAAGAAGGGAAATAGATGAAGTATTCTTTAAATAGGGACCTATTTTGAAACACAACTTGCATGTTGAAATCCTAGGGGATCCTCCTCCACCCAAGGGTGATCCCGTGTTTGAGCTTAAACCATTACCTGATACTCTTAAATATGCTTATCTTGATGAGAAAAAGATATATCATGTTATTACTAGTGCTAACCTTTCAGAGCATGAAGAAAAGAAATTATTGAAAACTCTGAAGAAGCACATTGCTGCAATTGGATATACTCTTGATGATCTTAAGGGCATTAGTCCCGCTATATGCCAGCACAAAATAAAATTGGAGAAAGACGCTAAACCGGTTGTTGATCACCAACAACGGTTAAATCCTAAGATGAAAGAAGTGGTAAGAAAAGAAATACTAAAGCTTCTAGAGGCAGGTATAATTTATCCTGTTGCTGATAGTCAGTGGGTAAGTCAAGTCCATTGTGTCCCTAAGAAGGGAGGTATTACTGTTGTTCCTAATGATAAAGATGAATTGATCCCACAAAGAATTGTTACAGGTTATAGAATGGTAATTGATTTCCGCAAATTAAATAAAGCTACTAAAAAGGATCATTACCCTTTACCTTTTATTGATCAAATGCTAGAAAGATTATCCAAACATACACATTTTTGCTTTCTAGATGGTTATTCTGGTTTCTCCCAAATCCTTGTGTCAAAAGAGGATTAGGAAAAGACCACTTTTACTTGCCCTTTTGGTACCTTTGCTTATAGACGTATGCCTTTGGTTTATGTAATGCACCTGCTACCTTTCAAAGATGTATGACTGCTATATTCTCTAACTTTTCTGAAAAGATTGTTGAGGTTTTCATGGATGATTTTTCCGTTTATGGAACTTCTTTTGATGATTGCTTAGGCAACCTTGATCGAGTTTTGTAGAGATGTGAAGAAACTAATCTTGTCTTGATTTGGGAGAAGTGCCACTTTATGGTTAATGAAGGTATTGTAATGGGGCATAAAATCTCTGAAAGAGGTATTGAAGTTGATAAAGCTAAAGTTGATCCTATTGAAAAGATGTCGTGCCCTAAGGACATCAAAGGTAAAAGAAGTTTCCTTGGTCATGCCGGTTTTTATAGGAGGTTCATTAAAGACTTCTCTAAAATTTCCAGGCCTCTGACTAATCTCTTACAAAAAGATGTTTCTTTTGTCTTTGATGATGAATGTGTAGAATCATTTGAAATACTTAAGAAAGCCTTGAATTCTGCACCCATTGTTCAGCCTCCTCATTGGAATTTACCCTTTGAAATTATGTATGATGCTAGTGATTATGCTGTAGGGGATGTTCTAGGACAAAGAGTTGATAAGAAATTAAATGTTATCCAATATGCTAGTAAAACTCTAGACATTGCCCAAAGAAATTATGCTACTACTGAAAAAGAATTTTTAGCAGTTGTATTTTCTTGTGATTAGTTCAGTCCTTATATTGTTGATTCTGAAGTAACTGTTCACACTGATCATGCTTCTATGAAATATCTTATGGAAAAGAAAGATGCTAAACCTAGACTTATTAGATGGGTTCTCTTGCTACAAGAAATTGATCTGCATATTATTGATAGAAAGGGAGATGAGAACCTCGTTGCAGACAACTTGTCTAGGTTAGAGAATGTTCTTGATGACACACTACCTATTGATGATAGCTTTCCTGATGAACAATTAGTTGTCATAAATGCTTCTCGTATTGCTCCATGGTATGCTGATTATGCTAACTACATAGTTGCTAGATTTATACCACCTAGTTTCACATACTAGCAAAAGAAAAAGTTCTTCGATGATTTAAGACATTACTTTTGGGATGACCCACACCTTTATAAAGAAGGAGTAGATGGTGTTATTAGATGTTGTGTACCTGAGCATGAACAGGAACAGATCCTACGCAACTGTCACTCTGAGGTTTATGGAGGACACCATCTGGAGATAGAACTGCACATAAGGTATTGTAATCCGGTTTTTATTGGCCTACTCTCTTCAAAGATGCCCGTAAGTTTGTCTTGTCTTGTGATGAATGTCATAGAATTGGTAATATTAGTAGATGTCAAGAAATTCCTATGAATTATTCACTTGTTATTGAGCCATTTGATGTTTGGGGCTTCGATTATCTGGGACTGTTTCCTTCCTCTAATGGATATACACATATTTTAGTTGTTGTTGATTACGTTACTAAGTGGGTAGAAGTTATTCCAACTAGTAGTGCTGATCATAACTCCTCTATTAAGATGCTTAAAGAAGTTATTTTTCTGAGGTTTGGAGTCCCTAGATGTTTAATGACTGATGGTGGTTCACATTTTATTCATGGTGCTTTTCGTAAAATGCTTGCTAAGTATGATGTTAATCATAGAATTGCATCCCCATATCATCCACAGTCTAGTGGTCAAGTAGAATTGAGTAATAGAGAGCTTAAATTAATTTTGCAAAAGACTATTAATAGATCTAGAAAGAATTGGTCCAAGAAACTTGATGATGCATTATGGGCATATAGAACTGCATACAAAAATTCTATGGGTATGCCTCCATATAAAATGGTCTATGGAAAAGCATGTCACTTACCTCTTGAACTAGAACATAAGGCATATTGGGCCATTAAAGAGCTCAATTATGACTTCAAACTTGCCGGTGAGAAGAGACTATTTGACATTAGCTCACTTGATGAATGGAGAACCCAGGCCTATGAGAATGCCAAATTGTTTAAAGAAAAAGTTAAAAGATGGCATGACAGAAGGATACAAAAACGTGAGTTTAATGTAGGTGATTATGTATGGTTATACAACTCTCATTTAAGATTTTTTGCAGGAAAACTCCTCTCTAAATGGGAAGGTCCTTACATTATCAAGGAGGTCTATCGTCCCGGTGCCATAAAAATCAACAACTTCGAAGGCACAAATCTGAGGGTGGTGAACGGTCAAAGAATCAAACATTATATCTCAGGTAATCCTATAAATGTTGAAACTAATGTTATTGAAACTGTAACCCCAGAGGAGTATATAAGGGAAACTTTCCAGAACGTTTCAACCTCCGAAAAGGAAGAGGTATGTGGTACGGTAAGTAAACCGACTCCAAAACAGTTCTAATAGCAATTTCTCTCCGTTTTTGAATATTTAAGAAAATGGGAAAATAGGAAGCAGTACGGGAAGGACACGAGGCATCCACGAGGGTGGAGGGCGCGCCCTACCCCCCTAGGTGTGCCCCCTACCTCGTGGGCACCTCGTGTGCTCTCTGGACTCCGTTTTCTTGTGTGAAACTTCTTTTGGTCAGTAAAAATTCATTATATAGTCTCCCGAAGGTTTTTACCATTGTACCATGCCATTATCCTCTGTTTTTATTTCGAGTTGTTTCTACCGCGGACTTAGAGCAAGATGTCATGTCAGGACTCAGACAGAGAGATCTATGTCTCACATCTCATTGCTGACCCAAAGGCCTATGGGGACCTATCTCCTTGTGGTCGAACTACAGATGATGAAGAGGATGCTCACTTGAGGATGATCAATGATTCAAGTTCGGAGGAGGAGGATGTTCCTCTACCTCAACCTGGGGATATGCACGTGAAGTTCAAGAAGTCTAGTCTCCCCAAGAGGGCTAAACTGTCTAACAACCGATCTATTCCTTCTTGTTTTCGATACAAAAGCAAAGGAGATTTATGTGACAAGATCTTGAAGCTGGAAATAGAGGTCGATGATTTAAAGGAGGAGATGGATCTTCTCAATTACAACATGAAAAGCTGAAGGCACAATTACCATCAGCAACTCCACCATCACCACCCCCGAGGAAAGAGATATAAACACATGGGTATGGGCACTCCCCTTAGCAACTGCCAAGCTTGGGGGAGGTGCCCCGGTATCGTATCACCATCACACTTCTATCTTTGCCGTTTTTCTTAGTTCGATCCTTTTGGTAATATCTTGATCTAGTAGAATAAAGTTTTAGTATGATTTAGTTTTGAGTTTTTCTTTATGATCCTTCTATGTGATCGTGTCCGTGAACTATATACAATAAAGATTAGTTTTAAGTCAAGGGCTTGATTATCTTCATATGGATCTTATGGAGAGTAATGACTTCACATATAAAGAGTATGATGAATATAAGTTGTTGAGAGTTGACAAACATAGTTTTGGTCATCGTTGCAACTAATAGGAAGTAATAAATAAAGAGAGGTTTTCACATATAAATATACTATCTTGGACATGTTTTATGATTGTGAGCACTCATTAAAATATGACATGCTAAAAGGTTGATGTTGGACAAGGAAAACAACGTAATGGGTTATGTTTTCTTATATCCGAAATAAAGTATATTGTCATGGATCATCCAACATGTTAAGCTTGCCTTTCCCCCTCATGCTAGCCAAATTCTTTGCACCAAGTAGAGATACTACTTGTGCTTCCAAATATCCTTAAACCCAGTTTTGCCATGAGAGTCCACCATATCTACCTATTCAAGTAAGTTGCCATTGTTGCATGCAATAAAAATTGCTCTCTAAATATGTACGATTTATTAGTGTGGAGAAAATAAGCTTTATACGATCTTGTGATGTGGAAGAAATAAAAGCGACGGACTTCATAATAAAGGTCCATATCACAAGTGGCAATATAAAGTGATGTTCTTTCGCATTAAGATCTTGTGCATCCAACCACAAAAACACATGACAACCACTGCTTCCCTCTGCGAAGGGCCTATCTTTTACTTTTGTCTTATACCTTATACAAGAGTCATGGTGATCTTCACCTTTCCTTTTTACATTTTATCCTTTGGCCATTACAATGTGTTGGAAAGATCCTGATATATATATAGCTAATTGGATGTAAGTTTTCATGAACTATTATTGTTGACATTACCCTTGAGGTAAAAGGCTGGAGGCAAAACTATAAGCCCCTATCTTTATCTGTGTCTGATTAAAACTTCATACCCATAAGTATTGCATGAGTGTTAGCAATTGTGAAAGACTAAATGATAGTTGAGTATGTGGACTTGCTGAAAAGCTATTATATTGACTCTTTCTGATGTTATGATAAATTGCAATTGCTTCAATGAGTGAGATTATAGTTTGTTAGTTTTCAATGAAGTTTCTGATTCATACTTGAAATTGTGAATGAATTGTTACTTTAGCACAAGAAATCATATGACAATATATATATATATATATGTTGATGTTCTAAGAATGATCATGATGCCCTCATGTCCGTATTTTATTTTATCGACACCTCTATCTCTAAACATGTGGACATATTTTTCGATATCGGCTTTCGCTTGAGGACAAGCGAGGTCTAAGCTTGGGGGAGTTGATACGTCCATTTTGCATCATGCTTTTATATTGATATTTATTGCATTATGGGCTGTTATTACACATTATGTCACAATACTTATGCCTATTCTCTCTTATTTTACAAGGTTTACATGAAGAGGGAGAATGCCGGCAGTTGGAATACTGGGCTGGAAAAGGAGCAAATATTAGAGACCTATTCTGCACAACTCCAAAAGTCCTGAAACTCCACGGAAGTCAGTTGCAGAATATATAAAAAATATTGGGCGAAGAAAGCACCGGAGAGGGGTCACCCACCGTCCACGAGGGTGGGGGCGTGTCCCCTGCCTCGTGGCCCCCTTGGCAGGCCTTCGGTGCCCATCTTCTGCTATATGAAGTCTTTCGTCCGAGAAAAAATAGCAAGAAAGCTCACGTGACGAAACTCCGCCTCCGCGAGGCGAAACCTTGGCGGAACCAATCTAGGGATCCCACGGAGCTGTTCTGTCGAGGAAACATCCCTCCGGGGGGGGGGGAATCATCACCATCGTCATCACCATCAATCCTCTCATCGGGAGGGGGGCAATCTCCATCAACATATTCACCAGCACCATCTCCTCTCAAACCCTAGTTCATCTCTTGTATCCAATCTTTGTCCCAAAACCTTAGAATGGTACCTGTGGGTTGCTAGTAGTGTTGATTACTCCTTGTACTTGATGCTAGTTGGTTTAGTTGGTGGAAGATCACATGTCCAGATCCTTTATGCATATTAGTTCCCCTCTAATTTTGAACATGGATATGCTTTGTGAGTAGTTACGTTTGTTCCTGAGGACATGGGATAAGTCTTGCTATAAGTAGTCATGTGAATTTGGTATTCGTTCGATATTTTGATGAGATGTATGTTGTCTTTCCTATAGTGGTTCATGTGAACGTCGACTACATGACACTTCACCATTGTTTGGGCCTAGAGGAAGGCATTGGGAAGTAATAAGTAGATGATGGGTTGCTAGAGTGACAGAAGCTTCAACCCTAGTTTATGCGTTGCTTCGTAAGGGGCTGATTTGGATCCATATGTTTCATGCTATGGTTAGATTTACATTAATACTTCTTTTGTAGTTGCGGATGCTTGCAAGAGGGGTTAATCATAAGTGGGATGCTTGTCCAAGGAAGGGCAGTACCCAAGCACCGGTCCACCCACATATCAAATTATCAAAGTACCGAATGCGAATCATATGAGTGTGATGAAAACTAGCTTGACGATAATTCCCATGTGTCTTCGGGAGCGTTTTCCTTTATATAAGAGATTTTCTAGGCTTGTCCTTTGCTACAAAAAGGATTGGGCCATCTTGCTGCACCTTATTTACTTTTATTACTTGTTACCCGCCACAAATTACCTTATCACAAAACTATCTATTACCGATAATTAAAGTGCTTGCGGAGAATACCTTACTGAAAACTGCTTATCATTTCCTTCTGCTCCTCGTTGGGTTCGACACTCTTACTTATCGAAAGGACTACGATAGATCCCCTATACTTGTGGGCCATCATTAGGAAGAACCACCAGCAGCGGGGAGGAGGGCTCGCCGGAGTTAAGGAAGAACCACCCGCAACGGGGAGAGGGTTCGCCGGGAGGTACCCCACTATCTATATTAGGGTTCAGGGTGGGGCGGTGGTCACCGGTGGTGGGGGCTCTCTGGTGGGGCGGTGGCATGGGAATCGCTGGAGAAAAAGCTTGGCGCGGGGAGGGGGGCTAGAGGGCTGGCCGGGGCGGCGGTGGGGAGTGGTTTTGGGGTGGCGAGGCGGTGCGGGAGCGCCTCTGGCCGTGGGCGGCCGGGGCCGGCGGTTTGGCCAGTGGTGGCTTGCGGCTCAGGGGGTGCAGGTTGATGATGAACCACGGGCCCTCCCTAAACTACATGTGAAGTGCCTCTCTACTACCATTGTGTTCAGTATCTACAGTAACATTCAGATTCCACAGTAAATTTCAGTTTTGATAGTTAAGTTCAGAGTCAATAGTTTTTACCTCATCTGTTGTAGTCCGATGGTTTTTGGTGATGTAAATTTTATATCTATCAATTTTTGGTAATGTATTTTACATCATCTATTGGAGATGCTATTAGAATCCCACTTGAGATTAACGATGTTTGTCTTGTGTTGCTTCAGCCTCGACGTCTTACGGCTCGCCGGAGCTGCTCCAACGACGGAACTATCCATCACAACAGAGCAGTGCCCTGGACCCCGTCTACAGATTCCTTAGATCTTCCTCCACACCTCCGACAGCCACCTCTACCTCAACTTCTTCAGCGACCAACCCAATGATCCTGAGGTCGACACGGCTATGGCAAAGAGGTTGTACACTTGTCGCATCACTTATTACTCTACATTCATGCCGATCCATTAGGGCTATTTTTGTTCAACGAGAAAACATAGCAATAGGAAATTTTCCTATGGCACTCTACTATTCAATTATTCATGCATTTTGTTTAAAGGAATGGAGCAAAACATCCACCTGGACCTACTTTTCAAAATCCTATGCATGAAAACAAGACCAAGTGCATTAGTGGCAGAATAACATTCTAACTATACACGCTTTCATATGGTTTCACTTTATTTTGGCCATGTTTCTTTGCATTCCTCTGCTCTTCCAATTCCTATGAACCAAACACCCAAGTTGACAGAAATCATGTGTTCACAAATGCTCTATTTACCATGTGCATTCCTATCATATTCCGGTGTTTTTCCTATCCCTGCATTTTTAGAATCATGCAAGCCAAATGAGCCCTTACAGAATTACTTCAGTTACAGGTAGGTGTCGAAGAAAACTTTGTGTGGTTTGTCCTGCTCCTGCTGTGACGTTGTCCACCTCACCTGAGCTGCTCCATCGATAGAAGCATCGACCAAACCAGACATCATGACTCCTGACTGTCTTTCGCCGCCTCAGATCTCCTTCCCTACTGCCGGCACCCACCGCAATGGCATCTCCATCATCGACTCAGCAGATGAACCTGAGGAGTATATGGGTCCACAAGAGAGGTCGCACTTGTTTCTGCTTATGTTATGCATTACATAATATTACCTCCTACTTTATCATCCTGTTCACCTCTTAGACTCCAAGTCAGGTCCAAATTGATGTTCAAACTTGAGTTCTAAATTAGTTGTGGGGCACATATAGAGGCAGCAATGAATAGTATCTCTGTCTAATATCTGGTTCACCTAGGGTATGCCTATGTTGTTCATCTTGGGTGGGAAACAAATAGTAAAGCAATCATCATCTATTTTTTTATTAAATTAAAGAAATCATCATCCTGCTATCATTTTTTATCCATCCACTGGTTGTTGCCATTACTCTAGATTTCTGCATGCTCTCCTTACATAATCTCACTATATTTTTTGTATGCATGTCAGATATTGTACATAGTCATGCTGAACATGTAGAGAAAAAGAGAAGAGTTTTGCACGGCAATACAATGTCATGCCGACATCGCTCCATGGTGGGTTCAATGGCAACCCCTCCCCTCCCCCTCTCCAGATTGTAATCCAAAGGAAGATATCTGTTCTGAAGCGGATTCAGATGCAGCTGACCACTCCTATTTACCCCCCAAGGTGTTTGCTCTAACTTGGCATGATGATGTTAGTCATATCATGCACATGTTGCCTAACAGTGCCTACTTTTGACATCATGTATGTCATCTGCTTAGTTCAAACATGTTCTGTTCAGTTTCAATACCATATATGGGAATTATGCAGTCTCATGTCTTTTAGCCAGCCATAATATATGTGAAATGTGCAATGCCATCTTGTTTAACCAGGCATCATATATTTGAATGATATCTTGCCCATCCTTTTCTTCATTACATTTCCATTTGTCAAAAATGTTTGTACGTTAAACTACTCTTCCTGTGAATCGGCCATTTGAGTGGGTGATGGCAAAATCTGGAGTGAAAACATGGCCTTCAGAGCAGACAATGATACCTGTCGAAGCAGATCTCTTGCTGGGTCCCGATAGCTCCTCAGAGATGGATTCAGAGACAGATGACCAACCCTATTCCCCCACCGAGGAGATTTTCCCGCCGACCTCAAAATTTTGTGACACTGAACTCCCCGTGTGGCCTGTTGGGTGATTCGGCTAAGCAACTAGCGAGTAGTACTAGTAAACTCTGCATATTAGTTTTGACCGAAGTCAAACTTCCTAAAGTTTGACCAAGTTTATAGAAAAATATAAACATTTACCATAACAGATATGTATGATGTGAAAGTACATTCAATAATGGATCTAATGGTATTTATTTGTTATTGTATATGTTAATATTTTTTGTTATAAACTTTCTGAGAGTTTACAAAACTTGACTTTGACCAATGCTAATACGCGGACTTAAATAAAAACGGAGGGTGTACACATTTGTTTTCTTAGTATGTAGTGAATTAATCATTTGTTGAAATTGTGAAATAAATATATTAGGCTACTGACTTCGAATGTAATGGTCTATACAATTCAATAATTACAATCATTGTTGAATTCCAAGATGTATACGAGGTCTATAGTTGTAGCGACCAGACCTCAAACGGTCCAATCTCTGTGCTCAGGTGTCATCCCTAGATCAGTAATGCTAACACCACCCAGTACTTGAAGGATTTAAAACAGAGTAGAAATCACACAATTATTACATCGAGTGTCTCAAAAGAGAACTTATTACAATAAATATGGCTTAAGGCCATCTAATAACGATAACATCGGAAGGCTTGGAAGATAAGTGAGTCCATCAACTCCAACGGCATCACTGAGTATAGAACCATGACCTAAAAGGCACCTTACTCATCGTCTGAAAAGTCTGCAACATGAACGTTGCAGCCCGAAACGGGTCAGCACATGGAATATGCTGGCAATGTAACACATAGAGAGCAATAAAAGAATAAGGCTATTCTACATGCATATTTGGCTGGTGGAAAGCTCTATGGTTACAGTTTTGCGTAAAGCCAATTTTTCCCTACAGCAAAGGAATAAATTTTATTTAACTATCATGGTAGTTGTTAAACATTGAGAATGGTTGACAGCATTCTCAATCCCAATTAAGCATCATCATTAAAACCCAACAAAATTAATTAGAGTAACATGATGAGATTCACATGATAATCCAGGTACTAGATACTCAAGATGTCCATAACCAGGGACACGCCTAATCATGATTAGTTTATACACTCTGCAGAGGTTTGCACACTTTTCCCCACAAGACTCGATGTCCTCCGTTAGGATTCTCGCACTGCATGGTGTTTGAGAAATGGATGACCGAGACATAGTCTTTCAGAAGCGCTAGCACCTTACGAACGGGTAGACCGTACGAACCTACATCCCCTACATCTGCTAGTCTACCACTGTAAGAGTTCGCACGACTTAGTCAACTATGCTAGAGCCCAGAGTAGCATGTGGCTGCACACGGAAGTTTCTAGTATGAATAATCTCATGATCCCTTTGAGCCTGGGTGGCGGTCCAAAAGAAAACAGGCAATCGCTGGAATAACCAGGTGCCTCAATCCACCCAGATGTGTATTTAAGTTGCCACCTTAGATAAACCATTTAAAATATCATTCTCACATTTGTCATGGATTTCACTCACCCAATCCACGTCTACTAGCTTAGCATGGCATAAAAGCAAACGTAGAAGTAACTCCCAAAGGTTTGATAATAACAGGTAATAGGTACTACCTCAACTACTTCCCAAACCCACAATTTAATTAGATCCTAATCATGCAATGTGTGAGGATTGATCTAATGCAATAAAAACTGGGTAATAGGAGGTATGATCAAAGTGTTACTTGCCTTGTTGATGATCCGTGAAACCTAGCGATTCGAAGTAGCAAGCGGCGCACTCCGGATACTCAACTAATGCACAGGTAAAACTCAAATGAGAGATCTAACCAGAAAGTTCAACTTAAGAACTCCGGTTGGCAAAAAGAACCAAATCGAACGAAGAAACGAAAGACAACCGGCAAAAGAAATAAGCTCCATTTACTAATCTGAATCTAGGTCAAATTTTACTGAGGCAAAACTTGTTTAAGGTGGTTAAATGGAAAGAGGGTTTCGAGACGAAACTCCAGGTGCTTGAATAGCCTTATTCTGATAAACGAGCGAAAAGTTAAACTAAAATGAACATCGGATCAGAAATCGCGATCGGAAAAATCGCGGATTTAATCCGAGAAAAAGAAAATGACGAACAGGTTAACGAACGTTCGTTAACTGGAACTAAACGATGAACGCGTTCAGTAAAATGAACGAACGAGCGAACGCTCACTAAATAAATAAACCGGAGAAAAACCGATCTATTTAAAAAAACGAAAACTAGGGTTTTCTAAAAAAAGAACCGAAACGGTTTTTTCTCAGAAAACCGGCGGCGGCGGCTACCTCAGCTCGGGGCTCCGGCGGGGCTCCGGGTGGCGGCAGGCGGCGGCTACGGCGGTGGCATGCGGTGGCGGCTGCGGCGACGCGGGGCGGCGGCTGCGGCGGCGCGGGCGGCGTGGGGAGGCGGCGGCGGTGTGGGGCTCCAGGGGGCTCCGGCGGGTTATAAAGGGGGGCGGTCAACTTGGGGAAGGGGGTGGCCTCGGGAGGCGTGTCCTCCCCGGACTCGGCGGCGGCGGCTGGGCCGGCCTGGCTCGGCTGGGCCCTTGGCCCAGTCGGGCGCGGGGTCTCTTTTTTAAAAAAAAAACAATAACGTTGCGACTAAAAAAATTCTAAAGAAATAAATAAAAATCTAAAAATGCCAAAACAAATTTTCACCGTCTAAAAAGAATATTTAGAACAGGATGAACATTTTCTTGGCCCTAAATGCAATTTTTTAAAACGTGCATTTTTTCCTAAATTCAAATAAAATAGCGAATAAAACCTTTTTTTTAAACAATAACGTTGCAACTAAAAAAATTCTAAAGAAATAAATAAAAATCTAAAAATGCCAAAACAAATTTTCACCGTCTAAAAAGAATATTTAGAACAGGATGAACATTTTCTTGGCCCTAAATGCAATTTTTGAAAACGTGCATTTTTTCCTAAATTCAAATAAAATAGCGAACAAAACCAAAATAAAATCTTATTTGATTTTTTTATT
Organism: Triticum urartu; assembly: GCF_056163025.1. Taxonomy (NCBI): domain Eukaryota; kingdom Viridiplantae; phylum Streptophyta; class Magnoliopsida; order Poales; family Poaceae; genus Triticum; species Triticum urartu. The sequence continues at coordinate 287,042,567 of NC_141879.1, forward strand.
AAATCCTCAATATTTCTTTATTTTGGGAAAGTCATTTTATTCCCTCTCTCATAATTTTTTAATAGAAATAATTGAAGATAAAATAAATCAAATCAAATGATCCTATTTTCAAAATTTGAGAGAAGCCAAATATGAAAATAACGAAATCCCCAACTCTCTCCGAGGGTCCTTGAGTTGCGTAGAATTTCTAGGATCAACCAAAATGCAATAAAATATGATATGCAATGATGATCTTGTGTATAACATTCTAAATTGAAAATTTGGGATGTTACAAACCTACTCCCCTCAAGATGAATCTCGCCCTCGAGATTCGGGTTGGCTAGAAAATAGGTGAGGGTGGTCCTTCAACAGATCTTCCTCTCGTTCCCAGGTGGCTTCATCCTCCGTGTGGTGGCTCCACTGAACTTTGCAAAACTTAATAACCTTGCCGCGGGTGACTCGACTGGCATACTCCAGAATTTGGCTGGTTTCTCCTCGTAGGTCAAATCACTGTCCAACTGAATCGCTTCCGGCAGCATTGTATCTCTCAGCGGTATATCAGCCATCTCCGCGTGGCACTTCTTCAACTGGGATACGTGGAACACATCGTGAACTCCTGACAATCCTTCGGGCAATTCCAACTTGTAGGCTACTTCTCCCATACGTTCCAAAACTTTGTATGCTCCTACAAAACGTGGCGCTAAGTTTCCCTTAACTCCAAAGCGCTTAACTCCTCGAAGTGGAGATACTCGAAGATAAACTCGGTCTCCGACTTCGTAAACTGTCTCCTTGCGTTTAGAATCTGCGTAGCTCTTCTGCCTGGACTGGGCTACCTTGAGCCTATCGCGAATCAATTTTACTTTCTATTCAGACTCCTTAATCAGATCTGGTCCAAACAACTGATGGTCTCCAACTTCATCCCACGACAACGGGGTCCTGCACCTCCTTCCGTACAAGGCTTCGAAAGGGGCCATCTTCAAACTGGATTGATAACTGTTGTTATAGGAGAACTCTGCGTATGGCAAATTGTCATCCCAACTAGATCCGTAATCTAGCGCACAAGCTCTTAGCATATCCTCCAAAATCTGATTGACTCTCTCGGTCTGTCCATCTGTCTGCGGATGGAAAGCTGTACTGAACTCTAGTCTGGTACCCAAAGTTTCATGCAACTGATTCCAGAACTTTGAGGTAAACTGGGTTCCTCTGTCTGATACAATGCGCCTTGGAACTCCATGCAGACATACGATTCTGGTCATGTATATCTTTGCTAAGTTGGCACTAGTATAGGTAGTCTTCACTGGAATGAAATGAGCTACCTTTGTCAAATGATCGACTACAACCCAAATCGAGTCATAGCCTGAACGAGTTCTGGGCAATCCTGTAATAAAATCCATGCCTAGCTTATCCCACTTCCATTCGGGTATCGGCAATGGTTGTAGCAATCCTGCTGGCTTCTGATGCTCTGCCTTTACTCTCTGACATACATCACAAACTGCTACATATTCCGCAATATCCTTCTTCATTCCGGTCCACCAGAACGTATCCTTCAAATCCAAATACATCTTGGTATTTCCTGGGTGAATCGAATATGGTGAATCATGGGCCTCTTGCAGAATCAACTTCTTGATCTTCGGGTCGTTAGGCACATAAACACGATCCTCAAACCATAAGGTATCATGCTCATCCTCACAAAATCCCTTAGCTTTTCCTTTGCTCATTTTCTCCTTAATAGAAGTGATCTCCTTATCAGCCTTTTGAGCTTCTCTGATCTTATCCATCAAAGTAGACTGAATCTCCAATGCTGCTACATAGCCTCTCGGCACTATCTCTAAACATAGTTCACGAAGATTTTCAGCTAACTCCCTTGGTAAATCTCCCGACATTAGAGTGTTGACATGGATTTTACGGCTCAACGTGTCAGCTACTACATTAGCCTTTCCAGGGTGATAATGCAATCTCATATCATAATCCTTGATGAGCTCCAACCATCTCCTTTGCCTGAGATTCAACTCCTTCTGCGTGAAAATATACTTCAGGCTCTTGTGATCCGTGTACACCTCACAATGATTTCCAATGAGAAAGTGTCTCTAGGTTTTCAATGTATGCACTACGGCTGCTAACTCCAAATCATGCGTAGCATAATTCAACTCATGAGGCTTAAGCTGTCATGAGGTATATGAAAAAACTCTTCCTTCCTGCATAAGCACTGCTCCAAGTCCTCGACGTGAAGCGTCGCAATACACCTCATAATCCTTGGTCTGATCTGGCAAAATCAACACTGGTGATGTAACCAAGCGTTTCTTCAACTCCTGGAAACTAGCCTCACATTCCTCAGTCCATATGAACTTGGTATCCTTCTTCAACAACTCCGTCATAGGCTTTGCAATCTTCGAGAAATTTTCGATGAATCTCCGGTCCTACGAGTCCAAGAAAACTCCGGATCTCTCCAATTGTTGTTGGGGCTTCCCAATTTGTCACAGTATCAACTTTGGTGGGATCTACTGCTATACCTTCTCCAGATATAACGTGTTCGAGGAATCCAACTTCCTTCAACCAAAACTCACATTTGCTAAACTTGGCATATAACTGATGTTCTCTGAGCTTACCAAGTACCAAACGCAAATGCTCCTTATGCTCCTCTTCATCCTTCGAGTAAACTAGGATATCATCAATGAACACTACGACGAACTTATCCAAAAACTCCATAAACACTTTGTTCATCATGTTCATAAAATATGCAGGTGCGTTAGTCAAACCAAATAACATAATGGTATACTCATATAGCCCATACCTGGTGGTAAAAGCCGTCTTAGGTATATCCTGTTCTCAAATCTTCAACTGATAGTATCCCGATCGTAGATCGATCTTGGAAAATACCTTAGCTCCTTGCAATCGATCAAACAGATCATTGATCATCAGTAGTGGGTACTTGTTCTTGACGGTTACTTCATTCAATCCTCGATAATCAACAACCATCCTTAATGATCCATCCTTCTTCTCCACTAGAAGTACTGGCGATCACCAAGGTGAAGAACTTGGGAGAATATAACCTTTATCTAGTACCTCCTTAATCTGCTTCTTAATCTCTTCCAAATCCTTTGCGGGCATCCCATATGGTCTCTTAGATATTGGCCCTATGCCTGTCAAAAGCTCAATCAAAAACACAATATCTCTATCCGGTGGCATGCCTGGCAACTCTTCTGGAAAATACATCAGGAAAATCCTTCACTACTGGTACTTCCTCCTACACAACTCCTGTTAGGCTATTTACTTGAGTCCTTTTCGGCACATGCCGGGATACATACTTGATCATTCTCCCTTCTGGGGTGGTAAGCAAAATTGACTTACTGGCACATTCAATGTTCCCTTCATACTTCGATAACCAATCCATGCCTAATATCACATCTAATCCTTGAGATTCCAATACTATTCGGTCTGAGGGAAATACGTAGTTACCAATCCTTAATGGTAACCGATCACACCATAGATGTAACATCCCAATTTTCAATTTGGATGTTTATAAATAGGTCATTCATATGCATCCATGATTTATGCATTTTTGCCTCCATTTGTTTTATTTGATTTTTGATCCAAGGAACTTTGAGCAACTCAAGGACCAAAAGAGAGAGTTGGAAGTTTCCCTAAAAACCAATTTTGAATTTTTCGAAGTTGGGAGTTTGGATCCAATTTGATTTCACCAAAATTAATTTCCATTATATCAAAAATAAAATAAAGAGAGAAGATAAAATGACTTCTTCAAAATCGGAAAAGAAAATATTGGAAATTGAATTTGGAACCAAAATATATTTGTTGGGTTTTATTTGCACTATATTTTATTAGTTCAGCAAAAATGTTTATTTTTTTACTTGCATTTTAGGCCAGATAAAAGTTCACTAGGTCATATATAAGACCATATAACTATGCGAATTTTCTGGGATTTTTTAGGCTAATTTTGTTATTTGTATTTTTAGGTGTTGCTTTTTTTGTAAAAAAACATTTATAAAAAAACGCCAGCCTGACCAGCCGGCCCAGCTAGCGCCCGCACATGCCATGGCCCAGGAGCAGCCAGCGAGGCAGCAATGCCGAGCGAGGCCAGTGCCCACGCAAAAAAAGGGGCGAGCGCTCATGTCCTACTTCCTTTGCTCGCTTGTCCGTTCATTTCCTGTAATCCTTTTCCCACGTTGACTTCCATCTGGCGACTGGGTCCCGCGCACCTCTTCTTCTTCCTCCCACGAAACAACAGAAATGTATGCGTACATGGCTTCCGAAGCCCTTTCGATTCCAATTCCTGGAAATCAATTCTCCAGCCCACTTCACGTCCAAGGAAGATGTCCTATAAATAGCCACGACTCTCCTCGACTGATTCAGTCGAAAATCTCTCGCCAAAACTACCTGTAGACGACGCACTCGACGTTCCAATCTCACCTCAGAAGTTGCAGTTCATCACAAGTTTCCGATGCCGGTGAGCCATCCCGAGCCATATCCTTTTGGGTTCCGACTTCTCTCGATCTCGACAATCTTTTTGACAAGGTCTTTTGATCCCTCTCCATCTACAGAGGCCATACCGACCACGTTGTCTTCACCGGAGCACCTGGAGTTCACGAGTTTCATCGCTTGGTTTTGTCGCCGTTCGTCGTCACCGATCTTCACCGACTCCACCACCGGACGAGCCACTCTCCACCGCATCTCCTAGACACCTCTGCCGTCGCCGACGGTCGCCGGATCCGCCGCCATCACCACGCAAGAGCCTGCCCCAAACCTCTCGTTCTTCTCTCTAAGTTGAACGAGCATCCGTTCGCTTCAGTTAGAAAAAAACGTTTCGGTTTTTCTAAATTAGATCGGTTTTCTGCGGCTTAGATCAAACCGGATACTATTTTTTTAGCCACCACGAACAGTTTATCTATGGATCAGCCATCCGTTGGCAGCAAACATGCGCAGCCAATCACAGCACGCCACGTGGCAGCTCATATTGAATCCCGTAATTGATTTCCAGAAAAATGCCCAATCTTCAGAAATTCATATCTTTTAATCTATAGATCCGTTTTAGTTGATTCTTTTTTCTACGGTTTCATAGAAATATCCTCTATCCACAGAACCAAACAAAAAATATTTTTGAAAATTTTGAATTTTGAATTCAAACAGATCTGAATTCAAACTTCATTAGGCCGTAACTCGAGTTTCGTAACTCCGTTTTAGGTGATTCTTTTTGCAAATCGAAGCTCGTGACGTGTACTTTATGTTAGAACCAAACATACATATTTTTGCTACTGTAAAAGTTATGTTATGTACAGAAACTTTATTTGGATGTTTTGGAGTTTTTCGAAGTCTTTCATTTGTTTTCTTTTTGGATCTTTGCTTGTATGCTTATGTATGTTATTGCTTGCTTACGCTAGATCATCCCGAGTGTGAAGCTTGCTACTATGAATCTTTACAGTTCAACAAACGTCAGCAAGGCAAGTTCACACTTTGATCACATTTTTCAATACCCAGTTTTTACTATGCATTAGTTTCACCCTCAAAGATTGCATGAGTAGGATTGGGAACATGTGGTTATGCTATGTAGTTCATGTGGTAGGAACCTATGACCTTTGATCACCCCGGGAATATTTGTTATATCATATCTTGCTTATCCATGCTCGTAGACGGGGATTGGTATGTGTGATCCATGCAAGTTGCGAGAGATAATAATTTTGGGACAACATATGGTGGCAACTTTAATACACATCTGAGTGGATTGTTTGGGGCACCTGGAGTAACCAGTGCTTGCCCAAGGGGAATCCCGGAGTACCCGTGTGATTACCCTAGGTCCGCCACCCAGCCTCAAGGGGATCATAAGATATTTCATGCCTAGAAACTTCCGTGTGCAGCCACAAGCCATTATGGGCTCTGGCATAGTTGAGTAAGTTGTGTGACCTCTTTCTGTGGTAGACTAGCTGATGTAGGGGAAAGTAGGTGTACCGGTCTACCCGGGGTTAAGGGGAAACGCTTCTGAAAGGCTATGTCTCGATCTTCCGATCATGGAGGTGGTCGAGTCTTGTGGGGAAAAGTGCGCAAACCTCTGCAGAGTGTACAATCTAATCATGATTAGTCGTGTCCCCGGTTACGGACATCTTGAGTATCTAGAAGTGAATTATTGGTTGATCTCATCACTCTTTTTAATGAAATTATTGGGTTACTAATAACTTGGGAATTTTTGGGATTGAGTTGGAGGAACCTTCTCAATAATGGCATTTTAACTTAGTAGAAATAAAAAAAGTTTATTCCTTTGTTGTAGGATAAAATCAGCTGTATGCAAAATTGAACTTAGAGCCTCCACCAGCTAAATTTGTATATAGAGATAGTCTTTTCATTTATTATTATTCTATGATGTGAAATTGCCAGCATATTCCATGTGCTGACCTACACGGCTGCAACGTCTCATGTTGCAGACTTTTCCGATGAAGATTAAAGGTGCGATAGGTCGTTGTTCTGCACTCAGTTTGTCGTGGAGTTGGATGGACTCATTTACCTTTGAAGCTTCCACAGTTATTTTTATTTTAGATGGCCGTTGGCCATATTATTGTAATAAATACTCTTTTGAGAACTTCGATGTAATAAAGTGTGATTGAACTCTGTTATAATTCCTCGAGTACTGTGTGTGTTAGCATACCGATCCAGGGATGACACTTAAGCACAGAGACTTCGATCCATTTTGGGTCGGGTCGCTACAAGATGGTATCAGAGCACACGCTGACTATAGGACGCGACCACTAGGAAATGGAAAGTCGTAGGAAGAAAACTCTATTTTACGACTTCCTTAAATATCCGTTGGTCTATACTCTTCTCTATTCATTTCTATCTCTTCTCCACTTCAATAAAATAGTTGTTGAACCCCATCACCAAGTTGCTCAGCCCAATAAGACCATGACCTATGAAGACATCATTGATGACGAAGAAGAAGAAGCTAGAGTTGACTTTGATTTGAGAAGATTTAGTTCAGACCGCCACTACCAAGTTGAGTCCAACAAATGATTGCGGTAGTATGAAGAGATCATATCTCTTGTGGATATGACCTTACCTGTAGGTTTTTGCTTGTGTGGTGTGATCTGTGTGAATTGCTTGATTTGAAGTTTTCTTGCTATCATAAGCATCTGGGTAGTGATTTCCCTCATTAGGCCCTTATTATATTCTAATTTCTCATCCACTCTAAACCTAACAGATGCCTCCGAGACGTCACACGGAATTCCCACCGGAACTTACCCAGTTGTTCCAGAACCAGAATGCCCTCATGCAGCTACTCATCCAGAATTAGAACCAGAACAACAACAACCCACCGCCACCACCCCTGGTCGACAACCTTACCGGTTTCCTGAGGTTGAACCCACCAGTGTTCTCTAGCAGCATGGAGCCGATCGTTGCAGATGACTCGCTTCGCAAGATCGGAAGAGAGCTGACCACCGCGGGATGCACTGACGCTGAGAAGGTGCGCTTTGCCGCACATCAACTAGATGGACCAGCAGCCTCGTGGTGGGAGAATTACACCACCACATTCCCCATAGCCAATGTGACTTGGGATCAGTTCCAGCAGGCGTTCCGTACCGCACATGTTTCTGCCGGAGCTATGAGTCTGAAGAAGCATGAGTTCCACAACTTACACCAAGGAAATCGTTCTGTTGGTGATTATGTGGAGGAATTCAGCAAGTTATCCAGCTATGCTCCTGGAGACGTGGCTGATGATGCCGCTAAGTAGGAGAAATTTTTGGAGGGACTAAACGATGATCTGGGACTTCAGTTGACTGTGGCTACCTTTAACAATTATCAAGAGTTGGTCGACAAGGCTCTCATTCTGGAAGGCAAGCAGCAGCAGGTGGAGAATCGCAAGAGAAAGTATGGACAGGGAAAGTACAACTCTGGAGTTCAGCAGAAGCCCCTCTATACCCCGTACTCGGGAAATAATGGACCAGGATCTAGCAAGTATAGTGGAAACACTCACCATAACCATGGAGGACATTCACATCATGGAGGGAATGGACACAACCATAATGGCCATAGGAATGGCAATGGGAACGGAGGAAACAACAATCAGCATCAGTCCAACCCCGCTACACTGGCAAAGAAGGATCTGAGCCACATTACCTGCTTCAAGTGCGGGAAGACCGGACACTACGCCACCGAGTGTCCCGAGGCGAAGAACGGGAATGGAAATGGAAGCTCTGGAAAGAAGCCCAATCCTTTCACCAGAGGTCAGGTGAACCATGTCAATGTGGAGGAAGTTTATGACCAGCCTGACGCCGTTGTTGGTAAGTTCTTTATTAATTCATTTACATCCCTTGTTCTTTTTGACATTGGTGCATCACATTCATTCATATCAAGGGGGTTTGTGGATAAGTTTAAGTTGCCGACCGTAGCCCTTAAGTCACCTATGTTAGTGAGTTCCCCAGGAGCAGAGTATATGGCTAGTCGGGGATGTTTTCAGTCGCCATTGACCATAGGGAGACACATTTTCCCCACAGACCTCATCGTCCTAGAATCACAAGGATTGGACATAATTCTAGGCATGGACTGGCTATCCAAGTATGAAGGGAATATTGATTGTGCCCGTAAGTCGATTCTTCTCACCACTCCAGAGGGGAAACGGATCAAGTATGTGTCGAGGCATACACCAAGAAGGACTCAAGTGAATTCTCTTTCGGGAGTTGTTCAGGAGGAAGTACCAGTTGTGAAGGATTATCCCGATGTATTCCCCGAGGAATTGCCCGGCATGCCACCGAATCGGGACATAGAGTTTTTGATTGAATTGTTACCAGGCACCGGACCAATATCCAAGAGACCGTACCGGATGCCCGCAAATGATCTGGAGGAAATTAAGAAGCAGATTAAGGAATTATTGGAGAAAGGTTATATTCAACTGAGTTCATCACCTTGGGGAGCCCCAGTGCTTCTAGTTGAGAAGAAGGATGGATCCTTGAGAATGGTTGTAGATTATCGTGCGTTGAATGAGGTGACAAATCAAGAACAAGTACCCTTTGCCGATGATCAATGATTTGTTTGACCAGCTACAAGGAGCAAAAGTTTTCTCAAAGATCGATCTTCGATCAGGATATCACCAGCTGAAAATTCGAGAACAAGATATACCCAAGACAGGCTTTACCACGAGATATGGACTTTATGAGTACACAGTCATGTCTTTTCGTTTGACTAATGCTCCTGCCTATTTTATGAGTATGATGAATAAGGTATTCATGGAGTTCTTGGATAAATTTGTTGTGGTATTCATTGATGACATATTGATTTACTCGAAGAATGAAGAAGAACACAAGGAACATTTGCGCTTGGTTCTTGAGAAGCTCAGGGAACATTAGTTATATGCAAAGTTCAGCAAGTGCGAATTCTGGTTGAATGAAGTTGGATTTCTCGGACATGTTATATCAGGAGAAGGAATAGCAGTAGACCCCTCAAAGGTTGAAGCCGTCAATGAATGGAAGGCACCCATCTCAGTCGGAGAGATTCACAGTTTTCTTGGACTCGCAGGATATTATCGGAGGTTTATTGAGAATTTCTCCAAGATCGCGAAGCCCATGATAGAGTTATTGAAGAAAGACACTAAGTTTGTTTGGACCGGCGAATGTGAGGCTAGTTTCCAGGAGCTGAAGAAACGTTTGGTCACAGCCCTAGTGCTAATTCTTCCGAATATACGCAAGAATTTCCAAGTATATTGCGACGCTTCTCGTCAGGGACTTGGAGGTGTTCTTATGCAAGAAGAAAGAGTTGTTTCATATGCCTCACGTCAGCTTCGACCTCATGAGCGGAATTATGCCACACATGATTTGGAGTTAGCAGTCGTAGTGCACGCACTCAAGACTTGGAGACATTTTCTTATCGGAAATTGTTGTGATGTTTACACGGATCATAAGAGTTTGAAATACATCTTCACGTAGAAGGAGTTGAACCATAGGCAGAGAAGATGGTTGGAGCTCATAAAGGATTATGATATGAAATTGCACTATCACCCAGGAAAGGCCAATGTTGTGGCGGATGCATTGAGCCGCAAGAGCTACGTCAATACCCTCAGAGCAGGAGGATTACCTCAGGAGTTAATTGATGATCTCAGAGATCTTCGATTGGAGATAGTACCACGAGGTATTGTTGCCGCAATGGAAATTCAATCCACTTTGTTGGGAAAGATCCGAGAAGCCCAGAAGTTAGACAAAGGTATTGCGGAGATAAAGGGAAGGATGAACCAAGGAAAGGCAGAAGGATTTCGTGAGGATGAACATGGAACCTTATGGTTTGAGCAGCGTATTTACGTGCCAAATGACCCAAAGATCAGGAAATTGATTCTTCAGGAGGCTCATGATTCGCCTTATTCAATACACCCGGGCAACACCAAGATATATTTGGACTTGAAGGAAAGTTTCTGTTGGACAGGTATGAAAAAGGATATTGCTGAGTATGTCGCAGTATGTGACGTATGTCAGAGGGTTAAGGCAGAGCACCAGAAACCAGCAGGATTACTTCAGCCTTTGCCAATACCAGATTGGAAGTGGGACAAGCTTGGCATGGACTTCATTATAGGATTACCCAGGACCCGATCAGGCTATGATTCTATTTGGGTAGTGGTTGATTGCTTGACTAAGGTAGGTCACTTCATCCCCGTGAAAACCACATATACAAGTGCTAAGTTGGCCAAGATATACATGACCAGGATCGTATGTCTGCATGGAGTTCCGAGGACCATTGTATCAGATAGAGGAACACAATTTACCTCAAAGTTTTGGCATCAGTTACATGAAACTTTGGGTACCAGGCTGGAGTTCAGTACAGCTTTTCATCCGCAGACAGATGGGCAGACCGAGAGAGTCAATCAGATTCTGGAGGACATGTTGAGATCTTGTGCGCTAGATTATGGATCTAGTTGGGATGATAATTTGCCTTACGCAGAATTCTCATATAACAACAAATATCAAGCTAGTTTGAAAATGGCCCATTTCGAAGCTTTGTACGGAAGGAAGTGCAGGACACCATTGATGTGGGATGAAGTTGGATACCGTAAATTATTCGGACCAGATTTAATTAGAGATTCAGAGGAGAAAGTCAAGCTGACCCGCGACAGACTCAAGGTAGCCCAATCCAGACAGAAGAGTTATGCTGATACTAAACGCAAGGAGGTAACCTATGAAGTTGGAGATAGAGCATATCTGCGTGTGTCGCCACTTCGAGGAGTAAAACGATTTGGAGTCAAAGGAAAGTTAGCACCACGGTTTGTGGGGCCGTACAGAGTTTTAGAACGCATGGGTGAAGTTGCCTACAAGTTGGAATTACTAGAAGCCTTGTCAGGAGTTCATGATGTGTTTCATGTTTCCCAGTTGAAGAAGTGCCATGCAGAGATGGCCGATATTCCTTTGAGAGATACAGTGCCACTGGAGGCCATACAGTTGGATGGTGATCTGACCTATGAGGAGAAGCCCATCAAGATTCTCGAAACTGCAAGCAGGGTTACCCGCAGCAAGGTCATCAAGTTTTGCAAGGTTCAATGTAGTCATCATACCGAAGAAGAAGCCACCTGGGAACGAGAAGAAGATCTCCGACAGGACCACCCACACCTTTTTCCTAGCCAACCTGAATCTCGAGGGCGAGATTCATCTTAAGGGGGATAGGTTTGTAACATCCCAATTTTCAATTTGGATGTTTATAAATAGGTCATTCATATGCATCCATGATTTATGCATTTTTGCCTCCATTTGTTTTATTTGATTTTTGATCCAAGGAACTTTGAGCAACTCAAGGACCAAAAGAGAGAGTTGGAAGTTTCCCTAAAAACCAATTTTGAATTTTTCGAAGTTGGGAGTTTGGATCCAATTTGGTTTCACCAAAATTTATTTCCATTATATCAAAAAATAAAATAAAGAGAGAAGATAAAATTACTTCTTCAAAATCGGAAAAGAAAATATTGGAAATTGAATTTGGAACCAAAATATATTTGTTGGGTTTTATTTGCACTTTATTTTATTAGTTTAGCAAAAATGTTTTTTTACTTGCATTTTAGGCCAGATAAAAGTTCACTAGGTCATATATAAGACCATATAACTATGTGAATTTTCTGGGATTTTTTAGGCTAATTTTTTTTATTTGTGTTTTTAGGTGTTGCTTTGTTTTTGTAAAACAACATTTATAAAAAAACGCCAGCCAGGCCAGCCGGCCTAGCTAGTGCCCGCACATGCCATGGCCCAGGAGCAGCCAGCGAGGCAGCGATGCCGAGCGAGGCCAGCGCCCACGCAAAAAAAGGGGCAAGCGCTCACGTCCTACTCCCTTTGCTCGCTCGTCCGTTCGTTTCCTGTAAACCTTTTCCCACGTTGACTTCCATCTGGTGACTGGGTCCCGCACACCTCTTCTTCTTCCTCCCACGAAACAACAGAAACGTATGCATACATGGCTTCTGAAGCCCTTTCATTTCCAATTCCTGGAAATCAATTCTCCAGCCCACTTCACGTCCAAGGAAGATGTCCTATAAATAGCCACGACTCTCCTCGACTGATTCAGTCGAAAATCTCTCGCCAAAACTACCTGTAGACGACGCACTCGACGTTCCAATCTCGCCTTAGAAGCTGCAGTTCATCGCAAGTTTCCGACGCCGGTGAGCCATCCCGGGCCATATCCTTTTGGGTTCCGACTTCTCTCGATCTCCACAATCTTTTTGACAAGGTCTTTTGATCCCTCTCCATCTACAGAGGCCATATCGACCACGTTGTCTTCACCGGAGCACCCGGAGTTCACGAGTTTCATCGCTTGGTTTTGTCGCCGTTCGTCGTCACCGATCTTCACCGACTCCACCACCGGACGAGCCACTCTCCACCGCATCTCCTAGACACCTCCGCCGTTGCCGACGATCGCCGGACCCGCCGCCATCACCACGCAAGAGCCTGCCCCAAACCTCTCGTTCTTCTCTGTAAGTTGAACGAGCATCCGTTCGCTTCAGTTAGAAAAAAAACATTTCGGTTTTTCTAAATTAGATCGGTTAGATCAGTTTTCTGTGGCTTAGATCAAACCGGATACTATTTTTTTTAGCCAACACGAACAGTTTATCTATGGATCAGCCATCCGCTGGCAGCAAACATGCGCAGCCAATCACAGCATGCCACGTGGCAGCCCATATTGAATCCCGTAATTGATTTCCAGAAAAATGCCCAATCTTCAGAAATTCATATCTTTTAATCTATAGATCCGTTTTAGTTGATTCTTTTTTCTACGGTTTCATAGAAATATACTCTATCCAGAGAACCAAACGAAAAATATTTTTGAAAATTTTGAATTTTGAATTCAAACAGATCTGAATTCAAACTTCGTTAGGCCGTAACTCGAGTTTCGTAACTCCGTTTTAGGTGATTCTTTTTGCATATCGAAGCTCGTGACGTGTACTTTCTGTTAGACCCAAACACACATATTTTTGCTACTGTAAAAATTATGTTATGTACAGAAACTTTATTTGGATGTTTTGGAGTTTTTCGAAGTCTTTCATTTGTTTTCTTTTTGGATCTTTGCTTGTATGCTTATGTATGTTATTGCTTGCTTACGCTAGATCATCCGGAGTGCGAAGCTTGCTACTATGAATCTTTACAATTCAACGAATGTCAGCAAGGCAAGTTCACACTTTGATCATATTTTTCAATACCCAGTTTTTACTATGCATTAGTTTCACCCTCAAAGATTGCATGAGTAGGATTGGGAACATGTGGTTATGCTATGTAGTTCATGTGGTAGGAACCTATGACCTTTGATCACCCCGGGAATATTCGTTATATCATATATTGCTTAGCCATGCTCATAGATGGGGATTGGTATGTGTGATCCATGCAAGTTGCGAGAGATAATAATTTTGGGACAACATAAGGTGGCAACTTTAATACACATCTGGGTGGATTGTTTGGGGCACCTGGAGTAACCAGTGCTTGCCCAAGGGAAATCCCGGAGTACCCGTGTGATTACCCTAGGTCCGCCACCCAGGCTCAAAGGGATCATAAGATATTTCATGCCTAGAAACTTCCATGTGCAGCCACAAGCCATTATGGGCTCTAGCATAGTTGAGTAAGTTGTGTGACCTCTTTCCGTGGTAGACTAGCTGATGTAGGGGAAAGTAGGTGTACTGGTCTACCCAGGGTTAAGGGGAAACGCTTCTGAAAGGCTATGTCTCGATCTTCCAATCATGGAGGTGGTCGAGTCTTATGGGGAAAATTGCGCAAACCTCTGCAGAGTGTACAAACTAATCATGATTAGCCATGTCCCCGGTTACGGACATCTTGAGTATCTAGAAGTGAATTATTGGTTGATCTCATCACTCTTTTTAATGAAATTATTGGGTTACTAATAACTTGGGAATTTTTGGGATTGAGTTGGAGGAACCTTCTCAATAATGGCATTTTAACTTAGTAGAAATAAAAAAAGTTTATTCCTTTGTTGTAGGATAAAATCAGCTTTATGCAAAATTAAACTTAGAGGCTCCACCAGCTAAATTTGCATATAGAGATAGTCTTTTCATTTATTATTATTCTATGGTGTGAAATTGCCAGCATATTCCATGTGCTGACCTACACGGCTTCAACGTCTCATGTTGCAGACTTTTCTGACGAAGATTAAAGGTGCGATAGGTCGTTGTTCTGCACTCAGTTTGCCATGGAGTTGGATGGACTCATTTACCTTTGAAGCTTCTGCAGTTATTTTTATTTTAGATGGCCTTTGGCCATATTATTGTAATAAATACTCTTTTGAGAACTTCGATGTAATAAAGTGTGATTGAAATCTGTTATAATTCCTCGAGTACTATGTGTGTCAGCATATCGATCCAGGGATGACACTTAAGCACAGAGACTTCGATCCATTTTGGGTCGGGTCGCTACAATAGACTAGCCATATACTCTGCTCCAGGCGAGGTTACTAACATGGGTGACCTAAGGGCTTGGATTGGCAGTTGATACTTATCCACAAATCCCCTTGATATGTATGAATGCGATGTGCCAGTATCAAAAATAACGAGTGCAGTAAATGACTTAACCAAAAACTTACCTATTACTGCATCGGACTGGGCTTCCACCTCCTCCACATTTACGTGGTTCACCTGTCCCCTGTTGAAAGGGTTCAGCTTCTTCCCAGAGCTTCCATTGCCATTTCCATTCTGGGCTTCAGGACATTCATTGGCATAATGTCCGGTCTTCTGGCACTTAAAACAGGTGACTTGGCTTAGGTCTCTCTTGGCTGGGCTTGATGGATTGGTACGGTTCTAGCCGTTGCTTCCTCCATTCCCATTACCATTCTTGGTGCCATTATGATTGTGCGAGCTACCTCCTCCATGGGTATGCTGAAAATGTCCTCTCGGTCTAGGGGTAAATCGTGGCTTCTGCTGAGCTCCTGAATTGTACTTCCCTTGTCCATACTTCCTCTTGCGGTTCTCAATTTTCTGCTGCTTCCCTTCAATCATGAGAGCACGATCTACCAACTCCTGGTAGTTGTTGAAGGTTGCTACCATCAACTGCATGCTCAGCTCATCATTCAGTCCTTCCAGAAACTTCTCCTGCTTAGCTGCATCCGTAGCAACGTCATCAGGGGCATAACATGCTAGCTTACTAAAGTCCTCCACATACTGGCCAACTGTCCGTCCTCCTTGGTGCAAGTTGCGAAACTCTCGCTTCTTCATGGCCATAGCTCCTGCCGTGGAATTGATCCCATGTGACAGTGTCGACAAGGAAAGTGGCTGTGAAATTCTCCCACCATGATGTTGCGGGTCCTTCAAGATGGTGTGTGACAAACTTCACCTTTTCTGCATCTGTGCATCCTGCCGTGGTCAACTCCCTTGCGGTCTTGCGGAGCCAATCATCCGCTACTATCGGCTCGGTGCTGCTGGAAAACACCGGCGGATTCAGCCTAAGAAAACGGGCTATTTGATCAACAGGTGGTGGTGGTGGTGGTGGGTTGTTGTTCCCCTGATTCTGATTCTGGACTAGCAACTGCATCAATGTGTTCTGCTGCTGGATAACCTGGGTGAGCTCCGGTGGGAAGGTAAATCCGGGGTCACGTCTCGGAGGCATCTGAGGGTTTAGAAAAAGATGAGATTTAAGAGTAGAGAGGGGTCTAGAGAGAAAACACTACCCATATGCACATGAGGCAAAAAGCAAACAATTCACTTCATTCAATCAAACAAGGGCATACAATCGATAAAACTATCGCAAAAGTGCTCGGACTACTATATTTACATGGTGGACTACTACTACTGATGGGGTGGTCTACTAGAAATATTCTTCGGTTGCAGACTCCATGATATCTGCTGCAGCTTCATCAACATAGTCATCATCGCTATCATCAGGATCTGAGTCGGTGTCGTCGATGATGATGTAGTCTTCCGGGTGAATCTCCTTGGGTTCTTCGTCTTCCACTACTGGTGTAGGGTCTCCCATAAATATTCCAATCTCCTTGATCAGATCGTCATTCTTATCCACTAATACTTCGATTTCCTCTTCATAATCTTCACGTGTAGCCTTGAGTTCTTCCTCTAGTTCCTTGATTCTTGTCCTTGCCTTCTTCAGATCTATCATGTCGGCGCACATCTGGTTCTCCTGACGTCGAATGTGCCGGTTTAACTCCTGGATAAAAGATGCAATTGATCTATCCTTCTTGGTGCTGATCATCTCCCAGTGCTCATCTCGGCGCCCACAAATCCGGTAGATAGTATCCTTGAGATCATTGCGGTAAACTTCTCCAATGCGTCCCATGGCGATGTGAGCTGCCATGCTCTTTCCTAGACTCCATGTTGGTGCATCAAAAGAAAACTCTATGGGCTCAGTGACTGGCATGAACGTCCTTCCTGGAACTTGAAGTTGAATCATCCAGTGCTCTTCTTCAGGTAAAGTGGCGTTGTAGGTCTCGGTGAAGCTTGGTACTCTGATGTTCAGATATCTAGTGACTTCCTTCAAATGTTGTCCGAAGGGTGTATCTTCATCTGGTTGCGTGAACTTGTTCCTTGGATCCGCCATCCTAAAAGAGAAGAAAAGATGAGGAGTCAGAATGAGAAGAGAGTAGTGATCTAGGGCTTTAGCTTAGTGGTGGTGTCCTACAGTCAGTGTGTGCTCTGATACCATCTTGTAGCGACCAGACCTCAAACGGTCCAATCTCTGTGCTCATGTGTCATCCCTGGACCAGTAATGCTGACACCACACAGTACTTGAAGGATTTAAAACAGAGTAGCAATCACACACTTATTACATCGAGTGTCTCAAAAGAGAACTTATTACAATAAATATGGCTTAAGGCCATCTAATAACGATAACAATGGAAGGCTTGGAAGATAAGTGAGTCCATCAACTCCAACAGCATCACCGAGTATAGAACCACGACCTAAAAGGCACCTTACTCGTCGTCTGAAAAGTCTGTAACATGAACGTTGCAACCCGAAACGGGTCAGCATATGGAATATGCTGGCAAGGTAACACATAGAGAGCAATAAAAGAATAAGTCTATTCTACATGCATATTTGGCTGGTGGAAAGCTCTATGGTTACAGTTTTGTGTAAAGCCAATTTTTCCCTACAGCAAAGGAATAAATTTTATTTAACTATCATGGTAGTTGTTAAACATTGAGAATGGTTGACAGCATTCTCAATCCCAATTAAGCATCATCATTAAAACCCAACAAAATTAATTAGAGTAACATGATGAGATTCACATGATAATCCAGGTACTAGATACTCAAGATGTCCATAATCGGGGACACGGCTAATCATGATTAGTTTATACACTTTGCAGAGGTTTGCGCACTTTTCCCCACAAGACTCGATCTCCTCCGTTAGGATTCTCGCACTGCATGGTGTTTGAGAAACGGATGACCGAGACATAGTCTTTCAGAAGCGCTAGCACCATACGAACGGGTAGACCGTACCAACCTACATCCCCTACATCTGCTAGTCTACCACTGTAAGAGTTCGCACGACTTATTCAACTATGCTAGAGCCCATAGTAGCTTGTGGCTGCACATGGAAGTTTCTAGTATGAATAATCTCATGATCCCTTTGAGCCTGGGTGGCGGTTTAAAAGAAAACAGGCAATCGCTAGAATACCCAGGTGCCTCAATCCACCCAGATGTGTATTTAAGTTGCCACCTTAGATAAACCATTTAAAATATCAATCTCACATCTGTCATGGATTTCACTCACCCAATCCACGTCTACTAGCTTAGCATGGCATAAAAGCAAACGTAGAAGTAACTCCCAAAGGTTTGATAATAACAGGTAACAGGTACTACCTCAACTACTTCCCAAACCCACAATTTAATTAGATCCTAATCATGCAATGTGTGAGGATTGATCTAATGCAATAAAAACTGGGTAATAGGAGGTATGATCAAAGTGTTACTTGCCTTGCTGATGATCCGTGAAACCTAGCGATTCGAAGTAGCAAGCGGCGCACTCCAGATACTCTATCGCAAACAAACAAGCATACAATAAGTACTCAACTAATGCACAGGTAAAACTCAAATAAGAGATCTAACCAGAAAGTTCAACTTAAGAACTCCGGTTGGCAAAAAGAACCAAATCGAACGAAGCAACGAAAGACAAACGGTAAAAGAAATACGCTCCGTTTACTAATCTGAATCTAGGTCAAATTTTACTGAGGCAAAACTTGTTTAAGTTGGTTAAATAGACAGAGGGTTTCGAGATGAAACTCCAGGCGCTTGAATCGCCTGATTCCGATAAACGAGCGAAAAGTTAAACTAAAATGAACATCGGATCAGAAATCGCGATCGGAAAAATCGCGGATTTAATCCGAGAAAAAGAAAAACGACGAACTGGTTAACGAACGAACGTTCGTTAACTGGAACTAAACGATGAATGCGTTCAGTAAAACGAACGAACGAGCGAATGCTCGCTAAATAAATAAACCGAAGAGAAACCGATCTATTTAAAAAAACGAAAACTAGGGTTTTCTAAAAAAAGAACCGAAACGGTTTTTCTCAGAAAACCGACGGCGGCGGCTACCTCGGCTCGGGGGGCGCCGGGCGGCGGCTCCGGGCGGCGGCAGGCGGCGGTGGCTGCGGCAGGCGGCGCGGGCTGCGTGGGGAGGCGGCGGCGGTGTGGGCTCCAAGGGGGCTCCGACAGGTTATAAAGGGGGGGGTCAACTTGGGGAAGGGGGCGGCCTCGGGAGGCGTGTCCTCACTGGACTCGGCGGCGGCGGCTGGGCCGTCCTGGCTCGGCTGGGCCCTTGGCCCAGTCGGGCGCGGGGTCGTTTTTTTTAAACAATAACGCTGCAACTAAAAAAATTCTAAAGAAATAAATAAAAATCTAAAAATGCCAAAACAAATTTTCACCATCTTAAAATAATATTTAGAATAGGATGAACATTTTCTTGGCCCTAAATGCAATTTTTGAAAACGTGCAAATTTTCCTAAATTCAAATAAAATAGCGAATAAAACCAAAATAAAATCTTATTTCATTTTTTATTAAATCCTCAATATTTCTTTATTTTGGGAAAGTCATTGTATTCCCTCTCTCATAATTTTTTAATAGAAATAATTGAAGATAAAATAAATAAAATCAAATGATCCTATTTTCAAAATTTGAGAGAACCCAAATATGAAAATAACGAAATCCCCAACTCTCTCCGAGGGTCCTTGAGTTGCGTAGAATTTCTAGGATCAACCAAAATGCAATAAAATATATATGCAATGATGATCTTGTGTATAACATTCCAAATTGAAAATTTGGGATGTTACAATAGTACTTCATAACATGCTCAAACTCGCATAATCCCAGTCAAATGACAATCAAAATGCATGTCATAGTTATTACTTTGTAGGATGCAACAAAACCAACAATAACTCTACGTCAGCCATTATAAAAGCAACATTTTGAACATATCCCAATGTGTGAATGAAACGTGCAAAGAGAGCTTGCGAAGATGGAGCGGATAGGGCAGGAAAGACTATATGTATGTGGACGAGAGAGTAGGAGACAAACCTAACGAAACAGAGAGAGGGAGATAGAAAGAGAAAGAGAGAGGAAGAAGTTAGGTCTGCGAGAAAGATGGAGACATGTAATATACGTGAGATGCATGTGCATCCGGATTCTGTACACGTGGAAGGGGAAGAGACAACATGTTTGATGAGAGAGCTGGAAAAACATGGACGAGAGGGGAAGGATCTCGTGGGTTGAGGGATTGATAAATTTGTGCAGGGGAGAGAGGGATTGGTAATTTTGTGCGAGAGAGAGAGGGTGGGGCGAGGAGTCAGTCGGCCATCATCACATCATCCTGCTTCCTAATGGCCCCGCATTCTCTAGCGCAGTGTGGTCGCCGTGTTCGATCTCCTTGATGCCCTCTTTGAAGATTGAGGTGTTGTGCATGCTGGGGTGCAGAGAAGCACAAGCGAGAGTGTTCGCCATATAACCTTGGATGGGGATGAATTGTGTGCTCGGGGTAGGGGGTGTGTGTGATGTGTGTTGTGTGTTGTGTGTGTGCGTGTCAGATATTTAGAGAAAACAAACCTATGGAGAGAAATGTGTGTGTATGTGATGGAAAGCTACATGCTAAATAGGGTATTCATGAAGAGATTGTGCGTGCGAGATAGAGAGCAATGTGCGGGCCTCGAGGTGGGCAGGGGCCGGGTGAGGGTGTCAAAATGTGCGCGTTGATGCATGTGTTACATGCGATCGTGCGAGGGACGGACGAATCGAGAGAGATGGTTGTTGTGTTACGGATGCTCCTCTCTCTCTCTCACACACACACACACACAAGTAAAATAGAAGACCGTTCTCTCATGTATACACAAGTACATGTTGGGATCTATGGTAGGGTGCGTCGACTGCAAATTAAAATTTTCCTATGCGCAGAACAACCAAGAACATGCTACGGGAGATGGATCACAGTTCATTACCACTAGACGTGCAGTGTCGTGCAGAGGAAGAAGAGTTGGGGCAGCGCGTCCGCGTGGATCGTCTCCTCCTCGTCCGATCTCCCCCATACAGCCGGTAGTCGGTTCCTGATAGGTCTGCAACGTATCTATAATTTTTGATTGCTCCATGCTATATTATCTACTGTTTTAGATGTTTATGGGCTTTATTATACACTTATATATCATTTTTTGGGACTAACCTATTAACCTAGAGCCCAGTGCCAGTTTCTGTTTTTACCTTGTTTTAGGGTTTCGAAGAAAAGGAAAATCAAACGGGATCCAATTGACCTGAAACTTCACGGAACTCATTTTTGGAAGGAAAGAAGCCCAGAAGACTTGAAGTGCACGTAAGGGAAGCTTCAAGGAGGCCACGAGGTAGTGGGCGCGCCCTCCACCCTCGTGGGTCCCTCGTGGCCCCCCTGACGTACTTCTTCCGCCTATATTTCTCCATATACCCTAAAAACATCCGGGAGCACAATAGATCGGGAGTTCCGCCGCCAGAACCCTCCGTAGCCATCGAAAACCAATCTAGACCCGTTCCGGCACCCTGCCAGAGGGGGAAATCCCTCTCTGGTAGCCATTTTCATCATCCCGGTGATCTCCATGACTAGGAGGGAGTAGTTCTCCCTCGGGGCTGAGGGTATGTACCAGTAGCTATGTGTTTGATCTCTCTCTCTCTCTCTCTCGTGTTCTTGAGGTGATACGATCTTGATGTATCGCGAGCTTTTCTATTATATTTGGATCCTATGATGTTTTCTTCCCCCCTCTACTCTCTTGTAATGGATTGAGTTTCCCCTTTTGAAGTTATCTTATCAGATTGAGTCTTTAAAGATTTGAGAACACTTGATGTATGTCTTGTCGTGCGTATCTGTGGTGACAATGGGATACCACGTGATTCACTTGATGTATGTTTTGGTGATCAACTTGCGGGTTCCACCCATGAACCTATGCATAGGGGTTGGCACATGTTTTCGTTGTGATTCTCCGGTAGAAACTTTGGGGCACTCTTTGAGGTCCTATGTGTTGGGTTGAATAGATGAATATGAGATTGTGTGATGCATATCGTATAATCATGCCCATGGATACTTGAGGTGACATTGGAGTATCTAGGTGACATTAGGGTTGGTTGATTTGTGTCTTAAGGTGTTATTCTAGTACAAACTCTAGGGCTATTTGTGACACATATAGGAATAGCCCAACGGATTGATTGGAAAGAATAACTTTGAGGTGGTTTCGTACCCTACCATAATCTCTTCATTTGTTCTCCGCTATTAGTGACTTTGGAGTGACTCTTTGTTGCATGTTGAGGGATAGTTATGTGATCCAATTATGTTATTATGGTTGAGGGAACTTGCACTAGCGAAAGTATGAACCCTAGGCCTTGTTTCAACGCATTGCAATACCGTTTACGCTCACTTTTAGCATTCGTTACCTTGCTGTTTTTATATTTTCAGATTACAAAAACTATTATCTACCATCCATATACCACTTGTATCACCATTTCTTCGCCGAACTAGTGCACATATACAATTTACCATTGTATTGGGTGTGTTGGGGACACAAGAGACTCTTTGTTATTTGGTTGCAGGGTTGCTTGAGAGAGACCATCTTCATCCTACGCCTCCTACGGATTGATAAACCTTAGGTCATCCACTTGAGGGTAATTTGTTATAGTCCTACAAACCTCTGCACTTGGAGGCCCAAGAACGTCTACAAGAAGAAGGTTGTGTAGTAGACATCAAGCTCTTTTTTGGCATCGTTGCCGGGGAGGTTAGCGCTTGAAGGTATATCTTTAGATCTTGCAATCGAGTCTTTTAGTTTCTTGTTTTATCACTAGTTTAGTTTATAAAAGAAAACTATAAAAAATGGAATTGAGTTTGTCTCATACGCTTCACCTTTTTAATATCTTTCGTGAGTATGATGGGAAGGATAATTGTGCTCAAGTGCTAGAAGAAGAAATCATTAAAATGTTTCGCACTAAATCTTTGAATGATGAGCATGATTGCAATGTTGTTAGTATGAACTCCTTGAATATCCATGATGCTAATGATATGCAAAGCCACTAGCTTGGGGAAGCTATGTTTGATGAAGATGATATTTTTTGTCCCCCAAGCTTTGATGAGCAAATTTATTATGATGATAGCATGCCTCCTATTTATGATGATTATATTGATGAAAGTGGGTTTGGAGAGGTCATGACTTTATTTTGTGATGAATCTACTATTCCGGAAGAGGTTCCAATTGATTATGAGAACAAAGTTGCTATATATGATGATTGTCGTGATGACTTGTATGCTATAAAGAACAATGATATCCATGAAACTTGTCATCATGATTTTAGTTTTCAATAGGATTATGCCTCACATGATAATTATTTGTTGAGTTTGCTCCCACTATTATTCATGAGAAGAATTTTCCTTATGTGGAGAGTAATAAAAGTTCTATGCTTATAGATCATGAAAAGAATGCTTTAGGTGCTGGTTATATTGTTGAATTCATTCATGATGCTACTAAAAATTATTATGAGAGAGGAATATATGCTTGTAGGAATTGCAATAATATCAAGTTTACTCTCTATGTGCTTAAAGTTTTGAAGTTATGCTTGTTTTACCTTCCTATGCAAATTGATTCTTGTACCCATAAGTTGTTTGCTCACAAAATCCCTATGCATAGGAAGTGGGTTAGACTTAAATATGCTAGTCATATTCTTCATGATGCTCTCTTTATGTTTCAATTCTTATCTTTTATGTGAGCATTATTGAAATCATCATGCCTAGCTAGGGGCGTTAAACGATAGCGCTTGTTGGGAGGCAACCCAACTTTATTTTTATTCCTTGCTTTTCGTTCCTGTTTAGTAATAAATAATTAATCTAGCCTCTTTTTATATGTGGTTTTATGCTTTTAATTAGTGTTTGTGCCAAGTAGAACCTTTGGGAAGACTTGGGGAAAGTCTTTGCGATCATGCTGTAAAAACAGAAACTTTAGCGCTCACGAGAATTGCTGCCATTTTTATTTGGAGAGTGTTATTTAGTTAATTATTTTTGCAGATGATTAATAGATAAATTCCTCAGGTCCAGCAATTTATTTGAGAATTTTATGAGTTCCATAAGTATACGTTTGATCCAGATTACTACAGACTGTTCTGTTTTGACAGATTCTGTTTTTCGTGTGTTGTTTGCTTATTTTGATGAATCTATGGCTAGTAATAGAGTTTATGAACCATAGAAAAGTTGGAATGCAGTAGGTTTAATACCAATATAAATAAAGAATGAGTTCATTACAGTACCTTGAAGTGGTGATTTATTTTCTTATACTAACGGAGCTTACGAGTTTTCTGTTAAGTTTTGTGTTGTGAAGTTTTCAAGTTTTCGGTACGGATTCGATGGACTATGGAATAAGGAGTGGAAAGATCCTAAGCTTTGGGATCCCAAGTCATCCCAAGGTAATATTCAACGATAGCCAAGAGCCTAAGCTTGGGGATGCCCCGGAAGGCATCCCCTCTTTCGTCTTCGTTCATCGGTAACTTTACTTGGAGCTATATTTTTATTCGCCACATGATATGTGTTTTGCTTGGAGCGTCATTTTATTTAGTTTTGCTTGATGTTTGAACAAAATACCAAGATCTGAAATTATTAAATATTAGAGAGTCTTCATATAGTTGCATAATTATTCAACTACTCATTGATCTTCACTTATATCTTTCGGAGTAGTTTGTCATTTGCTCTAGTGCTTCACTTATATCTTTTTAGAGCACGGTGGTGGTTTTATTTTGTCGAAATAGATGAACTCTTATGCTTCACTTATATTATTTTGAGAGTCTTTAGAACATCATGGTATTTTGCTTTGGTTATGAATTTAGTCCTAATATGATGGGCATCCAAGAGGGATATAATAAAAACTTTCATATAAAGTGCATTGAATACTATGAGATGTTTGATACTTGATAATTGTTTTGAGATATGGAGATGGTGATATTAGAGTCATGCTAGTTGAGTAGTTGTGAATTTGAGAAATACTTGTGTTGAAGTTTGTGATTCCCGTAGCATGCACGTATGGTGAACCGTTATGTGATGAAGTCGGAGCATGATTTATTTATTGATTGCCTTCCTTATGAGTGGCGGTCGGGGACGAGCGATGGTCTTTTCCTACCAATCTATCCCCCTAGGAGCATGCGCATAGTACTTTGTCTCGATAACTAATAGATTTTTGCAATAAGTATGTGAGTTCTTTATGACTAATGTTGAGTCCATGGATTATACGCACTCTCACCCTTCCACCATTGCTAGCCTCTCTAGTACCGCGCAACTTTCGCCGGTACCATAAACCCACCATATACCTTCCTCAAAACAGCCACCGTACCTACCTATTATGGCATTTCCATAGCCGTTCCGAGATATATTGCCATGCAACTTTCCACTGTTTCGTTTATTATGACACGCTTCATCATTGTCATATTGCTTTGCATGATCATGTAGTTGACATTGTATTTGTGGCAAAGCCACCGTACATAATTCTTCCATACATGTCACTCTTGAGTCATTGCACATCCCGGTACACCGCCGCAGGCATTCATATAGATTCATATTTTGTTCTAAGTATCGAGTTGTAATTCTTGAGTTGTAAGAAAATAAAAGTGTGATTATCATCATTATTAGAGCATTGTCCCAGTGAGGAAAGGATGATGGAGACTATGATTCCCCCACAAGTTGGGATGAGACTCCGGACGAAAAATAAAAAAAAGAAAAAAAAGAGGCCAAAAAAAGAAAAAGAGAAAAAGCCCAAATAAAAAAATAAAAAATGAGAGAAAAAGAGAGAAGGGACAATGCTACTATCCTTTTACCACACTTGTGCTTCAAAGTAGCACCATGATATTCATGATAGAGAGTCTCCTATGTTGTCACTTTCATATACTAGTGGGAATTTTTCATTATAGAACTTGGCTTGTATATTCCAATGATGGGCTTCCTCAAATTTCCCTAGGTCTTCATGAGCAAGCAAGTTGGATGCACACCCACTAGTTTCTTTTGTTGAGCTTTCATACACTTATAGCTCTAGTGCATCCGTTGCATGGCAATCCCTACTCACTCACATTGATACCTATTGATGGGCATCTCCATAGCCCGTTGATACGCCTAGTTGATGTGAGACTATCTTCTCCTTTTTGTCTTCTCCACAACCACCATTCTATTCCACCTATAGTGCTATGTCCATGGCTCACGCTCATGTATTGCGTGAAGATTGAAAAAAAGTTTGAGAACATCAAAAGTATGAAACAATTGCTTGGCTTGTCATCGGGGTTGTGCATGATTTAAATATTTTGTGTGGTGAAGATAGAGCATAGCCAGACTATATGATTTTGTAGGGATAGCTTTCTTTGGCCATGTTATTTTGAGAAGACATGATTGCTTAGTTAGTATGCTTGAAGTATTATTATTTCTATGTCAATATTAAACTTTTATCTTGAATATTTCAGATCTGAATATTCATGCCACAATTAAGAAGAATTACATTGAAATTATGCCAAGTAGCACTCCGCATCAAAAATTCTGTTTTTATCATTTACCTACTCAAGGACGAGCAGGAATTAAGCTTGGGGATGCTGATACGTCTACAACGTATCTATAATTTTTGATTGTTCCATGCTATATTATCTACTATTTTAGATGTTTATGGGATTTATTATACACTTTTATATCATTTTTTGGGACTAACCTATTAACCCAGAGCCCAGTGCCAGTTTCTGTTTTTACCTTGTTTTAGGGTTTTGAAGAAAAGGAAAATCAAACGGAGTCCAATTGACCTGAAACTTCACGGAACTCTTTTTTGGAAGGAAAGAAGCCCAGAAGACTTGAAGTGCACGTAATGGAAGCTTTGAGGAGGCCATGAGGTAGGGGGGGCGCCCTCCACCCTCGTGGGCCCCTCGTGGCCCCCCTGACGTACGTCTTCCGCCTATATATTTCCATATACCCTAAAAACATCCGGGAGCACAATAGATCGGGAGTTCCGCCGCCAGAAGCCTCCGTAGCCACCGAAAACAAATCTAGACCCGTTCCGGCACCCTGTCGGAGGGGGCAATCCCTCTCCAGTGACCATCTTCATCATCCCGGTGCTCTCCATGACGAGGAGGGAGTGGTTCACCCTCGGGGCTGAGGGTATGTACCAGTAGCTATGTGTTTGATCTATCTCTCTCTCTCTCTCGTGTTCCTGAGGTGATACGATCTTGACGTATCGCGAGCTTTTCTATTATATTTGGATCCTATGATGTTTTCTTTCCCCCTCTACTCTCTTGTAATGGATTGTGTTTCCCCTTTTGAAGTTATCTTATCGGATTGTGTCTTTAAATATTTGAGAACACTTGATGTACGTCTTGCCGTGCGTATCTGTGGTGACAATGGGATACCACGTGATTCACTTGATGTATTTTTGGTGATCAACTTGCGGGTTCCGCCCATGAACCTATGCATAGGGGTTGGCACATGTTTTTGTCGTGATTCTCCGGTAGAAACTTTGGGGCACTCTTTGAGGTCCTATGTGTTGGGTTGAATAGATGAATCTGAGATTGTGTGATGCATATCGTATAATCATGCCCACGGATACTTGAGGTGACATTGGAGTATCTAGGTGACATTAGGGTTTTGGTTGATTTGTGTCATAAGGTGTTATTCTAGTACGAACTCCAGGGCTGTTTGTGACACTTATAGGAATAGCCCAACGGATTGATTGGAAATAATAACTTTGAGGTGGTTTCGTACCCTACCATAATCTCTTCGTTCGTTCTCCGCTATTAGTGGCTTTGGAGTGACTCTTTGTTGCATGTTGAGGGATAGTTATGTGATCCAATTATGTTATTATTGTTGAGGGAACTTGCACTAGCGAAAGTATGAACCCAAGGCCTTGTTTCAACGCATTGCAATACCGTTTACGCTCACTTTTATCATTCGTTACCTTGCTGTTTTTATATTTTCAGATTACAAAAACTATTATCTACCATCCATATACCACTTGTATCACCATCTCTTCGCCGAACTAGTGCACCTATACAATTTACCATTGTATTGGGTGTGTTGGGGACACAAGAGACTCTTTGTTATTTGGTTTCAGGGTTGCTTGAGAGAGACCCTCTTCATCCTACGCCTCCTATGGATTGAGAAACCTTAGGTCATCCACTTGAGGGAAATTTGCTACTATCCTACAAACTTCTGCACTTGGAGGCCCAACAACGTCTACAAGAAGAAGGTTGTGTAGTAGACATCAGTTCCCACGTACAGGTTCGCTGGAGCGGCGCAAGTGCACCACCTCTAATGGTATCCGCGCGTGCTGGAGGAACGTCGTGCGGCGGACTGCTAGGTCCGATCACACAACCGGCGGCGAGTGGAGGCGTCTATTCGCAACACATGCAAACCCTAGTGACATTGCCGAAGCGATCAACCCCATGAGTGTGCGGCACCTCCACTTTATATAGGCATCCGTCGTAGGCTCAACACTTGGGCCTTGCAAGGACCCTAAAGCCCATAAGTCTACTCATCCACAATCCGAATACAGCTCGGTTCACATCCGACCAGTGTCCTCGGATCCGACCTCATAGGTTCCTTCCCTTAAGCGTGCGACCCCTTAGGTTCAAGCCGGCTTGGTCGCAGTTAGGATCACCTCCGAATTGCGCAGTTGGTAGCAGCCTCTAGCAAGGCATGTCGAACACCAAATAGACTATGAAGCTGGTTAGGCGAACATGTACATCATACTTCCATTCCTCTTGCCACACGATATATGTTGTCGGGCTCAAGGCGAGTCTGTCATACTTGTGCTAGCCTGACCTCTTTCTCGTTCCAGTGATGCCTACCACAAACCGTATTATCTCATAATCCTTCTCGCATGGCCATGCTTATCCTGGTCAGATCACACGAGGGGCCCAGAGTATATCTCTCCTGATCGGAGGGGCAATTCCCATCTTGCTCGACCACGTCTCGCAGCATGGTTCTAGACAAACCCGAAACCTACCTTTATAACTACCCAGTTATGGAGTAGCGTTTGGTCGGCCCAAAGCAAGTCTGTCACCATCCCAAGTACATGCGTCAGCTCAAGTCTTAGGACATAGAACATATGTTGTACTAGAGACTCACAAATGACATATCGCTGCGTCTCATAGTTGGGTCTGTCCGACTCGGACCTTATCTCGACTCGGATCCGACTACGTCGAATCCGACCAGATCCTTCCAAGTCCATATTATCCGGTTAGCATCCAATGCTCCATGGCTAGTGAGACCAAGCCATCGATCGTGTCATATGCTAGTCTAGTTGGTTGTGCATCCACACAGCCCTTTCGACTAGGGACCTTTTAGGACAGTCATCATACAATGCATAGCCCCACAAACAAGTCACATACTTGCTGATACACATCATCGATAATGTCCAAGGACTATCTTTATTCATAAACACATAGGAAATATCATCATACATGATTGCCTCTAGGGCATATCTCCAACAGTCTCCCGCTTGCACTAGAGTCAATGAAATAGATATCGAATGCCCATAGCTCTAACGTGCCCCTCATGCTTGGGTTGTGGAAGCGGCTTCGTCAACGGATCCGCAACATTTGCATCTGTGTGAATTTTTCATAACTCTACATCACCACTCTTTACGATCTTTCATATCAGGTGATATTTCCGATCTATGTGTCTGGCCTTGTGGTGATTCCTCGGCTCCTTGGCTTGTGCGATGGCACCAAAATTATCACAATAAAGGTCCAACAGTTTTACCAAGGCTGGGAAAATACCAAGATCATCCAGAAAGTTCCGGATCCAAACACCTTCCTTTGCAGCTTCACAAGCCGCAATGTATTCGGCTTCTGTAGTAGAATCGGCCACCGTATCTTGCTTGGAACTCTTCCAGCTCACTGCTCCTCCGTTGATGATGTACACGAATCCGGACTGTGATCGACAATAATCTCTGTCGGTTTGGAAACTAGCATCGATGTAACCCCTTACGACGAGCTCTTCCTCACCTCCATAAACTAGGAACATCTCTTTAGTCCTTTTCAGGTACTTCAAAATAGTCTTTACCGCTGCCCACTGACTCTCACCTGGGTTGGCCTGGTATCTACTTATTAGTCTTATTGCAAAAGCAACATCAGGCCGTGTACATATCATGGCATACATGATGGATCCGACTGCCGAGGCATACGGAATCCTACTCATCCTGCTTCACTCATCAGATGTCGAAGGACTCTGAGTCTCGCTTAGCCTTATACCATGTGAGAGTGGAAAGAACCCTTTCTTTGCCTCACTCATGTTGAACCGCTTCAACACTTTATCTATGTACGTGCTCTGGCTTAAGCCGAGCAGCCTCCTTGATCTATCTCTATAGATCTTAATGCCTAAAATGTACATTGCCTCACCAAGGTCCTTCATCGAAAACTTGCCATTAAATGACTCCTTGACCGAGCTCAGCATCGAAATATCATTTCCAATCAGTAGTATGTCATCCACATACAAGATCAAAAACACTATCGAGCTCCCACTTAACTTCTTGTATAAACAAGAGTCCTCTTCGCTTTTGATGAAGCCGAAACCAGTGACGACCTCATCAAAACGAATGTTCTAGCTCCGAGATGCTTGCCTCAACCCATAAATGGATCTCTTGAGCTTGCATACCTTACTAGTGCTAGTTGGATCGACAAAACCCTCGGGATGTATCATATACACGTCCTCAGTTAAATTTCTGTGAAGGAAAGCCGTCTTGACAACCATCTGCCATATCTCGTAATCAAAATATGCAGTTGTAGCTAGTACGATCCTCACCGACTTTAGCATTGCTACCGGCGAGTAAGTCTCATCGTAGTCAATTCCTTGAACTTATCCATAACCCTTAGCGACAAGCCGAGCTTTGTGGATCTGAACATTTCCATCCACATCGGTTTTCTTCTTAAAGACCTATTTGCAACCATTGGCTATTACGCCAGGCGGCGGATCAACCAAGTCACAGACTTGATTCTCATCCTTGGACTTTAACTCGGATCTCATGGCCTCCAGCCATGCCTCGGAATCTGGGCTCGCCATCACTTCCGCACATGTGGCCAGCTCGTCACTTTCTAGCAACATTACATCATGCACTCTGCGCAATCTTTTCGACCTCCGTGGTTCCGGTGCCGCTTCCACTATGGGTTCCCTGACTGACTCTGGTATGATCTCATCACCAGCCGAGCCGTCCCCGAGTGGTCCTCGAATTTCTTCGAGTCGGACCGTCCTCCCACTGGCCTCCCGACTGAGAAACTCTTTCTCAAGGAAAACCCCGTTCTGAGAAACAAACACTTTGTTCTCTTCCTAGTTGTAGAAGCTATATCCCAAGGTTTCCCTCGAATATTCCACGAATATGCATTTATCCAACTTGGGTGTAAGCTTGTCTGACATAAGTTTCTTGACAAATGCTTCACAGCCCCAAATCTTTAGAAAAGACAAACTGGGACTCTTCCCGGTCCACATCTCATGTGGTGTCTTGTCTACGGATTTTGATGGTACCCTGTTAAGTGTGAAAGATGCAGTTTCTAGAGCGTATCCCCAGAATGACAAGGGTAAATCCGATTTGCTCATCATAGATCAAACCATGTCCAACAACGTACGATTCCTCCATTCTGATACACCATTTCTCTATGGTGTACCCGGAGGTGTGAGCTGAGGTACTATACCTCTGCTTTTCAGATGATCATCAAACTCCTGGCTCATGTACTCACCTCCATGATCAGATCGTAGAAGTTTTATAGTCTTGTCGAGCTGATTCTCAACCTCGTTTTGAAACTCTTTGAACTTTTCAAAAGTTTCCGACTTGTGCCTCATCAAATAGATATATCCATATCTACTCAAGTCGTGGGTAAAAGTCACGAAGTACTGATAGCCACCTCTGGCAGTTGTGCTCATTGGTCCACACACATCACTGTGTATCAGTTCCAACAGCTCGGATGCCCTCTCACAACTCTTTGCAAAAGGAGACTTAGTCATCTTGCCGAGCAAGCATGATTTGCATCTCTCGAATGACCCAAAGTCGGTCGAAGTTAGGAGTCCATCACCATGGAGCTTCTTCATGTGTTTCAGACTAATGTGTCCAAGCCGGCAATGCCAGAAGTATGTCGGATTTATCTTATTAGGCTTATGCCTCTTGACATTCACGTTATAGACTGGTTCCTGTTCTAGATTCAATATAAATAACCCATCAAAAATGGGTGCATAGCCGTGGAACATACCATTCAAATAAATCGAACATCCATTGTCCTTTAAATTGAATTCATAACCCTGACTCATCAAGCATGAGGCAGAAATAATGTTCCGACTAAGTGCAGGAATGTAATAAAAATTATTCAATTCCAAAATAAATCTAGAAGGAAGCTGGAGCTGCATCGTGCCGACCTCTAACGCAGCAACTCTTGCTTTGTTGCCGACCCTGATGTCAATCTCCCCTTGTGCCACATGCCTAGTTCTTACCAGCCCCTGCGTCGAGTTGCAAATGTGAACAACCGATCCGGTATCAAATACCCAAGAGCTGCTAGGTATGTCAGCAGGGTAAATGTCTATAACATATGCAACAAGTGTACATTTTCCTGAAGCAGCATTCCCGGCCTTCTTGCCATGCTCTGCAAGCCACTTGCTACAGTTCCTCTTCCAGTGACTAGTTTCCTTGCAATGATAGCAAATGGTCTTTGAGTCCGGTCCAGACTTCGGCGCAGCGGCGGAGGTTACCATCTCCGTGCCCTTTGCCTTAGCCTTTTTCTTGGACCAACTCTTCTTGAACTTAGTCGATTTCTGCACCATCAACACTTGATGCGTTCCTTTCTTAATATCCTACTCTGCCACTTTGAGCATCCCACGCAATTCAGTGAGCTTCTTATCCATGCCATGCATATGATAGTTCGAGATGAATGTCCCATAGCTGGGCGGAAGAGAACCCAGAACCGCATCAGTAGCCAGCACATCCAAGAGCGGGAAGCCCAACCGATCCAAAGCTTGCACATATCTGATCATCTTGATCACATGCGGGCTCAGTGGATCACTTTGCTTCAGCTTACAATCCATCAAGGATAGCCAGACGTTGAACCTTTCGGTCCTAGCCTGCACCTGAAACATGCTCTTGAGACTCTCGATCATGTCGAAAGCCCCAACGTCTTTGAAATGCTACTGCAAATCGGGCTCCATACAAGCCAGCATGAGGCAGCTGATCTCGTTTGATTCATCAACGAGTTTCTAGTAGGCATTCTTGGTTGTGGTACTAGCATTATCGGCAGGTTCCTCTGGAAGCGGATCCTCTAGAACATGTTCCTTTTTATCATGCTTGAGAACAATTCTCAAATTTCTATACCAGGTAGTAAAGTTTGTTCCATTCAGTTTATCCTTTTCCAGAATTGATTTCAATGCAAAGTTTGGTTGAGCAGGTGGTGCCATTGATCTACAACAGAAAAATATGCAATCACTAAGCAATGTGTTTATGTAGAGTAATTCTAGCCTTAAATCAGAAATACTCCCACAGAAGTCAGCATCCCTCCGCAAACTCTCAGTGATTCAGGATCCGACTAGCACATGTGACTAGTGAGCTTTAGCATCAGTGCTAGACAGTATGTCTATCCTGTAAGCAACTCCTTACTAATCGTATCTCTATATGACTCCTGTCGGTCGGGTAGGTATCTCATACCCCGGCTCCCGACCTCTTTTGCCACAAGGCCCAAAATTGTTTTGACAGCCTTGTCAAGTTAACCTAATGCAGTGCATGTCCGTGTCCGACACGAACCCTTCAGTTCAAGGACACCTAGCAGCACCCCAATTTTATGAGCCCACTACTAGACGTACTTGACGTGCGAAGGTGCAACATCGGGAATGGAAATTTACTTGATATTCATGAGGGATCTTTCTACCATTCTAACATGCATAGAAACAGAGAAGCATAACAATCACAAGTAAACATATATTGTGAAATAGTATGGCTCCTTCATGGATGTTCTTTCAGGTCAGCTCCAACTCCGATGACCATCTAGAAACTCCATCTTGTTTGTCACGCCGGGCTGCCAAGCCGCCAACCTAAGCTCTATTATCCAACTACTACAACTAGTAATGAATTTTACATAGAGTCATAAGTCGACACGCAGGTCGTTATACAATATAATGACAACACTTTGGCTCCTGCCGGCTGACAAACATGACACGCAGGCCATGTATAATTTACACACATACATCACATACACATGAGCCATACTATTCACATCAAACCCTGCAAAATAAGGTTATGCATAGAATCGCATTCTACCGGTTTGAGTGATCGTGTACAAAATACAAGGTGCTACGCACACGGCGGTCCTATCGATCATCGCGAGCCCGATTCGGATTTACGTTCCACTGTTAACCCCGATGGCAGATACCGACCGGTAGGGATAGGTTATGTCACGACCTCATCGACTCTGATCATCAGAAAACATAGCCTCAACGATCCCCATGTGCAGTTGATCACATCAACCATGCACATAGTCAATCTTATCAACGACAACAGATCTCATCTATCGCCTCCACATATCTAATATGCATATGATCTGAATCCCAATCCTATAGCAGAGGCTCAGATACCAGTGTTGGGATCTACAGTATGGTGCGTCGACTGCAAATTAAAATTTTCCTACGCGCAGAACAACCAAGAACATGCTACGGGAGATGGATCACAG
Source organism: Triticum urartu (assembly GCF_056163025.1). Classification (NCBI taxonomy): domain Eukaryota; kingdom Viridiplantae; phylum Streptophyta; class Magnoliopsida; order Poales; family Poaceae; genus Triticum; species Triticum urartu. Next base: position 287,077,138 of record NC_141879.1, read on the forward strand.
TTCGTTACCACCAGACGTGCGGTGGAGTGCAGCGGAAGAAGAGTTGGGGCAGCGCGTCCGCGTGGATCGTCTCCTCCTCGTCCGATCTCCCTCGTACAGCTGGTAGTCGGTTCCCATGTACAGGTTCGCGGGACCGGCGCAAGTGCACTACCTCTAACGGTATCCGCGCGTGCAGGAGGAACGTCGTGCGGCGGACTTCTAGGTCCGATCACACAACCGACGGCGAGTGGAGGTGTCTATTCGCAACACATGCAAAACCTAGTGACATGTGGGGACCCTGACTCATAAGTTGTGATCACCAAATGCACGTGTACAGTGATCCCAGAGATCAATGCTCACTGAACACACAGAAGCTGAATAACAAGAGTCTTACATCCATACATACCGCCTTACATAAATTATGACCGTTATGGTCGAGCCTCGAGTATAACTTCGCAGCGGAAATCTTCGTCGATAACTTGGACCCATGCCATCTGCCTTAACCCTATAGGCATTTTGACTGGGAAGCGTCCTAGCTCGCATGTTCGTCACCGAAGTATTCTTCATCATATCCTGTTTTTCCTGCCTGGCCAATAAAATAACCAGTGGCAAGCCAATGAGTACTTTGAATGTACTCGCAAGCAACCCATGTTTTGGCTCAAGATACATCAATGCATGATATAGGTAATTTTTTGCAGAAAGCTAGTTTTGAGTGCAATGCCATGTGCAACAACTTGTAAGACATGCATCAGGAGAATTCAAGTAACCATAAGGACAGTTACAGATATCAACATAAATAGAGTGGGCACCAACCCAATTCAATCATGTCAAGTCCTTTGACTTGACCCAAGTAGTTCTTCCGACTTATCCAAACACATACACCGGTTTGTAAACATGTGGACGTAGCCCAAGAGCGGTTACCCAACTGTCCTTGACCGTGGACACGGCTATTCGAATAGTTTTACACTCTGCAGAGGTTGCACACTTTACCCACAAGATCCGGGGAACTTCCGTGTCATCCACAACCCGCGGTACCTCAAGTACCCGGGGTAACACCCGATCACTATCTTTCCCTAGACGACACTAACATAGAGTCCACTCGATTGGCAGTAACCCCCGTTCCCAACATTTCACATCTTAAAATTGTGGAGCCTCGCTCCCATTTTCATCACATACCACAAGCACGGGGTACCAACGGTGTGTCCAATGCCCTGTGAAGACAGTCATGGCCGCCCTATCTGGCACGACCCCGTCCCGAGAGAGAGCACCAACTCTCCCCCGTCACTAGTAATGCCGGCTCCAAGCTAGTATCGGCCTAGGTAATCAATAATGCCCTTTCCCATACAAGGGTAGAGTGGTTGCGCATGTAAGGTTGGAATAACGGTCGCAACTTAAACCAATCCGTTTTGAAAACAACACACACACTTGCCTCGGTACACCACTTCGTCATCAAGTGGCTACCCAACTCATCATCTCCCCCGGGCATAAGTGGCACCCGATGGGGTTTTCGAAAAGTCTTTTGAAAATACTTTGTCTCCATCACCATGCATATACCCATCCCCTTTTTGCGTAGCAACTACTTTAGCATCCTATCTACTCCCACCGGCATAACCCTCATAAGGAGGTAGGGTCATGCACAATGCAAGTATCAATGAGGAAATAACGGAGGCAAACCATCAAAGGGGTTCCACCTCATCATGATTCCGTTGCAACAACAATATGGTGCTATATGTCATGCATAAAAAGGGTGTCATAGACATGGTCAAAGGGCTGCTTGCCTGGTTCATCAGAGTCTTGAGATCTTCAAATATCTCTGGTCCAACTCTGAGCATTTCATCAAATTCGTCAACTATCGCCGAAAGCAACCATAATAAGCAACATAACAAGGCAGGAAATAAAAGTGCTCTAAAAATATTAATTTGACTTTTCTAGGACATCTCTGGTTATATGAAAAATAACCAGAGTGGTTTCATTGGAATTGGGTCAGTGGATATTTCTAAACATTTTGATATGATGGAATCAAGGGGTTTATGGGTTTGCAAGAAGTGTATAGAAATATATTTTTGAAAAATGAGCAAAGGCACCCATTTAACAAACCATGGTTTTAGAAGCATCTAGGAGTTGGTTTCACTGGATTTGGAGTTCAAATGAATATTCTATGGATTTGCAAAGTTGACAAACATGAAGAAATGGCTCATTATTTTGTGGGGTACAGAAAGTATTAAGAAAAATGTTCATGACCTAAGTTATAAACTCAGGAGCATCTAGAAATTTGAATCATGGCATTTGGATCAAATTTGAGCCCTCTGTGATTTTCTAAAGTTTATCACAGAAATGGAAAATGGGATTTTATTTAATTTGTGTGAGGAAAATTGTTCTAGAAAAATGTGCATGCTGCACCAACAGGTAGATCATGATTTATGGAGTCACCAGAAATTTGAATCATTCAATTTGGAGTTAATATGAATATTTGGGAGACTTTACAAATTTCTGGAAAAAGGAAAAGACAAAGGAAGTGGGGGGTTATACCTATACCGTGCACCGAGCGCAGCATAGCGCCGCAGTGCACTGGGCCGGCCCAGCAGCTCGGCCACGCGGACGACAGGGCGACGCCGAAGGCGCCCTCGTGGGGTACGCTTCCGCGTGGGAGAAGCGGATCCACTGGAGCCGTATCCACTTAAACGGACGGGCCCGCCTGCTGGGTCGCTGTCGTGCGGGCCCTAGCGGCAGGTCGTCTTCCACCTCCCGCGCGTGCTCTGGACGCGAGGAGGAGCGGCTCCCGCCGGCGATTGCCGGGGCTACAGAGCGCCCCCGACGACGTTCTGCCCACCGGCGTGACCAGCGCAGAGAGGTGCTTCCAGCCACTGGTCGCACACATGCCGGGGAGGACCTGGTCAAGGAGAGCGCCGTCCGTGGCGGACGTGGCCGACGGCGATGGCGGGCACGATGCTCCGGCCGTCGGGAGGAGTAACCGGAGTGCGGGGGAGCTCCGTGGGGTAGTAGAGATGCGAGCTAACCCATAGGTGGGGAGGAGGGGGCCCGGACGACGAGAATTTAGGCGGTGTTCGGCGGCTCGGCTCCGGCCATGGACGAGGTTGGAGGGCACGGGAGGAGGTGCGGATTGGTCCTGGGGATGCACGGGAGGGAGAGAGGGCCAAATGAGTAGAGAGGGGGCTCGGGGCGGCCTTAAGTAGCCGTCCCGTGGCTCACCGTGGACGCGGCACACGGGTGGCCGCAGCAACGGCTCAGGAGGCTAGGAGAGAGGGCGAGGGGCTGTCTACGGCGTCTGTGGGAGTTTAGTGGGGCGCCAGGAAGAGAGAGGAGGAGCGGGGCAAGGCTCTGGTGCTCGCGCGTGCGAGGCCATGCATTGGCCAAGCCAGGCGGCTCTGGGCACGCGCCGCAGGAGGTGGGAGAGAGGGAGAGACGAGGGGGCCTGCACGGTGGCGTGTTGCGGACGTCGAGGCACCTCGACTGGCGCAAGGGGGAGGCTCGAGGTGGTCGGGGGACGCGGCTTCAATGGTCGCCTGCTCTGCCTCGCGCTCCAAAGCGCGTCTTTGGCCAGCATCCGCGGCTTTTCCGCGCGCACTCGCGCGTCCACTTGTGTCTGGAAGCTGCAGGGGAGAGTAAACAATGGGAAAGTGGCATTGGATGCTCTGGAACTTGCCAAGAGTGGGAGAGAGATGAGAAAGGGAGGGGAAAATGGCTGTCCAGAGAGGAAAATTGGGTCTCTACCCCCCTTAATCATTGATCCTTGGGCAGCCAAGCATGAAGGAGGTAGAGGAGGAGCAGATGAGGCTGTGGGAAAAAGTTGAGCTCATGGAGATTAGTGGAAATTGCCAAAACATGCATTTTAAATTTCTGCCAGAAGGTGTTTGATGGTGTTTTGGGAAAGCAGATGATTTCCATTTGCCATGAGACTTCACAGGGTGAAATGTCACATATAATTAGGGCCTTCCACCAATTTTTAGCTCATTTGGGCAAAGTTTCCAATGCAACTTTTGTAAACTCTAGAAATTAGCAGAAATGGACTTTTCAAGATTTAGTCATGCAAATCTATTCTCCTTGATGCACCACTTAGTGTAGTGTCATCATTTGAGGCTCTGAACAAGTCCACAAAATTTGAGATCAAACGGACACACTTGGCAATGTAGAGTTGTTCAAACTTGGATCTGGACAGAGAGGGTTTTGGGGCACTTTTGTGAACCATAGTTATTTTGATTGATATGAAACTTTGCAAGATCATCACATTATGAATATGTGACTTTCTAGAATTTTCCTGGATTTATTTGAAAATATTTCTTATACAAATATTTCAAATATTTGAAATGAGCTGAAATGGTTCTGGAGGGTTTTGTCCAATATTTTGATCATGACCATGTGTTTAAACTCATATATATGGACAATATATGTCCACTGAGCTTCCCTGATTTTTCTCAAATATTTTTGAAGCTTTAAAATAATTTTAACCTATTAAAGACCATTTCTGGCCTAAAAAAGCCTTTAAATAAAATAGGAAAATAACTTTCAAAATTATATTTTTGTGGTTTCTGGGTGTCCTATATCTAATAGGAGTCAAATATATTTTTGGAAATATTTTTACTGCCCTTAATTAAGTACTTGCAGTGCAAACCTCAATTCATGGGTTTTTGGAAAAGTAATTTTTGAAAATACTATTTGGCCAAATTATTTTTGTAAGAAAATACTATATTGTTCTATACACATGGTATGATCATTGGGAAAAGGTTTTGGATCAAGGAGAAGGAGTATAAGAGTTGGAGGATTTATTTGATTTTTAGAGCACTTGCAAACAATAGTCAAACATTCAATCAAAGCTAAGACAAAACACTCAAAAGTTTTTGTCAAACCACATTTTATCATGATTTATTAGCTTAGGTGTTGTGGCATGAAAATTAGGGTGTGACATGACAGCGCCGAAGCAATCAACCCCGTGAGTGTGCGGCACCTCCACTTTATATAGGCGTCCATCGCAGGCTCTACACTTTGGCCTTGCACGGACCCTAAAGCCCATAAGTCTACTCGGCCACAATCCGAATACAACTCGGATCACATCCAACATGTGTCCTCAGATCCGACCTTGTAGGTTCCTTCCCTTAAAAGCGCGACCCTTTAGGTTCAAGCCGGCTTGGTCGCAGTTCGGATCACCTCCGAACTGCACAGTTGGTAGCGGCCTCTAGCAAGGCATGTTGAACACCAAACAGTCTATAAAGCTGGTTAGGCGAACCTGTACATCATACTTCCATTCCTCTTGACACACCATATATGTTGTCGGGCTCAAGGCGAGTCTGTCATCCTTGTGCTAGCCTGGCCTCTTTCTTGTTCCAGTCATACCGACCACAAACCGGATTATCTCATAATCCTTGTCGCATGGCCATGCTTATCCTGGTTGGATCACACGAGGGGCCCAGAGTATATCTCTCCTGGTCGAAGGGGAAAATCCCATCTTGCTCGACCACGTCTCGCAGCATGGTTCTGGACAAACCCGAAACCTACCTTTATAACTACCCAGTTACGGAGTAGCGTTTGGTCGGCCCAAAGCAAGTCTGTCACCATCCCGAGTACATGCGTCAGCTCAGGTCTTAGGACATAGAACATATGTTGTACTAGGGACTCACAGATGACATATCGCTGCGTCTCATAGTTGGGTCTGTCCGACTCGGACCTTATCTCGACTCGGATCTGACTACGTCGAATCCGACCAGATCCTTCCAAGTCCATATTATCCGGTTAGCATCCAATGCTCCATGGCTGGTGAGACCAAGCCATCGACCGTGTCATATGCTAGTCTAGTTGGTTGCGCGTCCACACGGCCCTTTCGACTAGGGACCATTTAGGACAGTCATCATACAATGCATAGTCCCACAAACAAGTCATGTACTTGCTAATACACATCATTGATAACGTCCAAGGACTATCTTTATTCATAAACAGATAGGAAATATCATCATACAGGATTGCCTCTAGGGCATATCTCCAACAGTACACAACATATCGGCAACTGTCTATGTCTCACTCATGCATGATCATTTTCACATTCACACCTCTCTATGTCTCTGTCACACGCACACCATCTCCACATTGCCCTTCCGCCACAACACACATATGGACACATACACACATTCTCTCTCAGTCACACACACAAAATCAGTATTAAAAAAACTAGGGCGCACCTAAAACGTCCAAATCCAAATAAACACGAACCGGAGCTAAATTCAAATATTTGGAAATATTGTAGCGTCAAGAACTTTTCCAGGAAAAAAAGTTGAGTAATATTCGGGGACTGTTTTCACACACACAAAAAGGTTTGGTGGATGTCCTTCGAGCGCGACACAGTGACGCACCATTCGATCGAGCGCGTGGCCGCGATTCACGCGCTTGCACAGGATTCCGTATCGTGGCTGTGGTAACTAATAAAAGCGCTGCCCAAGTCTAATGTTTACATGTACTAGTATGGTTTTCTTTTAAGTTTGACCAACCCTATATAAAACTAAACTAAGTGCCCATACGCGCACCCATCAATATGCCGCCCCCGTTGCGCAAGCCGGCGCCCGCCTACTCCGGCCAACAATTTCTCTCCCATCACCGCCGTGTCGCCGCCAAGCCGAAGGCTCGCCCGTTCACGTCGTCTGCAATCCCTCCTCGCGATGCCGCCGCGCTGCCAAGCACGCGAGCAGCTGGTGGAGCAGCGTCTATGCACGCAGCTTATGAAGAGGAGGACGAGCGCGTGCTCCAGCACGCCGGCGAGGAGGAACTAGCGTGTCATTGTCGTCTCCGCCCATGCGGAGGAGGCGCGCATGGTGGCTGTCGCGGAGGAAGCCGATCGCGCGCGCGTCGAGCCTGCAAACTGGGTGCGGACACGGAATCTACCTTCAAGACCTTGAATGCCACGTGGATCCTACAATCTGAAGGAGCAATTTGGTTCAGTCGACTCTTGTGAGTCATTTGATGCAACATGGATGGCTAGAAGGGCTTCTTCAACCTCCGAAATTGATGCATGGTTCATCTTCTCAGCCCGCCACACGCCTAACTACCTGCCGCCGCTGCCGCGCCCTCCCCTGAACCGCCTGCTATCGCCATGCTCCCCCCACCCCCGCCATCCGTTTAACCCCGGGCATGATCCATTTTTTCCAGGCGAACTGCATTCCACACCCAACACTCATAAGATAGATCATGGGCACCCTGCCACCCTAATATAGATACTGGGGTAGCTTCTCTGTCGTCTTCTTCCTTCGCTCTGTCGAACTTCATTAAGTACAGTAGGAACATGAAGATACGAGCAGTAGTACCAACTGCAAGAAGAACAGTAGTAAGACATAGTACTAGTACTACTGTACGTACTAAAGAGTTCAAATAATGAGAAAGAACATAAACATAGTTCTATTGGGGCCTCAGCACAACACACCCTTGAAAATAAACTAAGCAACTAGTCCGCTTGACACTGTAGTAGAACCAGCATCAGCGACGGCACTGCCACCTACTCGGAGTCCGAGTCCATGTCCTCGACTTCATCCTCGTCCCTCTTCCTCTCCCTCTTCGCCGACGCTTCTTTTCTTGAACCAGACACTGGGCTCTGCTTCTTCATCCAACCCTTGTAGATATTTAAACAAAGGTAGGCATCCATTGCTGCGTACAAGATGTGATCTTCATTTAATGTCTTCGACTCCCATGCATGATGAAACTTGTGGTGAGGTTTCTTCAGTTTAGCGTACGAAGGATCAATCATGGCTGCTACCAGGGTCAGCACTGAAGGCTGAGAGGAGGACACCAGGCTTGCCTTCTGGAGATCAAAGGGCTGGCCTACAACGAGGCATATCCGACCCAGGACATCCATGTCATTCCTAAAGTCTATAGTAACAAATTTCACTCTTCCGTCCTTGAGGAAGTTCTTAAAATCCTGGCACTCAACGTCGGCATGGCATATGTTATAGACCAAGCACACGTTATGTACGCAAACCTGGATCATGACGGGCTTCTTCTTCTCTGCCTCCTTTAGTTTCTTCTCTCTTTGTAGGACTGTGGTGTACTCAACATCTAGCCCAGCGACCCACTCATCCGTTTAACTGTTGAACATGCGTAGGAAGCGAGCAAGGCATGCTTTCACCGTCGCTGATCCATGTGTGTAGATGACGAAGAACTGATTGCCGGTGATGGCTCTAACCTGGTAGTCACCGGCGACCATGGAGATTTGGGAGGCCATGGATTTTGGAGGAGGGTTAGGACAAGTTGAACTGGTGTAATGTGAAAGGACGGGACAACTAGGAGCGAACTGTTGTAAGGTACTGTACTAGTAGAAGACGGGGACGAGTAGGGCATGCGAACGGCGTGGGGTTGATGGCTTTCCCGGTGGATAAACAGCTGTAAGCCCCCAAAGAGTTCTCGAGAACTATGCGGGACCCAGTAGATGTCATGTCTACTAGACCCATATCTTAGGCCTAACGGTATAGCTTCTTCCTGTTCACACACAATGCTGGCGCGTGGGTAACTTCACTTAATTCCATCAACCGTCGCGCTTCCCACGACCTTTGCCTCCCTCACGCGGTCGTGCCCTTTGAGACTTCGACCGGCTAGAAATGAGCAATTTTTTTGCCTACTCCGCATGCATGATACTCCCCCTGGTCCTTTTTACTTCCGTCAACCGTTTGCAAAGTGTTTGACCAAATTTATACTAAAAATATCAATATCTACAATACTGATTATAATGAGTATAAGAACTACTATTAGATGAGTTAGATGAGTTAAAGATTCTAATCCTGAACTAACCCTGAAGTAACTCTAGCGAAAGAGGTGTTTGGATGACATGGTTAGATGGAGCGCGGATACGGCGAGGTGCCTTCATGGGCGGTGCGAGAGGGAGGGAGGGAGGGAGGGAGAGGACGGGAAGCTTCGAGGAAGTGGGGAGGGATCTGCTGCGGGGAGAGTGAGAGAAAAATGTGTTTTTTAGTGTCCCGAGAAGAACTAACCCAAACAAGCACCTCTTGGGTGGGTTAGATTTTTTTGGTTAGTTGAGTTCAAACTAACCCAAACTAACTCTAACACATGGATCCAAATAGGGCCAAGGTTAGCTATTAGAGTACTACTACCTCCCTTCTAGTTTAAAGGGCTCGATTCAATATTTTCACCTACTCTTAGCAAGATAGAGGCGGTGGAATAGTTTTTGTAGTTCTTCACAAAAAATGTGTTTACCAATGCATGCATGAACACTAGTTACTCTAACCCCCTCTCTTCTTTAATTCTTTGCCACATCAGCATGTTTGCTATTCCCGTGTGCATGATACTAGCTAAGATACCACCATTATGGCCAGCCTTAATCATCGCATGCAATAATTTAGTGCACCTTGAAATATGAGCATGTGTGGGCAGTGTATGTTTTTAATAACTCGAGACTATACCTAGCCTAGCATGCAAGATGAGACTTATTATGCACTGTTCCTCATACCTGCAGGAAGCCCGTTCGTCTCCAAATCTTTTCCTCTCCATGTGTGGAAACAATATGCCTACCAGACTCTCATTCTCCCTCCAGCGGTCCCACCACTCCACCCCTTTCCTCCCCCATAATTTACTCCAACAAATATGCCCACGTACCACCTCCTTTCCGGTTTATAGGGCTCAATTCAAAAATCTCACCAACCAAGGTAGATGATGAGTGGTGGAATAATTTCATGGTTTGTAAAAGCACTCAATTAATGCGCTTGTTTTTCTCAAAGAATTGTGTTTACCAATGCATTAATTGCAATGCATGCATGCATGAAGTACATGCATTGGTCAAGTTTCTCATAATCCTCGCATGCAATGAATTAATGCACCTTGAAATCTGAGCATGTGATGGGAGTAGCTGTTACGTTAATCACGCAACATATCTTCCGGGACGCTGCTTCAGTTACTTAACTGCAGGTGCATTGGGTACTGACATATGGGCCCAACAGGGGTCTGGCCCACATGTCAGTGATGCAACTGGACCTGCAGTTAAGTCAGTGCAGCTCAGTCCATATCTTACGTAGGTGTGCCATTGATCGCTATAAATATTGCGCCTCCCACGACATCGCTATCTCCTCCCCCTCACGTTCACGTTCATCGCTATCTCCTCCCCCTCCCTCTCCCGTCGACCACCATGGCATCGCCCCTCCCAAGACCTAGGCGCCCCTCGCTGCATCGCGTGGACGGTGACGTGTCGCTATTCCATTCCTCGCCTCCACTAGTCGAGGAGGACGCATCGGCGTTCCGCTCCTCGCCGGACGCGTCGAGGTGGACGCTTCGCTGTTCCGATCCTCGCCGCCACTAGTCGAGGAGGACGCATCAAAGTTCTGCTCCTCGTCGCGACGCGTCAAGGTGGACGCGTCGGCATTCACTACAAAAAAAAGACACATCCATGACATTTTGGGCCGAACGAATTTTTTTTCTGTCATACATATGACACTTCTATGACGATAATTGTGACAAAACCCGGTATCATCATAGATGTGGTGGGCTCCTACTTCTATGACAAAAAATCGTGACAGAAAATGGGCTTTTCGTCCTGGGCGGGCCGGAGACGTAGCTGCATGACATTCTTTGGGCCGTCCATGACGGAAAAAACCGTGGTAGAAGCGAGGGGGAGGAAAATTTCGGGGAGTTCCCGGTTACGGTGGGAGGTCGGAGGTCGGGGGCCGAGCGATGCGCGCTTCTCTCGTACACATATGTGCGTGTGTGCGAGGCGTTGGCTCTAACTGAACCCGAGCGAGGCATTGGGCTCTAACTGAACCCGAGTGATTGCACTGCAGGCTACGCGTTACTGAACCCGAGCGATCGATCGATGGTTGTTAACTGAACCCGATCGAGCGATTCCTTCGCTACTGCTGCTAACTGAAGCTGATCGATTGGATGAACAGTGAGCATTGTGGGGGGGTGGATGAACAGTGAGCGGTGGCGTTGCCTCTAGATGAACAGGACCGTGTGGTGTGGTGGAGGGCTGGATGAACAGTAGACGGTGGAGGGGTGCCCGTGGAGGGGTGGATGAACAGGACCCCGTGGTGTGGAGGGCTGGATGAACAGTAGACGGTGGAGGGGTGCCCGTGGAGGGGTGGTTGAACAGGACCCCGTGGTGTGGAGGCTTGGATGAACACTAGATGATGGAGGGGTGCCCGTGGAGGGGTGGTTGAACAGGACCCCGTGGTGTGGAGGGCTGGATGAACAGTAGACGGTGGAGGGGTGGTTGAACAGTAGTCGATGGAGTAGCGCGCGGTGGAGGCTAGATGAATAGGAGCCCGTGGAGGCTGGATGAACAGGAGCCCGTGGAGGCTGGATGAACAGGAGCCCGTGGAGGCTGGAGGATGTTGACGGTGGAGATGAACAGTATCCCGTGGAGTCCCGTTTTGCGGTACGCCACACCCCTCCCGATGAATAAGACCCCCGTTTCGACCGTAGCGCTCCAACACAAGTCCGTTTCATCCATTTTGCGGTACGCCTGTAGGATCGAAAGTATGTCTAGAGGGGGGTGATTAGACTACTTGGCCAAATATTAACCTTTTCCCAATTTTAGTTCTTGGCAGATTTTAGCTATTGTAGGACAAGTCAAGCAATCATCACACAATTCAAGCAAGCATGCAAAGAGTATATTGGCAGCGGAAAGTAAAGCATGCAACTTGCAAGAATGTAAAGGGAAGGGTTTGGAGAATTCAAACGCAATTGGAGACACGGATGTTTTTCCCGTGGTTCGGATAGGTGGTGCTATCCTACATCCACGTTGATGGAGACTTCAACCCACGAAGGGTAACGGTCGCGCGAGTCCACGGAGGGCTCCACCCACGAAGGGTCCATGAAGTAGCAACCTTGTCTATCCCACCATGGCCATCGCCCACGAAGGACTTGCCTCACTAGCGGTAGATCTTCATGAAGTAGGCGATCTCCTTGCCCTTACAAACTCCTTGGTTCAACTCCACAATCTTGTCGGAGGCTCCCAAGTGACACCTAGCCAATCTAGGAGACACCACTCTCCAAGAAGTAACAAATGGTGTGTTGATGATGAACTCCTTGCTCTTGTGCTTCAAATGATAGTCTCCCCAACACTCAACTCTCTCTCATAGGATTTGGATTTTGTGGAAAGAAGATTTGAGTGGAAAGCAACTTGGGGAAGGCTAGAGATCAAGATTCATATGGTAGGAATGGAATATCTTGGTCTCAAAACATGAGTAGGTGGTTCTCTCTCAGAACATATGAGTTGGAATTGTGTATGTGTTCTGATGGCTCTCTCCCCGAATGAAGAGCAGGTGGAGGGGTATATATAGCCTCCACACAAAATCCAACCGTTACACACAGTTTTGCAATCTCGGTGGGACCGAATCAACAAACTCGGTCGGACCGAAAAGGTAAACCTAGTGACCATTAGAGATTTTCGGTGGGACTGGCATGCAACTCGGTAGGACCGATATGGTTAGGGTTTGGGCATAACGTAATCTCGGTGAGACCGATTACACAAACTCGGTGAGACCGAGTTTGGTAATAAGCTAACCAGAGAGTTGGTCAGGTAAACTCGGTGGGACCGATTTGCTCTTTCGGTGAGACCGAAAAGTTACAAAAAGGAAACATAGAGTTTACATTGCAATCTCGGTGGGACCGATTCGCTCTTTCGGTGAGACCAAAAAGTTACGAAAGGGAAACAGAGAGTTTGCAATCCCATCTCGGTGAGACCGAGATCCCTATCGGTAGAACCGAATTGCTAGGGTTTGGCAGTGGCTTATGACAAGTGAAACTCGGTGGCGCCGGATAGAAAGAATCGGTAGGACCGAGTTTGGCTTAGGGTTTAGGTCATATGTGGATATGGGAAAGTAGTTGAGGGTTTTGGAGCATATCACTAAGCACATGAAGCAAGAGGCTCATTAAGCAACACCTCATCCCTCCTTGATAGTATTGGCTTTTCCTAAAGACTCAATGTGATCTTGGATCACTAAAATATAAAATGAAGAGTCTTGAGCTTTTGAGCTTGAGCCAATCCTTTGTCCTTAGAATTTTGAGGGTTCCACTTTCACATCCATGCCATGCCAATCATTGAGCTTTCCTGAAATAGTCATCTTGGAATAGCATTAGCTCAATGAGCTATATGTTGTTATGAATTACCAAAACCACCTAGGGATAGTTGCACTTTCAATCTCCCCCTTTTTGGTAATTGATGACAACATATAGATCAAAGCTTCGACAAATGATAATAAGCATGAAATATATTGTCGCTTTGAGAAGTATGTGACAAGTAAGAGCTCCCCCTAAATTTGTGCATATTTAAATTTTGCTTTGGACTGCAAATGCACAAAGAGTTAGAGTCATGGGTTACTCTTCCATGTTACATACATCTTGGTGGAGCGCTTAAAATGATAAGAATGAAATACATGCACTCATCACCAAGAATAGTGAATGATCACATAAGATAGATAAGATGATAATATTAAGCAAATATTAAGTGTAGCTTATGATCAAACACATGATCATCAATGTCTCACGAGCAATGACATAGTATCTCACACAAAAGCAAACAAAGTTCGAAAAACCACCAAATAAAACAAGAGAGAATAAAAGCAACACTCTCTCTTGAAGCCTATGATCTATACATTTTCTCCCCCTTTGGCAACAAGTTACCAAAAAGTTCCTAGAAAATGCATAGTGCTAAGTCGACACTCAGGCTTGATCTTCCTAAGAACATTCTCTTCTTCTTCTTCTGCAGCTTCAGGCACTGGGGCCTTGTTCTTCTCAGTAGCTGGGATGCTTCTTGTGTTCCTCTTTGGCTTTGGCTTTGGAGCTGGCTTGGCCTTGGAAGCAGCTGCCCCTGTTCTTATGGCATCACCCATCAGCTTGGGTGCCTTAGGTGCTGGTGCAGCTACCTCTTCTTCTTCCTCCTCATCTTCCATGATGGAAGCCTTGCCAAGCACTCTGGCTACAGTTTTCTTCACCCTTTCTTTCCTCTTCTTGCCTTCAGCAGCAACTGGCTCAATGGGAGTGGGCTTCTCAGTTGAAGCTCTGGCCTTTGACATAGGCTGCCTGCCTGCTGGCCTTTTGATCTTCATCCCTGGTTTTATGCCCTGTGCTGGCTCAACTCTCTTAGAAGTTGCTTCCTCTTCTGCCACATAATCCTCATCTTCTGAGTCTGAGGTTCTCTTCTTTCTCTGTCTTGTGGTAGCTTTAGGCAGATTGCTAGGGGTGCTCCTGCTGCCATCATCTGAGGAACTTGAGGGACTAGTGCCCTCACTCATCTGCACTTGCTGCTCTCACAAGTTCTGGCTATCACTTTGGTCTGACATGATGCAAACTCTGACTGCTGACCCTGTGAATAGGTTATAGATGAGATAGAGTGGATAAGCATCACAAAATGCAGAGATTTTTGCAAAAGAATAATTCAAAAACTTAGTTTTAGTTTCCAACTAAAAGTATCTCGGATCTACCTATTTCTAAACTCGGTGATACCGAAGCAGTTTTGGCACCTAAACTAGTGAACTCGGTCAGATCGAGTCACAGTTCGGTGGCACCGAGACTGCTAGGGTTTCACAGAGTTCCAAAATCGGTCACACCGATAAGTAATTCTCGGTCAGACCGAGTCTCACTTGTGCAATGGCATAAGCCAAATCGGTGGGACCGAGTTTTTCAACTCGGTGGGTCCGAGATGGTTTCGGCGGAAACCTAACCCTAAAATTTTCGAATTAAACCTAATCTACGAGTTCATTGACTGGATAGAAGTTTAACAAACGTGGCAAGAATCATGATGATCACAATGTGCTAAGAATCGGATTGGGGAATAGCACAAAGATCGAGTCCATACCCTAGTTCGGCGGAGACTCGCTACGGCGGCAACGGCGGGGTTGAATTTCCGTTGACGGCGACGGAGACCAGCGACTGGAGGCGGCTGGCGGCGAGGAGACGATCCGGAGACCAAGTTGGCAGAGCAGGCTATCGCGCGGGCGAAGGGGTTCGGAGAAATTTCCAAATTTTTGCCCGTGACTATGTATAGCCCGACCCTGTCGGTGTGACCGAGTGGAACAACTGGGTGGCACCGAGATGCGAAACTGTATACAGTTGTTGCAACTCGGTGTGACCGAATGGTTCAAATCGGTTGCACCGAGATCGAAAACCTAGATCAACTTAATGATCTCGGTAGGACCGAAAGTAGGGTATCGGTCAGACCGAGAATCATAAAGAGGTTTTGGAAGTTTAAGTCTATGACGAATCGGGGATTCCGAGCGCTCCTCACACAGAGTGGTTCGAATCTGACTTGATCAAATTTTGTGATGTAGCATGAATAGAGTTTGAGACGAGAAAAGCATAGATAGCTAGAGGAGGTTCTTAGGCATTCTTGTCCATCCACTTGGCAAAAGGAAATAAAACCAAACAATCAAAACAACAAGTGGATGTCCTCGAATGAGTAAAATATGCAACCAGCATGCTCACACAATAAGATGGCAAATGAAATATGTGACAAGGCATGCACAACCAATTCTAGCATCTATCAAGCAATTTGCGATGACAAGGTCATCTATATATGAGTATATTGACTTAGGAGTCAAGTGAGAACACTTGATCATAGGTCATACTCATCGTTTAAGCTCAAGTGGGGTTACCACTTTTACATAAAGCATTGTTGTGTTCACATCTTTAGAGTTGCTTTAGCTCAAGTCTTAGAGTAAAGCTCCCCCTAGATGTGATATCCCCCCTTAGAGGGATGAACTAACCTCGGGTTTTGTCGATGATGACTTCATGCAGATGTTGAAGGTGTGGATGCTCAATGTTGATGTAGATCACTTGGAGCTATCCATTTGAGTGAATTGCACTTTCAATACCTACATGGGTTAGTCCCACAAGGAACAAACACGGATATCCATAGACATAGAGTGATGCACACACAAGATGATGTCCACGAAAACTTCTAGGTTACCTTGTCCCTTGTCTTACCAACAAGAGGGTTTGTGACTCCTTGAACTAGTGCAAGATGTGGAAGTTGATTGCACTTGTTCTTGCCAAAATGATAAGAGTGAAGTATGTTGGCGGAGTCACCCTCAAGAACTCTCTAGTTCTTCTTCTTTTGGACCCACACCATCTTGATGGGAATCCTTGGAGTTGTAGTCGTACTTGATGAAGTGGAACTTGAAGTAGTCTTGGGAATCCACTTGACTAAGGTCTTAGGAGCTTCTTCAAATGCATCAATTTCCTCTTGAAGCTTGTCCTTGCCTTTTTGCTTGTAGTCTTGTGGTGGAAGATCATCTTGAGCTTGTGTCCCCTTGAAAGAAGTATCATACTTCTCTTGGTGAGGAACAAACTTTGTCTTGGGGTATTGATCTTCTTCCCACTCAACTCCATTGGCATTGAACTTTCGTTCAAAACCAACACCTTGATTCTTCCGGTGCATTCCTTGCTTGCGCACAATTTCCTCGAATTGCTTACTCCCGGCAAGGCTTTTGTACACTCCTTTCTCTATAATTCCCTTCAATAAGCTATTTTCTTGCTCAAGTGTAACTTGGCTAAGAGAATCATTAGTGGAATCAAGAGAACTACTAGAAGCAACAATATTGGATTTAGCATGATCATTGTTACTGCTATAGGAAGAATCTTTCTTGTTCTTGTTACTAGACTTGACTTGAGGCATGTAAGTGGATAAGAGTAAACGCTTGGCAATGTAAGAAGAACTTTTCTTGCGGAGATCATCATTGATTGCTTTTAAGAACTCATGCTCTTGCTCAAGATTGAGCTTTTCAAAGTGTAATTTCTCATGAGCTCTTAAAAGTTCTCGATGATCTTCGAAGATAGTTTCATGAGCTAACTTAAGAGTGTTTAGTTCTTTAGTTAGAGCCTCAATCTTCTCCTTATCATTGTCATTCGTTTTATCTTGATTAGCATGATTAATTGACGTTTCATCATAGTATTCATCACTAGAGTTGTCAACAAGCAAATCATCACCTAACAAGTCATCTTCATCACTATTGAAATCAACATACTCGGGGTGTGTTACCTTAGGGCCTTTGGCCATGAAGCATCTTCCAATTCCTTCATTTGGTGAGTCAAATATGTCGTAGGAGTTGGTTGACACAAGTGCTAGACCGGCAACACCTTCATCTTGAGTATCTTCGGAGTCGGAGTGATAACTTCTCTCGGAGTGGCTGTCGGAGTCGAAGCCGGATACCCATTCACCAACATGAGCTTGATGTCTTCGTTTTGTGTAGCTCCTTGATGATTTTTCCTTCCTTTCCGAATCCTTGCTTCTCCGTGAGTATCTTCGTTCATAACGATCATCCCTACTCCTTCTCTCTCTTGGTGGTGATTCTTTGCTTCTTCTTTTTGGAGAATCTTCTCTTCTCTTGTAGGGAGCCGTACACTCATTGGAATAGTGTCCGGGTCTTCCACAACTGTAGCAGTTTCGCTCTCGACTAGAAGATCTTTTCTCATTGTAGGACCTTGACTTGAAGCTTCTATCTTTGCTTCTACTCTTGTAGAACTTGTTGAAGTTCTTCACCATTAAGCTCAATTCTTCATTGAAGTTTTGTTTCTCACTTGATGATGTAGGGGCTTCACATGAGGCTTTGTAGGCACCACTTGATTTGTTGTGAGGTTCCTCTTTATCCTTAAGTGACATCTCATGAGCAACAATTCTTCCAATCACCTCCGTTGGCTTGAGATCTTTGTAATTGGGCATCATTTGGATCAATGTGCACATGGTATCATATTTTCCATCCAAGGCTCTTAGAATCTTCTTGATGATGAATCTATCGGTCATCTCTTCACTTCCTAAGCCGGCAATCTCATTTGTGATGAGAGCAAGCCTAGAGTATATTTCAGCGACACCTTCACCATCCTTCATTTTGAACTTGTCAACTTGACTTTGAAGCACATCCAACTTGGATTCCTTGACGGAGTCGGTACCTTCGTGCATATCAATCAAAGTGTCCCAAATTTCCTTTGCATTCTCAAGACGGCTGATTTTGTTGAATTCTTCGGGGCACAATCCGTTGAAGAGAATATCACAAGCTTGAGCATTGTATTGCAACATCTTCAACTCATCCGCGGTAGCTTCACGGTTTGGTTCTTTCCCATCAAAGAAGTCACCTTGCAAACCAACACACACAATAGCCCAAACGGCGGGGTTATGTCCAAGAATATGCATTTTCATTTTATGCTTCCAACTAGAAAAATTAGTACCATCAAAGTAAGGACCTCTACGGTGATAATTTCCCTCGCTAGACGCCATAATCTCCTAGGTTGTGAAACCAAGGCTATGACCACCAAAAGCTATGGAGATCAAAGAAAATGGAGACCAAGGCTCTGATACCACTTGTAGGATCGAAAGTATGTCTAGAGGGGGGTGATTAGACTACTTGACCAAATAAAAACTTAACCTTTTCCCAATTTTAGTTCTTGGCAGATTTTAGCTATTGTAGGACAAGTCAAGCAATCATCAAACTATTCAAGCAAGCATGCAAAGAGTATATTGGCAGCGGAAAGTAAAGCATGCAACTTGCAAGAATGTAAAGGGAAGGGTTTGGAGAATTCAAACGCAATTGGAGACACGGATGTTTTTCCCGTGGTTCGGATAGGTGGTGCTATCCTACATCCACGTTGATGGAGACTTCAACCCACGAAGGGTAACGGTCGCGCGAGTCCATGGAGGGCTCCACCCACGAAGGGTCCACGAAGTAGCAACCTTGTCTATCCCACCATGGCCATCACCCACGAAGGACTTGCCTCACTAGCGTTAGATCTTCATGAAGTAGGCGATCTCCTTGCCCTTACAAACTCCTTGGTTCAACTCCACAATCTTGTCGGAGGCTCCCAAGTGACACCTAGCCAATCTAGGAGACACCACTCTCCAAGAAGTAACAAATGGTGTGTTGATGATGAACACCTTGCTCTTGTGCTTCAAATGATAGTCTCCCCAACACTCAACTCTCTCTCATAGGATTTGGATTTTGTGGAAAGAAGATTTGAGTGGAAAGCAACTTGGGGAAGGCTAGAGATCAAGATTCATATGGTAGGAATGGAATATCTTGGTCTCAACACATGAGTAGGTGGTTCTCTCTCAGAACATATGAGTTGGAATTGTGTATGTGTTCTGATGGCTCTCTCCCCGAATGAAGAGGAGGTGGAGGGGTATATATAGCCTCCACACAAAATCCAACTGTTACACACAGTTTTGCAATCTCGGTGGGACCGAATCAACAAACTCGGTCGGACCGAAAAGGTAAACCTAGTGACCATTAGAGATTTTCGGTGGGACTGACATGCAACTCGGTAGGACCGATATGGTTAGGGTTTGGGCATAACGTAATCTTGGTGAGACCGATTACACAAACTCGGTGAGACCGAGTTTGGTAATAAGCTAACCAGAGAGTTTGTCAGGTAAACTCGGTGGGACCGATTTGCTCTTTCGGTGAGACTGAAAAGTTACAAAAAGGAAACATAGAGTTTACACTGCAATCTCGGTGGGACCGATTCGCTCTTTCGGTGAGACCAAAAAGTTACGAAAGGGAAACAGAGAGTTTGCAATCCCATCTCGGTGAGACCGAGATCCCTATCGGTAGAACCGAATTGCTAGGGTTTGGCAGTGGCTTATGACAAGTGAAACTCGGTGGCGCCGGATAGAAAGAATCGGTAGGACCGAGTTTGGCTTAGGGTTTAGGTCATATGTGGATATGGGAAAGTAGTTGAGGGTTTTGGAGCATATCACTAAGCACATGAAGCAAGAGGCTCATTAAGCAACACCTCATCCCTCCTTGATAGTATTGGCTTTTCCTAAAGACTCAATGTGATCTTGGATCACTAAAATATAAAATGAAGAGTCTTGAGCTTTTGAGCTTGAGCCAATCCTTTGTCCTTAGAATTTTGAGGGTTCCACTTTCACATCCATGCCATGCCAATCATTGAGCTTTCCTGAAATAGTCATCTTGGAATAGCATTAGCTCAATGAGCTATATGTTATGAATTACCAAAACCACCTAGGGATAGTTGCACTTTCAACGCCACACCCCTCCCGATCAACAGGACCCCCGTTTCGACCATAGGAGGTCCGTTTCCTCCGTTTCGTGGTACGCCTGACCCCTCCTGATGAACAAGATCCCGTTTCGAATGTGGCCGGTCGAACACAAGGCCGTTTCCTCCGTTCTGCGGTACGCCAGGCCTCGTTTCCATCTCTTGTTCCGTCCAAGCCCTCCCGATGAACACGACGCATTCCGTTGCATCCCCATGAACACGACGTATTTCGTTGCCTCCCCATGAACACGACGCATTCCGTTGCCTCCCCATGAACACGACGACGACGCTGTTTCTCCGTTCCGACCCAGCCATGTGCACGAGCCCTGGCCGTACGTATGCGCGAGTAGGCGTTCGAGACCCCGCCCGTATGTACACATACGTGGCCGTATTTTCTTTCTTGCACCCTGGCCACTGTACGTACGTGTACATGCTATGTGCGCGCCTCTACTACGACACGTGCGCGCCTCTACATCGACCAGTATATATGTACGTACACGTTCGCGACCAGAATGACAACGCTACGTACGCTTCGACCAGGTGGGTCCTGACTGTCAGACACTTCCTTGCGTGCAAAGATGTAGCTGGTGGGTCCCAGCAGTCAGGGGGGCGAAATACGGTGGCCCGTCCGGTGGTCCCCGCTGTCAGGTGGAGGAATAATTATTTTGTACGTAATAAGGAGGCACTTCCTTGCTGCGGCCGTGGACCCAGCTGTCAGCCTCTCCACGTACAGTCCACGTCC
Source organism: Triticum urartu (assembly GCF_056163025.1). Lineage (NCBI taxonomy): Eukaryota > Viridiplantae > Streptophyta > Magnoliopsida > Poales > Poaceae > Triticum > Triticum urartu. Next base: position 287,097,845 of record NC_141879.1, read on the forward strand.
GATGGAAGCCGTTCCTTGACCACGTTGACCACGCCGCGCCGAGAGCACCAGGGCGGTGGACGACGGTGAGGCCTAGGAAGGGGACGACGCGGAGCCGGGGAAGACGCGGTAGTGGATGCCCACGTGTAGAGGAGTACGAGGGTTCACTGGTTCGCTGCGGTGTGAGGCTGCCGTCGCCGCAGAATAATAGGGGGTGTGGGTGAGTAGAGGGATGGCCTGGCCAGCGGTGGGAGTAGTAGGGGGCGGTGAGGCCTCCGCCGCATCGCAGCCGGCCACGGGCGGCAGGAGCACGAGGCACGGCCAACGCTGGTTTGGGCGGCTGGAGCAAGAAGACCAGAGGTTGAAGAAGCACTACAGCCGTTGGATGGACATCGTATGGTCACTAGAGCTAGAATCGTGCATATTGACTAAGTTGACAAAGCCCTCCGTCCCCGTCAACTTAGTAGGCGCACAAGTCAGCCTCCCACCAAGGTGGGTCCCAGCTAGCAGGGGGTATTAATTTTTTGAGCATAATAAGGAGGCACTTCCTTGCGTGCGAAGATATAGCTGGTGGGTCCGAGCTGTCAGCGGCGGTAACGTTTTTTTCGTGAAATACAGAGGCCCTTTTGGTGGGTCCCTGATGTCAGGTGGAGGAATCATTATTTTGCACGTAATAAGGAGGCATTTCCTTGCGTGCGGTCGTGGACCCCGCTGTCGGCCTCTCCACATACAGTCCACTTCAGATGCATGTCGGTCGTTGACCACGTTGACCAGGCCGCGCCGAGAGCACCAGGGTGGTGGACGACGGCGAGGCCTAGGAAGGGAACGCCACGGAGGCAGGGAAGACTCGGCAGTTGTTTCCCACGCGAAGGGGACTACGACTGTACGAGGGTTTACTGGTTCGTCTGCCGTCGCCGGAGAATAACAGCAGGTGTGGGTGAGTAGAGGGATGGCTAGGCCAGCGATGGGAGTACGGTGGGGCGGTGAGGCCTGCGCGGCAGCACAGCCGGCCGCGGGGAGGAGTGAGCAGGCAGTCTCGTTGGCGCTTGTTTGAGCGGCTGGAGCAGGAAGAGCAGAGATTGAAGAAGCACGACGGTCGTTCGATGGACATCCAACAGTCACTGCTTGTGCGTCAACCTTTTTTTAGGAAAGCCTCAAATCTGTGGAAAACAGCATACAACCCATCTGCCATTATTTCTAATAATTTACAGCGCATTTGCTAATTCTTAAGGGTTTTTTGGAGCCCATATTCTTTTTGTTAGCATTGCAGCCCATATTGTGGCCATGGTTAAAAAATAACGAAATTTTGCATATTTCGGTGTGGTCCGAACTGTTTTTAATCCCGAAATTTCGACTCACATTCAAACTGATTTTTAAAATAAATTTATATCAATATAAAATCCAACAAATTCTCCACGCATAAAAATTAATGTAATTTGAAATAAAAAAAAGATATTTTAAACTAATTGCCGGTTTGATGTGTTTTAAAAATGTACAACCCATTTCTCATTACTGATGGGCCATTTTCTCGGCCAGCCGAATGAAGCTCTCCTCGTCTTGAAAGATTTGCAGCCCAACAGGCCTGACAAAGCGACTTACTTGGCAAACCACAAAAAAACTGGGCTGTGGCCGTGGACCCAAATGTCAGCCTCTCCACGTACAGTACTCTTCCGATGGAAGTCGGTCGTTGACCACATTGACCACGCCGCGCCGAGAGCACCAAGGCGGTGGACGACGGCGAGGCCTAGGAAGGGGACGACGCGGAGCCGGGGAAGACGCGGCAGTGGATGCCCACGCGGAGAGGAGTACGAGGGTTCACTGGTTTGGCTGCGGCGTGAGGCTGTCGTCGCCGCAGAGTAACAGGGGGTGCGGGTGAGTAGAGGGATAGCATGGGCCAGCAGTGGGAGTAGTAGGGGGCGGTGAGGCCTCCGCGGCATCACAACCAGCCACGAGAGGCAGGAGCACGTGGCACGACCGGCGCAGCTTTGGGCGGCTGGAGCAAGAAGACCAGAGGTTGAAGAAGCACTACGGCCGTTGGATGGACATCGTATGGTCACTGGAGCTAGAATCGTTCATATTGACTAAGTTGACAAAGCCCTCCATCCTCGTCAACTTAGTAGGCCCACAAGTCAGCCTCCCACCATGGTGGGTCCCAGCTAGCAGGGGGTATTCATTTTTCTGTGCGTAATAAGGAGTCACTTCTGGTGGGTCCGAGCTGACAGCGGGGGGGAACGTTTTTTTCGCGAAATACGGTGGTCCGTCCGGTGGGTCCTAGCAGTCAGGGGCAAACGTTTTTTTCGTGAAATACGGTGGCCCGTCCGATGGGTCCCAGCAGTCAGGGGGGAAACATTTTTTCCACGAAATATTGGTGGCCCGTCCGGTGGGTCCCTGCTATTAGGTGGAGGAATAATTATTTTGCGTGTAATAAGGAGGCACTTCCTTGCGGCTGCCGTGGACCCAGCTGTCAGCCTCTCCACATACAGTATTCTTCCGATGGAAGTCGGTCGTTGACCACATTGACCACGCCACGCCGAGAGCACCACGGTGGTGAACGACGGTGAGGCCTAGAAAGGGGACGACGCAGAGCTGGGGAAGACGCGGCAGTCGATGCCCACGCGGAGAGGAGTACGAGGGTTCACTGGTTCGGCTGCGGTGTGAGGCTGTCGTCGCCGAAGAATAACAGGGGGAGTGGGTGAGTGGAGGGATGGCCTGGCCAGCGGTGGGAGTAGTATGGGGACGGCGAGGCCTCCGCGGCAGCACAGCCGGCCACATGCAGCACGACCAGCGCTGCTTTGGGCGGCTGGGGCAAGAAGACCAGAGGTTGAAGAGCACTACGGTCGTTGGATGGACATCGTTGACCACGCCGCGCCGAGAGCACCAGGGCGGTGGACTACGGCGAGGCCTACAAAGGGAATGCCACGGTGCCGGGGAAGACACGGCAGTGGCTGCCCACGCGGTGGAGAGTACGAGGGTTGACTGGTTCGGCTGCCGTCGCCGGAAAATAACAGGAGGTGTGGGTGAGTAGAGGGATAGACAGGACAGGGATGCGAGTATGATGGGGCCGTGAGGCCTTCTTTGCAGCACTGCCGGCCACGGGAGGCGGGAGCAGGCGGATCCGACGACGCTGGTTTGGGCGGCTGGGGCAGGAAGATCAGAGACTAAAGAAGCACGATTGCTGTTAGATTGACATCTAACGGTCTGACGCTCGTAGAGTCGATTGTTGACTAAGTTTCTTTTTTGAGAAACCTTGTGTACGCATGAACTTAGTAGGCCCACAAGTCAGCCTCCAAATCTGTGGCAGACAACATAAAGCCCATTTGCTATTTTTTATAATTTGCAGCCCATTTTCTAATTCTTAAGTAATTTATTACAGCCCATTTTCTGCCCAGGACCACGGTCAAAAAGTCAAACCTTATTTTGCATATTTCGGTGGAGTCCGAACTGTTGTAATCCCGAAATGATAAACATTTTTTAAGAACTTATTGATTTGCCAAAAAAATCGTTTTGTTTTTGTAAGCAAATAAGACGTGGGACAATTTAGTTGGTTTAAGGGAAAACCAGTGGTAAAAAATCAGCTCTGGGTGGGAAAAAACAACAAAAATAAGGATGTAAATATGAAAAGGGAATTTTATGTGTTTTCAATATAATGATACGTGTATATGAACTAGTAAAACTATAGGTAGAGATTAGAAAATGGATGTAGGACATGCGTTTCAAGAGGAAAATAGAACTGGGTTGTGTCTGATTCAGTAAAAAAAACTGCCTGCGGATGTTGGAAGACAAAATATAACTAACGCTGGCGGGCCAGAGGCCAGTAGATACCTGCTGGATCTTTGTGCCCCGTTGTCGTCATGGGCTGGGCCTTTTAAAAACAAAACAACCCTGGGCAATCTACAGCCCAGTTGAAACTTGCTCGACCTGAAAAAACAATATACGTGCTCAATAAACGAGAGAATTCTGCAAGTACAGACTGATAACTGGGATGCAGCACGGATATTTTTTTATCATGATAATAAGTGCATGCACTTGTTTCAAAAAAATTGGAGAACTGGGAATTCGAACGGCGGGTGCCTGAAAATTCGTTTCGAAACAAATGATTCAGCTTTATATCCACGTCGACCCTCGTCATGATGGTTGTAAGCAAATGCAACTTCATACCAAAAGATCATTAACAACAATACCAACTTGCGGATGACAAGGTAGTACAACTCCCAATACCAAACTAACTTATAATCTTTTTACTCCTGGCCCTAGTGTTCGTTTGGTAGAAAATCTTGCAGAGGACCAGCTCCCGCTCCTTCTCTTGCTCCAGGTCCCCGAGGTGGTACTGGTGCATCACCCAGTTGGTCCTCTGCTGGTCGAAGTTCTTGTTGGTGTGCAGCACCAGAACCTTTTTTGCTGCCCGTCTGCCGGCCGTTGACCATCACCGGCAAGGTATTGCCGGTCTTGTGCCACATCGCATGCATGCCACACTCCGACTGTATCTTGTGACGCGTCCACGCGCCCCTTTTGAACGCCCTGGAATTGCGCTGGAAGAAATGCTTCCTTAGGCCACTCAGTGTGATACCTGCAGTATTGTGGAATACAGGTTTTAGTGTACCTAGTTGGCATTTTCATAACATCTTTGGCATGTTGCAGTCACTTGTTTCACTTTTTATTAACTGTCAAATTGTAATTGCTTCACCAGGTCTGCGTCTGAAAAGAAAAATAGAGCTATAAACAAAGGAATATGTTTGTGCAAGTAGACGGTCGATCGGTGTCTTACCTGGAAGTTTCTCAGGTTGGGTGTAACATATGCCGTGCTCGCTGTCGATGGTTGGTATGAACAAATCGATGAGAGACTGAAATCTCGCGTTGTCAGCACTCACTTTGGCCTCAAGGTGCTCGATCAGCTCCTGGTCCGTGGGATCGAACTTGACGCCAGCCGGCAGCACGGGCCAATCCTTCTTCGACTTGCATCGGTAATTCCAGTTATATGGTACTCAATGTATGATCAATCGACTGTTTTAAGTGAATGATGAAAGATTTCGACAGATAGGGGGTACTCCAAATCTGAAGTCCAGAATACCCGAACACGCCACCGGGATTCTTGTGTCACCTCACGTGCAGCGTGTTGTCACGTCAATTCAATGTGTGGACATGATGAATAATTTAACCAACGTATACTAGTACTGCTATTGTACTACTTACTAGTCGTATTTAGTGTCACAATTTATACATAGGTTTAACTAACAAGTACGCACTTGAAGCCTAACTGTATATATATGGCTTCTGCACAGCATCTCCATCATCATTATCAGTACATCCTACGCAGGTGAGTTAGGATGCACTTGATCCCAGGAAGGTATCTATCCTTCAAACCAGAGGGGTGCTTCAAACTAACAACAGTACTTAATATCCAACAAAAGAGGGTCGTGCTACAGCAGCAGAATACATGGCTCAGTCTAGATATCAGCACGAATCAAGTTGTGCATATTTGCTGTTGGCATGAACCACATCGCCGCATGTCGGGTTTGCAAAAGCCATCCATCGCATGGAAGCTTGATGCCTTTCACACACTGAAGATTATCTGGCAACAAGCTGTGTCGACGAATCTCTGGATATGGTGATTCATGAAACCCATGGTATGATGTGTAAACACAGCCCCCCTCGCGAATGGAAGTTGCATAGCATAGTAATCATCGCCGGTGATATGACCGATGATTGGTTGGATGATCGGATAATTGAGCCCGAGGAACAAGGAGTGGTTGCCGAGGCTGTAAACCCACCTCCAGTTGAATACGCCTGGCCCAACGGAGCTGGGATCTTTCTCGAACACGAAGCAGCCATAGCCATCAATGTCACGAACGCCCCACGCATTGTACTGCATGTGGTTTGATGTAATGGTTTGGTCAATTTGGTACGTGCGAATGAGCATCAAATGACCGTTGTCAGCTGAACGAGCGATAAACCACCACCCATCGGCTGGTATGATTCCAGGTCCTGGAATCATGAAGGCAGCGCATTTGCGTCTGCTGCAACAATTCAAATTGGAGACCAAAAGGACAAAAATAAACAATCATGTTTACAGTATGTGTGGAATTAAGATTATTATAACAGTGACACATATCATAGACAGAGAATTGCAATGCAGTGGTCATAATCATACCCCAAGTTAAAAAAATAAGCCAATGGCTTTCATATTCTAGCAATATGTCATGGTTCAAACATCATGTAACAATGAGAGGAAAACAGCTATGACAGCGCCTACTCATATTCTACCATAGCACTTACTACTACTGTTCTCATATCAACTCTAAGCAATAACATGCGTTGTTATAAAAATCTTGTAAACGAGAGTAACATATAGCAATCATGATGTTATGCTCATAATATGTATTCTAGCAATCATTAGATGCCAATTGTTCTCATATCAACTCTAACAATAACATGTGTGGTCATAAAAATCTAGGAAATGAGAGGAACATATAGCAATGATGTGGTTATAGATATGCTATGCATTCTAAATTTGTAACAAATGAACAGGCAGTCGTATTCATAAGGTAAAGATGAGATGAGATAGAACAATTACATAACGATAGATTCCACCAATATAGGTAGCCAATCTGTGCGTTGACAGCGTAAACGATGCCATCGTGCACTATAGCATCAGACAGAAATGTTTCCTCAACAGGATTGATGATGAGCCATAACCATGTATGGTGACCGGATTCCAGATAGACTAATCCCTTGTTGAACAAGGCAATGATCTTGTAATCCATGTAGTCTTCTGATGGTGTGGGCACTTCACAGATTACAACTTTCTGCAAACAGAGATAGAGCCAAAAGCTTGACGCGTCTCATGCGTAGTAGGCAGGAGTGTCCGACGGGCCGCGAGGCTCGATGGCGGCGGTATCCAACGATGGAAGGGTGATCTTTCGCTGGGTGTAGATATCCACGAGACGCCATGGACTACCGGTGTGGTGGATGAGGACGATCCAGTTGGCCTTCATGCCCGCCAAGTAGTGGCCGCACATGAAGGACAGGTGGACGGGTAGTGGTAGCATGTCGAGGGTCACCACGGCAACCTCCGTAGGATCGTCAAGTTGGTGTATGGGCCACCTGCGAGGATCGGGCATCAGCAAGCAGGGTGTCTTGAAAAGAGCCGGCCGGTTGCAGACGAGTAGACGGTACAAAGACACCGAGCATGCGGCCAGACGGACGGTGCTGAGTAGGTCCATACGACTACAGATCTGCTCCAAGAGAACATCGGGGAGGGAATTCCAATCGCGGCTCTGCGTGTCAGTCAGTTCTGCCATTGGGGTTTTCGGTGCCTATGAGCCAGCGGGGAAGTGGATTCGGGCGGGCGAGCGAAGAAGCTTCTCCTTGTGTGGCCGAGCAGTGAGCGGGGGGATATGGTACGCGCGAGCTACCAAGGAAGATGGCGCGGGCGGGCGAGCAGTGAGCGGGGGTAAATGGTGTGTGGCCGACGATGGGGAAGAGAGGAGGAAGAAGAGTGGAAGACGGGGAAGAAATGCATTCAATCTCAATTCTACTAGTACTACTACCAGGATATACCGTCCTTCAGAGTGTAAATAGTCACACCGATGACTTGTGGGTCTACCACAACAGGGCCCATATGTCAGTTAATGGAGGACAGAGGTGCATAGGCGTATTTGCGGAAGCGTGCTCTACTGGCAAACATGATGGCAGTACTGGGTAAGGCTGATTTAGTAACACCAACACGCTGGTTCAGCTTATTAATTACGTGTCCCATCTGCTGCAGCGTGTATTGTCACTTCACTGCGAAGACTAGTTGAATAGTTCTCTCTGACCGAGATGGGGAATAAATGGATCGCGAGGACTTCCTTTCTACAGTATCCCTATGCCTCTACGCTCACTTCACTCATTTTGCTCCGTACCTAGTCACTTGTTAAAATCTGTAGAAAGACAAATACTCCGTATTTGGGAACAGAGGAAGGCTTTTACTCCGTACTATTTGGGAACAGAGGGAGTATCACCATATGGAGGGAACAGAGGAAGCTTGAAATATGAACATGTCAATGGGAGGGAGTAAGCCACATGCATGCATGCATGCATGCAACATGCAACACTCACACGTACACATGGACGCACGCAACACTCATGCACCCATGTGGCACACAGCACACGACGCAACACACACGCTCACACTCAAGTGCTCAACCTACTCCCTACGTCCGTGAAAGACTGTACATTTAGAGATTTACACATTGACCAGGGCATAATTAACGCCCAAAAGTAGCAGACTTATGTGTGCATGCGACCATTGAGATAAGAAGATTAAATGAAGGCCGTTGCATGCTGTAATTAAGGATAGACATGTAGCCTATACCTACAGCACAAGTTGGTGCATTAGTCAATCAATATCGATTTAGATTAAAGGCTAAATGCATTGGAAGTGTAGATGTACATCATGTAGTACACTCTTTGTTGGAAGACCGAGGGAGGACACGTGCATGCACTCACATACACAGCCAGGGTGGTTCGCGCGCAAGGGTTGGACTCGTGTCTCGCCTGCGTAAAGTTTTGTTTAATTGATTTCTTTGCTCTGCCAACTGACAGGTGGGACCCAGAAACCAGGTGACAATTTAACTAGTCAACAAAGTGCCATGTCGACTATGTGGGCGGTCAGTAGGGTGCAATACGGTGCTCTACGATGAGCTAGTGATCGCATAATCGCCGCAAAACTATATATAGTGACCGTAAAGAGCGTACTGTTACATACGTTGACCGCCAATGTATTTTTCTCGTTTCAAATTAAGCCATATTAATCGGAAAGGACGCAGTATGGACTACTACTACTAGTACTAGTACTGCTTTGATGTGTCCCGTCAACTCGCCGAACGAGGAGAAGCTTGCTTACTACGTCTCTCCCTCGCCCGCGCGCGCGGTGGTTCGCAGGACGAGGAGAGAGTTTTGACTACAGAGCCCTCTCCCTCTCCCTCTCCCTCTGCCTCTCCCTCTCCCTCACCCTCGCCCTCGCCCTCGCGGTGGACGTGCAGCAGTTCATTCAGTGTCAGATTGCCAGAAGCATATTGTACTGTAGTATCATCATTGTTGGACCTTCTGAAGAGGCGAAGAGCCAAGTGCAAGGTTCACACAAGTACGAACTGTTGAACCTGCCGAAGAGGCAAAGAGCCAAGCGCAAGGTTTTATAGGAGTTGTCATCCTAGTAGGAGTGTACTAGTACAACTATAGCGAACGATGCTACTGTATGATGCCGCCACGTCACGTATATCCAAAGCTGTGCCACCTTTTTTTCTCAAAGAGCGTGTTGGAGCCCGTGCAACAACCACACAAGTTGCACGTACACATAACACATTTACTAGTAATAAATTCTAAAGGACAAATGCCAGTATGCCACACAAGTTCATCTCCAACTCATGTGATAAATTTGTGCACGACTAGTCTACATATATTCACAACGCTACCATTCACAATTACCGTACTCCACTTACACGTTATAGATGGGCTACATGTCCTCCTCCAGGTTCCTGTCCCGGGTGTTCTTCATGGATGGCACGATCCATAGCGGTGGGCAACGGGAATCATTGTCACAGCTTTCTAGTCCGGTTCCACACGATGGAGACTCACCCAAGTAGAAGTGGCATAAATCAGGGATAGCGTGTCCCAGCATGTCGTTCATCTGGCGGTGCGCACTGAAGACACAACCATGCTTCATGAACGGCAGGCCTTCCGTGTCGTGCACGGAAGGTGGCATCCGCTTCACAATGGGGTAGCTGTCCCCAATGAAAAGCGAGTACTCTCCAAGAGTGTTCCTCGGCACCCACGTAGCATCACGGGGTCGAACTCGACGTCGTTCATCTGGTACACGCGGCATCCCAAATCTGGACACATGGTGACGTACATAGTCAAGGTCCATGCATAATAATGGTGTGCTCAAATGTGGTGGTCAGTAATACTGTGCAACAAATAGTACTACTCCGGTATAGAGGAAGTAAAATAACCGGCTTATTATATATAGCCACTCTTGGATACATGGATGAGATAATAAGACATGGAAAAACAAAAATGGTCGCAGCTAGTGGGTTCAAGTCTTCAAGGGCCTAGCTAGCTATACGCATCCTCCAAGGTAAAAAGTACTCCTACTAGTACTACAAAGTATACTACTAGTACAATAATGAAAGAGAAGGCGAGAGGGTTAAAAAATGGAATACCTGGGTAGATGGTGACGGTCCGGTCATGGTAGATTATGTGACCATGTTCCACATCAATGGTACCATGGGTAACGACTGCTAAGATAGTTGATCCCAATATGCCAAAGTCAGCTACAAGGTTCCAGGTTAGACCGAATCGCGGATGCAAATGCACATCCAGGATCGGCGATCTTATTTTGATCGGGGGATGATTGGTCCCTGCAAAATAATGGAGTACCGTTAGGGATGCAAATGATGGTTTGTGCATTCTGTTTGTAATCTCCCATACCGTAGGATGTCAACTAGATGAAACAAGTCCCCTGGCTTGTCACCGCGAAGATGCGGCCTAGATGGCACACGGCGTCTTCGAACGTGTAGGGGTACAAATCTGCCGCCGCCAACATGCGCCAGCCTCTGCCGTTACTGCCTCCTGCATTGATGGCAATCCTTATGTCGAACACCGCGATGAGATAGTAATCGTCGTAGCCGCGTCGCTTTGTCGGCGGGTCTGCAATTGCTATCTTCTTCAATCTCATGTAGGCATCATCATACGTATTCTTGCCCAGCCAGTTCGGAAGGCCGATCCCAATGGTGGAGAAGGGGTCTACCGGAATGGCCGCACTGCTGTGGATGTTGTGCAAAATCATGGTGGTATCCGGCCGGAGGTATGCAAGCTAATCTTCATTGGCACTGACCCAGACCTATATATAAGACGGTGGGCAGCGGAGAAATTACGGGATGGAAATGGAATAACTAAGTACTACATGATCAAACTCCATTACTGACCTGCTCATCGGACAAAATCCAACTACCTCTCAATGTCCTCAACTCTAGCGGAGTCAACCTGCAACCATGGCCAAGGAGCGGTGGACTGTTCGAAGAATTGTCCCATAGAAGAAACTTCTCCTCGAGGACGCATGGAAGACCAACAAGCATGGCCTTTTCCCAAGCCTATTTAAGCAGCGTCTTGAAAAAGTTGGTGCAGGAAGCACCGAGTCTTGCAGCGGTGAGGATGTTGGAGTGGCGTGCGATTTCTCCTAGAGAATCGTCGTCCAAGGTCTCCCAGCCCCGACGAGGAGGAGAACCGCCTGGCGAATCCATGGGAGCAGCGACGAACTGCCTTCTCTTCGGGGGGAGGGGAACTGGCGCGGAGGAGATAAGAGCGTAGTAACCGCAGGGCCTCGTCCCTTACAACTGTAGATCGTTCCTCAGCGAAGGGGTGAGGCTATTATTTACTACTCTAAATAATAGCACTAGTAAATAATAGCACTAATAAGAAATTTTTGGCACTAGGTAGTAGTTTTTGGTACCATGGAGTACTAGTACTAGCATTATGGAACGTTATGGGATTGCATTATACTGTAAATAATAGCACTAGTGAGAAATTTTTGGCACTAGGTAGTGGTTTTTGGCGTGGATTAAGAAATTTTGGGTATGTTTTTGCCATTTTTTGTACACGCCAACTAGTGTAAAAAACGTCGTACATTATGTGATGGAGGAGTACGTACTCGTACTGTAGCAGTACTAGTACTACTTTTCTCAACTAGTATTGCGATGTACTGTACTTCTAGTCTAGTCTTGTATAGTGCACCAGTTTTGAACTCTTGAATCTCAGGGCCATGGAGCTACAGTTGGAAGTGGAAGGTACTACTGTTCTCTAGAACCATTGTTGTACTATCAATGCAGGGGAAGTACACCTGTGTAGGGGCCTAGTGGGTACTCTCGATGCTCTATTCAGCCGCTCCTCTCACGTAGCTGGCCTACTCAGCTGCTCCTCTCACGCACACACTAGCAGCCTGTTTATCAGCGACAGTTACTGCAGGGGCAGAACATTTGAGTTATTTGATACAGCGAGACTAGGCTTTTCGCTTCCATTTGTGGAGGTGTAATGGATCTCATCGAACTTTGTTAATAGTTCCTTCTTTATGAATGAGATGAAGCAAAGCTTTTGCCTCCGTTTCAAAAAAACACGGCAAGAGGAATTTCTTTTATAGTAGAGCCGATAATGGAGTGAAGTCCATGCATGTAACGCCACAAGCTATAGAGTAGTAGTAGAGCACTTAACATACAGAGCCATATTGCACAGTTCCCAATGCCCCGCCAGGCTTTTCCGGCTCCTCGGGCTTAATTGGGAGGCGCTAGTTTAAATATGCTACTAGCTGGAAGCTGCAAGCGAGGTGCGGCTAGGGCGAGCACGCGAGCCATGGGATGCTGGGAAGGAAAACCCGTTCACGTCACTAGGTTGTCCAGTGCACCCAGATTGTGGGGCCGCACGTCCGTTTGACTTCAAAACTCAAACTACCTGTGTAAAATATTGGCTCGCAACGAAGTGTAGTGGTACTATTTTTTTTAAAAAGGCCGCCATGCGTTCGGCCGGGATCGAACCCACAAAACGAGGTATACACTCCCGCAACCACTAGTAGTACTCGTTGGAGTACAACGCAACCTAGAATCGCCTTTTGTCACTAGTAGTACGTACATTGTTCCTTACAAGAAACCCCTAAGAGCATGGTTAATAGTATAGCCAGCTGCTGGTTATAAGCCAGTGCCATGTCATCTACAACCCATCTTATAGCCAACATGTAGTAGTAGTTTATTTCTTATAGCCCGCTGACTCAGCTCTATTGTACTTGCTCTAATAATGCAAGAAACCACTAAAATGCCAAGAAACTACTACCACTTGCATACGTGGCAGACTTAAGATAAGACTACCTTATCAACCATTGTACATGCTCTTACCAACAAAAATCCTCGAGTGACCTCCTACCTCCGGCCCATCCACCTAGTCATCCTCGGCCATGGGACGCAGCTACCGCCACCGGCAGAAGGCGAGGTCAAAACCGCCGGCGGTGCGGAGCCCATGTTGCGGCATCCCGGATGCCAGCTCCGTCCGGCGCTCGCGGCCGCTAGCTAGCCAAGATAGCTCCGTCCAGGTGCTTGTCTCCAAGGTTTGCTAGCTAGATTGGCAAGGCAGCGCGGCGGCTTGCTCGCGCGCACCGCGCTAAGGCCAGCCATCTGGCTTGAGCGAAGGCCAGCGCGGCGACTTGCTCGCTCGTGAGTCACGCTCGGGCCAGCCTGCCAACCCGTGCGGAGGCCAGCGCGGCGTCCGGCCCGTCCGGTGGAGCGGTGGCCAACTCGCTCATCACCGGCGCCACCGACAAACACGCATCAGTACTGTTTGAAGTAATGTTCAGGAAAAATAATGATTTGAGGGGGAATAACAGGATAGAAGGTCAGATGTGGGTCCCTCGTGTCAACGGTCAAACAAAATGTGTTGGTTTAAGCTGCCTCGTCAGCACAGACATGTGGGCCAACCCTGTCATAAATGGGTTTAAATGAACCTAATCGGTAGGAGTACTAGGTAGTTTTTGGCGTGGATTAAGAAATTTTAGGTATGTTTTTGCTATTTTTGTACAATAGATTCCTCCTGGGGCTGGTTGAAAGTGGTAGTTTTTTGTTAAATACTCTACATATTGTAAGTAGGAGTGAAGGTTAAGCTTTGGAAGCCAATAAGCAAGGCTAGTTACATAGTGCATATGTGTACATGATTGAAAGTAAATATCAACCACGAGTGACTAGTATCTTGATGGAAAACTCGAAACTATGGAATACTAGGAAAAGAAATGCATGGTTGGAAATACTAGCAATGTTCATGTCCGTTGCAAAGAATCATAATTAGAATAATACTTATTCACAAACTTGGTACAAAACACTCTAATTTTTATATACATATGTCACTAGAGATATATTATGTTTCAATTAGAATATATTCCTTGGGCTGTTTTGGTGAGGTCAGGGAGGGATGTGGTTGGTTTTAAGATACTAATTATGGGTTTTTCTGCAAATTGGTAGACAAGTGGGATGTTGGTGAGAAAAGGCAACAACTTACCTCACAATCGTTAGATGTAGATCTAATGGTCAGAAACGACGGATGGCAGACACACCAGCATCACCAACTTAGTCTTGTGTAGGAGTACTAGCAAGATTCGTGCATTGCACGGAACATCAAGATGCATTTTTTTTATAAAACACTTGTTGTGATTGACCCTTGCGGGAGTAATCCCATGTGTAAAAACTAATGATATCTCGAGAAATATGAGATAAGGTGAAGAGGAGTGGGGTGTGGTGGTGGTTGGTGGTCGAACTGAGCGGAGGCATGGGGATTGACGACGCTGGCAGCGGCCACCAGACCAGTTTGTTCCAGAGGCTTCCTTTCTTAATTGCTCAACAATGAGGTTTGTTGGAGATAAGGATGAACGAGGGAAGGCTTGTCTGCAAATGTGGAGAGGGGTGCGGGTATCTTTTAGTTTAATTTCCATCCGTCAGATATAGATCGGACGGTCTATATTGCAAGATGGCACACGTACCATCATCACCAACTCTATTTTTTATAATAGAAGAAATATAAGTATGGAGATACAAACGTATTATCGATACTTGCTTCCGTAAACTAGCATCTACATTCTATTCAACGCCTCGGCATGTGGGGCCTTAGCACAATGACTTCTCGACTGTGTAAAACGAAGATTTTCCCGTCGCCGACAAGGAGGGGTGACGGCAGCGCGCTTTTTGGCTTGCTCTAGTCCTAGTAGTCATACTAGGTGGTCTAAGCACGTGTAGATTTATTCTTTTTCACGTCTCGTGTTCGCCGTACTGCCACGACTGTTCATGAATAGATGGTAAGTTATTCACAGGGAAACCCTTGTTGAGCGTGTTTGCGAGAGAGAGAGAGAGAGAGAGAGCGTGTGTGATATGTTAGAGACTGAGGCAATGATAACAAATTCTTTGTGTCTATGTGCGTGGAGGATAGAGAGAGACATGTACATGGGGCTTTGTGTTGTGTAACGTGGAGACACATATACATAATTAGAGAGTGAGTGTGTGAGATACACATGTGGACATGAGGAGAGATGAGGATCCAGGTAAATGGGTGTTTGTGCATGTTTGTGTGTGTTTGTGCACACGTTTGTGTGTGAGAGGGAGAGAGTGTATGTGGAGTAGAGAGACCACTGATGATGTAAACCTAGTATAAGGGAAGGGGGAATGGTGTGACATGTGTAGTAGCGAGATAGCACGGGTGCGGGCGGGTGGAGCAGACTATTTGGAAGAGACATCGAGTGTGTGTGTGGGAGAGGGGTGTGAGAGCGAGAGAAAGAGAGAGCTAGCGATGGAGATAGAGAGAGAGGAAGAGAGGGGGCGAGAGGGGTCGTTTGTGTCCATAAATGGTGTATAGATAGGGAGACAATGTTGATGTTGTCCGAAATTGGCCTATGAATGGAGACGCAAGGGAAGCGAGTCATCGTGTGTGTGAGAGGGACTTCATGAGAGATCTAGAATAGATGGTGTAGAGAACAATGTGCGAAATAGAGAACGATTATACATTAGGGAGCTATGCAAAGAGTCACGACATATATGTATATAGGGAAGGAGCTGGGGCGGGTCCGCATGTGGGAGAGATAGAAAGAGGAGAGTGGTGCACAAGGAGACAAAGTGTGCTTGTTTGCAGTGGGGGTGGTGTGTGAGGTGAGTGCGCGAGAACCACATAACTAGGGAGATAGATGTTTGGGGCGACGTTTTGTGTGTATGGGAAATATACACTCTACATAGTGCGTGTGCTTGGGTAAGAGAGATAGCGGGAGACCTAGAGAGTGAGGGAAGAGATGTGTGCATGCCCGAGAGACAAAGTGATAGAGACCTATGTTGGGGTCCGGACTTTACAAGAGAGAGGGGTGTTAATGTGCTCGTGTGTTGGTGTTTGGGGGAGAGAACGACTTCTGTGTGTGTGTGGTGGTGGGGGTGACTTCAGATAAAGAGTGAGGTGTCTATATTTGAGGGACTTTAGCGTAATTGAGATATTGTGCACTCATGGTTGATCAATTTGTTTCATAGTTTGTACTATGAGATAACGATACTTTTGAACATGCGTGATATACCTTGATGTACCAGAATTACAAACCCAAGATTGGAATTTTGGAATTCGACTCCATCATTAGCTTTTGTAATTCATTTAAACGGAGGTACATTTTTTAAGCTGGGATTTCGTGATTTCAAATTCATATATCAAACCTAGAGATATACACATATGGGCATGTTCAAACTTTATAATCATCCACTTTATTCATACACATACACATTTTTGCTTTTGTCATCATATTTAGGATAAACACATTTGGAATTTCATTTGAATTGGACCGTATGATGGTACTTGCTTGTAGTAGCTCAATGATCCATATTTGAATTGAATGGACAATCTAAGTTTCGAGTTGGAGACATTGATTTTCAAAACATGCACATTTTTTTGAGTGCAAAACAAACAAATTGTCGGCCATGATATCATAGTCGGCCGTACGAGAGCAGAATACTTATAATTTTAGGCGCCAAAAGCATTCAAACTTTTCCGCTCACATCAAAATATCACGTGCCCGAAAGTTTAGCCCTGTGATATTCCTGTTTTACCCCTACCACATGAACGGAAAATGGCTGCTTTGGTAACTACATTGTTTTCCCCTCTTTGCCCCCAACATTCTTCCCCAGAGCCCCTCCCCTTCCCCTCCCTGACCCCCCCCCCCAACCACGACAAGCCGCCGAATCTAGTCCTCCGTCGCAGCGGTGGACCTCACACCCCGCCGGATCTACCTTCCGCACCTTGGAACCCCCAACTGCCAACTCACCACTTCACCGGAGCCGCTTCAGCGACTGGCTTGTCCACCGCTCCAGATCTCCTTGACCGCCATCATGGTCCACCGCACCGGATCTGTTTAGCGGCGCCCTCATCCACCACAATGTAGGCCCTTCACTGACTCCCTCGTCCGCCCCTTCGCTGGCCCTTCATACAAGCCCTCGTCCGCCGCAACAGATCCGCCTCACCGAAAGCACTGTACAACACGCCCGCCGAAGCCTTCGTCCACTGCACCGAACCCGCTCAACGGACGCCATATTCAACTCCACCGGCCCTGCTTTACGGATGCCGCAGCCTCATCAGGTTATTTCGATTTGTACTCCTTCGGTTTTTCTCTATCGTGCAACTGTTCACTTACCGCAGATGAGCTTTCTTGTATGTCGACAGGCGCCGCAACCGTAGCACCGGAGCCGCTTCAGCGACGGTGACAGCCGGCCCAAACTCAACCGCAACACGAGCACCATCGACGACCCTTAACTATCAAGTATGACAACGATACCCATACGCCGCCGAGAATCAGGTACTATTATCCAACGGCCGGCGCCTACGTTCACTTTCCTAGCATAAGCACTGCACCTTTGAATTTCTTCAGGGCATCATTCAGTTTTTCATGAGACGCGTTATTCTTCTTGCACCTGTAGGGCCATACTTCTGGCAGTGAACATGTTACATGTGCTAAATTACATACCAGTGCACATATAGTTAATATGCTTTAGTTTTGTTTTGATGCCACCTGTTGGTTCCATCAGACTGCTTAATGTTCTCTATGCTTAATTACACATCAGCAAACTAGCATGTGGTTCCGCTGTTTTTTGTTCATTTTACCCTACATTTTCTGATGCTAGCTATTACATCACTGCTCTGAGCCTCTGTTCATTACTTGTTTGTGTGTTCTTGATCTTCCCAAGTTGCATGACTAATTTGATGCTTCTATTAATTATGGAGCTGCCAACCCCATCAAGCAAAATATTTGTTCTTTTGGGGCTGGCACCTCGAACAAGCATAAAAATAGAGGGAAGCAGATATACTCCCTCCAATTCTATTTACTCTGCGCATAACTCTTGACCCGCATACCAAGGAGGGCACTGTTTTAATTTTTCTGGACTAATTTGCCAATTAATTAGGGCAGAGGTGGATGGGGCGGGGCACAAAAGGAAACCAGCGCTAGGAATCGGCAACGCGCAGACTAATACGAGAAAACTGAGAAAAAGTTATACGCAAAGTAAAAAGAATCGGAGGGAGTATTGTCGTGTATGCACACACCCTTCTTTCATTAGTTTAGATGAACCATTGATGATCAATTCGGACCAGTGCATGTGATCAAAATTAATTTTACCTAAATAGATGGTGCAGAATAAACTACAACAACTAGATTTGCAACCACGGGATGTTGACGATATCTTCAAAGAACATTGCAACAGAATCTAGGCTTCACAGCAACATATGGTAAGCCAGTGTGTTTTAGTACATGTGAAATGTAATGCGAGTGGGCTGCTTTCTTGGCTTGTGCCCTCAATGTGTAATCCTACCGAATTACAAATAGTTCAGTTGTCTGCTTTGCTGTATTGCTTGATTGGAATGCTTATTTGTTGTTACGCTATACCTGAGTTGGCCAATATGTCAGCAGTGCCTGCTGTACTATCGTAAAGAAATGCATGCCTATTTCATTTGAGTCCTTAACTTTTCCTCTCAACTTCATCACAAGACTGTCTTCATAGTTTATATGAGGCCACACTACTAAGTTCTTTCTCAGATTATTTCAACTGCTTAGATGCCTTGGCAACTTAAATATAGCGGTTGTACACTCCCTTTCAACTAGGGATGTCAACTGGGTCCGGTTTAATCTCGATTAAAGTCCACTAGTGGTATGATAGTTCAAAAGAGTTTTTGTTTTTTTGAGGAAAATGAACTAGGGAGGTAGCAAAAACTAACTAGATGGGACTGGCGGATTTCGTTTATTTGCCACTTACATCCCTAGTTTCATCTTACCATTTTAATTTCTTTTCGGCTGATGCTGCTTTGAAACATTTAAATATAGTTTGCCATGCTCGGCAATAATTCGTCCGTCCTTTACCATGTAAGCTTACTGCCTGGATCATACGATAACTATCTCTTACTGATGTCCAACGGAAACCTTTTAGGATGCCGTTCACACTAGGACACAATGTACAACCCCAGAATCTATTTGTGGAAGCAGTGCGCCATCCATATTACCAGATGGTAGCAGTTCAGAGGCAACACTGCCGGAGAGCAGTCTGAGCATAGATATTATAGTGCTTGAGGCTCTACTAGAGGCAGAAAGATATGGTGTGGCTGCCATGAATGAGGTAATATTTATCTTGAGGCTGGAAATTACGGAATTAGCAGCACGCATTATGCAAGCAACCCAAGAATTGGAGGAAGTAAGAATGTTGCATTTGAAGACGGAGGAGGTCCTGCTGTTTCTGCTATCTGAAGCCCAAGATAATCCCGGTTCTTCTTTAGATACCAGTTGAAATTTTCATTAGATTATTGTACTTGCATGTTGTGTCATGTCTCTAAATGGATTATGTTGCAAGACTCCCTATGTTGTCCATGTGTTGTAATGATCCGAATTTTTTAGGCAAGGTAATCCTCAGTACTTGTATGATTGACATAATGTGAACTGTTTGTCGTGTGAGCATATTGTATTGGATGAAATAACGGTTTAACTCAGAGTGTATCCAACCTACTGAATTCGAAGATCACAACATTTCTAAATCATAATCATATATAAAGGTGGAATAAATCTTTGTTGTGGTTTTGAAGAAATAAATCACAAAACGTATAATTATCTGTGGATATTCATAATCGAATACAAATTGGATTTGAATTTAGTTTGCCAGGTCCCCGGGCAAACGTGAATGCTAATTCTCCCAAGTTTTGAACGAAGCGGCTAAACACCCACTATAATTTGTGGGCTGCTCGAAGCAAGTGTTTGCGAGATGGAAATTACTGTCTACCCCTGACACTTGACATCCTTATCGACAGGATTTACACTGCTGTCGATAGGGGTAGACTAGTAACTTCAATCAGACGTGACACAATGGCATCTGAGCCCATTCAGACACGGTGGGCGCCAAACGTGGGCGGCAAAACACATTTGATTCAAGCTCGTCTGAAAGACATGTGTCTCTTCCTCCATTTCCCCATTCATACACGGTGGGCGGCAAAACAAACTCTCCTCGTCCGAAATCGATGTAGGCTTATATTTTAAATAGGGGCAGATGTGTAACTTCCAACAGACGTGACACAACCGCCCTACCTGTCAGCCCCGTTCATACACCGTTGGCGCCAACCGTGGGCGGCAAAACACCCTCTCCTTGCCCGAAATCGATGTAGGCTAATATTTTAAATAGGGGCAGATGTGTAACTTCCATCAGACGTGACACAACCGCCCTACCTGTCAGCCCCGCTCATACACCGTGGGCACCAACCGTGGGCGGCAAAACACCCTCTCCTCGCCCTAAATAGTTACCGGCAAATATTTGGGAGATGCGAGATTACCGTCCTATCCCCAACCGACGCGATGTCCGAAATTTTAAACGGGGGATAAATTCGTAACTTTCCCCCATTTCAGAGAAGCGTGTCCCAAAGTTTGAGATCCCCCCTCCCCTCCATTTCCCCATTCATACACCGTCGGCGGCATGACAACCTCCGCACTGCGGCCAACCTCCTCCGTCCGCCACCCCATCCTCCACCTTGCTGGAGCCGCTACCCCTACCCCGTTGTCCACTGCAAGAGATGGATGTCTCTCATCCACGGTGCTGGACCAGGATCCTTTCATCGCCTCCTCTCGCTTCATCGGCATCGTCGTCCACCTTGTCGTTGCCGCTCCTACGACCGCCTCGTCCACGGCAACAGGATATATCCCCCGACCCGGCCGTCTGTCGTCTAAAGTCTTCTTCCCCGCCGCCGACAGCCATCGCACCCGCAGCACCCTCAATGTATCAGCATAGGCCTACACGGCGTCGCAAGAGAGGTGGTACTCTTCCATATGTGCTTCAGTTATTGATCTCGCCCGGAAAATAGATCGTAATTTGTTTACTGTACTTTTCTTGTCCATACCAAATCGTAGTGGCTAGTTGAAAGCAAACATTGGTTGCGAAGTAGCTTTGTCCGGTTTGCACCTTCAGATCCGCCATGGCACGTGCACTATACTCGTAAAGCTTATGGTTTCCCCCCTTTATATTCACTACCATCATCGTAGGTGCTTCGTGTCGTGCTAGCACTGCTCCTCAAGACCTCAACCCAAAGCTTACGTGTTGAAATACGAATCTGATATGATGCTCATATCACTAAAACAGAGAACGTTTAATTGGTCACCTAATGTTCCTATATTTGTTTCGAAAAGCATGTGCGCCACCCACTGGTGCAGCTAGTTCCACTTTCCTGATTTTTCTCTTGATGCTTAGGGTTTTCCCCTTTTATCTACTCTACTATGATCTACGTAGGTGCTTTCTGTCATACTAGCATTACTCCACCCTTCAAGCTAAACAACACAACACTCAGAATTCGAAATCTTAGTTGTTCAAATATGATTGTGATATGATACTGATATTAGTTAACCGACACATTTAATTGCTTAGCTAAAGGTCCCACTTGAGTTTCCAAATGCATGTCACGACATATAGAGAGACAACATAATTGCATTTCTTTGTCACTTGTTGACCGTACTTTCTTGTCCATACCAAATCTTAGTTGTTATTTCAAAGCAAACATCGTTTGCTAACTACCCTTTGCACGGTTTGCAGCTTTAGATCTGCCATCCCACTGCCACGGTCAACAATGTACTCATCATGCTTATGTTTCCCCCATTTTATGATGATCACAATCAGCCTACGTGGTTCGTGTCATAATAGCACTGCTCCACCCATCGAGCTAAACAAGCTTAGTTGTACAAATTCATATCTGATATTATTGCTGATATTAGTAAAACTGAGAGATGTTTAATTGGTTAGCTAAATGTTCCTACTTTAGTTTCGAAATGCACGTGAGCCACATATGGAGAGACCGGAAAGAATAGTATTTCTCTGTCCGCTCTGGTTCATCATGGGTGGCCAACCGACATTGTATTAAAAGACTTGTAATATCTTCAATCTGCTTGCTCTTCTGCTCTTCTTTAAGATGATACTCTTCTCTTGCGGTCGACTGGTCAGGTCGAGTTGTTCTCCCTTAGTATATTTTGAATCTGTCAGGTCAGGTCGACATGTTCTTCTTTACTATATGTTGAAGCTATTATTTGCGAAGTGTCATCACTTCTGGAGCTCTCATATTTTGAGTAGTAGGCCACATTATATTAATGCACACAACAAATTACAACATGCATGGCATCTTTTAAGAAGAATTGCAGAGATAGCACAAAGGGGTTTACAGGGAGGCAGTATTGGATTAGAATCACTTCTGCATTACAAAGAAAATCTCACTTGTTTTTATGTTTTCATGCATGTCAGATATTGAACATTATCAAAATGAATATGAGAATGGACGCGCTAGAGGAATATTGCGGAATGATCCACTGCCTAACAAACTAGGCATGGTGGACGATGGCCTATCTTGTTCACCCATCAAGGTGCTTGCTCTAACTTTGCAAAGTTGTATTGGTCGCACATATTTTGCTTCTGGCCTCTTGCATTACTTCTACTTTGTTACACCATCTGCTTAGTTTAAGCATCATATATGAGTATATGCCATACCTATCCATTTTCTGTACCTATTCCATGTGTCGTCACACTATATTTTTCCAGTCAAATGTTGTTCTTTCGTAATAGGTGTCCAAAAGGAAGAGGGTGAGTGCAGGTCATCAAGGAGTACAAACTAGGTATTTGGAAAAGGTAGTGATACCTGTTAAATCAGATAGATCAGCAGCCACAGAAAACACAGGCCCAACTGTACCACACTTTACCCCTACTCCAGTGGCCAAACCCCTATTAGAACTGCTAGGAGCCCAGCGTCAGATACTGTCTATGATATCAATTCAAAAATTTGAACTCCTAAATTTCTGCTTGTGCCTTACCTTCTCTCTTGTATGAAAACTAATTTCAGATGAATCTCCTTGCTCAAAGGATCATACGATCTCAAAACAATAATGGGCTGTGCATTGCTCTTGTCAGTACCTCTCTCCCTTTTGCCTTGTAACGTTGTACTTAATTAATTGCTATTTGATTATGTATCATCAGTCTGCACCTGAGCTTCATTATCCTCTGTTTCTTCCAATATTATTTGATCTATATTTACTCTTTGCAAAATGTAGAATAATGGAAACTCTTATAAAGAATTTTCTTTGGGGAATTTATTGAATTATCCGTCCATCAACATGGAGAAGGGCTTTGTCCAGCCCGTGTTAACATGTAATGTAAGTTCATCCTTCTCAAGCCTTCAAACTTTGTTCTAGTATAGATTTGGATAGGCATCATTTCCTCCGCTGTTGTTTGCTTTGCTGTTTACATCTGATTGGATGTTTGCAACAACTACCAGTTTCAAATTGTAGTTGTAAAAACATGTTCCTTATGCAGAACAGATCCACTTATTTGCTTATATAATTGTGAAACCTGTTACATGTCTCCTTGTTTCTCTTTCAGACTCGTATCTCTTACACCAGGCAGAACTTTAGGGAAGATAGTGAGCCAAACCATCTTGAGGCCAGCGAGATGACCCCAAGGTCCTGTATTGATGAAGACAGTGAGTTGAAGCTACTCACCAGCAGGTGTGAGACAACCTCTGTGCAGTCGCTGCTTCAATCAGTTCGACTTCTTCAGTCTCAACTTAAAGCGGAAAGGCTTGCTTTAGCTCAGCTCCGACTTGAAGTCAAAGATGCAATGAAGATGTCAGAGGACTGCCGTGCGCACCATCATGCCTTAAATCTAGTGTTGATGCATCTATCATTGACACAACTGAGGTCTACTCAGCTTCTTCAGCTGTTTGGGGGGCGACCTGGCCAGGCCTAGTGCCTTCTGAAGTGCTCTTAGTTTTGTATATTCTTTTGTTGGCGCGTTTATTTGCACTGGTGGCGAACTTTGATGCCCAGTGGATGTAATATGTGTGATAGCCGTGATAGCCTAGCATAAGTTGCTTGCTTATTTATTTCCTTCTTGTCTTGTTTATTTGTTTGCTTCTAGTCATTGCAGTTCTTTTTCCGCGGTTTGCTAGTGGTTGCAATAACCTATTTTTAAAACTAGGCCACAATAACCATGGGCTAATATTTACTGTAGTGACACTGGGCCTCCTACGGGCCGTAGAAACAATGGTCCTTCTACGGGCCGTAGAAACAATGGGCCTTCTACGGGCCGTAGAAACAATGGGCCTTCTACGGGCCGTATCATCAATGGGCCTTATACGGGCAGTATGATCGATGGCCAAACATGGGCCAATAACAGGCCGCATTATGGCCGTAAACGGGCTAGAGTTGGAATCGTCCATTCATGGGCCGACCATAACGGGCCATCATTAATAGGCCGTATTTGATGACACTATGAAAATGGCCCAACGTATTAACGGACCACAAACGGGCCGACTGTAACCACGGGCTGAATTTGGCCCACAAGCAGAAAATGACAGTAACGGGCCGTAAGTAAATGAATGCTGGAAATGAGCCCAAGAATAAATGGGCTCTGAGAAGGCCGAAAGATAACATGGGCTGGAAATGGCCCAATGGAATAACGGGCCGTTAATGGGTATAAAGTGATACACTGTTCATTACGGGCCAGTTTCACCACGGGCCGTTAATGGGTGTAAAGTGATACACTGTTCATTACGGGCAAGTTTCACCACGGGCCGTTAATAGGCCAAGAGTTACATAGGGCCTCATATGGGCTGAAAGACATCATGGGCCATACATGGGCCAGAAGTGAAAACGGGTTGGACTCATATTGGGTGGCCCAGATGACGCTACTGGGCCTAATTCGGATAGGGCGTAACGGGCCTTGGGTTAGCGGACTGTAAATGGGCTATATGCGAATAGGCCGTTAACAGGCTTTACATGGGCCGGCCCACCACCTTTTGACCAAGTTAAACGGGTCGGCCTTTTCATAGGAATGGGCCTTTGTTGGGCCGTGCCACGTGTCGACATATCATAGGTGCCTATCTGACCCACTGACGAGCTGACACGTGTTTCGTCCGGCCAATAAGAATTTTACACGTGGAAATTTCCCATTGGTCGGGGCTGTTAACAGGTTATCCGTTATGGTGGATGACACGATAGCTTAATGGCGTTCTGTTACGGTGGATGCCACGTGTCGGTCACCCTTGACGAAAGCACTTCTGTGACGCGCGATTTATCATCATGGATGTGGACATTTCCGTGATGATAATTTTGGTAATGTCATGGAACACTTGTACGACAGCAAGGTATGACAATCTTGATTCTGTCATAAATTCGTTAGGGATGTACATGCATGACAAAAAACGCGACCTACTGTGACAAACACGTATCATCACGGAAGTGTATTAGCACGCGCGTCGGAGGACGCGTCGGCCCCCCGCTACGAGGAGAACAGCGCGCCACCCGCCGAGCCCCCAGCCTGGAGGAGCTTTGGAAAGAAATGGATGTCGCCTTGTGGGAGGCTTTGCCTCCAATAGAGTGCGCCAAAACAGAGGCGGAGAAGAAGGCCGAGGAAGAGAAGCGCACCGCGGAACAAGCTGCCTAGCAGGCCAATGTCGCATCCGAGAGAGTTAGGCAATTGGCTCTTTGGCAGAAGGCTCGTGTGAGGGCCGTGAGCATGGCGGAGGATGCCCGTGCCGAAGCCCTGAGTGCAGTCGGGCCCAAGCGCCTCATCTACGCTTGGCAGTACGTGGACCAGGTGCATGCTTCCAGTGAGGAGGAGTACCTGTTGGCGCCGGATCACCACACCGATGAGATCGCGCTCGCCTGCCGGCAAGCCGCCAATCAGCACCTCGCAAGTTGCGAGGCTGAGGAAGAGGCGTTGTGTCGGCACGCTAGGAAACGGCCGCGCACCAGGGCACTCGTGGCGCGCTACAACTGCTCCTACGAGCATCGTGGCTTTTAGTAGGAGTATAATTTTTGTTTCGTAAGGCGATCTCATTAGTTTTGTGTCGGGACCCCGATCCTAAGTCACACCGATCTAGCATGTAACACATCATATCACTTTACGGCCTCACGCACGGTATTCCCACGGGTGCCACCTTACCTGGCCCGGGACCGTTTGCGCCTTTTGGATCATGTATATGATAGTGTCTCTAGCACCCATATGATAGAGAACCCGGGCTGACATGACTAGTCATGAACCCAAAGTGGCACTAACTTATGGGGACAGGCATACATGAACCAACATCGAACGTGTCGGTAATCAATGTGTGAATCCGGGCTATAGCAACTGGGCTAATAGGACTTTGGGAACCCGGGCTGTAGCAGGCTAGCAGGACTCCGAAGGTCACCGCGTGACATTTCCCCGAAGGGACAGACACAGGAACGAAGTGGATCACATGCCAGCCAATCTAAGTGTTCTGGAGCAGTAGCAACTAGGCTAGCAGGACTCCGGTAAACCGAGCTGTAGCAGACTACCATGGCTCAGTGGAAGCACTAGACTACATTTCCCCATAAGAGAGGCTACCAAGGATAGACAACTAGATTGTCGGATCCCACACATACCAAGCATTTCAATCATACACACAATATGCTCGATATGTGCAAATACAACATGCATCACAACATGACTCTACAACTCAAGTATTTATTCAATAGGCTTCGAGGAGCGAGATATTACAAACATGGGTCTCATGACCCAACATTCAGAGCATACAAGTCAAAGCACATGCGGAAGCTTAACATGTCTGAGTACAGACATCTACCAATAAAAAGGCTGAGAAGCCTGACTATCTACCAGATCCTGCTGAGGGCACAAGATCGTAGCTGAGGTATCAAGCTAAACATTGAAGTCCACACATAACTACTAGCGAGACTGAAGTCTCTCTGCAAAACATAAATTAAGCAAACGTGAGTACAAATGTACCCAGCAAGATTTACATCAGAACTAGCTACATATGCATCATTATCAACAAAGGGATGGTGGGGTTTAACTGCAGCAAGCCAGCTTTGACTCAGTGGCTAACTTGAACTACTACTGCAAGTAACTCTTTTGAGGTGGCGCACACGAGTCCACATATTCACCATTTCAATACACCACTATGGATCTGCTCCTGTCTCCCTACGAGAACGCCATCTATAGCACTCATGCTTATCTTGCGCATTTAGAAGTATCCACTTTCACTTGTCTCTGAACTGTACAAGCAACCCAGAAGTCCTTCACCGCGGACACGGCTATTCGAATAGATGATGTTAACCATGCAAGGGTGTACTTCGTCACACACGCTCTCGCCACTTACCACCATGTACACATCGTGTATCTCGGCAACCTTCAAGCAGAAGCCTGGCGAGGGAGTCGGCCATGACCTGACTAACCACACAAGTCTCTAGTCCAGGTTTATCACCTATTCGGGTTCCATCCGCGAGGAGATCCAGTCGGTGTTTCGCTCAGGGCCCCAAACGATGTGTGCAGGGTTCCCGATACACCAAACGGGCGCCCGGTACACCATGCCACGGTGTATCTACCGCATCATAGCCCACCCCTAGGGTCAGCGCTACGCACGGCCTCCAACACATATCCTACAAACACTAGAAACTAGTTGCAACTCCTGGACAGAGATCAAGGCGATTAATAAGTCAAGATATTTAATTAAGGATCCCAATGTGTGGTAGTAGCTATTCATGGATCACAAACATAGAACTCAGTTCCTGAGGACGGTTTCAATGAGACAACCCACCATGTACTCCTACATGGCCTCTCACCGCTACCTTTACCAAATCGTGTTCACACACTTAGCTCTCAATAGTAGGACATGTTCACCACATTCCAATTCATCCCCGATAAATCAGACCTGGCTCAACTCTAAGCAGTAGCAGGCATGACAAACAAGCATGAATGAGTAGGCACATCAGGGCTCAAAGAACTCCTACTCATGCTAGTGGGTTTCATCTATTTACTGTAGCAATGACAGGTCATGCAGAGGAAAGGGGTTCAACTAGCGCAGCATGTAACAGTTGAATCGTTGTTGTCCTAATGCAGTAAAAGAGAGTAGGAGCGAGTGAGTGGGATTGTATCGGAATAAACAAGGGAGTTTTGCTTGCCTGGCACTTCTGAAGATAGTATAACTCTTCATCGGTGTCATCGAACTCATCGTCGAAACCACGTCTACTGAGAGGGGACAAACATCGGCAACAGAGAAAGAACACAATGAATGCAA
Organism: Triticum urartu; assembly: GCF_056163025.1. NCBI lineage: Eukaryota > Viridiplantae > Streptophyta > Magnoliopsida > Poales > Poaceae > Triticum > Triticum urartu. The sequence goes on from NC_141879.1 coordinate 287,125,958, forward strand.
TGCAAAAATATGATGCATGATCATGACATGGCAATATGATGTGATTTGAGCTAATGCATCTAGCAACCATATTAAATGAAGTTGGTTTGAACCCTAGGTTCAAATTCAAACCCCATATGTTAATATTCAAATGCCATTCACTTAGTTTGTCCTAAACAGTGATGTTAACTTGCTCAAACATGCATGAATATGGCATAAAGAGATTCTTCATATTTTTCTCATTTTTCATATATAAATTATTTCATTTGGAGTTACGGTTGAATTTCTATGAATTTTAGAAGTTTTGGATATTTTCTGAAATAAATAAATCATTTAGATTTATTTAAAATCTAGAAAAGTGATTACTGCATCAGCATGACGACACTGTGATGTCATCAGGTCAACGGGGCCGGTCCAGGTCAAACCTGACCTGTAGGGCCCACTGGTCAGTGATACAGAGTCAGCTACAGAGGCTGACACGTGGGACCCGGTCAATGCTGACATGGCCAAGTCAAACTGACCGGTGGGGCCACGGCATTAGCTTAATCTTAGCAGGGAGGTAAACCTGTGATTAAATAAGGGTGTGGGGCCCATTTGTCAGTGACCTAAGACTATTAGGTTAGCGCCTAATCTGCAGTTAGGCCGGCGTTTAACCGGTGTTAACTCACCGGCGAGGTGCCACGGCGGCGGGGTGACTCAGGAATCTCCCACGGGGCACGTCTTGCGACACGGTTGGGTTCTACGGTGAGCTAGGGCTCGTGCGCATCCAGCGGTGGCAGTGAGAGGGCGCGAGGTGGTCTGTAGCGGCAGCAGCGGTGAGTTGGGCGGCGGCCGGAGCTACGGGCATGTTCGCTTGCGCGCTAGGGGCACAGAAGGTCGAACGGGTGGGCGCGCCTAGCTCCTGGGAGCGTGCTGAGCACGGGGCAACGCTCAGGCGCAAGCTTCAGTGGCTGCAACAGTAGTGGCGACATGGCCGGCGTCGAGGAGCTCTCGGGGACGACGGCTAGAGGACACGAGGGACGACGGGGCAAGGGGGATCAGGTCAACGACTCACCGCGGAGCTGCAAAGGATGGTTAGCGGGCTCGGGGATGCGCCGGAGTGGCCGAATCGATGGAGAAGGGCGTCGGAGCCGAAGCTTGAAGACGAAGATGATGGCGGCTTCTCGGGGCCTCCGTGCTTCCTTCCTTCGGTGAAGAGATGAAGCGAGAGGTGGCGGAGGCTCTGGATAGCTCTGGGAGGCAATGCGACGGTGGTGGCCGTGGCGGCTCACGACGGCGTGCTCAGGCGCGTGAGGGGAAGAGTGAGGGAGAGAGACAAAGGAGAGGGGAGGGCACGGGGGAGAGTGAGAGGGCCGGGGAAGGTGCGTGTCGATGTCCAAAGAGGCCAGGGCGTCGAGGGGAAGGGCAGGCAGGCAGGTGGCGTGGCGCCCTCGCGCACGCCGTGTCCTCATTCGCCTCTGCATTCTGGCAGAGGTTGGGGATGACTGGCATCGGCTAGCTGGGCTGGGCCGTGCTGGGCCAGGCCAGGTGAGCGCTAGGTAAGTCAGGTAAGTCCTCTCTCTCTCTTTTATTTCTTTTTTCTATTTATTTTCTCTATTTTGATTTAGTTTATAAACCAAATCACTTTTGTAAATCCTGAAAATATTTGTGGGCAGTAACGGAATTGTTTCAGAGGCCCTCAGTAAGTTTTAGAATATTTGGAGCTACCAAATATTTTATAGGAATTAATAGCTCCAATTCAAATACAATATGGGTTAATTCAAAAATCCATTAATGACCTAGAAAAGTGTGCACCATTTTTGACAGAAGTTCTAGACCAATTCAAAAATTATGAACTTTCTGAAGGGCATTTTGGGTTCATTGATAATATTTTTATTTTGATCCTAGTTGCATTTCATTTGGTTCTAGGGTTTGAACATCCCCATTTCAAGTTTAAGCAAAATTTAAACAGGATGCAACAACCAAGACTAGTCCACAAGCAAAGCTAAAGCTAGGGCTGTGACAGCTCACCCCCACCAAACAAGAATCTCGTCCCGAGATTCAAGCGTAGAGTAAGAAGACAGAGGGGACACAAGGCCATCACAAACTTCTCATCCAGGTTGCACTTCATAAGAACATTCATTCAATCATCCTCTTTGTCTCGATGTCTTGCTCTGAGAACTCCATCCAACATGATAATGAGAAGAAAGGAAAAACTCTAGAAGAATCGATCTTTCAAATATCGAGCAACTGATGATCAACTCACGGAATGAAACATTGAAACATTTCTTGGGCTGAGACATGAAACATACATCCAGAGGGATGGAGTGTAACAGTTGACGAAGGTTCACTACGTAGACAACAATTCCGCACTTTAAGAGGGTGGTGAACGTTTGTCAACATAGCAAGGAGTTGAGTTGCCATGATACCATAACGAGACATCTTAAGGAAGGTGACTCGCAGAAATATTCCCTTAAGTAGTAAAAAGAATTACTTTTGATTCAGAGATCATTGAAACTCTTTATACCAGCCTAAGGAAAATCACGACAATCATTTGGCGGAGTACGAAGGATGGCATACTCGGACTAGAATGGATGATGTGGACTACCTTGTTGAAGACAACGCAATGGATGATTTTTTTCTTATCACTTGAAATGGATGGGACCCATGGTAGGACCACTTTTGAAGATAATCCTGATCAGTAATTTCTGAGAAGGGTAGTCCATGGTTGGTCGGCACAATGGCGGTGTAGACTGGGAACAAAATGCAAATGTTGGGAATGATTCTAGTAACTGGGGATAAACTCAACAGTAGAGAGTGATTCCACTGTTTGAATGGTTCTAGCATAATCGAGGAAACCGAGAGCACAACGACCCCTGAGGAACAACTTCTAGTATAAGTTGCACTAAATCCTCATGGAGAAGATGGTCAAATAGCTCAATCAAGATACTACAATGATAGATCTTCCGGCTAGGTGTGTCGGCCAGAACATCAACCTTGTCGGGACCTACATAATAGATCTTGGAAAAGTCCCAACCATCATATCTGCTTGGAATTTAGATCTGGTTGGTAACATGATACTCCAGACTCATCAAGTCCAGAAAGAAAAATGAAAGTTTGCAACACAAATCGACGAGATGGCGTTGCGATATTCCCAGGAGATGGACTATGGTAGCAAGCTCCAAAACATGGGACGGTTCTGCTACACGCATGTGAACATGTTGTCCAAGACAAGCATGACCACAGAGTAGTCTTACAATAAAACACTACCGAGTTCTGGTAAGGAACCATCATCGAGGATATCGAAGTCCTTGTGCACCTATCGATGAACTTCTTATCCTTGAAGAATTCAATCAGTGGCTTGGTGTGCTAGGGAATACATATGGAATGAAGGTAATTAATCTACCAAACCATAGGATACATTCGCACATGCATAACTGACTTGGGATCGTACCAGAGGAAACAAAACAATCTTTCTCAATCTCACGATGGCAACTTGCACCAAATGCACATGAATCCGAGGAAGTCACTTCTTCCATCCAAGCATAAGCTTCATGAATGGAACACTAAGGCATTGCTTACGAAGTTTCCAACACTAGGTTGACGTTCCACATGAATCATGGAGGAGACAAAATGCTGTTGATGGGCTCAATAGCAACTCATCGAAATTTTCCATATCACTCGAATGCCACCATTATGTGAACAATGTGATAGTATTGGTCAGACCAAAAGATGTAATGGTCTATGCTCGAGGAACAACCACGAGTAAGACAACATTACGAATATCATTGGTTCTAACTTGATTTGACGATAGCCCACACTCAAATAAAGGTTTGGATAAGACGATAGATTCAACAACCGATCATGAGGAACAATCGATGAAGATATCATCTCTCTTCAACACACACACACACAGGGATATCCCTTTGGGATGAACCAAGTCGGACAAGCTTTTATCTTCCAGCTCTCCAAGTTGTTGTTTAGCTTAACCAACTAGCTTAGGGGTATCCAACACGGATTCTTGGAGAAGGGGTGGTTTACAAGAAACCAACTTGATCATGAACTCAACATAGCGGTCAGGTGACAACCTGGTAACACTTCCGAGAAGATATTAGGAAAATCACGAACCATCGATATGTTACTAAGATCGAGAACAATCTTGCTTTTCAGGGCAAGACGATGTGATCAAGAGAGTGAGGGATTGACACAATCCTAACTCCTTGACCAAAGAGTGCACCAGAAATAAGGACTAGGTAGCAGGATCAATCTTAGAATGATGATCCAATAACCAACACACTAAGAATTAAATTATCATCCGTTAAGTACCAAGCAACACAGTTGCTAGGGGTATTGATTTCACACATCACGATTCACTTGTCGGCATTCCGGTGACAAAAACATGGGAACCGAGGAATGAACAATGATGGCAAGAAATATCACCGCGTCAAGAATTCACAAGGGGTGGTGCAATTCTCATGACATTCTTGACATAAGACGGTAATACTTCAGGGTAGAACATAATCAAAAGCTGGGTTGGCATTTGATTTGCGGATTACAACTGCTTTGACCCAATCCTGGAGATGGATAAGGTACTGGAGTTTGTTTCTCCTAGTCATTCCGGAATAGAATGGCTTGACAGACCACAAGAATATGAGGTATCGATGAGCATGAATGCATGACATGCTCTTTACTATCAAATGATAGACGGAGATTAGGATACAACTAGAGAGAGGGACAACTCAAAGGAACATATATCTTTCGGAGTTGTGGATGCATAGATTAGTATGTCGAGCAAGCTCAACATTTCTTCCGGATAACCCATGCAGAAAGGTAGAACTGGCAGATTCACAATGTAGAATGAAGAACTCATCAAGAGCACTCTGGTTGTGATCTTTTGGTTCAAAAGAACTTCTGCCATAAGCAGTTCATGGTATTTGGAAGAAGGAAATACCACGGACCTCGAGGACTATCGCAAAGGTTACTAGTATCCTAAAGGTACAAGCAACACTATCAACACGAGGTAAGTAGAGTGAATCTTGGGTCAAGAACCCAGGAGTAGAATACCTACTACTAAATGGCATCACGGGATGCTTTCGAGAATGGTGGCCAGAATCATCACACCGGGAACACAAAACATGGCTAGATTACTAGGTGACTCCCTAAAACACCTAGGGTCATAATAATAGCTCAAACATATATGTCGAGGCAACAGAGTATCTCAACTCACCGATTAGTGTGATTAATCTGGCCCAAATGGACATCGGGAACATGAGGAAGGGAATAGCAAATGCATCAGACTATCTAGAAACCTGGGATGACTCGGACAGCGTAACAGCTGTAAATGCTCGAAAAGATTTAAGACATCCTGCAAAATGGTGGCATAGCCACTCAACATCACAATATAAAGGTTTCGAGATCAACTATAAACACACAGAAGTACTAGAAACTGAACTAGGGCTTGAATCCATCAATCCTAGGTCTACGGCTTAGTAACACATGATCCTGATAGAAAGAAGACAAAGCCTAGTTCTTAATCCTCGTAGTGAAGAAGAGGTTGACTCAGATAAGAAGGGCATAAGGTAAAGGAGTAAAAATAGCCTTACGTTCCCTTCCCCAATCAATTCCCTTACATAACTAAAGAATTTCTAGACTCAACTTCGACCAGTTTGGCTTGGTAATCCTATAGGCAATCAGGCTCTAATACCAAAGTTGTCGGGACCATGATCCTAAGTCACACCGATCTAGCATGTAACACATCATATCACTTTGCGGCCTCACGCACGGTATTCCCACGGGTGCCACCTTACCTGGCCTAGTTGTCTCACGTATATGATAGTGTCACTAGCATCCATATGACAGAGAACCCGGGCCGACATGACTAGTCGTGAACCCAAAGTGGCACTAACTTACAGGGATAGGCATACATGAACCAACATCAAACGTGTCGGTCATCAGCGTGTGAATCCGGGCTGTAGCAACTGGGCTAACAGGACTCTGGGAACCCGGGCTGTAGTAGGCTAGCAGGACTCCGGAGGTCACCACGTGACATTTCCCCGAAGGGACAGACACAGGAACAAAGTGGATCACATGCCGGCCAGTCTAAGTGTTCCGGAGCAGTAGCAACTAGGCTAGCAGGACTCCGGTAAACCGGGCTGAAGCAGACTACCATGGCTTAGTGGAAGCACTAGACTACATTTCCCCATAAGAGAGGCTACCAAGGATATACAACTAGATTATCGAATCCCACACATACCAAGCATTTCAATCATACACACAATATGCTCGATATGTGCAAATACAACATGGCATCACAACATGACTCTACAACTCAAGTATTTATTCAATAGGCTCCGAGGAGTGAGATATTACAAACATGGGTCTCATGACCCAACATTTAGAGTATACAAGTCAAAGCACATGTGGAAGCTTAACATGTCTGAGTACAGACATCTACCAATAAAAAGGCTGAGAAGCCTGACTATCTACCAGATCCTGCTGAGGGCACAAGATTGTAGCTGAGGTATCAAGCTAAATGTTCAAGTCCACACGGAACTACTAGCAAGACTGAGGTCTCTCTGCAAAACATAAATTAAGCAAACGTGAGTACAAATGTACCCATCAAGACTTACATCAGAACTAACTACATATGCATCATTATCAACAAAGGGATGGTGGGGTTTAACTGCAGCAAGCCAGCTTTGACTCAGTGGCTAACCTGAACTACTACTGCAAGTAACTCTTTTGAGGTGGCGCACACGAGTCCACATGTTCACATTTTTAATACACCACTATGGATCCACTCTCATCTCCCTACGAGAACGCCATCCAAAGCACTCACGCTTATCTTGCACATTTTAGAGTATCCACTTTCACTTGTCTATGAACTATACAGGCAACCTAGAAGTCCTTCATCGCAGACACGGCTATTCGAATAGATGATGCTAACCCTGCAGGGGTGTACTTCTTCACACATGCTCTCGCCACTTACCACCATGTACACATCATGTATCTCGGCAACCTTCAAGCGGAAGCCTGGCAAGGGAGTCGGCCACGACCTGACTAACCACACAAGTCTCTAGTCCAGGTTTATCGCCTATTTAGGTTCCATCCCGCGAGGATATCCGACCGGGGTTTCGCTCATAGCCCCAAACAATGTGTGCAGGGTTCCCGAGACACCAAACGGGCGCCCGGTACACCGTGCCATGGTGTATCTACCTCATCATAGCCCACCCCTAGGGTTAGCGCTACGCATGGCCTCCAACACATATCCTACAAACACCGGAGACTAGTTGCAACTCCTGGACAGAAATCAAGGCGATTAATAAGTCGAGAGAGTCAATTAAGGATCCCAATGTGTGGTAGTAGCTGTTCATGGATCACAAACACAGAACTCGGTTCCTGAGGACGGTTTCAATGAGACAATCCACCATGTACTCATACATGGCCTCTCACCGCTACATTTACCAAATCGTGTTCACACACTTAGCTCTCAATAGTAGGACATGTTCACCACATTCCAATTCATCCCCGATGAATCGGACCAGACTCAACTCTAAGCAGTAGTAGGCATGACAAACAAGCATGAATGAGTAGGCACATCAGGGCTCAAACAACTCCTACTCATGCTAGTGGGTTTCATCTATTTACTGTGTCAATGACAGGCCATGCAGAGGAATGGGGTTCAACTAGCGCAGCATGTAACAGTTGAATCGCTGTTGTCCTAATGAAGTAAAAGAGAGCAGGAGCGAGAGAGTGGGATTGTATCGGAATGAACAAGGGGTTTTGCTTGCCTGGCACTTCTGAAGATAGTATAACTCTTCATCGGTGTCATCGAACTCATCGTCGAAACCACGTCTACTGAGAGGGGACAAACACCGGCAACAGAGAAAGAACACAATCAATGCAATGCGACAATATGATGCATGATCATGACATGGCAATATGATGTGATTTGAGCTAATGCATCTAGCAACCATATTAAATGAAGTTGGTTTGAACCCTAGGTTCAAATTCAAACCCCATATGTTAATATTCAAATGCCATTCACTTAGTTTGTCCTAAACAGTGATGTTAACTTGCTCAAACATGCATGAATATGGCATAAATAGATTCTTCATATTTTTCTGATCATTTTTCATATATATATAAATTATTTCATTTGGAGTTACGGTTGAATTTCTATGAATTTTAGAAGTTTTGGATATTTTCTGAAATAAATAAATCGTTTAGATTTATTTAAAATCCAGAAAAGTGATTACTGCATCAGCATGACGAGACTGTGATGTTAGCGGGTCAACGGGGCTGGTCCAGGTCAAACCTGACCTGCAGGGCCCACTGGTCAGTGATACAGAGTCAGCTACAGAGGCTGACACGTGGGACCCGGTCAATGTTGACGTGGCCAAGTCAAACTAACCGGTGGACCACGGCATTAGCTTAATCTAAGTAGGGAGATAAACCTGTGATTAAATAAGGGCGTGGGGCCCATTTGTCAGTGACCTAAGACTATTAGGTTAGCGCCTAATCTGCAGTTAGGTCGGTGTTTAACCGAGGTTAACTCGTCGGCGAGGTGCCACGGCGGCGGGGTGGCTCGGGAATCGCCCACAGGGCACGGCTTGCGACGCGGTTGGGTTCTACGGTGAGCTGGGGCTGGTGCGCATCCAGCGGTGGCAGCGAGAGGGCGCGAGGTGGTCTGTAGCGGCGGCAGCAGCGGCCGGAGCTATGGGCATGTTTGGTTGTGCGCTAGGGGGCATAGAAGGTCGAACGGGTGGGCGCGCCTGGCTCCTGGGAGCGTGCTGAGCACGGGGCAACGCTCAGGCGCAAGCTTCAGTGGCTAAAGCGGTAGTGGCGACATGGCCGGCGTCGAGGAGCTCTCGAGGACGATGGCTAGAGGACGCGAAGGACGATGGGGCAAGGGGGAATCGGGTCAACGGCTCACCGCGCAGCTGCAGGGATGGTTAGCGGGCTCGGGGACGCGCCAGAGTGGCCGAATCGACGGAGAAGGGCGCCGGAGCCGAAGCTTGAGGACGAAGATGATTGCGGCTGTCGGTGTCAAAACCGGCGGATCTCGGGTAGGGGGTCCCGAACTGTGCGTCTAAGGCAGATGGTAACAGGAGGCAGGGGACACGATGTTTTACCCAGGTTCGGGCCCTCTTGATGGAGGTAAAACCCTACGTCCTGCTTGATTATTCTTGATGATATGAGTATTACAAGAGTTGATCTACCACGAGATCAGAGAGGCTAAACCCTAGAAGCTAGCGTATGGTATGATTGTATGTTGTCCTACGGACTAAAACCCTCCGGTTTATATAAACACCGGAGGGGGCTAGGGTTACACAAGGTCGGTTACAAAGGAGGAGATATACACATCCGTATTGCCTAGCTTGCCTTCCATGCCAAGTAGAGTCCCATACGGACACGGGACGAAGTCTTCAATCTTGTATCGTCATAGTCCAACAGTCCGGCCAAAGGATATAGTCCGGCTGTCCGAAGACCCCCTAATCTAGGACTCCCTTAGTAGCCCCTGAACCAGGCTTCAATGACGATGAGTCCGGCGCGCAGTATTGTCTTCGGCATTGCAAGGCGGGTTCCTCCTCCGAATACACCATGGAAGAGTTTGAATACAAGGATAGTGTCCGACCCTGCAAAATAAGTTCCACATACCACCGTAGAGAGAATAATATTTCAATCTAATCTGCTGACACGTTTTGACAACATGACATCATGCCACAGCCCGGTCATTATTTGAACCGTTTTTCTTTAACCAGCCCAGCACATAACGCGAGGCGGTTTCCTTGTCACGTCTTGTCAAAGTAGAGATCGTGTTCCCCTTATCACGGGATTCTCATCAATACAAATGTGGGTAACCCAACCGTGCATGTTGGTATGACTCCTAGATCTTAGGTAAGTCTCAAATGGCCACGAGGAGGACGCCTGATATTCACCCTCTTTATAAAGGGGACAATGCTTTTTCTTTTTCCCCTCCCGCGCTTAATCGAATCCTTCCCCCGCCTCGAGTTCTAACACCCAAAGCTCAGGTCAGGTGCTTCGGACCTTCAATCATGTCCGGATCCATCCTTCAAGGCCGAGGGCAGGTCATACCTACTCCCGAACCCAACGAGAGCGTTGTGTTCGTCTCCCACTTCCTCCGAGGACTAGGCCTCTCTCTGGATCCCTTCGTTAGGGGTCTTATGTTCTATTATAGGATGGATTTTCACGATCTAGCCCCAGATTCCCTTCTTCACATCTCGTCATTTATTGTCGTATGTGAGGCCTTCCTCCGCATTACCCCTCACTTCGGCATGTGGCTCAAGACCTTCGATGTGAAGCCGAAGACGGTCGAAGGGCAGTACGCATCGTGCGGAAGTGCTTTAATAAGAAAAATTGCTGATGCTCCATGGCCAAAGGGTTCCTTTCTAGAGGTGTCTGGATTGTGGCAGCGGGAGTGGTTTTATGTCACAGCTCCCCGAAGCGCCAAATGGGTAGCTGCCCCCACCTTTCGCTCGGGCCCCCCACCACAACTGATGTCATGGATCAGCAGGGGGCTGAGCTGGGGTCCAGCCAAGGACGTGCCAATGCTGCAGAGCCGTATCCGAGATCTCTTCAAGGGAGATTTCAGTCTGGTTATGGTAATGCAAGTTATGCTGGTTCGTCAAGTCCAGCCTTGCAAACGCCGGCCCCTCCGCATGTGGGAATTCAACCCGGAAGGACCACGCACTATTCAGCATTTCCTCGGCATGACGCACGAGGAGATGTACAAATCGTTCTTCGGACCCCAAATAGAGTGTCCGGACACCACCGAGGACATGGGCCTGAGCTGCAATCGCCCCGCTGCCCAAGTAAGTAATCCCTGATACGTCTCCAACGTATCTATAATTTTTTATTGCTCCATGCTATATTATCTACTGTTTTAAACATTATTGGGCTTTATTATCCACTTTTATGTTATTTTTGGGACTAACCTATTAACCGGAAGCCCAGCCCAGAATTGTTGTTTTTTGCCTGTTTTAGGGTTTCGAAGAAAAGGAATATCAAACGGAGTCCAAATGGAATGAAACCTTTGGGAATGTGATTTTCTCAACAGATAAGACCCAGGAGACTTGGACCCTACGCCAAGGCACGTAACAGGAGGACATGATGTAGGGGGGGGGGCTACCCTACCAGGCGTGCCCCCACCCTCGTGGGGCCCCTATTGCTCCACCGACGTACTTCTTCCTCCTATATATATATCCACGTACCCCCAAACAATCAGAATAGGAGCCAAAACCCTAATTCCACCGCCGTAACTTCCTGTATCCATGAGATCCCATCTTGGGGCCTGTTCCGGAGCTCCGCCGGAGGGGCATCGATCACGGAGGGCTTCTAAATCAACACAATAGCCCCTCCGATGAAGTGTGAGTAGTTCATCTCAGACCTACCGGTCCATAGTTAGTAGCTAGATGGCTTCTTCTCTCTTTTTGGATCTCAATACATTGTTCTCCCCCTCTCTTGTGGAGAAATATTCGATGTAATCTTATTTTTGCGGCGTGTTTGTTGAGACCGATGAATTGTGGGTTTATGATCAAGTCTATCTATGAACAATATTTGAATCTTCTCTGAATTCTTTTATGTATGATTGGTTATCTTTGCAAGTCTCTTCGAATTATCAGTTTGGTTGGCCTACTAGATTGATCTTTCTTGCAATGGGAGAAGTGCTTAGCTTTGGGTTCAATCTTGCGGTGTCCTTTCCCGGTGACAGTAAGGGCAACAAGGCACGTATTGTATTGTTGCCATCGAGGATAACAAGATGGGGTTTCCTTCATATTGCATGAGTCTATCCCTCTACATCATGTCATCTTGCTTAAGGCGTTACTCTGTTTTTAACTTAATACTCTAGATGCATGCTGGATAGCGGTCGATGAGTGGAGTAATAGTAGTAGATGCAGGCAGGAGTCGGTCTACTTGTCTCGGACGTGATGCCTATATACATGATCATGCCTAGATATTCTCATAATTATGCTCAATTCTGTCAATTGCTCAATAGTAATTTGTTCACCCACCGTAGAATACTTATGCTCTCGAGAGAAGCCACTAGTGAAACCTATGGCCCCCGGGTCTATCTTTATCATATTGTTCTCCTACTACTTTGCTATTTACTTTGCTTTTATTTTATTTGCATCTTTATCATAAAAATACCAAAAATATTATCTTTATCATGTCTATCATATCTCACTCTCATATGTGGCCTCATAGGGATTGACAACCCCTATTTGCGTTGGTTGCGAGGATTTATTTGTTTTGTGCAGGTACGATGGACTTGCGCGTAGCCTCCTACTGATTGATACCTTGGTTCTCAAAAACTGAGGGAAATACTTACGCTACTTTGCTGCATCATCCCTTCCTCTTCGGGGAAAACCAACGCAGTGCTCAAGAGGTAGCAAGAAGGATTTCTGGCGCCGTTGCCAGGGAGGTGTTCGCAAAAGTCAACATACCAAGTACCCATCACATACCGTTATCTCCCGCATTACATTATTTGCCATTTGCCTCTCGTTTTCCTCTCCCCCACTTCACCCTTGCCGTTTTATTTGCCCTCTCTCTCTCTCTATCCTCCCTCTCTTTCTCTATTTGCCTCTTTTTGCCTGTTTGCCTCTTTGTTTGCTTGTGTGTTAGTTTGCTTGCTTGTCGTTATGGATAGTCCCTTATCTTCTCCGTTGTCTCCCGAGAATGAAATTCTAAATTTTAAGCAAAGGGAGGGTGAAAATTTAAAAGCTGCTTGGTATAGAATTTGCAAGGCTCAAAATAGATCTACTAGGAAGCAATCTACTACCATTCTCCTTCACAATTTTTATGTAGGCATTACTCCTTGGCACCATTATGTTCTTGATACTATTACCGGAGGGAACTTTTTGGGTAGCCATACTTTTGATTCTTATAATGCTATGTTAGATTTATTTGGCTCACCCCCTCTCTTGGTTAATGGAACTATATTAACTTTGGAGCATGTAATGCAAAGTCTTGAGATTATTGAAAATAAGGTTGCTACCGTAGAGTTAATTGAAAATTTGGATAAAAAGATCCACAGCCGAATCTCTCAATATGGATCTAAAGTAGGAATTACTTTGAAAGATATCAAAGAAAAGGAACCCATAGTTAATGAGAAAATAAATCACAATTCCGTTAGGATCGATAAACTTGAGAACCGCTTTTTCTTCCGTAAAGAATACTCCAAGTCCTTCCACTAAAGTTACCAAGCTTATGTACATTCCTAAAAATAAGGGTGAATCTTCTAGTAAGGAAAATGCGGATCTCAAATCTATAAGTGTTCATCCCAATCTTTTTGCTATCATTAAGGAACCATTTGCTACAAATGAATTTTCCGATCTTGTGCCTAAAAGTTTGATAATAAATAAAAATAAAGAAATTCCTAAAGATGGTATATGCCTCATTGAAGAATTTCCTACCAAAGATGGCAATACCTAGATCTATTCTTGCTTGTTATGCCTAGCTAGGGGCGTTAAACGATAGCGCTTGTTGAGAGGCAACCCAATTTTATTTTTATTCCTTGCTTTTTTTCTCCTGTTTAGTAATAAATAAATTATCTAGCCTCTGTCTTGGTTGTGTTTTTTGTGTTTAATTAGTGTTTGTGCCAAGTAGAACCGTTGGGAAGACTTGGGGAAAGTCTTGTTGAACTTGCTATAAAAACAGAAACTTTAGCGCTCACGAGAACTGCTGTAATTTTTATTTGGAGAGTTCTATTTAGTTAATTCCTTTTGCAGATGATTAATATATAAATTACTCACGTCCAGCAATTTATTTTCGAATTTTTGGGGTTCCAGATCTTGCGCTAGCTACAGATTACTACAGACTGTTCTGTTTTTGACAGATTCTGTTTTTCGTGTGTTATTTGCTTATTTTGATGAATCTATGGCTAGTAAAATAGTTTATAAACCATAGAGAAGTTGGAATACAGTAGGTATAACACCAATATAAATAAATAATGAGTTAATTACAGTACCTTGAAGTGTTCTTTTGTTTTCTTTCGCTAACGGAGCTCACGAGATTTTCTACTTTAAGTTTTGTGTTGTGAAATTTTCAAGTTTTGGGTAAAGGTTTGATGGATTATGGAACAAGGAGTGGAAAGAGCCTAATCTTGGGGATGCCCATGGCACCCCCAAGATAATCTAAGGACACCTAAAAGCCAAATCTTGGGGATGCCCCGGAAGGCATCCCCTCTTTCGTCTACTTCTATCGGTAACTTTACTTGGAGCTATATTTTTATTTGCCACATGATATGTGTTTTGCTTGGAGCATCTTGTATGATTTGAGTCTTTGATTGTTAGTTTACCACAATCATCCTTGCTATACACACCTTTTGAGAGAGCCATACATAATTTGGAATTTGTTAGAATACTCTATGTGCTTCGCTTATATCTTTTGAGTTATATAGTTTTGCTCTAGTACTTCACTTATATCTTTTAGAGCACGGTGGTGGATTTGTTTTATAGAAACTATTGATATCTCATGCTTCACTTAGATTATTTTGAGAGTCTTAATAGCATGGTAATTTTCTTAAAATCCTAATATGCTAGGTATTCAAAGTTAGTAAAATTTTCTTAAAAGTGTTTTGAATACTAAGAGAAGTTTGATGCTTGATGATTGTTTTGAGATATGGAGGTAATAATATCAAAGTCGTGCTAGTTGAGTAGTTGTGAAATTGAGAAATACTTGTGTTGAGGTTTGCAAGTCCCGTAGCATGCACGTATGGTAAACGTTATGCAACAAATTTGAAACATGAGGTGTTATTTGATTGTCTTCCTTATGAGTGGCGGTCGGGGACGAGCGATGGTCTTTTCCTACCTATCTATCCCCCTAGGAGCATGTGTGTAGTACCGAGGTTTTTGATGACTTGTAGATTTTTGCAATAAGTATGTGAGTTCTTTATGACTAATGTTGAGTCCATGGATTATACGCACTCTCACCCTTCCATCCTTGCTAGCCTCTTCGGTACTGTGCATTGCCCTTTCTCACATTGAGAGTTGGCGCAAACTTCGCCAGTGCATCCAAACCCCGTGATATGATACGCTCTTTCACACATAAACCTCCGTATATCTTCCTCAAAACAGCCACCATACCTACCTATTATGGCATTTCCATAGCCATTCCGAGATATATTGCCATGCAACTTTCCATCATTTCGTTCATCATGACACATTCATTATTGTCATATTGCTTAGCATGATCATATTAGTTGACATAGTATTCGTGGCAAAGCCACCATTCATAATTCTTTCATACATGTCACTCTTGGTCCATTGCATATCCCGGTACACCGCCGGAGGCATTCATATAGAGTCATATTTTGTTCTAGTATCGAGTTGTAATCATTGAGTTGTAAATAAATAGAAGTGTGATGATCATCATTTTCTAGAGCATTGTCCCAAGTGAGGAATATAAAAAAAGATAAAGGCCATAAAAAAGAAAAGGCCATATAAAAAATGAGAGAAAAAGAGAGAAGGGACAATGTTACTATCCTTTGCCACACTTGTGCTTCAAAGTAGCACCATAATCTTCATGATAGAGAGTCTCCTGTTTTGACACTTTCATATGCTAGTGGGAATTTTCATTATAGAACTTGGCTTGTATATTCCAACAATGGGCCTCCTAAAGTACCCTAGGTCTTCGTGAGCCAGCAAGTTGGATGCACACCCAGTAGTTTCTTTTGTTGAGCTTTCATACATTTATAGCTCTAGTGCATCCGTTGCATGGCAATCCCTACTCCTTGCATTAACATCAATCGGTGGGCATCTCCATAGCCCATTGATTAGCCTCGTTGATGTGAGACTTTCTCCTCTTTTGTCTTCCCCACATAACCCCCTCATTATATTCTATTCCGCCTATAGTGCTATGTCCATGGCTCGCGCTCATATATTGCGTGAAAGTTTATAGGTTTGAGATTACTAAAGTATGAAACAATTGCTTGGCTTGTCATCCGGGTTGTGCATGATGAGAGCATTCTTGTGTGACGAAAATGAAACATGACTAAACCATATGATTTTGTAGGGATGAACTTTCTTTGGCCATGTTATTTTGACAAGACATAATTGCTTAGTTAGTATGCTTGAAGTATTATTATTGTTATGTCAATATGAACTTTTGTCTTGAATCTTTCGGATCTGGATATTCATACCACAATTAGGAAGAATTACAATAAAATTATGCCAAGTAGCACTCCGCATCAAAAATTCTGTTTTTATCATTTACCTACTCGAGGACGAGCAGGAATTAAGCTTGGGGATGCTTGATACGTCTCCAACGTATCTATAATTTTTGATTGCTCCATGCTATATTATCTACTGTTTTAGACATTATTGGGCTTTATTATCCACTTTTATATTATTTTGGGGACTAACCTATTAACCGGAGGCCCAGCCTAGAATTGTTGTTTTTTGCCTGTTTTAGGGTTTCGAAGAAAAGGAATATCAAACGGAGTCCAAACGGAATGAAACCTTCAGGAACATGATTTTCTCAACAGATAAGACCCAGGAGACTTGGACCCTACGCCAAGGCATGTAACAGGAGGCCACAAGGTAGGGGGCGCGCCCTACCCTACCAGGCGCGCCCCCCACCCTTGTGGGGCCCCTGTTGCTCCACTGACATACTTCTTCCTCCTATATATATCCACGTACCCCCAAACAATCAGAACAGGAGCCAAAACCCTAATTCCACCGCCATAACTTCCTGTATCCACGAGATCCCATCTTGGGGCCTATTCCAGAGCTCCGCCGGAGGGGGCATCGATCACGGAGGGGTTCTACATCAACACCATATCCCTCCGATGAAGCATGAGTAGTTCATCTCAGACCTACGGGTCCATAGTTAGTAGCTAGATGGCTTCTTCTCTCTTTTTGGATCTCAATACAATGCTCCCCCCTCTCTTGTGGAGAACTATTCGATGTAATCTTCTTTTTGCGGTGTGTTTGTTGAGATCGATGAATCATGGGTTTATGATCAAGTCTATCTATGAACAATATTTGAATCTTCTCTCAATTCTTTTATGTCTGATTGGTTATCTTTGCAAGTCTCTTTGAATTATCAGTTTGGTTTGGCCTACTAGATTGATCTTTCTTGCAATGGGAGAAGTGCTTAGCTTTGGGTTCAATCTTGCGGTGTCCTTTCTCAGTGACAGTAAGGGCAGCAAGGAACGTATTGTATTGTTGCCATCGAGGATAACAAGATGGGGTTTTCTTCATATTGCATGAGTCTATCCCTCTACATCATGTCACCTTGCTTAAGGTGTTACTCTGTTTTTAACTTAATACTCTATATGCATGCTGGATAGAGGTCGATGAGTGGAGTAATAGTAGTAGATGCAAGCAGGAGTCGGTCTACTTGTCTCGGACGTGATGCCTATATACTTGATCATGCCTAGATATTCTCATAATTATGCTCAATTCTGTCAATTGCTCAACAGTAATTTGTTCACCCACCGTAGAATACTTATGCTCTCGAGAGAAGCCACTAGTGAAACCTATGGCCCCCGGGTCTATCTTTATCATATTGTTCTCCTACTACTTTGCTATTTACTTTGCCTTTATTTTATTTGCATCTTTATCATAAAAATACCAAAAATATTATCTTTATCATATCTATCAGATCTCACTCTCGTAAGTGGCCTCATAGGGATTGACTATTTGCGTTGGTTGCGAGGATTTATTTGTTTTGTGCAGGTACGAGGGACTTGCGCATAGCCTCCTACTGGATTGATACCTTCGTTCTCAAAAACTGAGGGAAATACTTATGCTACTTTGATGCATCATCCCTTCCTCTTCGGGGAAAACCAACATAGTGCTCAAGAGGTATCAATCCCATGGCCGAACACACCGTCCTTTTATTTATCATGACATCATTCTGAAGAATCGCGCTTTGACCAGGACTGGATAACAAAGGCGAAGATGATCTGGTGTTCGGCCCCCCTTCCTGAGGGCTTGGACAATCCGGTGCTGGAAAAGATGCCCGAGCCAGCACCTTGTCTAGTGCCCTCAAAGGAAGGTGAAGGGGGGAATAAAGAGGGCAAAAATGGGCCTCCTTCGCTACCTATTCCAACCGAGGGAATGAGCGCCTCCGCGAGGGAGGATAACCAAGGGGAAGAATCTGACATTCTCTCTCCCCGGGGAAGGAAGAGGACTACCTCTGAAGATCCAGAAACTAAGGTTTCCAAACGGGAGAAGAAATCTCAGCCAGAGTGTCCTGCCTCGGAGGGTATTCTTGCCGCACAATGTCCGCGTGGGGATCATCCCTCTACCGAGCTGTAAGTAATTAAAAAGTACTTAATAGTGAAGATATCCTACCTTACTTCCGAAGACAATAACCGATGCTTATGAATTGTAGTCCGGATCGCAGCCCCTCTCGCCAGAGTTCATCTTCAGGGGATCTTCTTCCGGAGATGATGGAGAGCGAAACGCCTCCCCCGGACTCCCTAGCTCAAGAAGCGGGCGACCTTGAAGTGTCGTCGCGAAGGGTATCTCTGGATCCACTAGGGCCAGAGGATAACCCTTTGGCTGCCCGGAATCTCCAGTATCCGGCTCCTACGGAGAGCGACAGCAAGGGTCCGTACGGTGTGCGGTCGGACGCGCTGAAGGATATTCTGGGGCAAGCTGTCGTCTCGGAAGCACATCGTATGCTAATGGGTACGGTAATTGAAAGGATTTCATCCGCTGATAGCGGTTTGCATGAAGCTTTTATGATTCTGCTGAAAGGCTTCGAGGTACGTGAAATAATGTATGCTTTTAACAGTACCGCATACGTTAGGTATGCCCATGCAGATAGGAGCCCCTGAGATTCTGGTTGTCGTCGAGAACGGCGGCAAACAGAGGATCATATTCCCAGGTAATAACCAGACCGCCTTTATGTGCAGGTGGTTGAATCTCGGGTGGCTAGCCGGACTGATGGGTTTGCCGAACTAAAGCAGCAACTAGATGCGCAGATGCCGACATCGTGCTTGTCAACAAGCGGCTTGACGAGGCACAGGGTGAGTGATTTTTCTATTGATCGTCACATAATAAGAGCAGCATGATGCCAGTATCTTTAACATGTTGTGGCTGCAGGTGGAGCTGCCACCGTGGAGACCCTTCGGGCGGAGCTTGCCTGAGCCAAGGAGCAAGCAAGGAGTAGCAATGCGGCCGCTTTAAAGGTGGCCGAAGAGTTAAGGGCGAAACAGGCCGTGCATTGCGAGAGCAAGGAAAAAATAGCCAAGATGGCTCTAGAGTTAAAAGATGTTGCTGACCATTACCAGCTTCTTGAAGAAGAAAACCGGGCGAAGGCGACGGACCTGGAAAAGGCCCGGGTGCCTGCCAAGGAAGCCCGCTACAAAATTAGAGCGACGAAGGAGGAGCTGAATCAAGCTGCAGATATCGTGTCTGGGAAGCCCTTCTTGTTGCGGACTAAGTTTGGAGATCCGAAGTATGCTCCTCTGGACCGGCTATGGAGTTCTGTGGACGCGTACATGGATTTGGTTGCAAGTGCTGCTGATGCAGCCGAGTACTTCAAGGATCAGAAAGGTCCCGAAGTGGAAAAGCTGTTCTGGTCATAGTTTCATCCTCCAGTCCGTCCGCTGCTGCTGAATGAGCGATTGGCCGGGTGGGCCGAGCTCCATAGGTTGTTCGGACTTGCCATGAGGTCCGTTGTGGATCACCTGTGGCCGGGAGGGCCAAGGCCGAATAGCTACTTTAGCTTAGTGCAACAATTCCTTGATGTTGTGCCACGCATCGATGCTGTAAAGAGATCGGCGCGCATAGAAGGTGCATGGATGGCCCTTGCCCATGTCAAAACATACTGGACGGAGATGGAGGCCACCACTGTTGCGGTACAGGGTTCGGCCATAGGCTGAGTGGCTGCCGAGCACTACTTTGAAGAAGTCCTTGAAGGCGCTTGTTCGATAGAGGCTCAGTGCTCGAAGAATATTATTTTCCAGTGACATGTAGTCCCATTGTACAAACAATGTTTTTCTGAATTAATCAAGGCTGTATTTATACTTTTGCCCGAAAGTACTATGATGCCTCCTGTGCGGCCGTTTATGTATATATGTATACAACCTAAAAGTTTGCAGTCGTCGGCTTTCGCCCCCACGCATATAATGCGGGGGTGTTCGCAAAAGATGCATATCCACACTTGATCCAACGTCTTGGTCCATTAAGGAGGTGATAGCGTAGCGAATGAGGCAATTGGACTATATTGCTTTAACACTTTCACTTAGCCATAGGAGTTTGACAGTGGGGCTACTATATAGCCCCTGGTACTTCTGCGCTTGTCTGAATACGGGGCGCGTACGTACATGACCGGGAAACGGCCCTTCGTTAATGCGGAGGAATCCCGAAGATTCCGATTAGTCATTGAGTGGTTGACCAGTCTCTCGCTATATCATGACAGTCAGTTTTCGGCTTTCTCTATTGAGGTGCTCATCCGGATGAACCAGGGCACAATCGCAGTAGTTCTCCCAGTGCTACCTTAGCCGATATAACGGAACGTAAGGTACCAAAACGTGGGAGCCGGGCAAACCCAACATTTGACCAAAGGCATGATTCGGAGCTGATGCATATAGGGCCAAACTCGCGACGCCGAACACTCCCTAAGGTGTTTGGTCTTTATAACATATACCGGGCAAAACAATGCCCTTTATAAGAAACCCCATGTGTCCAGGTACGTGCAAAATCCTGGCGCGGCCACATGCCAATAACGCCGGCATCCTTCTCGGTTGTGTGGAGTATCCGGAGGATGTGAGAAACAAGAGACAGTAAAAACAGTTTACACAGGGCCTTAATCTAAAAAGAAACCTTTGGGCAGGTCCCTGCTGCACGTCAGCGCCTATGTCTCTGTTGTGTCGTGTCCTGGACGGGTGTAGCACGATTGTCATCTGCAAAAGGAAAGAACTTAGGTGAAAGTTGCCGTGCCAAAAAGAAGAATGAATTATCAAAGTTCCAGAGAAGCCTAGTTGAGCCGGGCTGGCCTTGATTACACACGGGAAGCACTGGTATCGTTTTATGAGGGTTCGAAAACCAATCTCATGCATGCGTGATGGAACACCGGACTCGTCTAACCGTGTTCGTGGTCTTGATGACCTGCCTTTTTTTGGTTGGTGAGGCCGTCTAGTGTGCGGCTGTTAGAGCCGCTGCGTCCTCTTCCGTACGTGAAGAACGGCTGGTATTTTCGCTAACTGTGATGACACCTCGTGGATCGGGCATCTTGAGCTTGAGAAAAGCATAATGCGGTATTGCGTTAAAACAAGCGAAAGCCTCCCTTCCGAGTAGTGCTTGAAAATCACTTTGGAATGGAGCGATGTGAAAAGTTAGCGTTTCACTTCGGAAGTTATCAGGAGAACCGAATACCACCTCTAGTAGTAGAGAGCCGGTGCAGTGGGCCTCTTGGCCTGGTATTACTCCCTTGAAGGTAGCATTACTGTGGCTTATTTGTGTCGGATCTATCTCCATTTTGCGGACTGTGTCCTGATATATCAGATTTAGATCACTGCCGCCATCCATGAGGACCCTTGTGAAATGGTACCCATTTATTATTGGGTATAACACCAAGGATGTCAGTCCTTCGCGCCGGATATGTGTATCGTGATCCCTACGATCAAAAGTGATCGGGTAGGCCAACCAGGGGTTGGACCTAGGGGTGACGGGCTCTATGGCGTGTGTGCATTGGAGTGCATGATTGCTTCTCCTCTTT
The DNA here is from genome assembly GCF_056163025.1 of Triticum urartu. Classification (NCBI taxonomy): domain Eukaryota; kingdom Viridiplantae; phylum Streptophyta; class Magnoliopsida; order Poales; family Poaceae; genus Triticum; species Triticum urartu. The sequence continues at coordinate 287,147,615 of NC_141879.1, forward strand.
GTCACATGGATCACGTTTACTGTTTTAAACTCCGGTGGGAACTTTTTCTGTCCTCCGGCACTTTGCTGGCAAGGTTCATCCTCGTCTTCGCTTGGTGTCTCTTCCCCTTTGTGTTCGGCGTTTAGCTTACCGGCCTGCTTGAAGACCCAACATTCTCTGTGGGTATGATTTGCAGGTTTGTCTAGGGTGCCGTGAATCTGACAGAGTTTGTCAAGAATTTTGTTTAGGCCAGATTGTCCCTCTCTGCTGCCTTTGAAAGGCTTTTTCCGCTGACCTGGTCGAGAGCCCCTGAATCCGGCGTTTACCGCCATGTTATCTGGGCTACCTTCTTTGTTTCAACGCTTGTTTTTGTTGCGTCATGGTTTACCATTGCCATCCCTGACTTCGGATGTGCTTGGGTCGCTGGTGCTGCTATGGGCCAACCATCTGTCCTCACCCACACAAAGCGGGTCATGAGGCTTGTTAGGGCTGCCATTGTTCTCAGTTTTTCTTGACCGAGGTGCCTGGCGAGCCATTTGTCTCGGACGCTGTGTTTGAAAGCTGCTAAGGCTTCGGCATCCGGACAGTCGACAATTTGGTTCTTCTTGGTGAGGAACCTGTTCCAAAGCTTTCGGGCGGACTCTCCGGACTATTGGATTATATGACTTAAATTGTCTGCATCCGGAGGTCGGACATAAGTCACTTGAAAATTGGCCCGAAAAGCGTCCTCGAGCTCCTCCCAACTTCCAATTGAGTTTTCGGGGAGGCTTTTCAGCCAGTGCCTAGTTGGCTCTTTAAGCTTGAGGGGCAAGTATTTAATGGCATGGAGATCGTCTCCACGAGCCATATGGATGTGGAGGATGAAGTCCTCTATCCAGACTCCAGGTTCTGTGGTTCCGTCGTACGCCTCTATGTTCACCGGTTTGAATCCCTCTGGGAATTTGTGATCCAGCACCTCATCAGTGAAACACAAGGGGTGTGCGGCACCCCTGTATTGGGATGCGCCATGGTGTTCAGATTGTTGTAGTATTCGGTGTTGGCTGTGTGTCGTAGCGCGCTTCCTAGATCCATAGATAGATCTGGTCGCGCCGGATTTTTGACTCAAGTTCTCACGTCGATCGTGTGTTGACTTATGCATGACTTTATTAGCCGCTCTATCACGTTCACAAGGTGGTGGATCCGGCCGGTTGGCCATATCACTTTTCGGCTGTATGGGCTCTAAGGCCTCATCGTCGAATTCTGGTAATAGCTTGCACTTTGGATAGCTATTTGGATGGTAACTTCCACCATACTTTGTTACTTTGTTCCACTTGCTGTTGAGCGTATCTTGTGCGACCTTGAGCCTTTGCTTCTGTTTCTTTAGGCTTCTCGCTGTGGCAATAAGCCTTCTGCGGAGGTTCTCTTGCTCCAAGTGTGTTTCCGGGATGGTGCGTGCGTCTTCGTCCGGACTATTTTCTTCCCTAGACGGGGCTTGATGAGGCTTATCTTTGGCGTCATCGTGTTTGGACGTCGGATCCGTACTATGTTTGCAGTTTGCATCTTGATCATTTTCTGCCACCGGGTGGTGCATTTGTCGTCTCTTCCAGACTCGCGTGGACTATTATTATCGCTGTTCTTGCTATGGCGGGACTTAGAGCGGCGCCGCTGACGTCGGCGCTTGGGTTGCTTCTTAGAGGGGTCATCCTCCGCTGTCTCATCGCCCTTGGCTTCTTTGGGGGTGTCCACCATGTATACGTCATGTGATGAAGTAGCGGTCCAGCGCCCTGTGGGAGGTGGTTCTGGTTCGTCTCCTACATCATCGTACATACCGTTGATGTCTTTGGAGTCGAAGTCGAGCATGTCAGTTAAGTCATCGACAATGGCTACTAAGTGCGTGGTGGGTGGGAGGCAAATTTCTTCGTCGTCCGCATCCCATTCTAGCCAGACATAGTTCGGCCAGGGTTCTCCTGACAAGGAGAGAGACCTTAATGAATTTAGCACATCTCCGAAAGGTGAGTGCTGAAAGATATCCGCGGAGGTGAACTCCATGATCGGTGCCCCGTCGGTTTCGACAGGCACAGATGTAGGCGGCTCGGAGTCTGTGGCCGGGGATAAATCCAGTGGTTCGGCGACACAGCTCTCGTAAGGGGTGAACTCAGTATCCGGCTCTATCGCCACTGAGAGTGTGGCCTCCATGGCGGGGTCCATCCCTCCGCTCTCGGATGGCGTGACTTGCTCCGGATTAAAGGCCGGAGTAGCTGCGGATGCGATCTCCCGAACACTATCCGACGGTAGAGTTACGTCTTGCTCGTCGTGACTGCACGGTGCGTCCGGAATGGGCTCGAATCTGTCGAAGATCCAATCTCTGCGGATATCGTCCATGTAGTTCAAGTTTCCAAATCTGACCTGATGGCCAGGGGCGTAGCTCTCAATTTGCTCCAGATGGCCAAGCGAATTGGCCCGTAGTGCAAAGCCATCGAATACGAAGATCTGTCCGGGGAGGAAAGCCTCACCCTGGACCGCATCGCTAGCGATGATCGAAGGAGCCATCAAGCCTTATGGTGACGACACAGTGGAACTCTCAATGAAAGCACCAATGTCGGTGACAAAACCGGCGGATCTCGGGTAGGGGGTCCCGAACTGTGCGTCTAAGGCGGATGGTAATAGGAGGCAGGGGACACGATGTTTTACCCAGGTTCGGGCCCTCTTGATGGAGGTAAAACCCTATGTCCTGCTTGATTATTCTTGATGATATGAGTATTACAAGAGTTGATCTACCACGAGATCAAAGAGGCTAAACCCTAGAAGCTATCCTATGGTATGATTGTATGTTGTCCTACAGACTAAAACCCTCTGGTTCATATAGACACCGGAGGGGGCTAGGGTTACACAAGGTCGGTTACAAAGGAGGAGATATACATATCCGTATTGCCTAGCTTGCCTTCCACGCCAAGTAGAGTCCCATCCGGACACGGGACGAAGTCTTCAATCTTGTATCTTCATAGTCCAACAGTCCGGCCAAAGGATATAGTACGGCTGTCCGGAGACCCCCTAATCCAGGACTCCCTTAGCGGCTGCTCGGGGCCTCCGTGCTTCCTTCCTTCGGTAAAGAGATGAAGCGAGAGGTGGCGGAGGCTCTAGATAGCTCGGGGAGGCAAGGCGACGGCGGTGGCCGCGGCGGCTCACGGTGGCGTGCTCAGGCGCGTGAGGGGAAGAGCGAGGGAGAGAGGCAGAGGAGAGGGGAGGGCACGGGGGAGAGTGAGAGGGCCGGGGAAGGTGCGTGTCGACGTCCAGAGAGGCCAGGGCGCCGAGGGGAAGGGCAGGCAGGTGGCGTGGCGCCCTCGTGCACGTGTCGTGCTGTAGCGACCCGACCCGAATGGATCAAGTCTCTGTGCTTAAGTGTCATCCCTGGATCGGTATGCTGACACACACAGTGCTCGAGGATTTATAACAGAGGTAAATCACATGTATAAAGTAACGTAAATACTATTACCTCGATCCAAATAGCGGAAGTAACAAGGTTGTAGATTCCCATCAACACCAACGGCAATGTTGAGTATAGAAATCGTAACCCTAACGTATCTCTTACTTGTCGTAATATAATCCTGCAACATGAGACGTTGCAGCCACAAAGGGTCAGTACATTGAATGTACTGGCAAATTCACACCATAGAGAATGATGAACAATGGCTATCACTACATGCACATATGGCTGGTGGAAAAGCTCTATGGTTATATGGTTTTTGCGAAAAGCCAATTTTTCCCTACTGCAAAGGAATAAATTTTATTTAACTATCATGGTGGTTGTTTTTTTTTGAAACCTGTGACAGTGGGAGAGGCTCCCACTGTGATATATTACTTTTCAAAATTTACATAGTACCTTGTACAAGGGATTTACATAGAGCACCCCTTACCACTTTGTGGTTATTGGGGGGAGAAAAAACTAGAGAATAAAACTAGTCAGAAGGTAGAGAGTCGAGGAGTGGGAGGATGAAATCCTTCATGGTATCTTTCACTCTATACTGAAGTAAGCCAAAATCTGTTTTGAATCTAGTTAGCCAGGAATTGTAGGAGGGGCTGATATTCCTGAAAAGCTTGTCATTCCTCTCCTTCCATATACTCCAAGATGCTTGTAGAAAGGCCTCCATGAACATGGGTTTGTGCCAATTACGTTTTGCTATTTCCAACCATGTCAGTCGAGTGGTATGATGTTCAGGGTTCATTCCAAGTTTTGACCAACAGTACTTGCTGAACGGGCAGTTCAGGATCATGTGGTCCACATCTTCTTCTGTTTGCCCGCAAAGGAGGCAGGTTAGGTCATCTCCCACATTATAGTGTCTTCTCTTGAGCATTTCTCTTGTATTGAGGCGATCTGAGAGGAGAAGCCAACCGAAAACTTTTATCTTGATTGTAACTTTGGATTTCCACAGCCAATGGTATGTCTTGTGAGCTTTGACATCCCTGAAGCAGAACTTATAAAATCTTCGTGCACTATATTCTGTAGAGCCCCAGGAATAAGACCAGAAGTCTCTAGTGGTCGGGTCATCATTTAAGACAATATTGGCCACAAGACGCTGGATGTCACGAACTTCTGCATGGGCCTCAATGGAGAGGGGTAGTTGAAACGCCTCATCTAAGGAAGAGATGCGCAGGAAATTTTGGACTAAGACATCCTCATTATTGGCAAACGAAAAGGCCCGCGGGTGTGAGTCTGCTAGGGGCTGATCAAGCCAGAGATCTTTCCACATGAGTATTTTATCACCACGGTTAACCTCAACTCTGGAGATGCCACGATAGATTGGAGTTAGTTGGAGGACATCCCTCCACCAAAAAGAGCCACATGGATCAGAAGCATGCGGAATCGTGTATGTATAGTATGTGGACCAAACGAGATCAACCCATGGGAGGTCATGCTGATTATAGAATTTGTGCAAATATTTCAGGAGAAGAGCATCACTTTGAAGTTTTAAATTGATGATCCTGAGGCCTCCACTTTCTTTTGGGCGGCAAATCCTGTCCCAGGCAACCAAAGAGTTGCATTTCTCCCCCCGCTCCGTCTTTTTTGTCCAAAGACATCTCCGCCGAAGCTTATCCAGTAGTTCCAAGATTTTTGGAGGAAATTTGAGTGTGCATAGAGCAAAGATGATGAGCGAGGTGATGACAGTGTTTAGCAGGGAAAGTTTGGCCCCATACGACATCATGGATAGAGTAGAGAATAATCTTCTTTCCACAGAGCATACCATCGGCATTAGATCTTGGACAGAGGGTTTACCAGTCCCCAAGGGAAGACCTAGGTAAGTGAAAGGCATTGTGCCAACTTTGCATTCAAAGATGCCAGCAAGTTCATTTGTAAGGGTATCGTCACAGTTCATCGGTATGAGTGTGGACTTATGGAAATTTATCTTAAGACCAATGGAAGTGGCGAAATCATTAAGGATCCCTTTCATAGTATGTGCTTGAGCTGGACATGCTGGCATGATAATTATTGTGTCATCCGCATATTGAATAACAGGGTAATCAAGTTGTCGTTGTCTTTCAAAGGGCAGGCGGATCTTCCCTTGTCGGAAGGCATCATTAATTGCAGCTTGAAGGAGATCGGCTGCAATAACAAAAAGGAGTGGGGACAAGGGGTCTCCTTGCCGAACACCACTTTGCAGTGGAATTGTCTGCCTGGAACACCATTTAGAAGCACAGAGGATTTACCAGAAGAAAAGATAGAACTGATCCATGAAAGCCACTTGTCATTGAATCCCATATACCTCATAATCTCAAGCATAGCACCATGTTCAATTGTGTCGAATGCCTTGGCAAAATCAAGTTTGAGTAGAATTATTTCCTTCTTGGACACTTGGCATTGATGGATGTACTCGAATGCCCAAGCAAGGCAGTCTTGTATAGTTCTTCGCTTGATGAAACCGTATTGATTGTGATGAACCAGCTTGAGGATGATCTTTTGCAGTCGATTGGCCAAAAGTTTGGTGATTATTTTGAGACAGCAATTTAGTAATGTGATAGGCCGAAAGTCATTGAAGGTCTCAGGCGAGGGGACTTTTGGAATTAGTGTGATGAAACCCTCATTTATACTTTCCAGGTTGATGGTCCCTTCATGAAACTGTTCACAAAATTGTAGAAATATTCTTTGATTATGTGCCAGCAAGATTTAATGAAGTGACCGTGAATCCATCGGGGCCCGGAGCTCTATCAGCCGGCATTTGTTTCACAACATCATCGATTTCTTGTTTGGAGAAAGGAGCAGTAAGCAGGTCCAAGTCATCTGATCATTTGATTATATTAGGGAGATCAAATTTCATAGAGTAGCCTCGAGAGGAGCCCAGCCTGTTCTTGTATGTGTGGTAAATAAGGGCCTCTTTACCGGCATGGTCTTCCATAGATGTGCCATTGTCGTGGCGAAGATTGGTTATATTATTCCTTCTATACCTTTCAGAAGCAAGGGCTTTAAGAAATTTAGGGTCCTCATCACCAAACCGAACCCATAAAATTGTGCATCTTTTCTTCCAGTATTGCTACTGATAGTTTAACAGACGAAGAATGTGTTTTTTAAGGATTGTCCTAAAGTTGCGTTCTGGAATTGTCACAACCCTTTTATTTTCTCGAGCATCTAGATCTGCCAGAGTGGAGTTTGAATTTTCGATTGCAATGCTAAGTTTAGATATCCTTTTACTCCAGTGCTTGAGTTCATATCTTAGCATTTTAAATTTGCGGTAGAGCACAGTGGCAGCATTTGTAAAGTTAACTGGTCTATTCCAAACCTCTGAGACCAGCTCCATAAACCCCGGGTGTTGCACCCAGAAGGATTCGAACCTGAATATGTTACTTTTTGGAATAGTAGTTTCAATGGTCACTACACAGGGAATGTGATCAGAGACTGGCTTCCCGAGGGGTTTTACCAAAGTCTTTGGATATGTGATAGTCCAATTAGTTGAAGTTAGAAACCAATCCAATTGTTCAAGTAAAGGTTGATGTTGCATGTTACTCCATGTGTATGCCCTGCCTTTAATTGGTAGTTCAATAAGCCCCTGAGACCTTATAAAGTCATTGAATGTGATCATGTCATTAATGTTACCACCTGGTTTATTGCGATTAGAAGGACTTCATATGTAATTAAAGTCGCCCATTAGGATCCAATCTTCAGAAGAAGGAATGTTTAAATTCAGAAGCCAATTTGTGTAATCCACTCTGAGATCTCCTTGACAGGGTCTGTAAATGTTCACTAGGGTCCATTCTTGGGCCGATTGTGTGGATTTGAATTTAATTACTAGAGCAAATTCTTCCTCTATAAGTACCGTACCTGTGAAAATAGAGCTGTTCCAAATGGTTGCAATACCTCCAGAGGCTCCTTGAGAGGGAATATAGGCATATTTATCAAATCTTTTAGGACAGCAAGACTTAAGGAACATATTATCAAAAGGGCTTTTTGGTTTCTTGCAAGCAAATCACGGCACAGCCACTAGAGGAAACAGCGTTTGATAAGGCCAAAAGCTTAGGGTCGGAGTTCAGGCCCCTGATGTTCCAACAAAGCACATTCCAGTTCGAAAGAAGTGTCATTTAAAAGTTAAATAAGAAACTAGACGAAATTAAGCATTGGATGGGCCTCCCTCCTGATCAGCGAGAAGCACCACTTCAGTGAGTTCTTCAGGGGGAATGGCACACCGAGTGGATCCAATCTACTGTATCTCCTGGATAGACAGTGGAGGGGGCACTTCAGCATCATGGTCGTCAGATAATTCAGTTATGACAACTACAGAGGCCATATTTGGGATCACTCTTGGCTTAACTTTGGAGGTCTTGGCCTTGCTATCAGAGATGAGAGGCACCTTGAAGCCGTCGTATTTGTTCGAGCGGTTGCTGCGGCGAACCTGCATGACAGAGATTGGGGCTTTGTTTTTACCATGCTTGCCCTTAGACACTCCAGCAGAGGAGGCCCCAGGCACCAAATCTGAACCAGTCAGCGCTAAATCATCAGAAGGTGCCACCAGATCATCATTAAGCTTAGTAATAGTGACAGTGTTGGCCTGAACATTTGGAGCTTCCGTATAAGCAAGAGACCAAAGGTGCGTGGAAGTGCCATAAGTACCTACAGCATCAAAGGAGGTGACAGTAGCAGAAGCCTCTAACCGTCCATCTTCAGTGTTGGTCACCACTAACTCAATATTCAGACTTGCAGGCTTAATACCATAACCATGTGCCCAGGGCCCAAAGGTGGCCAGTGTGGGCATGATCCTGCTAGACAAGAAATTTGTAATAGGCACATATGACAGGGGCTCATTCAGATGCATTGAGTTGAGCATTTCAGAATCCGCAGCGAAGCTGATATTGATGCCAGCATTTGAAACCTGAATGTTTAACTAAAGGTGTTGCAGAGCCATTGGAGGGCCAGAGAAAGTCTCAGCGGGGCTGTTACTGACCGCCAACTCCTGAGAGGGAGCAGGACTGAAGACCATGGAGCTACTGCGCTATAAGGCATGTAGAATGGTGACTGGGACAAGCACCATAGTCTCAGAGTCAGAACTAGTGGCTGAGCTGCTCTGGATGGAAATGGAGTCGTTCCAGGCTGCAGCAGGGCTGTCTTGGAGGTTATTAGACGGGAGGATACCATCATTAACCTGCAATCCTTCATTGGCTAACCATTCCTGAAAGTTATACAAAGCCGGGGGAGTGTGCGGAGGCGAAGGAGGCCATTCGCCCCAGTTTGGTTGGAATTCCACTTCCACATTCTGAGGACCTTCAACATTGTTTGCAGCAGCAGCATTGTTGGCAGCCCCCTGCTGCGCAATCCAGTTATTGAGCTGCATCTGGTACAATTGCTCAGCAGTAAGTTCATCACCGTACAATGGATGTGGAATGCCATTATCAGGGGGAGGATCTTCTCCTGCAGGTGGAACTTCTGGTAGGTGCGCGTTCCAGTCACTGCTGCGCAGCATGGTGACGCAAACAGTCCAATAGTGCCTGTTGCCTCCCAACTGACGAATTACTAAACTCTTTGGAACAAGGCGGAGGTTAATGACTTTAACACGGACCAGAACAAATTTTCTGTCACCTCTAGGATTGTGCCAATGAATCAGACTACCGAAGCTGTCCACAGATCTATGCAGATAATGGTAAGTCTGGTAATCATAGGGGAAGCCTACGTACAAGATCCAAACTGCAGGGCCATAGGTGGTGAGCCTCATATTCAGAGCTGCATCATGTGGCACAAAAGAAACGATAGTGTTCATATCTCCTTCAACCTCAGCATCAATCTCAAAGGTTGTTCCCACAATGTTATCTCTTACTAGAGGATTGGCAAACCCAAAGATAGCAATGCCCAGGGGGTGATCATCTACTTCAGAAGGGAAGAAATGTGATTCATGCAACAGACCAGTGATTACCTCCCTTAGAGCTGCTTTCTGATGGTGTGGAACATGTCTGTTGACCTCGGCAATGGCAAGGAAATCATGGTTGAGGGGAGGCACCGGATGCACCGCCATGTCGCCGCGAACCACTCTGTCCTGAGGCCCCAACTCGATCATCATCCCCGTGGGGATGTAGGGGGCAACATTCATAGGGTAGTTGGCCATTGTTGTAGGTGGAGGAGAGCTCGAAGGAGGGGAAACAGGGGAGGTGGAATGCGGAGCGGCAGGCTGGGTTGATTTGGGTTGCCAAACTAGTACCCCCGCCTCCCTCTTCCTCCAACAGGAGGTTGCCAAGTGTCCAGCCAGATCGCAGGCGGCACAGTTAATGGAATGTGATGATTTTCTTATTTGTTTTTAATGCAGTCCCGAGTGGTCATTGAGCCTGGCAGGGCAAGTGGGGATTTGATTCCGACTGACCAGCGATTTGACATGGCCTGGGGGAGCAGCATTAGTAATGACCAATGCAGAATATGGAATACGAGTAGTCTGGGCCGGATTAGTTGGAATATTTGCCGGGAAGGAATGGACAGTAGAAGGGGCCATCCTAGGCCGCCACCAAAGATAAACACAATCAAGATTACCACACTCAAAGAAATGGTGGCCCAACAGGCTGCAATGCGTGCAATAAAGCTTTGAGGGACACATAGAGGACACACACCCATCCGAAAGGCAAACTACACACGTTGGGCTAGAAGGAGCTGAGGGCCCAATTTCATTAGCAGGCTTCTCAATGGGCTGTTGAGAATGTTGTTGATCCATGATGTCAGAAGGCTCGGGACAATCCCACTCCAGATGGCCCATAGAATGGCACTTTGAGAAAATATTCAATTTCTTGTAGATAAAATTTGAGGGCGGGACCGAGCCAAGGTCCCACGTTTTGGCAATATCCAAATCATTATAGCCAGCCTGTCGAAAGTCCAGGATATGCAGCAGAATAAAAGATGGGATAGAATTCCAGCATTCATTTTGGTATTTATTGCCAATAAATGTTGTTTCCTTGCACGGCTTGTCAGTAGTAATGACTGATTCAAATTTACCAAAACGAATGCCACTGACTAAGGCTGGATCAGTGACAGCTCGTGATTGAAATTTACCAAAAATAATATTGGGCTGTGACTGAGAAATGTCTGAATTATGAGACGTGATCGTAGAATCCGCAAGAACATCACCATGAGTAGACTTGTTGATCTCAGGAAACTGAGTAAAACCAAATTTGTCTAACTCTGTTGAAGAACGATCAACCTTAGAGCGATTAGCTTGCAAAAAAGCAAGATTAGCCTTGATGGCCATAGGGGAGCGTGCAGATATCTCCTGCAGCTCCTGATCGGAATGCCACGTAGAATTCTCCAAAGAAAAGTTCCAAGAGTTGTGACGATAAAGTGTGAAATGACATATAAAATCTGGCCAAATTCGGTCCTTAAGCACATAAATGAAATGCCCCACTTTGTTGGAAGCCAGAGAAAACCGAAAATGTCTACCAGCCAAATGTTTAACACGAAAACCAATGGACGATCCACCAATACAACATTGTAGAGCAAGTCCCACCGATTCTTCAGTCAAAGAAAATGAGGCAGAAGAGAAGGCCACAACCAGAAAGAATTCCTTGGTCGAAGCAGAGGGGGAAAAATGCACTATGGAGCCAAACCTTGCACGCACCTGCGCCTCCACCGCTTGCTGGGGGGAGAAATCCCAATGTAGAAGTCCCTCCATGGATCAAATCTAGAGATCGCCATGCCAGCGGGTGGAGGTGGGAGGAGAGGTGGGAGGAGCCATCCCAACCACTGTTTTTGGCAGTCACAAACAAATATCATGGTGGTTGTTAAACATTGAGAATGGTTGACAGCATTCTCAATCCCAATTAAGTATCATCATTAAAACCCAAAAATATTAATTAAAGTAACATGATGAGATCAACAGGATAAACCAAGAACTAGATACTCAAGATGTCCATAACCGGGGACACGGCTAATCATGATTAGTTTATACACTCTACAGAGATTTGTGCACTTTTCCCCACAAGACTCGATCGCCTCTGTTTGGTTTCTCGCACTACATGGTGTTTGAGAAACGGATGACTGAGACATAGTCTTTCAGAAGCGCTAGCACCTTACGATCGGGTAGACCGTTACACCTACTCTCCCCTACATCTGCTAGTCTACCACTGTAAGAGTTCGCACAACTTAATCAACTATGCTAGAGCCCATAATAGCTTGTGGCTGCACACGGAAGTTTCTAGTATGAATAATCTCATGATACCTTTGAGCCTGGGTGGCGGTCCAAAAAAACAGGCAATCCTGGTCTACCCAGGTGCCTAGACAGGCAATCGCTGGAATACCCAGGTGCCTCAATCCACCCATATGTGTGTTAAAGTTGCCACCTTAAGTAAACCATTAATTAACAATCTCACGTCTATCATGAATACTCTCAAACCCAATCCACGTCTACGAGCATAGCATGGCAATATAAGCATAACGTAATAGTAACTCCCAAGGTTTGAATGCAGGGCAATAGGTTCCTACCTCATCAACTACTTCCCAATACCCACTTGTTATCAAACCTACTCATGCAATGTTTGAGGGTGAAACTAATGCATAAAACTGGGTATGAAAGGGATATGATCAAAGTATGAACTTTCCTGCAATGTTGATGAAGATGATTCGCACTCATAACTCTTGATAGTTCTACTCGTCACACTCCGGTCAATCTATAATAAGCAAGCAATAGTAACCACACATAAGCAATCACTCAAAAGATCAGAAAGAACGAAGAAGACGATTCGGAAAAAACATCAAACCAAGCAAATAACTCTTGCAACATAAATCAATTTCTAACAGTACCAAAATTATGTGAATTTGGCCTTATCAGAAAGTTTAGGTCAAGAGCTTCGATTTGCAAAAAGAATCAACTCAAACGGAGCTATGAAACTCAAGTTACGATCAAACAAAGTTCAAACACTAATCTGGTTGAATTCAAATTTCAAAACTGTCAAAAACATGTTTGAGTTGGATTACTGGAAAGAGGGGAGCATAACGAAGACGTGAGCGTTGGTTTCGTTGGATTTGGACTAACGAGTAAAAAGTAATGATCATTTGAAGTTTAGGGACTAAACTGTAAATAAAATCATCACAGATAGGTCCCTGGCCGAAATTAAAAAGAAAAAGAAAAGACTAAATAACGAACGTTCGCTGTCGAACGCTAACTAACGAATCCGTTCGCTGTGAAAACCTAACCAACGAACGTTCTTGAAATAACTAGGCAAAAGAAAAACCGATATGATAAAATAAAACCGAACTAAAGAAAAACCTAAAAAGAAAACCGGGTCGGTTTGTACCGGTTCGGGGCGGTTTTCCCGGCGGTAGTTAGCGAGTCTGGCGGCGGCGGCGGACTTCGACGGCGGCTGCGAGGTTTGCCGTGGCGAGGCGAGGACGGCGACGGCAGCGGCGGGCGTCGGCTTGGGGCGACAGCAGCGACGCGGCGTTGCGGTGGTCGGTGGCAGCAGCGGCGGCACAGATCCGGTGGGATGCGGCGGCGGCACGGTGGTTCGCGAGGCGGCGGCGGCGAGATGCGAGGAGTGGCGCGGGATGGGGCGGAGATATTTATGGAGGGAGGAGGCGGCGGCTCTGGCGTGCGGGAGGGGCAAGACGGCCGCGGAGTCCGGCCGGACTCCGGCGGCGGCGCTCCCATGCGGGAGATGAACTCCTCGGGAGCTCGGGGACGGCGGGGCACTGGCGTGGTCCGGCTGGGCCGTGGCCTGGCGAGCTGGGCCGGCTCGGTCCGGTCGGTCCAGAGGGATTTGTTTTTTTACATTTTTCAAACAAACAAAACAGATAAAACAAATAGAAATAAAAATATTATATAGGCATATAATATACCAAAATTTGCAGAAAAAGATTTTCTACAACATGGACATTTTTATCATGCCAAATAAAATCCACACAAATTCAGATAAATCAAAGAGTGCTACTGGTCTATTAAAATCCAACAAAAATCATTCTAAAAATACCAAAATGATTTCAAATTAATTTTTCTCCAATTTTCTAATGTAGGGAATCATGTTACCCTATTTTCCATATATTTTATTTTTGGAGAAAATAATTTGAATAAAACTCAAATAAATCCAAATTGAAAATTAATTCCAAAAGGACTTTGAAATTGATCCTTTGAAACTCCCAACTCATATTTCATATAATTTGAAGAAGTCATTTTATCTTCGCTCGTGAAAATCATTGAGTTGCATAAAGTTTCATAATTGGAAATATTCTCAAATGAAATTCAAATATTTTCAACACCCCTTGTCATTTAAATAAATGGAAGAAGTCATGTCATCTTCTCTCCAGGGTTTCATGGTGAAAAGAATTTGAATTCACGGAGATCACGAATGCAAAATGAAAGTTTGGGAAAGTCCTTTTATTCCCTCTCATTTAACTTTCAAAAAGGTTTCGAATTTCACTCAATTTCACACAATCAATCAAACAAATCTATCTATTTATTATAACATTCCAAAATTTAGAATTTTGGGATGTTACAAACCTACCACCCTTAAAAGGAATCTCGTCCTCGAGATTCGGAGAGGCTAGAAAGAAATAGGTTAGGTTCGGGGGTCTCCTCAAAATCCATTAATCATAACCAGGGTCTGGGGTGCTACCACCCTTAGAAACATCGTTACGGTCCCATCAATACTCATATACTCCATCCTTATTCTTGACAGGGCCGGTCTTCTCAGATCGTAAGGATAATTCCTTCTCTGGCTCTTCCGGCAGCAGCATAACCTTTTCCTCAATTCTTCTGTACTTTCATCCTGGTAAGGTTATTCCGAGACTGGGTCTTCTTAGCTGATGGGTCTGGCGCCAATACTAATCAACTATCGATATCTCATGGTGGTCAACAATTTATGGTTTCTTCTGCAGGAAATGGGTCTGGGTTGATCCTCACCGTATAACCTACGGTTGGCAAAAAGCTGTCGTGTACAAGGGAAAAATTCTTATACCATTCTAAGGTTTAAGAAGGTTCAATATCGTCGTCTCTCTACTATAGGCAAGTCACTCAGATTTACCATCCCATATAGCAAGGCAAACAATAAGAGTAAGTCGGTATGGTGATCAATCCATCCCGCACCCAAATCATTACCATGTATACAGTTTAGCGAATCCCGCATACTAACACTCGGTCATCCTCACAAGCATTGCAGAATTTCTCTTGTCGACGAACGAAGTTCGGATATATCCATAGATTCTGCAAGCCAGACAAACATCTATCGTTTCTTCACAACTCTCAGGTTTTGCGTTACTCTAATAAGATCTTCTATCGATAAAATCGTAACTTCTTCTAGGGTTTTTCCTTCAGCAAGAATGTGCTTGCTTCTTGGCTGGTCCTGGAGCCTGTGGGTTATGGCCCATCTCATCACTTGTAAACCTTGAAAACATCATCGGGGCAACTGATCATTATTCCAACATCCAACTTCCAGCTTCCTAGCATACTTAAAATCCATCCAATTGTGATGTCTCTCTTCCTTCTATTTGTACCAAACTAAGACGTGGTTACTCAGACTCATCATGGAGTTTCCATTGATCCATATTTCCAACATCATACCTCCTTTATATCCACTAGTAATTCCTCTCTTCATCCTCGTGGAATATCCCACATATCGAGATAAAAAAACTTATACTTATGAAGTCCATACTCTACGTCGTGGAACATCATTATCCTTTCCAGGGTCAAGCGTCCTTACAGGCGAATATTGGCCATCTCTGCATGACACTTCTTCAACTGGGAAATGTGAAACACATCAAGAACTCCTGACAGTCCTTCGGGTGACTCCAACTTGTTGGCCATTTCTCCCATACGCTCCAAAACTTGGTATGGTCCTACAAATCTCGGGGCTAACTGTCCCTTAACTCCAAATCGTTTAACTCCTCGCAGAGGGGACACACGAAGACATGCTATGTCTCCAATTTCATAGACTACCTCCTTGCGTTTTTAAGTCTGCATAACTCTTCTGCCTGGACTGAGCTACCTTCAGTCTATCTCGAATCAAATTAACATTCTCTTCTGACTCTTTGATCAAATCTGGTCCAAACAACTGACGATCTCCAACTTCATCCCACATACTCTTGGGGCATCACACATATCGAGACAAAACTCGTATTCATTTTATCCGAAATCCACTCGGTGGAGTATCCTTATCTTTTCCAGGGGTCAAGGGTTCTTACAGGGTACTACCACCCTTAAAATGCACAAATCTTCCATAGACCATATTTCTCATATCCTCAGAATGGCCAAAATTCTTCTTCATAGAGTAACAACTCATAAAATCCATATCAGTACCAACGATGCTAACTTTATTCATTGATTACAATCTCTCGCTTTTCCATTACATGTCTCAACTCAACACCTCAATATAAAATAAAATGTTCTCACTTCTACTACTCCACTTTTTTGTTGCAAACTCAACTATCTAGCACAAGTTTCCTTCTCCTTGCGGCATTCTCTGGCAAAGTGCCCTGCTCCATTACAACTAAAAGATATTACTTCTGACAAGTATCAAGGTTTCCTTTCTGGGCAATTGTTGAGGTAGTGCCCTGACTCCTTGCGCCTGTAACAGGTGATATGACTCAGGTCCTTCCTGGAATCCAATCTGCTTCTCTTCCTGGACCTTTCCATGCCAATCATGGCTTATATTTCTTGTGGGTCATATTCTACTTCCTCTGTCGGGAATTCTACTAGATCCCCATTAATACAACTCTGGGAGATGTGTCCTTCTTCTCCACATGAATAGCAAGACTAAGTGTAGGGTTTACTCGGGTCTTCTTTAGGCGTGTCCTCCATCTCTTCCTTCATCACAACTTCTTCTAAAATTTCCATGAGGGCTCCTTTCATTACTTCTTTCTTCTGCTGGATGGTTCGTTGTACCATGGGGTAAATGTGACACTGAGCAGGATAGTGGGTAGTCCCTTCACACAAGAAACAAGTAATCTGCCTAATTGGGCATTCTTCAATTGGGTGACTTCCTTCACAATTAGGGCATTCATCCTTGTGTTCTTTATGGGTGTGTCCTATTTCTCCACAAATCTTGCATGCATAAGGTTTCTTCATATCCTTTCCATAAGGCTTCAACTTCTGGGACACAAGCTGAGACTTTGGCAGAGTCAACTTAAATTCTTTCCAAGTGGTTACTCCTTGCCATCCATTGATGGTTTGGTACATCCTCCACCAAGTAGCAGCACCTCTTTCAAAGCACTGAAGAGCATGCTAGGTCATATCCTTTCCGACTATAGGTTTATTCTCCATGTGATCTTCCATGTTCTGAATCCATCGGTCTGTCTCCAACTGACTCATCGGTCCAGAAAATACAAGCTCATCTCCATTCATCCTCTATTGGGTCCATGTGGGTTTGGGGTAAGATAAGAGAGAGGGAGAGGGATACACACAATACAAACAAAAGTTTTGAAAAGACAGATTTTATTGTGGCTGTCGGAAAAACATCAAACAAATGACAGCTCACAATCGTCGCATCTAACGTAGGTATAAAACAGGGGTTTGGTCTTCTAAGGGTCAATAAATCCTCAAAATCGCCAACTCTTCAAGTCTTGTTTATGTCTCCGATGGCTTCTTCCCATCGTGCTTGTCCTTCTCAAGTTCTTTTGCCAGATCATCTCCGTTGACGTGAAATCTCTCGTGACATCCTTTAATATTCCGGAGTTGCATTTCAAACTTCTAGGTTTCAACATCCTTGGCATGAACCATGGTCTAGTTCCTAACAAATCTCCAGTTTCTCGAGGTTTTGTTCCTCCAATTTGGCTACTTCAGCTTCTGGGTCCTGAGTTCTTCACGAAATGCTTCCTTATCAAATACTGCTTCCTGCAGGTCCATCTTAACTTCTTGATGTAACACTACAGATCCTGGCGATACACCAGCTAAGGTTAAAACTGAATCCTTTGTTGATAGATGCTCCATCAGCCTCCTACCATCCAATCCTTCCATGCATATGCATGATTAACTCAGCACGGTGACAATAACATAAGCGGGCGATAACATCATGGATAGCCTTGTTTCTTCTTTTGTCATTGCCATGAGCTATCTTCCATAGTTGATATCTCCTGCCTTAGGGTTTTCTTGGCAACACTTTGAGGTTTTTAACTCTCCATGCTCGGTCTTTCTCCGATACACCTTGATCTCAGGTATTGACGGCTTCCTTAGTCTGCCAAGTTCCATAAGGGGTGCCTTCCTAGTTCATACAAATCTGGAAAATTCTTCAGAGTCTTCAAATTCTCCTAGTCTTCGGAGTCTTCAACCGTTGTAGTTTCCATTATTATAATGTATGGTATAATCCTCTTCATTCCGAATGGTCTTAGTTGTCCGATATCTTGTACTTCTTGGAGTGGTCTCATCAGTCGAATCTTCATGTGGTAAAAGGGGGGGAAAGGGTATAGTCTCACTAAAGGGAATATTTGAATAAGCTCAGAAGAGAAGAGAGGTAAAGGTCCTTCTGAAAAGAAAGTTTTTAGAGAAAATCCTTTCTATGGGCTTGCAAATTTCTAGGGTCACGTCCTACAGTCAACATGTGCTCTGATACCATCTTGTAGCGACCCGACCCGAATGGATCAAGTCTCTGTGCTTAAGTGTCATCCCTGGATCGGTATGCTGACACACACAGTACTTGAGGATTTATAACAGAGGTAAATCCCATGTATAAAGTAACGTAAATACTATTACCTCGATCCAAATAGCGGAAGTAACAAGGTTGTGGATTCCCATCAACACCAACGGCAAAGTTGAGTGTAGAAATCGTAACCCTAACGTATCTCTTACTCGTCGTAATATAATCCTGCAACATGAGACATTGCAGCCACAAAGGGTCAGTACATTGAATGTACTAGCAAATTCACACCATAGAGAATGATGAACAATGGCTATCACTACATGCACATATGGCTAGTGGAAAAGCTCTATGGTTATATGGTTTTTGCGAAAAGCCAATTTTTTCCTACTGCAAAGGAATAAATTTTATTTAACTATCATGGTGGTTGTTAAACATTGAGAATGGTTGACAGCATTCTCAATCCCAATTAAGTATCATCATTAAAACCCAACAATATTAATTAAAGTAACATGATGAGCTCAACAGGATAATCCAAGAACTAGATACTCAAGATGTCCATAACCGGGGACACGGCTAATCATGATTAGTTTATACACTCTGCAGAGGTTTGTGCACTTTTCCCCACAAGACTCGATCGCCTCCGTTTGGTTTCTCGCACTACATGGTGTTTGGGAAACGGATGACCGAGACATAGTCTTTCAGAAGCGCTAGCACCTTATGATCGGGTAGACCATTACACCTACTCTCCCCTACATCTGCTAGTCTACCACTGTAAGAGTTCGCACAACTTAATCAACTATGCTAGAGCCCATAATAGCTTGTGGCTGCACACGGAAGTTTCTAGTATGAATAATCTCATGATCCCTTTGAGCCTGGGTGGCGGTCCAAAAAAAACAGGCAATCCTGGTCTACCCAGGTGCCTACACAGGCAATCGCTGGAATACCTAGGTGCCTCAATCCACCCAGATGTGTGTTAAAGTTGCCACCTTAAGTAAACCATTAATTAACAATCTCACGTCTGTCATGAATACTCTCAAACCCAATCCACGTCTACGAGCATAGCATGGCAATATAAGCATAACGTAATAGTAACTCCCAAGGTTTGAATGCAGGGCAATAGGTTCCTACCTCATCAAATACTACCCAATACCCACTTGTTATCAAACCTACTCATGCAATGTTTGAGGGTGAAACTAATGCATAAAACTGGGTATGAAAGGGATATGATCAAAGTGTGAACTTGCCTGCAATGTTGATGAAGATGATTCGCACTCATACTCTTGATAGTTCTACTCGTCACACTCCGGTCAATCTATCGTAAGCAAGCAATAGTAACCACACACAAGCAATCACTCAAAAGATCAGAAAGAACGAAGAAGACGATTCGGAAAACATCAAACCAAGCAAATAACTCTTGCAACATAAATCAATTTCTAACAGTACCAAAATTATGTGAATTTGGCCTTATCAGAAAGTTTAGGTCAAGAGCTTCGATTTGCAAAAAGAATCAACTGAAACGGAGCTACGAAACTCAAGTTACGATCAAACGAAGTTCAAACACTAATCTGGTTGAATTCAAATTTTAAAACTATCAAAAACATGTTTGAGTTGGATTACTGGAAAGAGGGGAGCATAACGAAGACGTGAGCGTTGGTTTCGTTGGATTTGGACTAACGAGTAAAGAGTAATGATCGTTTGAAGTTCAGGGACTAAATTGTAAATAAAATCATCACAGATAGGTCCCTGGCCGAAATTAAAAAGAAAAGGAAAAGACTAAATAACGAACGTTCGCTGTCGAACGCTAACTAACGAATCCGTTCACTGTGAAAACCTAACCAGCGAACGTTCTCAAAATAACTAGGCAAAAGAAAAACCGATATGATAAAATAAAACCGAACTAAAGAAAAACCTAAAAAGAAAACCGGGTCGGTTTGTACCGGTTCGGGGCAGTTTTCCATCAAAAACCGCCGGCGGCAGTTAGCGAGTCCGGCGGTGGAGGGGACTTCGCCGGCGGCTACGAGGTTTGCCGTGGGGAGGCGAGGACGGCGACGGCAGCGGCGGGCGTCGGCGCGGGGCGACAGCAGCGACGCGGCGTCGCGGTGGTGGGCGGCAGCAGTGGCGCAGATCCGGCGGGATGCGGCGGTGGCGTGGTGGTTCGCGAGGCGGCGGCGGCGAGATGCGAGGAGCGGCGCAGGACGGGGCGGAGATATTTATGGAGGGAGGAGGCGGCGGCTCTTGCATGCGGGAGGGGTAAGACGGCCGCGGAGTCCGGCCGGACTCCGGCGGCGGCGCTCCCATGCGGGAGATGAACTCCTGCGGGAGCTCGGGGACGGCGGGGCACTAGCGTGGTCCGGCTGGGCCGACTCGGTCCGGTCGGTCCAGAGGGATTTGTTTTTTTACATTTTTCAGACAAACAAAATAGATAAAACAAATAGAAATAAATAAATTATATAGGCATATAATATACCAAAATTTGCAGAAAAAGATTTTCTACAACATGGACATTTTTATCTTGCCAAATAAAATCCACACAAATTCAGATAAATCAAAGAGTGCTACTGGTCTATTAAAATCCAACAAAAATCATTCTAAAAATACCAAAATGATTTCAAATTAATTTTTCTCCAATTTTCTAATGCAGGGAATCATGTTACCCTATTTTCCATATATTTTATTTTTGGAGAAAATAATTTGAATAAAACTCAAATAAATCCAAATTGAAAATTAATTCCAAAAGGACTTTGAAATTGATCCTTTGAAACTCCCAACTCATATTTCATATAATTTGAAGAAGTCATTTTATCTTCGCTCGTGAAAATCATTGAGTTGCATAAAGTTTCAGAATTGGAAATATTCTCAAATTAAATTCAAATATTTTCAACACCCCTTGTCATTTAAATAAATGGAAGAAGTCCTGTCATCTTCTCTCCAGGGTTTCGTGGTGAAAAGAATTTGAATTCACGGAGATCACGAATGCAAAATGAAAGTTTGGGAAAGTCCTTTTATTCCCTCTCATTTAACTTTCAAAAAGGTTTCGAATTTCACTCAATTTCACACAATCAATCAAACAAATCTATCTATTTATTATAACATTCCAAAATTTAGAATTTTGGGATGTTACACGTGCCCTCCTTCGCCTCTGCCTTCTGGCAGAGGTTGGGGATGACTGGCATCGGCCAGCTGGGCCAGGCCAGGTGAGCTCCACGTAAGTCCTCTCTCTCTTTTATTTCTGTTTTTCTATTTATTTGCTCTGTTTTGATTTAGTTTATAAACCAAATCATTTTTATAAATCCTGAAAATATTTGTGGGCAGTAACTGAATTGTTTCAGAGGCCCTCAGTAAGTTTCAGAATATTTGGAGCTACCAAATATTTTATAGGAATTAATAGCTCCAATTCAAATACAATATGGGTTAATTCAAAAATCCATTAATGACCTAGAAAAGTGTGCACCATTTTTGACAGAGGTTCTAGACTAATTCAAAAATCATGAACTTTTCTGAAGGGCATTTTGGGTTCATTGATAATATTTTTATTTTGATCCTAGTTGCATTTAATTTGGTTCTAGGGTTTGAACATCCCCATTTCAAGTTTAAGCAAAATTTAAACATGATGCAACAACCAAGACTAGTCCACAAGCAAAGCTAAAGCTAGGGCTGTGACATTTTTGGACGCAAATGATAAGTCCCGAACGTTCAGGAATTATTAGCGTCCTTAATTAAGTATGGAAAAGGGAAAGTTTGGAAACCTTGTGTATTCGTACGCATTTTGTAAGCACATGCATATAGCACAAACTTTACTATATACTATCGCACTACACGTCTCTCTCTCTATATGCTTGCAGACTGTGCTACTCCCTCCGTCCAGGTCAACAAGTCATCTTTGGTTGTGCGCCGTGACCAAGAAGGAGGGAAGACTTATACACCTACGACATTTTGATTAGTGAAATTAGGATAGCTGTCATGATAACTTTACATACAAACAGAACAGAATTGTTGATTTGTTAGACTTTTCAAGGACGTCTTTTTTGAAGAAAAAAATCAGCGTGGGAGATCTGTTTTCACGAATTGAACTTTGCACGTGCTATGCACGTACCCGCATACTAGTAATATACTAGTTGTAGTTGTCAAATCGAATAGTACCGCGCTGTCCACTGCACGCCCGGCTGAACACGCCTCCTCGCCTCCATTAAACCCGCATGCAAACCGAGAAACCTACTCCGGCCCGCGGGAGGAAATTTGCCGGTTGCCGTTGGAGAATAATAGAGTCACGTCCAATCCATTTAAGTTAATTGCGTGTATGATTCGCCCTCTATAAAAAGTTAATTGCATCCTTAATCTTGTATTCTAAGTACTCTATGGGTTCCACTATCAGTACAGTGTACATGACTTGCAGGCTAGCTATAGATTCGTACAGAAAGCTAAAAAGAAACAAATCCATCCTTAATCTTATACTCTAAGTACTCTGTGGGTTCCACTGCCAGTACAGTAGCGAAAGAAGTATAGTATATATTAAAAAAATATAAAAAGCTAAAGTTTAGGACAGAATTTGAACTCAGGTCATCGCGCTGCGAGCATCCGGCCCGGACCAGTACACTAGGTGTTGGTTGCGGAGAATGCAAGAGATAAACCTTTATAACAATGAGCCCGTCCGTTGCAATGGATCCAAAGTAGAATAATACATATTCACAAATTTGAAAGAAAACAATTTACTTTTGATATACGTATCACTAAAAATATCTTATGTTTCACTCCAAATAGTTTACTTTTGATATAACAATGATTGGACCAGTACTGTGATCACTCAAGCAAGTTGTCTGACTTCGATATGACCCTACGCTGCTGGTATGTGTCTCGTAAGTCAAGCGGCGTGCTATAGTCATTATCACCTGTCCACTTCCTGCAGCACATATTCACTTCTCCATCTTTGTCCGCTCTTCCATCCCCGCTAAGGCGCCTCCCCCCTCGTCCAATCTTCCATCCCCGCTAAGGCGCCTCCCCCCTCTTCCGAAACCCAAGCACTAACAATGGCAGAACCGAGCAGCGTCCATCGAAAGAGTGGCTGGAATTCGCTCCCCACAGAGGTAATCAAGCTCATTGTTTCACGTGTGGACAATCTCAGTACCATGCCGCTCGCTACGTGCCCGTCGGGGTTTTACCGTTTACTCAAAGCCCTCAGGCCGGAGCTTTTTAAGCCAGCTCCTTGCTTGCTGATGCCGCCTGATCTTCAGAAACGGCGTGTCACGCAGCATAACTATCATAGGGTGGCAAGCATCAACCCCCTTGACTGCGATCTGATCCCTGTCACCCTCAACTACATTAACGGTATGTACTGGGTCGGCATGAACACGTCTTGGATGGTGCTTGTCGACGGTCGCGGCAGCTGGATGCTCGTGGAGGTCTACACCCGGCGATTGATCCCCCTTCCTTCGATTAACACTGCACTGCTTTGGTACCGCGGCCCAGAATACTCGGAATCTTACAATAGCCAACATGATACCAAGTTTGATTTGCTCAAGGTTGTAATCTGCCAAGTGCCCACAAGATCTGCGAATTATAAAGACTTCAGGCTAATTGCGTTCTTCAACCGCGGTCTCGACTATGTGACAGGTCACTGCGGTAAGTGGATAAATCTGCACGTCCATCGCAGGATCATACATCCTCCATGGTTCTCCGATGCCATTGAACACAAGGGCTTCATTTACGCTGTCGACTCCTTCTATGGCTGGAAGTATTGCTGGCCTACTCCAGTCATCGCTACAAAGGGCTGTTACAGCAGTATGTTACTTTCCTATGATATCATGATGGCTTGCTTATATTACTGTCAACATTTACTGAAAAAATATTCATGCTCATAACATGTTGTTCTTAAGATTGACTACATCAAGAGCCCTTTTTATTTGACTCTGAATTTTTTAGGGTTATTTGACTCCAACTTGATATGATGTTGTAGGCCGCCTGGTGTCCCTACCCTTCCTAATCCCAGAACCTTTCAAAGAAAAGCGGCATGGCAGTTGCAGGTGGTTCCTGGCTCGATCAGACGACGGCGAACGATTGATGATCGTTCGCACCTACCGGACGTGTTGTTTCGCCGAATACAATCACAGTCACTGCAAGGTCTTTGAGCAGGATCCCAGCTTCTCTAGGCCTTCAGGAATTTTTGACTGGAGGTTGGTAAGTAGCCTTGGTACACGCTCTCTGTTTGTCGGACTAAATTATCCGATTAACCAAGAGATAACCGATGGCAAGGATCATGATGGCAGCGCGGTTTCGTTCATCAGGCAAAACTGTGTGTACACAGCGTACCATGCATCTCTGGATGCACCATACCCTGATATGTGTTGCCACGCTCTGCAGCCCAAAGTAGGAGAGAGGGTCACAAGTATCAAACTTCGACCTGCTAGCTGGAGTTTCCCCCGTCATGCACCCATCTGGTTCAAGCCGTCAGCCAATCGCCACAGCTTAATAAATAGTAACGTCTAACTAAGCCAGATAGTTAGATGCGTACACTTGGTGTAGTAGGATCTTTATTTAGTTTGATGCATACACTTGTTCTTTTTTGGTAGCCCATTTGTAATGATGGCTGATGTTTGGTTTGGAAGAGAGAGCTGCGTCTTCACTCTTCTGGCCTGCTTACTGCTTCTGTTGCACCCCGAGCCCTGGTTGCTGCTGCTGCTATTTTCAATGTACAATCAGTAGTATATTTCGTCTGTTGGTTGAATAAATGTGTTTTTAGAACAACAAACACAATGTTTTGGAAGTCGTTGCATGGTTCGATCCTTTAGTGCCCCGTACCGTATGTAGCGCATACTATTTTTTGTACAGAACACATTTTCCACTTGTTGAAAACATGCAGCCCATTGATGAAGGCCCAATAGGGAAGCCCATAATTAACCGGAAGGGAGGCTCTCACATGAATCTGGCCCAGGTACATGCTCATGGTCCCCTAAACATAAATAAGTAAATAAATAAATAAAGCTAAATTCTCATGCACCAGTTCTTTAAATTCATGATTTAACAGGAGGATATTATTTCCTATGATAGTGTCGTTACATTCAGTCGATATTATTCTTCGGCAAAGATAGCGACCAGTCTTCTTTCTCCAAGCATTTTCTTCCTGCAACCAGCGAACCCATGCAAATCGTAGTCAACGTCGTAAATAGATCTGGTCCATTTTTATTTTTCAATAAGAATGTCCAACCCAGCCTAGCACATTGGCGACAACACTTTATCCTCCGCCTTGGTGCGCTCGCCGCGGCGCCACCGTCCGTCCCTGTCAACATAGTTTTTTTTTGAAACGGTCCCTGTCAACATAGTGAATCGGGAGAGGACTGTAGTTGTGAGTATGACAGTACGGACCCACCAGGTCCACTCCCGAACACAAGCAAACGCCTCTTTTACTACTTAGATGAACCCCTCGTTTTTTACTCTAATCCACCCTGCTGATATCTGGGACCCACATCATTTTCAACGTATAGTCAATTAACGACAGAATTGCACAACTTTTTTTTAGTAGTAATTCGGAGGAGCAGGCTATAAACTGGGTTGTGCGGTCTCTGTGGCCCGTCTAACAACATGACCAGCCTAGCAGTTTTTTTCTTTGGGAAAATAGGTAGCCCAGTATTTCTTTTTAAAGAATACCCAAGCTAGGCCTATTTTTTTCTACGACTTACTGGGCTGCAAATCTTTCAAGACGAGGAGGGATGCATTCCGGTCTAGCCAAAGAGTATTGTCAGTGTCTGTTAAAAGTGATATCAAAAGGGGTTGAAAATTCCAAAAAAATTATAGCAAATGGGATATTAGTTTCTTTTTTTGTTTTTGTTCTTCACTGATATCTTATACTCCCTCCATCCCAAAATTCTTTTCTTAGATTAGTATAGATAGGATGTATCTAATACCAAAACATGACTTGATACATCCGTATTTAGACAAATCTAAGACAAGAATTTTGGGATGGAGGGAGTATTTCATTGGATTTAACATGACATAGTACTAATTTATTTTTAAATTTGTTTTAATATGGCTACTAATTTTTGGATTCAGAATATTTTTTTCCTCATCAAAAATTTACGAATTTTCAAAATTTCCCACATATTTAGTTAATTTTTTTAACCCTGGTACTGACCAGAAAATGGGCAGCAATTCTAAAAATGGAAAATGGGCTGCAATAAATTCCATATGAATTAGAAAATGAGTAAAAATTATAAAAAAATAATAGCAAATGGGCTGTACACGCCACAGATTTCGAGGTTGACTTGTTTACGCAAGGCTTTGTCACTCAACACACGATTCTAGCAGCAGTGACTGTTGGATGTCCATCCAACGGCCGATGTGCTTCTTTAATTTCCGATCTTCCTGCTCCAGCCGCCTAAACTAGCGCCGGCGGGACTGCCTGCTCCCTCCTCTTGCGGCCCGCTGTGATTCCGCGCAGGCTTCCCTGGCCCATCCTACTCCCTCCGCTGGGCTGGCCGCACGCAATCAACTACCTCCTTATTACGCGGAAAAAAATGATTCCTCCCAGTGACATCTGGGGCGTGTCGGTTGGGAGGCTGACATGTGGGCCTACTAAGTTGACGCGTACGCAGGGCTTGTCAACTTAATCAACAAACGATTCTAGCAGTAGTAACCGTTGGATTTGAATCGAATGGTCCTACTACTTCTTCAATCGCTGCTCTTCTTGCACGAGCCGCCCAAACCAACACCGGCGAGACCGCCTGCTCCTTCCTCCAGTGGCCGGTTGTGCTGCCGTTGAGGCCTCACCGCCCCCTACTACTCCCACCGCTAGCCAGGCCCTGCGGGGATGGCAGCCTCACACCGCAGACAAATCAGTGAACCCTCGTACTCCTCTCTGTGTGGGCATCCAATGCTGTGTCTTCCCCGGCTCCGCGTCGTCCCCTTCCTAGGCCTCGCCGTCGTCCACCGCCTTGGTGCTTGATACGTCTCCATCGTATCTATAATTTTGATTGCTCCATGCTATGTTATCTACTGTTTTGGGCAATATTGGGCTTTATTATCCACTTTTATATTATTTTTGGGACTAACCTACTAACCGGAGGCCCAGCCCAGAATTGCTGTTTTTTGCCTACTTCAGTGTTTCGAAGAAAAGGAATATCAAACGGAGTCGAAACTAAACGAAATCAACTGGAGAAGTTATTTTTGGAAGGAAATCTACCGGATGGACTTCGACCCCACGTCAGGAGCCAAGGGAGGTGCTCACGAGGGTGGGGGCGCCCCCCCTAGGGCGTGCCCCCTGCCTCGTGGGGCCCCCGCAGCTCCACCGACGTACTTCCTTCACCCATATATACTCATGTACCCTAAAACTTCCAGAAAAACACAATAGATCGGGAGTTCCGCCGCCAGAAGCCTCCGTGGCCACCAAAAACCAATCTAGACCCGTTCCGGCACCCTGCCGGAGGGGGCAATCCCTCTCCAGTGGCCATATTCATCATCCCGGTGCTCTCCATGACAAGGAGGGAGTAGTTCTCCTCGGGGCTGAGGGTATGTACTAGTAGCTATGTGTTTGATCTCTCTCTCTCTCTCGTGTTCTTGAGGTGATACGATCTTGATGTATCGCGAGCTTTGCTATTATAGTTGTATCTTATGTTTCTCCTCCCCCTATACTCTCTTGTAATGGATTGAGTTTCGCCTTTGAAGTAACCTTATCGGATTGAGTCTTTAAAGATTTGAGAACACTTGATGTATGTCTTGCCGTGCGTATCTGTGGTGACAATGGGATACCGTGTGATTCACTTGATGTATGTTTTGGTGATCAACTTGCGGGTTCCGCCCACGAACCTATGCATAGGGGTTGGCACACGTTTTCGTCATGATTCTCCGGTAGAACTTTGGGGCACTCTTTGAGGTCCTATGTGTTGGTTGAATAGATGAATCTGAGATTGTGTGATGCATATCGTATAATCATACCCACAGATACTTGAGGTGACATTGGAGTAACTAGGTGACATTGGGGTTTTGGTTGATTTGTGTCTTAAGGTGTTATTCTAGTATGAACTCTAGGGCTGTTTGTGACACTTATAGGAATAACCCAACGGATTGATTGGAAAGAATAACTTTGAGGTGTTTTCGTACCCTACCATAATCTCTTCGTTCGTTCTCCGCTATTAGTGACTTTGGAGTGACTCTTTGTTGCATGTTGTGGGATAGTTATGTGATCCAATTATGTTAGTATTGTTGAGGGAACTTGCACTAGCGAAAGTATGAACCCTAGGCCTTATTTCCACGCATTGCAATACCGTTTACGCTCACTTTTATCATTAGTTACCTTGCTGTTTTTATATTTTGATTACAAAAACCTTTATCTACCATCCATATACCACTTGTTTCACCATCTCTTCGCCGAACTAGTGCACCTATACAATTTACCATTGTATTGGGTGTGTTGGGCACACAAGAGACTCTTTGTTATTTGGTTGCGGGGTTGTTTGAGAGAGACCATCTTCATCCTACGCCTCCTACGGATTGATAAACCTTAGGTCATCCACTTGAGGGAAATTTTCTACTGTCCTACAAACCTCTGCACTTGGAGGCCCAACTACAAGAAGAAGGTTGTGTAGTAGACATCAGTGCTCTCGGTGCGGCGTGGTCAATGTGGTCAACGACCGACTTCCATCGGAAGAGTACTGTACGTGGAGAGGCTGACAGCTGGGTCCACGGACACAATATGGGTTGTATGCTGTTTTCCACAGATTTGAGGCTTTCCTGAAAAAAGGTTGACACACAAGCAGTGACTGTTGGATTTCCATCCAACGGCCGTCGTGCTTCTTCAATCTCTGCTCTTCCTGCTCCAGCTGCTCAAACAAGCGCCGGCGGGACTGCCTGCTCCCTCCTCCCCACGGCCGGCTGTGCTGCCGCGCAGGCCTCACCGCCCCACCGTACTCCCATCGCTGGCCTAGCCATCCCTCTACTCACCCACACCTGATGTTATTCTCCGGCGACGGCAGACGAACCAGTAAACCCTCGTACAGTTGTACTCCCCTCTGTGTGGGGGAACAACTGCCGAGTCTTCCCTGGCTCCGTGTCGTTCACTTCCTAGGCCTCGCCGTCGTCCACCGCCCTGGTGCTCTCGGCGCAGCCTGGTCAACGTGGTCAAGGACCGACATGCATCTGAAGTGGACTGTGCATGGAGAGGCTGACAGCTGGGTCCATGGCCGCATGCAAGGAAATGTCTCCTTATTATGCGCAAAATAATGATTCCTCCACCTGACATCTGGGACCCACCGAAAGGGCCACTGTATTTCATGAAAAAAACGTTACAGCCGCTGACAGCTCGGACCCACCTGCTATATCTTCGCATGCAAGGAAGTGCCTCCTTATTATGCACAAAAAGTTGAATACTCCCCCTGCTAGCTGGGGCCCAGTATAGTGGGAGGCTGACTTGTGGGCCTACTAAGTTGACGGGGACGGAGGGCTTTGTCAACTTAGTCAATATGCACGATTCTAGCTCCATTGACCGTACGATGTCCATCCAACGGCCGTAGTGCTTCTTCAACCTCTGGTTTTCTTGCTCCAGCCGCCCAAACCAGCGCCGGTCGTGCCTCGTGTTCCAGCCTCCCATGGCCGGCTGCGATGCCGCGGAGGCCTCACTGCCCCCTACTACTCCCACTGCTAGCCAGGCCATACCTCTACTCACCCACACCCCCTGTTATTTTGCGGCGACGGCAGCCTCACACCGCAGCCGAACCAGTGAACCCTCGTACTCCTCTCCGCGCGGGCTTCCACTGCCGCATCTTCCCTGGCTCCGTGTCGTCCCCTTCCTAGGCCTCACCGTCGTCCACTGCCCTGGTACTCTCGGCATGGCGTGGTCAACGTGGTCAAGGAACGACTTCCATCGGACGTGGACTGTACGTGGAGAGGCTGACAGCTGGGTCCACGGCCACAGCAAGGAAGTGCCTCCTTATTACGCGCAAAATAATTATTCCTCCACCTAACAGCGGGGACCCACCGGATGGGCCACCGTATTTCACAAAAAAATGTTTCCCCCTGACTGCGGGGACCCACCAGCTACACCTTCGCACGCAAGGAAGTGCGTCCGGGCAAAAAAACGATTCGCCCCCCCCCCCTGACTGCTGGGACCCACTAGCTACATCTTCGCACGCAAGGAAGTGCCTGACAGTCGGGACCCACCTGGTCGAAGCGTATGTAGAGTTATCATTCTGGTCGCGAATGTGTACGTACATACTGGTCGATGTAGAGGCGCGCACGTGTCGCAGTAGAGGCGCGCACGTAGCATGTACACATACGTACAACGGCCAGTGTGCAAGAAAGAAAATACGGCCACGTACGTACATACGGGCAGGGTCTCAAACGCCTACTCGTGCATACGTATGGCCAGGGCTCATGTACATGGCTGGGTCGGAACGGAGAAACAGCATCGTCGTCGTGTTCATGGGGAGCCAACCGGCTGGGTCGAAACGGAATCTGTCATCGTGTTCATCGGGAGGGCTTGGACGAAACAGCCGATAGAAACGAGGCCTGGCGTACCGCATAACGAAGGAAAACGGCCTTGTGTTCGACCGGCCACGGTCGAAGCGGGATCATGTTCATCGGGAGGGGTCTGGCATACCGCAAAATGGAGGAAACGGACCTCCTACGGTCGAAATAGGGGTCCTGTTGATCGGGAGGGGTGTGGCGTACCGCAAAACGGAGGAAACGGACTTGTGTTGGAGTGCTACGGTCGAAACGGGGGTCCTGTTCATCAGGAGGGGTGTTGCGTACCGCAAAACGGGACTCCACGAGATACTATTCATCTCGACCGTCGACCCCCTCCAGCCTCCACAGGCTACTGTGCATCCACCATCGACCTCCTCCAGCCTCCACCTGCGACTGTTCATCCACGGGCTCCTGTTCATCCAGCCTCCACCGTGCGCTACTCCACCGGCTACTGTTCAACCAGCCCTCTCTACGTGCTCCTGTTCAACCACCCCTCCACGGGCCACTTTTCATCCAGCCCTCCACCGTCTACTATTCATCCAGCCCTCCACGGGGTGGTCCTGTTCATCCTGCCCTCCACGGGGTCATGTTGATCCAGCCCCAACCAGCTCGATCGATTGGATCCTATTCATCCAGAGGCAACACCACGGGGTCCTGTTCATCCACCCCCACCGGGAACTGTTCATCCACCCCCCAGCAACGCTCACTGTTCATCCATAGGCAGCATCGATCGGCTTCAGTTAGCAGCAGTAGTGAAGGAATCGCTCGATCAGGTTCAGTTAACAGCCATCGATTGATCGCTCGGGTTCAGTAACGCGTAGCCTGCAGTGCAATCGCTCGGGTTCAGTTAGAGCCCAACGCCTCGCTCGGGTTTAGTTAGAGCCCAACGCCTCGCATGTGTGTATGAGGGAAACGTGCATCGCTTGGCACCGACCACCCACCGTAACCGGGAACACCCCGATATTTTCCTCGCCCTCGCTTCTACCACGGTTTTTTCCCTCACGGACGTCCCAAAGAATGCCATGCAGCTGCGTCTCCGGCCCGCCCAGGACAAAAAGCCCGTTTTCTATCATGATTTTTTGTCATAGAAGTAGGAGCCCACCACATCTATGATGATACCGGGTTTTGTCACAATTATCATCACAGAAGTGTCATAAGTATGACAGAAAAAAATTCAGTTCGGCCCAAAATGTCACGGATGTGTCTTTTTTTTGTAGTGTGGTATGCCTGCCATCGTGTAATATAGACCGTCCGATCTATATCTGACGGTTAGAAAGCAAACTATGACAATTTTGCAAAAAGATACCCGCACCTCTCTCCACACTTGCAGATAAGGACTTCTCTCGTTCATCCTTTTCTCTCACAAGATAAACTACTCATACAAATATATCTTGATGTTCCGTGCAACGCACGGGCATCTTGCTAGTATATATATGCATATAGCAGTTGAACGTGCAAGGAAAAGTTGTCCACAAGCCGAGCGGCCGACGGACGCGAGCAGAGCGCACCGCGGCGCCTAATAGCGAGCAGAGCTTGCCGAGGGACGCGAGGAGAGGACGGCACAGTGATACATGGCAAATAAGACGAACTGTGCGAGCGGTGTTGGAGACATCAAGCACGAATCAGATTAGAGTTGTGTGTGCGATACGTGGCATACAGTTGATCCATTCGAACTGTTTGTGATGGAATAAGCCGTGTGTGTTGCGGGCAAATGCTTGCTGGTATATAACCTTAAATTTAACCAAAACAGTGTTAATGCATGTTACAAAAATTGTATAGCTGGAAACTATGTTCAAATACGACTCCAACGATATAATCTTTGGCGACATGCATTTTTATTTTATTAGTTAAATCCTACTTATAAACCAGGACAGGGTATAGTAGGTAATTAAATCGCAAATGTTTTTTTTATTAAACGTGTCCTCTCGCACATCTTGTCACCCCGTTGTCGCAGACGGCTTACAACACAAGCTTGCGCAGCGCGTGGTGGCGTTCTTTTGGCCAAACGGTGGTGCCAATGAATCGTGGGTGAGCCCGTTACCGCACAACCTCACAGGTTCCCGCGCAAGCTTCCCGACCGGCTCGGTGAAATCCCCCAAAATTGCAATGCTTACTAGCCTACTATAAAAACCCTCACGGCCGGCGATTCCTGCGTCACATTTTCCCCTCCATCCCTATAGCTTATCTCGTCTGCTTCTCCCACAATCGCCAAAGGCACAGGTCCGTCGTCGTCGCTCAGCCACTCCGCCGTCATCATAGGACAGCTCCAGCTGGGAGGCTACACCGTCGCGGTGGCGCAGTCCCCGGTGTAGTGTAGTGCACGTGGCGTCCCTATTGGGTGTGCGCGGAACACCCACCACACGCTCCACGGTCGCTGCCCGTCGGCAGCTGTTGCCGGTCGCCATTGCTGCCACACCACCGTCGAAAGCCAGGGCCATCTCCCGCTCCGCCGCCGCGGCCCGAAGGTGGGAGGTGGCCATCATGGCCGCCACCCCACTGCCGGCCACCGTGGCCATCACCCGCTCCGCCACCGCGGCCTGAAGGCGGGAGGTGGTGGTCGTGGCCGCCACCCTATCGTCGGCCGTCGTGGCCGCCAACCCACCGTCGACCGCCAGGATTATCACCCACTCCGCTGCCGCGGCCCGAAGGCGGGAGGCGGAGGTGGAGACCCGCACGTGCGTTAGCGACCTTGTGCGCTACATCGAGTTCTTGTGGGAGGAGGAGGAGCGCCTCGTCGAGCATGCAAACAGCCTTACCGCAGCCGTGGCCGCAACACATGCCGAGGCAGAGGCGAGGAATCAGGAGATCCACGAGCAGTCCGGCCGCTTCGAGCAGGATCGTCTGGAGCGGCAGTGGGCGTTCAAGCTGGCAAGCGTCGTTGAACGTGCAGCACCGACAGGCACCGTATTGCATTTGTCCAGCTCGTCGGTAGGCTCATCTTCCTCCTCTGCCTCTTACTGAGGGGGTGAGCACGCTCGGCAGAGGAGAGGCTACCGGAAGTAGCACAAAGCCCCTCTGTGGTAGTAGTAGTATTTATGGGCTATTTTGTTCAGTTCATCTGACTATAGATGTGTGGTCGAATTGTACAACGTACTTAAAATTAGCTAGTATATATAGTTGAACTAGCTTTTTCGGTACGTGGTTGGCAATAATTGGGGAGAAGTTTGGTCGATTCAGCTATCGAGATGAACTGTTTGTATAAATTAAGAACGACTGCTTAATCTATGAATGAAATCTATGCTTAATTACTGAATTTTAGTTGCAAAAATTAGATAGTGCTAATGATTTCTAGCTGCATATTTTGACAAACCGCAATGTTACAAGGATTGACAAATGGCAACATTACTAGATCAACAAATGTAAATCTTTCCAGTCTGACAAATGGCAACATACCCAATAATTGTTTGTACGTGGTTGCACATGGGTCATCCAAAACAACCGTTTGCATTGAAGAGATGCACAAATCCTGCGCTGCTCTCACTTTGCATACGGGTGTTCTATCAAAAACATTTGCGTTCAAGAGCTGCACAAATCCTGCTCGGCACATTTTCCCTTAGCTTCCTGGGGAAGCTGTCGGTTTGCATACGGGTGTTCTAACTAAAATGTTTGCGATGAGTGTTTTATATTAAAAACCAAATTAAACTGGGGAAACCGAATTAAACCTGGGGAAGCTGACAAATTTTATACCACGGCATGTTGATGCCGCTCCATGATAGCATGCCAAGTTTCATGAATTTCAGACGAGTTTTGGATTTACTAGAATTTAAATACCAGGTATCTCAATGTTTGCGGCCGAGTGATGGTGGCAGGGTGTTTGAAATTCATTCACATTTCTTGCATGGGACCTAAGCATGCACCCAAGGACACATATTTGATTTTCCAACCAGTTTATATGCACTGGAGAATGTGCATGTAATTGAAATTTGAATTATGCACATAAAATGCCTAGAAAACCCAGTTAATGTATAAAAATATCCAAACGAATCCCTAAAAATTAGAAAATTGAACACATCACTCTTGTTGTTCTATATTGACACTCGATTTTTTTAAAGCAATAAGAGGCAACGGATATCGTTTTGTCCCCAAAGGTGGCACGTTCCCTACCGAAACCATCACGTTTGTTGTGAGAAGCTCTGGTTTGTGAGAAGCCTATACCCCAACCTACCCCAAATGGGACAAAAATTTTACCACGGCATGTTGATGCCGCTCCATGATAGCATGCCAAGTTTCATGAATTTCATACGAGTTTTGTATTTACTAGAATTTAAAAACCAGGTATCTCAATGTTTGCGGCCGAGTGACGGTGGCAGGGTGTTTGAAATTCATTCCCATTTCTTGCATGGGACCTAAGCATGCAACCAAGGACACATATTTGATTTTTCAACCAGTTTATATGCACTCGAGAATGTGCATTGATGTCTACTACACAACCTTCTTCTTGTAGACGTTGTTGGGCCTCCAAGTGCAGAGGTTTGTAGGACAGTAGCAAAGTTCCCTCAAGTGGATGACCTACGGTTTATCAATCCGTAGGAGGCGTAGGATGAAGATGGTCTCTCTCAAGCAACCCTGCAACCAAATAACAAGGAGTCTCTTGTGTCCCCAACACACCTAATACAATGGTAAATTGTATAGGTGCACTAGTTCGGCGAAGAGATTGTGATACAAGTCGTATATGGATGGTAGATAAAGGGTTTTGTAATCTGAAAATATAGAAACAGCAAGGTAACTAATGGTAAAAGTGAGCGTAAACAGTGTTGCAATGTGTTGAAACAAGGCCTAGGGTTCATACTTTCACTAGTGCAAGTCCTCTCAACAATAATAACATAATTGGATCACATAACTATCCCTCAACATGCAACAAAGAGTCACTCCAAAGTAACTAGTAGCGGAGAACAAACGAAGAGATTATGGTAGGGTACGAAACCACCTCAAAGTTATTCTTTCCAATCAATCCGTTGGGCTATTCCTATAAGTGTCACAAACAGCCCTAGAGTTCGTACTAGAATAACACCTTAAGACATAAATCAACCAAAACCCTAATGTCACCTAGATACTCCAATGTCACCTCAAGTGTCCGTGGGTATGATTATACGATATGCATCACACAATCTCAGATTCATCTATTCAACCAACACATAGGACCTCAAAGAGTGCCCCAAAGTTTCTACCAGAGAGTCAAGATGAAAACGTGTGCCAACCCCTATGCATAGGTTCATGGGCGGAACCCACAAGTTGATCACCAAAACATACATCAAGTGGATCAATAGAATACCCCATTGTCACCACGGGTATCCCACGCAAGACATACATCAAGTGTTCTCAAATCCTTAAAGACTCAATCTGATAAGATAACTTCAAAGGGAAAACTCAATCCATTACAAGAGAGTAGAGGGGGAGAAACATCATAAGATCCAACTATAATAGCAAAGCTCGCGATACATCAAGATCGTATCACCTCAAGAACACGAGAGAGAGAGAGAGAGAGAGATCAAACACATAGCTATTGGTACATACCCTCAGCCCCGAGGGAGAACTACTCCATCCTCGTCATGGAGAGCGCCGGGATGATGAAGATGGCCACCGGAGAGGGATTCCCACTTCGGCAGGGTGCCGGAACGGGTCTAGATTGGTTTTCGGTGGCTACGGAGGCTTCTGGCGGTGGAACTCCCGATCTATTGTGCTCCTCGAAGTTTTTACGGTATAAGGGTATATATGACGGGTTTCGTAGTAATTTCAAAAATGTTCCTACGCTCACGCAAGATCATAGTGATGCATAGCAACGAGAGGGGAGAGTATGATCTACGTACCCTTGTAGATCGACAACGGAAGCGTTTGGTTGATGTAGTCGTACGTCTCCACGGCCCGACCGATCAAGCACCGAAACTACGGCACCTCCGAGTTCTAGCACACGTTCAGCTCGATGACGATCCCCGGACTCCGATCCAGCAAAGTGTCGGGGAAGAGTTCCGTCAGCACGATGGCGTGGTGACGATCTTGATGTACTACTGCAGCAGGGCTTCGCCTAAGCACCGCTACAATATTATCGAGGACTATGGTGGAAGGGGGCACCGCACACGGCTAAGAATATGATCACGTGGATCAACTTGTGTTTTTCTGGGGTGCCCCTACCTCCGTATATAAAGGCTCAAGGGGGGTTGCGGCCGGCCTAGGAGAGGCGTGCCAGGAGGAGTCCTACTACCTCTGGGAGTAGGATTCCCCCCCCCCCAATCCTAGTTGGAATAGGATTCGCGGAGGGGGGGAAAAGAGAGGGGGGGGCGGCCCCCTCTCCTTGTCCTATTCGGACCAAGGGAGGGGAGGGGCGCGCGGCCCATCTTGGGCTGCCCCTTCTCTTTTCCACTAAGGCCCACTTAGGCCCATATAGCTCCCGGGGGGTTCCGGTAACCTCCCGGTACTCCGGTAAAATCCCGATTTCACCCGGAACACTTCCGATATCCAAACATAGGCTTCCAATATATCAATCTTTATGTCTCGACCATTTCGAGACTCCTCGTCATGTCCGTGATCACATCCGGGACTCCGAACAACCTTCGGTACATCAAAATGCATAAACTCATAATATAACTGTCATCGTAACCTTAAGCGTGCGGACCCTACGGGTTCGAGAACAATGTAGACATGACCGAGACACGTCTCTAGTCAATAACCAATAGCGGAACCTAGATGCTCATATTGGCTCCTACATATTCTACAAAGATCGTTTATCGGTCAGACCGCATAACAACATACGTTGTTCCCTTTGTCGTCGGTATTTTACTTGCCCGAGATTCGATCGTCGGTATCCCATACCTAGTTCAATCTCGTTACCGGCAAGTCTCTTTACTCGTTCTGTAATACATCATCCCGCAACTAACTCATTAGTTGCAATGCTTGCAAGGCTTAAGTGATGTGCATTACTGAGAGGGCCCAGAGATACCTCTCCGACAATCGGAGTGACAAATCCTAATCTCGAAATACGCCAACCCAACATGTACCTTTGGAGACACCTGTAGAGCTCCTTTATAATCACCCAGTTATGTTGTGACGTTTGGTAGCACACAAAGTGTTCCTCTGGCAAATGGGAGTTGCATAATCTCATAGTCATAGGAACATGTATAAGTCATGAAGAAAGCAATAGCAACATACTAAATGATCGGGTGCTAAGCTAATGGAATGGGTCATGTCAATCAGATCATTCAACTAATGATGTGATCCTGTTAATCAAATGACAACTCTTTGTCCATGGTTAGGAAACATAACCATCTTTAATTAACAAGCTAGTCTAGTAGAGGCATACTAGTGACACTCTGTTTGTCTATGTATTCACACATGTATCATGTTTCCGGTTTAATACAATTCCAGCATGAATAATAAACTTTTATCATGATATATAAGGAAATAAATAATAACTTTATTATTGCCTCTAGGGCATATTTCCTTCAGTCTCCCACTTGCACTAGAGTCAATAATCTAGATTACACAGTAATGATTCTAACACCCATGGAGCCTTGGTGCTGATCATGTTTTGCTCGTGGAAGAGGCTTAGTCAACGGGTCTGCAACATTCAGATCCGTATGTATCTTGCAAATCTCTATGTCTCCCACCTGGACTAGATCCCGGATGGAATTGAAGCGTCTCTTGATGTGCTTGGTTCTCTTGTGAAATCTGGATTCCTTTGCCAAGGCAATTGCACCAGTATTGTCACAAAAGATTTTCATTGGACCCGATGCACTAGGTACGACACCTAGATCGGATATGAACTCCTTCATCCAGACTCCTTCATTTGCTGCTTCCGAAGCAGCTATGTATTCCGCTTCACAAATAGATCCCGCCACGACGCTTTGTTTAGAACAGCACCAACTGACAGCTCCACCATTTAATGTAAACACGTATCCGGTTTGCGATTTAGAATCGTCCGGATCAGTGTCAAAGCTTGCATCAACGTAACCGTTTACGATGATCTCTTTGTCACCTCCATATACGAGAAACATATCCTTAGTCCTTTTCAGGTACTTCAGGATGTTCTTGACCGCTGTCCAGTGATCCACTCCTGGATTACTTTGGTACCTCCCTGCTAGACTTATAGCAAGGCACACATCAGGTCTGGTACACAGCATTGCATACATGATAGAGCCTATGGCTGAAGCATATGGAACATCTTTCATCTTCACTCTATCTTCTGCAGTGGTCGGGCATTGAGTCCGACTCAACTTCACACCTTGTAACACAGGCAAGAACCCTTTCTTTGCTTGATCCATTTTGAACTTCTTCAAAATCTTTTCAAGGTATGTGCTTTGTGAAAATCCAATTAAACGTCTTGATCTATCTCTATAGATCTTTATGCCTAATATGTAAGCAGCTTCACCGAGGTCTTTCATTGAAAAACTTTTATTCAAGTATCCCTTTATGCTATCCAGAAATTCTATATCATTTCTGATCAGTAATATGTCATCCACATATGATATCAGAAATGCTACAGAGCTCCCATTCACTTTCTTGTAAATACAGGCTTCTCCAAAAGTCTGTATAAAACCAAATGCTTTGATCACACTATCAAAGCATTTATTCCAACTCCGAGAAGCTTGCACCAGTCCATAAATGGATCGCTAGAGCTTGCACACTTTGTTAGCTCCATTTGGATCGACAAAACCCTCCGGTTGCATCATATACAACTCTTCTTCCAGAAATCCATTCAGGAATGCAGTTTTGACATCCATCTGCCAAATTTCATAATCATAAAATGCGGCAATTGCTAACATGATTCGGACAGACTTAAGCATCGCTATGGGTGAGAAGGTCTCATCGTAGTCAATCCCTTGAACTTGCCGAAACCCTTTTGCGACAAGTCGAGCTTTGTAGACAGTAATATTACCGTCGGCATCAGTCTTCTTCTTGAAGATCCATTTATTCTCAATTGCTTGCCGATCATTGGGCAATTCAACCAAAGTCCATACTTTGTTCTCATACATGGATCCCATCTCAGATTTCATGGCTTCAAGCCATTTTGCGGAATCTGGGCTCACCATCGCTTCTTCATAGTTCGTAAGTTCATCATGATCTAGTAGCATGACTTCCAGAATAGGATTACCGTACCACTCTGGTGCGGATCTTACTCTGGTTGATCTACGAGGTTCAGTAGTATCTTGTTCTGAAGTTTCATGATCATTATCATCAGCTTCCTCACTAATTGGTGTAGGTGTCACAGAAACAGTTTTCTGTGATGCACTACTTTCCAATAAGGGAGCAGGTACAGTTACCTCGTCAAGTTCTACTTTCCTCCAACTCACTTCTTTCGAGAGAAACTCCTTCTCTAGAAAGTTTCCGAACTTAGCA
This sequence comes from Triticum urartu, assembly GCF_056163025.1. Lineage (NCBI taxonomy): Eukaryota > Viridiplantae > Streptophyta > Magnoliopsida > Poales > Poaceae > Triticum > Triticum urartu. Next base: position 287,187,362 of record NC_141879.1, read on the forward strand.
ACAAAAGTCTTGCCTTCGGATCTGTGATAGAAGGTGTATCCAATAGTCTCTTTTGGATATCCTATGAAGACACATTTCTCCGATTTGGGTTCGAGCTTATCAGGTTGAAGCTTTTTCACATAAGCATCGCAGCCCCAAACTTTCAGAAACGACAACTTTGGTTTCTTGCCAAACCATAGTTCATAAGGCGTTGTCTCAACGGATTTTGATGGTGCCCTATTTAACGTGAATGCGGTCGTCTCCAAAGCATAACCCCAAAACGATAGCGGTAAATCAGTAAGAGACATCATAGATCGTACCATATCTAGTAAAGTACGATTACGACGTTCGGACACACCATTACGCTGTGGTGTTCCGGGTGGTGTGAGTTGCGAAACTATTCCGCATTGTTTCAAATGTACACCAAACTCATAACTCAAATATTCTCCTCCACGATCAGATCGTAGAAACTTTATTTTCTTGTTATGATGATTTTCAACTTCACTCTGAAATTCTTTGAACTTTTCAAATGTCTCAGACTTATGTTTCATTAAGTAGATATACCCATATCTGCTTAAGTGTCGCGACCCGACCCGAATGAATCAAGTGCTCTGTGCTCAGGTGTCATCCCTGGATCAGTAATGCTGACACCACACAGTGCATCGAAGGATTTATAGCAGAGTGGCAATCACACACTTATTACATCGTTGTCTCAAAAGAGAACTTATTACAATAAATATGGCTTAAGGCCATCTAGTGTCGATAACAGCGGAAGACTCGGAAGATAAATGGGTCCATCAACTCCAACGGCATCACTGAGTATAGAACCACGACCTAAAAGCACCTTACTCGTCGTCTGAAAAGTCTGCAACATGAAAGTTGCAGCCCGAAAACGGGTCAGCACATGGAATATGCTGGCAAAGTAACACATAGAGAGTAATGGAATGAAACAGCTATACTATATGCATATATGGCTGGTGGAAAGCTCTATGGTTACAGTTTTGCGTAAAGCCAGTTTTTCCCTACTGCAAAGGAATAAATTTATTTAACTATCATGGTAGTTGTTAAACATTGAGAATGGTTGACAGCATTCTCAATCCCAATTAAGTAATTAAAACCCAACAACATTAATTAGAAGTAACGTGATGAGATTCACATGATATTCAAGTACTAGATACTCAAGTTGTCCATAACCGGGGACACGGCTAATCGTGATTAGTTTGTACACTCTACAGAGGTTTGCGCACTTTTCCCCACAAGACTCGATCGCCTCCGTTTGGTTTCTCGCACTACAAGGTGTTTGAGAAGACGGATGACCGAGACACAGTCTTTCAGAAGCGCTAGCACCTTACATGTGGGTAGACCGGTACACCTACTTTCCCCTACATCTGCTAGTCTACCCGTAAGAGTTCGCACGACTTAGTCAACTATGCCAGAGCCCATAATGGCTTGTGGCTGCACACGGAAGTTTCTAGCATGAAAGATCTTATGATCCCTTTGAGCCTGGGTGGCGGTCCGAAATAAAAACAGGCAAGTCCTGATAGACATCAGGTGCCTCAATCCACCCAGATGTGTGTTTAAGTTGCCACCTTAGATAAACCATTAAATTATCAATCTCACATCTGTCATGGATATCACTCACCCAATCCACGTCTACTAGCATAGCATGGCATAAATAAGCAAACGTAGAAGTAACTCCCAAAGGTTTGATAATAATACAGGTAATAGGTACTACCTCATCTACTTCCCATCCCACAATTTAATTAGAACCTAATCATGCAATGTGAGAGGATTGATCTAATGCAATAAAACATGGGTTGTAGGAAAGGTATGATCAAAGTGTTACTTGCCTTGCTGATGATCCGCGAGACCTAGGGTTTCGAAGTAACAAGCGGCGCAATCGGGGTGATCTATCGCAGACAAACAACGAGCACACAATAAGTACTCATCTAATGCACAGGTAAAACTCGAACAAGAGAACGAACCAGAACATTCAACTTAAGAACTCCGGTTGCGAACAAAGAAACGGAAAACAAACGGCGGAAGAAAACAACTCGGTTCTAGCAAGTTAAATCTAGGTCAAATTTTACCGGGGCAAAAACTTGTTTAAGTTGATTAGACGGAACGGCGGTTTCGAAACGAAACTCCAGGCGCTTGAATCACCTGATTCCGATAAACAAGCGGGAAGAAGACTAGAACGAAGAGCGGATCTGAGATCACGATCAGAAAGAACGCGGAATAAATCCGACGAAAACAAAGAGACGAACGGTTAAACGAACGGGCGTCGTTAACCGGGAAAAATCGGTGATCGCGTTCGTTGAGACGAACGGTCCGAAAGAAGAACGAAAACCGCTCTAGGGTTTTCGGAAAAGAAACCGAAAAGAAACGGAAAACCGATCTAGGGTTTCGGAAGAAAACCGAAACGAAAAACCGGAAAGAAAACTGGAACAGTTTAGAAAAGAACCGGAACGGTTTAGAAGAAAAACCGAACCGAGGGAAGAAAAAGAGACGCGGCGCGAGGCAACCTTGGCGAGGGGCTCCGGCGAACGGCGGCGTAAGGCGGCGGCGGCGACGTAGGGCGGCGGCGGCGGCGGCTTAGGGCGCGGCGCGGGTGTGGGAGCGGGCTAAGGCGGCGGCGGCTTGGGGCTGCGCGCTGCTGCTTGCTGCGGCTTGGGGATTGATGTGGGGAGAGGGGGGGTTATGGGGTATTTATATAGGTGAGGGGGGATTTACTTGGGGTAGGGGGCAAGCAAAAGAGGGAAAACAAAACAAGGAAAGGGGGCTAGCCTAGAGTCCTAGAGGGACTCGGCTAAGAGGCGAGGCGGCGGCCTGGCGCCTGGCGCTGGCGCACGCGCGCAGGGAGGCTGGGGCGCAGCGGCGGCTGGCTGGGCCTTTGGCCCGGCTGGCCTGGCGGGATCTGCGGGGTTTTTTTTATCTGTTACGCGTGCAGAAAATAAAAGAAAGATAATCTAAACGAGCTCCAAAATTCCTAAAGTAAATTTTCCCCGACTCCTAAAAATGAGCCGAACAAAAATGAACTTTACTCCGGACCTAGAGTGCAATTTTTGAAAACGCGCATTTTTTTCCCTATCCAAATAAAAGCAACAAAACTCCGGCAAACAAAATTTGATCTATTTATTAAATCTTCATTTTTCCTCAATTTTGGGAAAGTCATATTATTCCCTCTCTTATATTTTTGATATCGGAAAAATTATTGAAGATGAAATAAATAAATCAAATGATCCTCTTTTCAAATTCGAGAAAACTCTCAAATATGAAAATAACGAAATCTCCAACTCTCTCCGAAGGTCCTTGAGTTGCGTGAAATTTCTAGGATCAACCAAAATGCAAGAAAATATGTTATGCATGATGATCTAGTGTATAACATTCCAAATTGCAAATTTGGGATGTTACATTAAGTCATCTGTGAAGGTGAGAAAATAACAATATCCGCCATGAGCCTCAATATTCATCGGACCACATACATCTGTATGTATGATTTCCAACAAATCTGTTGCTCTCTCCATAGTACCGGAGAACGGTGTTTTAGTCATCTTGCCCATGAGGCACGGTTCGCAAGTACCAAGTGATTCATAATCAAGTGGTCCCAAAAGTCCATCAGTATGGAGTTTCTTCATGCGCTTTACACCGATATGACCTAAACGGCAGTGCCACAAATAAGTTGCACTATCATTATCAACTCTGCATCTTTTGGTTTCAACATTATGAATATGTGTGTTACTACTATCGAGATTTAATAAGAATAGACCACTCTTCAAGGGTGCATGACCATAAAAGATATTAGTCATATAAATAGAACAACCATTATTCTCTGATTTAAATGAATAACCGTCTCGCATCAAACAAGATCCAGATATAATGTTCATGCTTAACGCTGGCACCAAATAACAATTATTTAGGTCTAATATTAATCCCGAAGGTAGATGTAGAGGTAGCGTGCCGACCGCGATCACATCAACTTTGGAACCGTTTCCCACGCGCATCGTCACCTCGTCCTTAGCCAATCTTCGCTTAATCCGTAGTCCCTGTTTCGAGTTGCAAATATTAGCAACAGAACCAGTATCAAATACCCAGGTGCTACTGCGAGCATTAGTAAGGTACACATCAATAACATGTATATCACATATACCTTTGTTCACCTTGCCATCCTTCTTATCCGCCAAATACTTGGGGCAGTTCCGCTTCCAGTGACCAGTCTGCTTGCAGTAGAAGCACTCAGTTTCAGGCTTAGGTCCAGACTTGGGTTTCTTCTCTTGAGCAGCAACTTGCTTGCTGTTCTTCTTGAAGTTCCCCTTCTTCTTCCCTTTGCCCTTTTTCTTGAAACTAGTGGTCTTGTTGACCATCAACACTTGATGCTCCTTTTTGATTTCTACCTCCGCAGCTTTTAGCATTGCGAAGAGCTCGGGAATAGTCTTATTCATCCCTTGCATATTATAGTTCACCACGAAGCTCTTGTAGCTTGGTGGCAGTGATTGGAGAATTCTGTCAATGACGCAATCATCTGGAAGATTAACTCCCATTTGAATCAAGTGATTATTATACCCAGACATTTTGAGTATATGCTCACTGACAGAACTGTTCTCCTCCATCTTGCAGCTATAGAACTTATTGGAGACTTCATATCTCTCAATCCGGGCATTTGCTTGAAATATTAACTTCAACGCCTGGAACATCTCATATGCTCCATGACGTTCAAAACGTCGTTGAAGTCCTGGTTCTAAGCCGTAAAGCATGGCACACTGAACTACCGAGTAGTCATCAGCTTTGCTCTGCCAGACGTTCACAACATCTGGTGTTGCTCCAGCAGCAGGCCTGGCACCCAGCGGTGCTTCCAGGACGTAATTCTTCTGTGCAGCAATGAGGATAATCCTCAAGTTACGGACCCAGTCCGTGTAATTGCTACCATCATCTTTCAACTTTGCTTTCTCAAGGAACGCATTAAAATTCAATGGAACAACAGCACGGGCCATTTATCTACAATCATACATAAACAAGCAAGATACTATCAGGTACTAAGTTCATGATAAATTTAGGTTCAATTAATCATATTACTTAAAGAAATCCCACTTAGATAGATATCCCTCTAATCCTCTAAGTGATTACGTGATCCAAATCAACTAAACCATGTCCGATCATCACGTGAGATGGAGTAGTTTCATTGGTGAACATCACTATGTTGATCATATCTACTATATGATTCACGCTCGACCTTTCGGTCTCCGTGTTCCAAGGCCATATCTGTATATGCTTGGCTCATCAAGTATAACCTGAGTATTCCGTGTGTGCAACTATTTTGCACCCGTTTTATTTGAACGTAGAGCCTATCACACCCGATCATCACGTGGTGTCTCAGCATGAAGAACTTTCGCAACGGTGCATACTCAGGGAGAACACTTCTTGATAATTTAGTGAGAGGTCATCTTATAATGCTACCGTCAATAAAAGCAAGATAAGATGCATAAAAGATAAACATCACATGCAATCAATATAAGTGATATGATATGGCCATCATCATCTTGTGCTTGTGATCTCCATCTCCGAAGCACCGTCATGATCACCATCGTCACCGGCGCGACACCTTGATCTCCATCGTAGCATCGTTGTCGTCTCGCCAATCTTATGCTTCCACAACTATCGCTACCGCTTAGTGATAAAGTAAAGCATTACAGCGCGATTGCATTGCATACAATAAAGCGACAACCATATGGCTCCTGCTGGTTGCCGATAACTCAGTTACAAAACATGATCATCTCATACAATAAAATTTAGCATCATGTCTTGACCATATCACATCACAACATGCCCTGCAAAAACAAGTTAGACGTCCTCTACTTTGTTGTTGCATGTTTTACGTGGCTGCTACGGGCTTAAGCAAGAACCAATCTTACCTACGCATCAAAACCACAATGATAGTTTGTCAAGTTGGTGTTGTTTTAACCTCGCAAGGACCGGGCGTAGCCACACTTGGTTCAACTAAAGTTGGAGAAACTGTCACCCGCAAGCCACCTATGTGCAAAGCACGTCGGGAGAACCGGTCTCGCGTAAGCGTACGCGTAATGTCGGTCCGGGCCGCTTCGTCCAACAATACCGCCGAACCAAAGTATGACATGCTGGTAAGCAGTATGACTTATATCGCCCACAACTCACTTGTGTTCTACTCGTGCATATAACATCAACATATAAAACCAGGCTCGGATGCCACTGACGGGTTTCGTAGTAATTTCAAAAAATTTCCTACGCTCACGCAAGATCATAGTGATGCATAGCAACGAGAGGGGAGAGTATGATCTACGTACCCTTGTAGATCGACAACGGAAGCGTTTGGTTGATGTAGTCGTACGTCTCCACGGCCCGACCGATCAAGCACCGAAACTACGGCACCTCCGAGTTCTAGCACACGTTCAGCTCGATGACGATCCCCGGACTCCGATCCAGCAAAGTGTCGGGGAAGAGTTCCGTCAGCACGATGGCGTGGTGACGATCTTGATGTACTACTGCAGCAGGGCTTCGCCTAAGCACCGCTACAATATTATCGAGGACTATGGTGGAAGGGGGCACCGCACACGGCTAAGAATATGATCACGTGGATCAACTTGTGTTTTTCTGGGGTGCCCCTACCTCCGTATATAAAGGCTCAAGGGGGGTTGCGGCCGGCCTAGGAGAGGCGTGCCAGGAGGAGTCCTACTACCTCTGGGAGTAGGATTCCCCCCCCCCAATCCTAGTTGGAATAGGATTCGCGGAGGGGGGGAAAAGAGAGGGGGGGGCGGCCCCCTCTCCTTGTCCTATTCGGACCAAGGGAGGGGAGGGGCGCGCGGCCCATCTTGGGCTGCCCCTTCTCTTTTCCACTAAGGCCCACTTAGGCCCATATAGCTCCCGGGGGGTTCCGGTAACCTCCCGGTACTCCGGTAAAATCCCGATTTCACCCGGAACACTTCCGATATCCAAACATAGGCTTCCAATATATCAATCTTTATGTCTCGACCATTTCGAGACTCCTCGTCATGTCCGTGATCACATCCGGGACTCCGAACAACCTTCGGTACATCAAAATGCATAAACTCATAATATAACTGTCATCGTAACCTTAAGCGTGCGGACCCTACGGGTTCGAGAACAATGTAGACATGACCGAGACACGTCTCCGGTCAATAACCAATAGCGGAACCTAGATGCTCATATTGGCTCCTACATATTCTACAAAGATTGTTTATCGGTCAGACCGCATAACAACATACGTTGTTCCCTTTGTCGTCGGTATTTTACTTGCCCGAGATTCGATCGTCGGTATCCCATACCTAGTTCAATCTCGTTACCGGAAAGTCTCTTTACTCGTTCTGTAATACATCATCCCGCAACTAACTCATTAGTTGCAATGCTTGCAAGGCTTAAGTGATGTGCATTACCGAGAGGGCCCAGAGATACCTCTCCGACAATCGGAGTGACAAATCCTAATCTCGAAATACGCCAACCCAACATGTACCTTTGGAGACACCTGTAGAGCTCCTTTATAATCACCCAGTTACGTTGTGACATTTGGTAGCACACAAAGTGTTCCTCTGGCAAACGGGAGTTGCATAATCTCATAGTCATAGGAACATGTATAAGTCATGAAGAAAGCAATAGCAACATACTAAATGATCGGGTGCTAAGCTAATGGAATGGGTCATGTCAATCAGATCATTCAACTAATGATGTGATCCTGTTAATCAAATGACAACTCTTTGTCCATGGTTAGGAAACATAACCATCTTTAATTAACAAGCTAGTCTAGTAGAGGCATACTAGTGACACTCTGTTTGTCTATGTATTCACACATGTATCATGTTTCCGGTTTAATACAATTCCAGCATGAATAATAAACTTTTATCATGATATATAAGGAAATAAATAATAACTTTATTATTGCCTATAGGGCATATTTCCTTCAATATATGGGAGGAAGAAGTACGTCGATGGATCTCCGGGCCGTCCACGAGGCAGGGGGCGCGCCCAGGGGGTGGGCGCGCCCCCCACCCTCGTGGGCAGCCCGGGACTCTCCTGGTCCATCTCCGATACTCCGTGGGCTTCTTCTGGTCCAAAAATAAGTTTCGTGAAGTTTCAGGTGAATTGGACTCTGTTTGATTTTCCTTTTCCGCGATACTCTAAAACAAGGAAAAAAAACAGAAACTAGCACTGGGCTCTGGGTTAATAGGTTAGTCCCAAAAATAATATAAAAGTGTATTATAAAGCCCATAAACATCCAAAACAGATAATATGATAGCATGGAACAATCAAAAATTATAGATATGTTGGAGACGTATGAGCATCCCCAAGCTTAATTCCTGCTCGTCCCCGAGTAGGTAAATGATAAAAACAGAATTTTTGATGTGGAATGCTACCTAATATATTTCTCTAAGTAATTCTTCTTTATTATGGCAAGAATATTTAGATCCATAAGATTCAAGACAAAAGTTTAATATTGACATAGAAATAATAATACTTCAAGCATACTAACCAAGTAATCATGTCTTCTCAAAATAACATGGCCAAAGAAAGCTACCCACACAAAATTATATAGTCTGGCTATGCTCTATCTTCACCACCCAAAATATTTAAATCATGCACAACCCCGATGACAAGCCAAGCAATTGTTTCATACTTTGGTGTTCTCAAACTTTTTCAATCTTCACGCAATATATGAGCGTGAGCCATGGACATAACACTATAGGTGGAATAGAATGGTGGTTGTGGAAAAGACAAAATGGATAAGATAGTCTCACATCAACTAGGCGTATCAACGGGCTATGGAGATGCCCATCAATAGATATCAATGTGAGTGAGTAAGGATTGCCATGCAACAGATGCACTAGAGCTATAAGTGTATGAAAGCTCAAAAAAAGAAACTAAGTGGGTGTGCATCCAACTCGCTTGCTCACGAAGACCTAGGGCATTTTGAGGAAGCCCATCATACAATCCAAGTTCTATAATGAAAGATTCCCACTAGTATATGAAAGTGACAACATAGGAGACTCTCTATCATGAAGATCATGGTGCTACTTTGAAGCACAAGTGTGGTAAAAGGATAGTAGCATTGCCCCTTCTCTCTTTTTCTCTCATTTTTTTTGGGCCTTCTCTTTTTTTATGGCCTCTTTTTTTCGTCCGGAGTCTCATCCCGACTTGTGGGGGAATCATAGTCTCCATCATCCTTTCCTCACTTGGACAATGCTCTAATAATGATGATCATCACACTTTTATTTTCTTACAACTCAAGAATTACAACTCAATACTTACAACAAGATATGACTCTATATGAATGCCTCTGGCGGTGTACTGGGATGTGCAATGAATCAAGAGTGGCATGTATGAAAGAATTATGAACGGTGGCTTTGCCACAAATATGATGTCAACTACATGATCATGCAAAGCAATATGACAATGATGGAGCGTGTCATAGTAAACGGAACGGTGGAAAGTTGCATGGCAATACATCTCGGAATGGCTATGGAAATGCCATAATAAGTAGGTATGGTGGCTGTCTTGAGGAAGGTTTATGGTACCGGTGAAAATTGCGCGATACTAGAGAGGATAGCAATGGTGGAAGGGTGAGAGTGCGTATAATCCATGGACTCAACATTAGTCATAAAGAACTCACATAATCATTGCAAAAATCTATTAGTTATCAAAACAAAGTACTACACGCATGCTCCTAGGGGGGTAGATTGGTAGGAAAAGACCATCGCTCGTCCCCGACCGCCACTCATAAGGAAGACAATCAATAAATAAATCATGCTCCGACTTCATCACATAATGGTTCACCATGCGTGCATGCTACGGGAATCACAAACTTCAACACAAGCATTTCTCAAATTCACAACTACTCAACTAGCATGACTCTAATATCACCATCTCCATATCTCAAAACAATCATCAAGTATCAAACTTCTCATAGTATTCAATGCACTTTATATGAAAGTTTTTATTGTATCCCTCTTGGATGCCCATCATATTAGGACTAGTTTCATAACCAAGGCAAACTACCATGCTGTTCTAAATACTCTCAAAATGATATAAGTGAAGCATGAGAGTTCATTAATTTCTATAAAATAAAACCACCATTGTGCTCTAAAAAGATATAAGTGAAGCACTAGAGCAACAACAAACTACTCCAAAAGATATAAGTGAAGATCAATGAGTAGTCAAATAATTATGCAACTATGTGAAGACTCTCTAACGTTTAATAATTTCAGATCTTGGTATTTTATTCAAACAGAAAGCAAAACTAAATAAAATAAAATGACGCTCCAAGCAAAACACATATCATGTGGTAAATAAAAATATAGCTCCATGTAAAGTTACCGATGAACGAAGACGAAAGAGGGGATGCCTTCCGGGGAATCCCCAAGCTTAGGCTTTTGGTTGTCCTTGAATATTACCTTGGGGTGCCTTGGGCATCCCCAAGCTTAGGCTCTTGCCACTCCTTATTCCATAGTCCATCGAATCTTCACCCAAAACTTGAAAACTTCACAACACAAAACTTAACAGTAAACTCGTAAGCTCCGTTAGCGAAAGAAAACAAAACACCACTTCAAGTAATGTAATGAACTCATTCTTTATTTATATTGGTGTTAAACCTACTGTATTCCAACTTCTCTATGGTTTATAAACTCTTTTACTAGCCATAGATTCATCAAAATAAGCAAACAACACACGAAAAACAGAACAGTCTGTAGTAATCCTTAGCTAACGCAAACTTATGGAACCCCAAAAATTCTAAAATAAATTGATGGACGTGAGGAATTTATCTATTAATCATCTGAAAAAAGAATTAACTAAATAGCACTCTCCAATAAACAATGGCAGAAATTCTCGTGAGCACTAAAGTTTCTGTTTTTTACAGCAAGATCAACAAGACTTTCCCCAAGTCTTCCCAACGGTTCTACTTGGCACAAACACTAATTAAAACATAAAAACTCAATCATAACAGAGGCTAGATAAATTATTTATTACTAAACAGGAGCAAAAAGCAAGGAACAAAAATAAAGTGGGATTGCCTCCCAACAAGCGCTATCATTTAACGCCCCTAGCTAGGCATGATGATTTCCATGATGCTCACATAAAAGATAAGAATTGAAACATAAAGCGAGCATCATGAAGAATATGACTAGCACATTTAAGTCTAACCCACTTCCTATGCATAGGGATTTTGTGAGAAAACAACTTGTGGGAACAAGAATCAACTTGCATAGGAAGGTAAAACAAGCATCACTTCAAAAATTTCAACACATAGAGAGGAAACTTGATATTATTGCAATTCCAACAAGCATATATTCCTCCCTCATAATAATTTTCAGTAGCATCATGAATGAATTCAACAATATAACCATCACATAGAGCATTCTTTTCATGATCTACAAGCATAGAAATTTTATTACTCTCCACACAAGCAAAATTCTTCTCGTGAATAATAGTGGGAGCAAACTCAACAAGATAATTATCATGTGAGGCATAATCCAATTGAAAACTAAAATCATGATGACAAGTTTCATGGATATAATTATTCTTTATAGCATACAAGTCATCACAATAATCATCATAGATAGCAACTTTGTTCTCATAATCAATTGGAACCTCTTCCGAAATAGTGGATTCATCACAAAATAAAGTCATGATCTATCCAAATCCACTTTCATCAATATAATCATAATAAATAGGAGGCATGCTTTCATCATAATAAATTTGCTCATCAAAACTTAGGGGACAAAAAATATCATCTTCATCAAACATAGCTTCCCCAAGCTTGTGGCTTTGCATATCATTAGCATCATGGATATTCAAGGAATTCGTACTAACAACATTGCAATCATGCTCATCATTCAAATATTAGTGCCAAACATTCTAATGCATTCTTCTTATAGCACTTGAGCACAATTTTCCTTCCCATCATACTCACAAAAGAAATTAAAAAGATGAAGCGTATGAGGCAAACTCAATTCCACATTTTTTTAGTTTTCTTTTATAAACTAAACTAGTGCTAAAATAACAAACAAAAAGATTCGATTGCAAGATCTAAAGATATACCTTCAAGCGCTAACCTCCCGGCAACGGCGCCAGAAAAGAGCTTGATGTCTACTACACAACCTTCTTCTTGTAGACGTTGTTGGGCCTCCAAGTGCAGAGGTTTGTAGGACAGTAGCAAATTTCCCTCAAGTGGATGACCTAAGGTTTATCAATCCGTAGGAGGCGTAGGATGAAGATGGTCTCTCTCAAGCAACCCTGCAACCAAATAACAAGGAGTCTCTTGTGTCCCCAACACACCCAATACAATGGTAAATTGTATAGGTGCACTAGTTCGGCGAAGAGATGGTGATACAAGTGGTATATGGATGGTAGATAAAGGTTTTTGTAATATGGAAATATAAAAACAGCAAGGTAACTAATGGTAAAAGTGAGCGTCAATGGTATTGCAATGCGTTGAAACAAGGCCTAGGGTTCATACTTTCACTAGTGTAAGTCCTCTCAACAATAATAACATAACTGGATCACATAACTATCCCTCAACATGCAACAAAGAGTCACTCCAAAGTCACTAATAGCGGAGAACAAACGAAGAGATTATGGTAGGGTACGAAACCACCTCAAAGTTATTCTTTCCAATCAATCCGTTGGGCTATTCCTATAAGTGTCACAAACAACCATATAGTTCATAGTAGAATAACACCTTAAGACACAAATCAACCAAAACCCTAATGTCACCTAGATACTCCAATGTCACCTCAAGTATCCGTGGGTGTGATTATACGATATGCATCATACAATCTCAGATTCATCTATTCAACCAACACATAGGACCTCAAAGAGTGCCCCAAAGTTTCTACCGAAGAGTCAAGACGAAAACGTGTGCCAACCCCTATGCATAGGTTCATGGGCGGAACCCGCAAGTTGATCACCAAAACATACATCAAGTGGATCAATAGAATACCCCATTGTCACCACGGGTATCCCACGCAAGACATACATCAAGTGTTCTCAAATCCTTAAAGACTCAATCCGATAAGATAACTTCAAAGGGAAAACTCAATCCATTACAAGAGAGTAGAGGGGGAGAAACATCATAAGATCCAACTATAATAGCAAAGCTCGCGATACATCAAGATCGTATCACCTCAAGAACACGAGAGAGAGAGAGAGGGAGGGAGAGAGATCAAACACATAGCTACTGGTACATACCCTCAGCCCCGAGGGATAAGTACTCCCTCCTCATCACGGAGAGCGCCAGGATGATGAAGATGGCCACCGGAGAGGGATTCCTACTCCGGCAGGGTGCCGGAACGGGTCTAGATTGATTTTCGGTGGCTACGGAGGCTTCTGGAGGCGGAACTCCCGATCTATTGTGCTCCTCGAAGTTTTTAGGGTATATGGGTATATATGGGAGGAAGAAGTATGTCGGTGGATCTCCGGGCTGTCCACGAAGCAAGGGGGCATGCCTAGGGGGTGGGCGCGCCCCCCACCCTCGTGGGTAGCCCGGGACTGTCCTGGTCCATCTCCGATACTCCGTGGGACTCTTCTGGTCCAAAAATAAGTTCCATGAAGTTCCAGGTCAATTGGACTCCGTTTGATTTTCCTTTCCTGTGATACTCTAAAACAAGGAAAAACAGAAACTCGCATTGGGCTCTGGGTTAATAGGTTAGTCCCAAAAATAATATAAAAGTGTATAATAAAGCCCATAAACATCCAAAAGAGATAATATAATAGCATGGAACAATCAAAAATTATAGATACGTTGGAGACGTATCATGCATGTAGTTCAAATTTGAATTATGCACATAAAATACCTGGAAAACCCAGTTAATGTATAAAAATGTCCAAACGAACCCCGAAAAATTCCAAAATTAAACACCACACTCTTGTTGTTATATGTTGACACTCGAAAATTTTTGAAAGCAATAAGAGGCAACGGATATCGTTTCGTCCCCAAAGGTGGCACTCTCCCTATCGAAACCAGCATGCTTGTTGTGAGAAGCGATGGTTTGTGAGAAGCTTATACCCAAACCTGCCCCAAATGGGACAATATTTTTACCACGACATGTTGATGCTGCTCCATGATAGCATGCCAAGTTTCATGAATTTCAGACGAGTTTTGGATTTATTAGAATTTAAAAACCAGGTATCTCAATATGTGCGGCAGAGTGACGGTGGACGGGTGTTTGAAATTCATTCTCATTTCTTGCATGGGAGCTAAGCATGCAACCAAGGACACATATTTGATTTTTCAACCAGTTTATATGCACTGGAGAATGTGCATGTAGTTCAAATTTGAATTATGCGCATAAAATGCCTGAAAAACCCAGTTAATGTATAAAAATGTCCAAACGAACCCCAAAAAATTCCAAAATTGAACACAACACTCTTGTTGTTCTATGTTGACACTCGAATTTTTTTGAAAGCAATAAGGGGCAACGGATATCGTTTCGTCCCCAAAGGTGGCACGTTCCCTACCGAAACCATCACACTTGTTGTGAGAAGCTCTGGTTTGTGAGAAGCTTATACCCAAACCTGCCCCAAATGGGAAAAAAAATTTACCACGGCATGTTGATGCCGCTCCATGGTAGCATGCCAAGTTTCATGAATTTCAGACGAGTTTTTGATTTACTAGAATTTAAAAACCAGGTATCTCAATGTTTGCGGCCGGGTGACGGTGGCGGGGTGTTTGAAATTCATTCTCATTTCTTGCATGGGACCTAAGCATGCACCCAAGGACACATATTTGATTTTTCAACCATTTTATATGCGCTGGAGAATGTGCATGTAGTTCAAATTTGAATTATGCACATAAAATGCCTGGAAAACCCAGTTAATGTATAAAAATGTCCAAGCGAACCCCGAAAAATTCCAAAATTGAACACAACACTCCTGTTGTTCTATGTTGACACTCGAAATTTTTTGAAAGCAATAAGAGGCAACGGATATCGTTTCATCCCCAAAGGTGGCACATTCCCGACATAAACCATCACGCTTGTTGTGAGAAGCGCTGGTTTGTGAGAAGCTTATACCCAAACCTGCCCAAAATGGGACAAATTTTTTACCACGGCATGTTGATGCTGCTCCATGATAGCATGCAAAGTTTCATGAATTTCACACGAGTTTTGGATTTACTAGAATTTAAAAACCAGGTGTCTCAATATGTGCGGCCGACTAACGGTGGCAGGGTGTTTGAAATTCATTCCCATTTCTTGCATGGGACCTAAGCATGCAACCAAGGACACATATTTGATTTTCCAACCAGTTTATATGCACTAGAGCATGTGCATGTAGTTCAAATTTGAATTATGCGCATAAAATGCCTAGAAAACCCAGTTAATGTATAAAAATGTCCAAACGAACCCTGAATAATTCCAATTTTTTGACGACACACCTATGGTTGCATGTTCACTGCAGATAAAAGTTCTAGCAATTGAAACACCGTCCATGGCCGCTGTGACCCCATTATGTAATTCAAATCAAGACGAAAAATCAAGTAGATCCCACACAGTTTATTATAACCAACCGTGTGAGATGCAGCACAAAATATCTTCAAACCGTGTCTGAATAAGGGACCGTATCTGATGACACTTCGCACGCCAGTTTTTTGGCTGAAGCAATTCCAAATTTTCGGCTTCCGCGGAAATATCTACCTCCCCGCCCCCTCCCCCTTACCAAAAGCCATATTTCCCCTATTTCCCCCTTCTTTTCCAAGTTGAAACCTTCGCTGCTTGCTTGCAGCGCCGCCGCCTCCCTGCCGGCGACCCTCCTTCACGCTGCTCGGCCTCGCCTATCCAGGCAGGTAATCCACACCCGGCCCCCATCCTCCTCCTCCTTCCACATCCCACATGCCCCGACCACCGGTGCGAGCATGACACCTTCCACCCAAATCACCGACCCCTCCACCAAATAAGCGCCGGCCTAAGCCATGGTGCACGCAGTATAGCCAGGACCTCAAAGAGCATTTGGCGGCGGAGAAGCAAATCGCGGTCGCACGTGCGGATGAGGTCGCGATGGCTGCCATTCGTGTCGACCCCTAGATCTTGAAGGAGCACATTGCCATTTGCTAGCTACGCCGGTTATGCATGCTCGGTTTACCCGTTGCGTGTGCTACTCCTACCTTTCCTTCACAAATTCTAGTGAATTGTGCTATCTAATTTTACCGTGCAATCTTTTGCTCTAGTGTATATGTTATATATGTCGTGCAGTGTGATGCTCACTTATTAACTGTTTTGTTAATTATTGTCGTCTTCAGTTAACTGTTTGGTTCAATTCTGCAAATGTGATGTTCAATTCTTCAGGCTGCAATTTTGTATTGTCTCCCATGTGAGAAATAGAATTTATCTTTACAAAATACATGATAAACGAATACAATTGCTATATTTTCAAGTTGTCAAGCATGCTTGGTTTGGTTGTACATTGTGCAATGTGGTGCTCAGTTAACGTTTGGTTCATTTGTGTTGTGGTGTTTAGTTAACTGTTTGGTTCAATTCTGCAATATGATGTTCAATAGTTGTGGGTGCATTCTGTTCTTGTATACCATGTGAGGAATAAATTGAATTTGACTGTAGTAAATACATGAGAAACAAATACAATTGCTACAATTGGCTGTAGTTAACTGTTTGGTTAACTGTCTGATCTTCTATTAGGAGTGTGTTATATTATGCAATGTGGTGCTCAGTTAATGTTGGTTCATTTGTTGTGGTGTTTAGTTAACTGCTTGGTTCAATTCTGGAATGCGATGTCCAATTGTCGTGGATAGAATTTTGTATTGTTGTGCATGTGAGGAATAAATCGAATTTGGCTGCACTTAATACATGAGAAACATATACATGTGCTATATTTTGTAGTTCTTAATCATGCTTGGTTTGGATAAATGGGTTTTCCGTGTGGCTTGAATTAATCTGATGAATCTGCAATGTGCTTATTTTTCATCAACATATTTTACTGATAGCATGCGAACCCTTACTTAACCTGATGACTAACTACCTTATATGTGTTGTAGGGAAACAATGGGAAGCATTGATGTTTACAATCAAGGTTAGCATGTGCATAGTCCATTGTCTAATAGCACATTATTGTGCAATTGCAGGAACCATTCTAATATTTAGGTTTTTAACAATTTGGTCTTGCACATGTAGGTCCTGCTGTCAGAGGTTTTGACCCACTATTCGACCCTTTTTGCATATGGGGAAATGAGTTTTCCATGAATATCAGTCAAGTCAAGAAACTCAGAAAGATTGTTAGGATAAAGAAATTAGCGACAAAAAACTACAAGATCTTTGTCTGCACAATGAAGAAGACATCAATTCACTACAGGATGGTACTAACTATTATACATTGCCTTTTTTATTCCTTTGCCCCATTTCCAATATAGAGAAGATATTTATGCACATCTTTGTTTTCAGACCTTTCCAAAGTAGTTCACTAATGATTACCTCTCAAACCACCTGTATGGTCAAGAGGCGAGGAAGGTATTCATACAACACCCACGGTTCAATATTGAAGTGTTCCTGAAGAGGACGAAGGATGGACGGTCAATCATCCACATGCACTGGCCTAAAGTTACAAAGGCCTTCAACATCAATGAAGGCTCAATATTCGCCTTATGCTTCAGCAGTTTTCCAGATAAGATACATTTGTCTATGTACCATCTATGATGCTAATTTCGAAAGGTTATAGATGTTGCATGTGAAACTTGGTCCTGGTGTAGTTGTGTAATGGGGTAGCTGAGTGCTGAAGCTATATGATGTTGTACTCTGATGTATTTCAATTATGAAAATGAAATATATTGTGTTCTTAATATGAAATGTCAATTAGAAAAATAAATGGATTATGAATAATCGGATAATTAGCCTGCTAATGGCGAATTAGCCTGCTAATTGGGTTTTGCTATTGCAAACGGTTGTTGAAAAAATACCATGGGTGATGACCTCAGGGAACGCACACAGTTTCTAGGAATAAACCGTGTTGGATCAATGAACAATCACACACGACTTTCTCTTGAAAACTGTTTGTGTTAGGCCACCTTGCGCAAACGTTTACCACATAAAAACTGTGTGTGATGGAGAGCCTTTGCCACACAGTTTCTTCTACGGACCGTGTGTGATACATTCAATAATGCAAACAATTTAATGGGGGAAAATGTTTGTGATGTACCTGTGAATGGAAACGTTTTCCTTGGAGCGACTATGTGGGATGTACATACGAACAGAAACGTTTGACGGGGACTGACTGTGTGGGATGTACTTGCGACCGGAAATAATTTTGTCGTATAATTGTATTTTTTAGCTCTACTGTACGTATTTTCGTATTTAAGTGCTCGCCGGTCGCACACGATCTCATTTTGCCAAGCATGCATGCCAGGAGCGCACATCCCTGACGAGTTCTGGGTCGTGTGGGAAGGACCCCCCTATTGCCCACACTCACTTGGCGACGGTTCCAAATGTCGTCGCGGAAAGGGGTTAAAAACTGTTTGTTTAGGAGCTCGCTGTACTAGTGATACATTCAACTATGTTTCCTGTTTATTGGCCATTTGAATTGGAGCGGGTGATGGCAGTATCTAGCGGAGTAAAAACACGGTCTTCAAATAAAATAGTGCTACCTCTTGGTGGAGATAGCACCCCGGTTGTACATGCACAAGAACCAGCCCTACCACACATAACCCAGACTCTCAAAGATTCCACCCCTACTGCGATGGACAGAGAACCAGCTTCACCCAATCTAACCCCAACCCTAGCAGATAGTAACCCAGTTCCTGTTGACACAAGACCATCTCCACCACAGAGCTCCCAAACAAGAGCAGTTAGTAAGGTAGCTCCAGTGACCAAAGCGCCAGTACTACCACGGCGACCCCAACTCCACCAGTTAGTACACCTATTCCTGTGGAGGAAGCACAGCCAGCCATTCATAGTTTAGCATCTACCGCATTTGATGTTGTTAAATCCTATGTACATATCTTCCCATCATGGAAATATTATACTGAAGATGAAGGAAAATGCCAGTTGCAGGTGTTTGTCCAGGAGTAATGTGTAAGTAATGTTATTCATGGCAATTACTTTGCTTTGTCCCATACATTCTACCTCCATGATGGTTATAATACAACAAATTTTCCCATTTTTCTCTATAGAGAAGGACCGATTTGGAAACTCAGGATGAGGTAACCTGTGCTAATACCTCTGCTATCTTTAAGAATGCTTTGTGGCAGTATCGGAATTACCCGAAGAAAATGTACTTCACTAGCAAAGAAACTCATCAAATTCCCTCAAGTTCTCCTGAGACACATTTACTGGACGATGACTGGGAACGCCTTGTTCTGTACTGGTCCCGAACCAAGAATATGGTAAGGTCTATGAGCTCATTTTATTTTAAGTACTATATGCTTGCGTCTTATTGTACTTTGTTCATGTAGAATAAGTGCTTAAACCTGAAGAACAACTGTTCTCATTTAAGATTCCATTGCTATTGTGCATACTACTTTGCTCTTGTATCACTGTATTTACTCATACAAACTTATTTTTAAATTGAAAGATCCAATGGAAACTCCAATGGCACAACAGGTATGTTTACGCATGTTTCTTTAACAGGTTTGCTCTTATAAATAGCTCTATTGATTTAAATTTCAATTGTGTATACAGTTGACTTTTCATATCATGCACATTACTAGCATCACAACAGAGCCAATAGTGTTGTTGTACATGTACACCCGTGGTACCCATCTGAAATCTTGTTGTGCCATGTAGTTTCCCATGCTTTGTATTCTTTGAGTGTTGCTTTCTCTTGAACTAATATAATTTGAACCGTGTCTCTATTTTGATTTGGCAGGACAATGAAGTGACCATAGGACATAGATATATGTTTGTTTGATGCTTTTATAATGTACTACTTGGCAATAGAAGACTTAGTAGTTTAATTTTGTCCACCTTACTAATGAACTGGTTCACCGAAATGAGTTTCATATACTAGTACATGCTAAACCTGTTATGTGTCTACTTGTTTCTTCTTTTAGAATGCTGACAGAATATTGGGGAAGAGTGCCTTATTAAGCAATGCTAAAGGAAGTAATGCAGATAAGGTTTAGGATAGTGAGACATCCTTGTTGGTCTCCAACAAAGCTGATAAAACAGCTAAGGAAAACTATCTTGAAGATAGTGATACAACCCCAAAGTTTTGTCTTGGTTTACTGTTCAAGTTACAGGCCACTACCGCTTGCACAAGCTATTCAAACTCACTGTCTGAATCAGTTCGGTTTCTTGAGTCTCAACTACAAGCTGAAAGACATCGATCAGCTATGCTGTGACAAGAAGCGGAAGGACTGCGGAAGTCCCTGGAGCATTCAGATGCATACTTTATGGTGCAACAGCAAGCGTTGGATGATTTTAGCGCCAAACAGGACAAAGCTAATAAGCTTGCTAAGCTTATTGCCAGCATAGTGGATACTCGGGATAACGTTTCTTGAGCTCTTCTGAAGTTGTTTCAGTTATGGACTTGTTTTACTGCTGCGTTTATTTGCTGGTGGCCAATTTAGATGGCCAGTGTATGTAATATGCTGCTTTGTTCCCTATATTTGCACTGATGGCGAACTTTGATGCCCAGTGGATGTAATATGTGTAATAGCTATAATAGGCTAGCGTTAGTTGCTTGCTTATTTATTTCCTTATTGTCTTGTTTAGTTGTTTGCTTGTAGTCACTACAGTTCTTTTTCCGCATTTTTCTAGTGGCCGCAATAACCTATTTTTGGTAACTAGGCCACAATAATCATGGCAACACACGGACTGTTGTAACCATGGGCCTCCTGCGGGCCGTAGGATCCATGGGCCTTCTACGGGCCGTAGGATCCATGGACTTTCTACGGGCCATATGATCCATGGGCCTTCTATGGGCCGTAGGATCCATTGGTCTTATACGGGCCGTAGGATCCATGGGCCTTCTACGGGGCGTATAATCATTTCTCCAAACATGGGTTGTACTATTCATGGACCATAACGGGCCATATTTGATAATGCTATGAAAACAGCCCAACGGGTTAACGGGCCACAAACGGGCCGAATGTAACCACGGGCTGAATTTGGCCCACAAACGGAACAAGCCATTAACGGACCGTAACTAACTGAATTCTAGAAATGAGCCCAAGAATAAATGGGCCCTTAGAAGGCCGAAAGTTAACACAGGCTAGAAAGCGGCCGACGGAATAATGGGCCGTTAATGGGTATAAAGCGATACACTGTTCATTATGGGCCAGTTTCATCTCGGGCCTTTAATGTTCCCAGAGTTACAAAGGGCCTCATATGGGCCAAAAGACATCATGGGCCATACATGGGTCGGAAGTTACAACGGGCTGGAATAATATTGGACGGCCCAAATGAAGCTACTGGGCTTAATTCTGATAGGCCGTAACGGGCCGGGAGTTAGTGGGCCATAAATGGGCTATATACGAACAGGCCGTTAACAAGCTTTCCGTGGGCCGGCCTGTTACCTTTTGACCAAGTCAAACGAGATAGCCTTTTCACCGGAATGGGCCTCTGTTGGGCCGTGCCACGTGTCGGCGTATCATAGGTGCCTCCTGTCTAATGAGTGGATGACATCTGTCCCAACGGTGAGCCAACATGTGTTTCCTCTGGCCAATGAGAATTTTACACGTGGAAAATCCCCATTGGTCCGGGCTGTTAACGGGTTATCGGATCCAAAACCGGACCCGATAGCTTAATGACGACCTGTTACGGTGGATGTCACATGTCAGTTACCCTTGACGAAAACACTTCCATGACACGCGATTTATCGTCATGAAAGTGGACACTTCCGTGATGATAATTTTGGTAATGTCATGGAACACTTCTACGACAACACAGGTATGACTATCTTAA
Organism: Triticum urartu; assembly: GCF_056163025.1. Taxonomy (NCBI): domain Eukaryota; kingdom Viridiplantae; phylum Streptophyta; class Magnoliopsida; order Poales; family Poaceae; genus Triticum; species Triticum urartu. The sequence continues at coordinate 287,209,222 of NC_141879.1, forward strand.
TTCTGTCATAAAACCGTCATGGATGTACATGCATGACAGAAAATATGACCTACTGTGACAAACATGTATCATCATGGAAGTGTATTTTTTTGTAGTGTATCCACTAGGGGATCTTCTCCAAAGGAGGTTCTAGATCTCCTAGTAGAGGGGTAGATGAACAAAGCTCTCTCAAGATCTAATAATATGCGTTGCTAACCATAATAGAAAGGAGGGGTCGTCTATTTATAGTCTAAGTGCAAATGGGGACGAAGGAAAAGAGTACATGGACACTTGGGCCGATTTGCATGCAGGCAAGGCCAGATGTCCGGGTAGGTACCTTGATAGAGGCGAAGGTGTCCCGATGCTTCGATGAGAGGTAGCTATTGTTTTTGGTGGAGTAGACTTTGACGATTCGACTACAAACGTGCAAAGACGCCGTGCCTTAGCAATCACTAAACCAACTCTGAAAGGTTATTGACCACGCCGGAGCACGATCAACCTGACCACGAGGGTTTATATCCTGCACGCAAACGAAGAACAAGAAAGAAACTGAGATTGCAATCTAAGTATTGCGAATTTAAGAGGCAAGCTTTACTAATCAAATGGGGTTCTGTGATGTCTTGGTCTGGTCGTTGAACACAAATGAAGGACGTGAGTTACAACTATGGCGAACTTTAACTAAACAAAACCCAAGTCTAATCGGTGCCTTAAGGGTTGTATTTACAGGGGGAAATAAAGGGGATCTCATCCACCCTTGCCAAGGGGGACTAAGACACCTTATGAGTCATTTCCCCTACCATACGGACTCTAAAAATAATCTATGAAGTATGATTTCAAAATTACATGGGCCTGACCAAAAAATAAGGTGGCACAACGCCTATATTAAGCTATGGATGAAATTTATGAAAGGTTGTCTTCTATATTTTGTCCATGTCCTTGTATGTCATCATGGTGTCTTCAAAGTATTGAAAACTCCACTAGAAACTCTATTCTTGTTCCCCTTGCGCACGCAATCATCCCCATGCTTAATCATGCTCCAATGTTCATCATTCTTGTCCTTGCTAGACCATTCAATCGTAAGCAAAACAAATGTATCCAATTTAGGCAACATCATATTCTCATGAACATTAGAATCATTACCAAGAAACGAAAGTACCTAGTAATTTAATTGGATGACCCCGAGCATCATCCAGATGATCCGGCTAGCTACCTGGATGGTCCGACTGAGTCATGGCCTCTAGGGATTCCCGGACGTCCAGGGTGGTAGCCGGATCGTCCAGCATCACGCGAAGCCTAAGGGTGCCTTCTGGTGCCATCATTGAATCGTCTAGGACGATGTCCAGACGTTCGGCTGTTGCCCAGATGATCCGGGATCCTGTCCGGATGATCCGTCCATCACCCAGATGATTAGCCCGGACACTTGTCCAGAGAGTTGCGATGCCTGGCTTTGTCCGGCGCGTCCGCGTTGGAGTTTGGACGTCCGACTATCTTCAGGCGCCAACTGTCTCCATCTTCCCCTCCTTGCTCTGCTTTCATCTAAACTTGTCCTCGGTCCTTAGCTTCTTCATGGCTGCTTTCTTGGTACCTGGGTATGCAAAGTGTCTCCGCTTGAGGTACTAGTCATGTCTCGAATGAATCAAAGGGAAGCTCAATGAGGAGAGAGTTAATCTTGGTTTCGATAGCTCTTGCACGCACTCTTCTCATCGGTCCACTTGGTGCTTGGAGAGTTGGTATAGTGTCCATAGGGATGACCGTATGGTGAAATCCTCGTACGAGTCTTGATTTAAGCATACAACAGTAGTAGGGTGTCATCTCTAAGACAAAAGGTGTGATCTTGGGTAAATCCCTGGTGTGAATCCCGTCCTTGATCCTCATCGTATGCCTCGCTGCACAAATCCCCCGAATCATGAGTACATGTGCACTCAAACTTTAAATATGAATGAACCAACGCGAGTTCCTGCACAAATCCCCCGAATCATGAGTACATGTGCACTCAAACTTTAAATATGAATGAACCAACGCGAGTTCCTTAAAAAAATGTAAATGCATGCCCATACTCAAAACTAAATTTTGAATGGACCTCATGGCTTATGTGTAATTTCCTTGCTGTTCGTGGGCAAAGGTGGCCAAATGGGCCGGTCCTGGCATGGTGGCCCAATAGCCTGCTGCCTGACACAACATGTTTATAATCAAGTTGTGCCGGCACGTGACCCGTATAGTGATGTGCCTCGGCCGTGAGGCTGGGTACGAGTGTCGGCACGACACAACCCGTTTATTATATATACTAGTTGACCCGTTGTGCCAAATGGCGCAGAGACCCGCTGAAGACATGTTGTCGATGAAAATAGTTTCATGCTGCAAGAACCTTCAACTAAACCATCTGTTGCGCCAAATGGCGCAGAGACCTGCTGATTCCATGTTAGCGATGAAAAGAAATCCATGGTTTAGTTGATATAGTTACGGGTACGCACATATGACAACAAATGTAATCTTTCTTATATGAAAAAAAACAGGGCTTGTTATCAACAATCAGATGTATATACACAATTAAATTTGGTAACATAGAGTTCTGTTTGAAACAAAATATATGTAACAAATCTAATCCTCTTTAGTGGGAAAAACATGGTATATTTTGTTGTCTATAATGAGATGTATATACAAATTCTAATTTGGTAGCACAGAGTTATATATTCTATAAGATGTGAATGACGGACATCACATCCAGAGATATTCACATCAGCAACAAAGTTGTCTACAATTCATGTGAACGATGTGGTTCGCCAAGGCGGCCGTTTCGGGGGCGTTGATTTCTGAGGGAGTTCAGGTGGTGATGATGATAGACACTCGGTGGTCATTTGCGGATTGCATGATCAGCGCAAATCCTGCATATTTCCCTTGCGAAGCTCGTCTTCAAAGTCGCAGTTGTCAATTGTTCGCGTGTGTAGCCATCTGTTAGCATGTGGCCAGGTTGGCCGGTGGTACCCATGTTGTGTGGGTTGAGTTGTATTGGTTTTAGCCCAGTTTTCCTCAATTAACCAGGCAATTCTCACTATCTTCTAAGCCAATGAAAATGGAAGTCTTTTGCCTCATTTCAAAATAATTAAATAAAACATCAGCGAGAAATAACATCCTTGGGCCAGCACCTGACTAAGTTGAAACGGTATTGTTCCGCGCCTTCCAAATATGCGAAGGATATTACCGATGTTGTCTTGGGCTTGCAGCCCTTCGGGTGGCATCACTTGCCAAACAAAGGAGAGATTGGTAGGAATTGAAATGCCGAGGATTGACCAAATCACAACAACAAAATTGCGGTCATTTTTTCATATATATACATGAAGTGTTAGGTCATAGCATTGTTGAAGCGGACTAAAATTCAGGAGAATGGATGAGAATAGAAATGATGTAAAGTCAGGTCTCGGTTTAAAATGGGCATAAGAAAGTAGTATTTTAGTAGAGTTGTATCGAAATGCACAAAGGCTTAGTAACTGCAATACTAATTTACTCAAGGAAGAGCTGCACAATTTACTCAAGTAAGAGCTGATCAATATTGTCGTCAGAACAAACTGTAATAGGATCATGGGAATTATATGTTGATGGGTACACACCTTCACAATTATATAACTCTATGTAACAATGCACAAAGGAGTAGCATCCACAATATTAATTTACTCAAGGAAGAACTGGTCAATTATGTCATCAGAACAAACTGTAATAGGATGGTGCAAATTCTGTAAACCTTGAACGGGGCGCATAGTACCTTCCAAAGCCTATTAACATCAAGATGTAATAAGGCAAGAGAAAAATGATTGTAACTATCTTCTAATTGTTCAAACATTTGAGAAAGCTTAGAGAATCCGTCCTGCTGCATTTTTCTCCAATGTTATCTTCCTTCTTTTACCTGCAAAAATGAAGCATTTTCCACAAATTGGAAAAATCAGTGTTGTTACCAACAGACTTCCATATTATAAGAGGTATTCTGGAAGTATTTATGCTAACTAAATTCAGAAAAGACCAAAAGAATAATAATTTAGCAGCCCTATATAAGACTTGTTTCAATCCTCATGGTGCATCTCGAAGCCCTGCAATCGAAACTGGAACATCACTCGCACTGAAATCTCCAAACACCAGTTGATCTAACTAATCGAGCAAGTAGTTGTCCTGCACTGAAACCCCTAAACACCAGTTCAGTTGTCCATATTATACACATCCCTGCTACTACAAATTCTGAAAAATGAGAAACTGGACCCTCAGCAACAACTGACATAAAGGCTAAACCAGAGCAATCAACCATTACTTCTGTCATGGCACAAAATTTCTAATAGAATCACATCTAAGAATGTCAATTGGAAGGAGAGAAAGGAACTCTAGGAATTCATGGTGGCAGATAAAGCAAATAAAATAATATTGTTCAGGAAACGAGATAATATCGGGGACACGAAAGGTTGTTCCGAGATGTTCCAGACAATCTAACAGTTAGACAACAAAAAAAAGGTTGAATCAAAGAGAAACTAAAAACCATATTACAATATAAACTGGTTACCTTTTTTTGCTTAGGCAAAGGCCGACATGAAGATTAGAAACCAAATTGAACTTATCTTTTTCTATGTAGTAAAAAACTAAACAAGTGTCTGTGTTTTTCATCGAAAGAAAAAAATGGTAGGAGAGTAATATGCTTATGGCAGAATTAACATTGATAGCAGAAGAAGATACATACTGGAAATGTTGGACTAAATTTAGCCAACTTCACTAACAATGTAGAAATTGGCTTCAGTGTACTAACATAGTTATTTTGGATATAAGCAATCAACCACGAATTTAACATCAGAGATATCTGACCATTTTAAGTAACGAAAAAAGAGCCCAATAGCAAGATATCACAACATAGAGCTGCATTGACCATTGGACCAAGCTCTGAGTAGAGAACCTACATTTCATATCCAATAACTGAAATTTGTGCGATACATCCATAAAGGATATTAGCAGGACAGGCAGCGCTGGACATATTGTTTAAGCAAATAAATAGTCACTACTTTCTTGTGCGCAATGGAGCAGAAATTGGTGATCACAAGAGCAGAGTAGTCATGGTTGAGCCTGTTTTGACTTTCTTTTCTTATTCCACTTTGGAAAGGACAAAAGTGAACAAAAGCAAGCCAAAAACATATAGTACTCCCTCCGTAAACTAATATAAGAGTGTTTAGAATACTAAAATAGTGATCTAAACACTCTTATATTATTTTACAGAGGGAGTACCAATTAATGCCTCACAACAGTTTTTGCATGGCCAGTTAACCCTGAAAGAAGAAAGTCTGTGATATTACACTTAATATGTAAAAGAGGCTCAAACACAAAATTAAATTCAAAATAAAAGTAATGCTCATGTAGCATATTTTGTATTTACAACACAAGACAGTGCCGTCAAACGTTATATATTAGCTAGCTAAGTAGGAATCTCTCATTGGACTGTGCCTCTAAATTATACCATGGAGGCATGAAACTAAGTATTTTTGGTCAGGAAAACAAAGATGCCCGCTTCCGCACCATGAATCACAAAATTTTCACATAATTGTACTCACAAAGCTATTTAAACATAAAAGGAAATAGTAGTACCTTGTATATTTGTACATGTTGGGGAACGTAGTAAATTCAAAAATATTCCTACCCACACGCAAGATCATGGTGATGCATAGCAACGAGAGGGGAGAGTGTTGTCTACGTACCCTCGTAGACCGGCAACGGAAGCGTTGACACAACGTAGAGGAAGTAGTCATACGTCTTCCCGATCCGACCGATCCAAGTACCGAACGTACGGCACCTCCGAGTTCTGCACACGTTCAACTTGGTGACGTCCCTCGAGCTCCGATCCAGCAAAGTGTTGAGGGAGAGTTTCGTCAGCACGACGGCGTGATGACGGTGATGATGTTCTACCGACGCAGGGCTTCGCCTAAGCACCGCTACGATATGACCGAGGTGGAATATGGTGGAAGGGGGCACCGCACACGGCTAAGGAGCGATCACGAAGATCAACTTGTGTGTCATGGGGTTCCCCCTTGCCCCCGTATATAAAGGAGGGAGAGGGGGAGGTGCGGCCGGCCCAAGGGGTGCGCCTGGAGGAGTCCTAGTCCCACCGGGAGTAGGACTCCCCCCTCTTGCCTTGTTGGAAAAGGAAGGGGGAAGGGAGAAAGAGGAAAGGGGGGTGCCCCCCCCCCTCCCTTGTCCTATTCGGACTAGGGGGGAGGGGGCGTGCGGCCTGCCCTGGCCGGCCCTCCTCTTCTCCCTTAGGGCCCATGTAGGCCCAATAACCCCCGGGGGGTTCCGGTAATCCCCCGGTACTCCGGTAAAATCCCGATTTCACCCGGAACGTTTCCGATATCCAAATATAGGCTTCCAATATATCAATATTTATGTCTCGAACATTTCGAGACTCCTCATCATGTCCGTGATCACATCCGGGACACCGAACAACCTTCGGTACATCAAAACACAAAAACCCTAATTATGATCGTCACCGAACTTTAAGCGTGCGGACCCTACGGGTTCGAGAACTATGTAGACATGACCGAGACACGTCTCCGGTCAATAACCAATAGTGGAACCTGGATGCTCATATTGGCTCCTACATATTCTACGAAGATCTTTATCGGTCAGACCGCATAACAATATACGTTGTTCCTTTTGTCATCGGTATGTTACTTGCCCGAGATTCGATCGTCGGTATCTCAATACCTAGTTCAATCTCGTTACCGGCAAGTCTCTTTACTCGTTCCATAATACATCATCCCGCAACTAACTTATTAGTTGCAATGCTTGCAAGGCTTGAGTGATGTGCATTACCGAGAGGGCCCAGAGATACCTCTCCGACAATCGGAGTGACAAATCCTAATCTCGAAATACGCCAACCCAACAAATACCTTCGGAGACACCTGTAGAGCACCTTTATAATCACCCAGTTACGTTGTGATGTTTGGTAGCACACAAAGTGTTCCTATGGTAAACGGGAGTTGCATAATCTCATAGTCATAGGAACATATATAAGTTATGAAGCAAGCAATAGCAACAAACTAAACGATCAAGTGCTAAGCTAATGGAATGGGTCAAGTCAATCACATCATTCTCCTAATGATGTGATCCCGTTAACCAAATAACAACTCATGTCTATGGTTAGGAAACATAACCATCTTTGATCAACAAGCTAGTCAAGTAGAGGCATACTAGTGACACTCTGTTTGTCTATGTACTCACACATGTATTATGTTTCCGGTTAATACAATTCTAGCATGAATAATAAACATTTATCATGATACAAGGAAATAAATAATAACTTTATTATTGCCTCTAGGGCATATTTCCTTCGGTCTCCCACTTGCACTAGAGTCAATAATCTAGATTACACAGTAATGATTCTAACACCCATGGAGCCTTGGTGCTGATCACGTTTTGCTCATGGAAGAGGCTTAGTCAGCGGGTCTGCAACATTCAGATCCGTATGTATCTTGCAAATTTCTATGTCTCCCATTTGGACTAAATCCTGAATGGAATTGAAGCGTCTCTTGATGTGCTTGGTTCTCTTGTGAAATCTGGATTCCTTTGCCAAGGCAATTGCACCAGTATTGTCACAAAAGATTTTCATTGGACCCGATGCACTAGGTATGACACCTAGATCGGATATGAACTCCTTCATCCAGACTCCTTCATTTGCTGCTTCCGAAGCAGCTATGTACTCCGCTTCACATGTAGATCCCGCCACGACGCTTTGTTTAGAACTGCACCAACTGACAGCTCCACCGTTTAATGTAAACACGTATCCGGTTTGCGATTTAGAATCGTTTGGATCAATGTCAAAGCTTGCATCAACGTAACCATTTACGATGAGCTCTTTGTCACCTCCATATACGAGAAGCATATCCTTAGTTCTTTTCAGGTACTTCAGGATGTTCTTGACCGTTGTCCAGTGATCCACTCCTGGATTACTTTGGTACCTCCCTGCTAGACTTATAGCAAGGCACACATCAGGTCTGGTACACAGCATTGCATACATGATAGAGCCTGTGGCTGAAGCATAGGGAACATCTTTCATTTTCTCTCTATCTTCTGTAGTGGTCGGACATTGAGTCTTACTCAACTTCACACCTTGTAACACAGGCAAGAACCCTTTCTTTGCTTGATCCATTTTGAACTTCTTCAAAACTTTGTCAAGGTATGTGCTTTGTGAAAGTCCAATTAAGCGTCTTGATCTATCTCAATAGATCTTAATGCCCAATATGTAAGCAGCTTCACCGAGGTCTTTCATTGAAAAACTCTTATTCAAGTATCCCTTTATGCTATCTAGAAATTCTATATTATTTCCAATCAATAATATGTCATCCACATATAATATCAGAAATGCTACAGAGCTCCCACTCACTTTCTTATAAATACAGGCTTCTCCAAAAGTCTGTATAAAACCAAATGCTTTGATCACACTATCAAAGCGTTTATTCCAACTCCGAGAGGCTTGCACCAGTCCATAAATGGATCACTGGAGCTTGCACACTTTGTTAGCTCCCTTTGGATCGACAAAACCTTCTAGTTGCATCATATACAACTCTTCTTCCAGAAATCCATTCAGGAATGCAGTTTTGGCATCCATTTGCCAAATTTCATAATCATAAAATGCGGCAATTGCTAACATGATTCGGACATACTTAAGCATCGCTACGGGTGAGAAGGTCTCATCGTAGTCAATCCCTTGAACTTGTCGAAAACCTTTCGCAACAAGTTGAGCTTTGTAGACAGTAACATTACCGTCAGCGTCAGTCTTCTTCTTGAAGATCCATTTATTCTCAATTGCTTGCCGATCAACAGGCAAGTCAACCAAAGTCCACACTTTGTTCTCATACATGGATCCCATCTCAGATTTCATGGCTTCTAGCCATTTTGTGGAATCTGGGCTCACCATCGCTTCTTCATAGTTCATAGGTTCATCATGATCTAGTAGCATGACTTCCAGAACAGGATTACCGTACCACCCTGGTGCGGATCTTACTCTGGTTGATCTACGAGGTTCGGTAGTAACTTGATCTGAAGTTTCATGATCATTATCATTAGCTTCCTCACTAATTGGTGTAGGTGTCACAGAAACCGGTTTCTGTGATGTACTACTTTCCAATAAGGGAGCAGGTACAGTTACCTCATCAAGTTCTACTTTTCTCCCACTCACTTCTTTCGAGAGAAACTCCTTCTCTAGAAAAACTCCGAATTTAGCAACAAAAGTTTTTCCTTCCGATCTGTGATAGAAGGTGTACCCAACAGTCTCCTTTGGGTATCCTATGAAGACACATTTCTCCGATTTGGGTTCGAGCTTATCAGGTTGAAGCTTTTTCACATAAGCATCGCAGCCCCGAACTTTCAGAAACGACAACTTTGGTTTCTTGCCAAACCACAGTTCATAAGGCGTCGTCTCAACGGATTTCGATGGTGTCCTATTTAACGTGAATGCAGCTGTCTCTAAAGCATAACCCCAAAATGATAGCGGTAAATCAGTAAGAGACATCATAGATCGCATCATATCTAATAAAGTACGATTACGACGTTCGGACACACAATTACGCTGTGGTGTTCCGGGTGGCGTGAGTTGCGAAACTATTCCGCATTGTTTCAAATGTAGACCAAACTCGTAACTCAAATATTCTCCTCCACGATCAGATCGTAGAAACTTTATTTTCTTGTTACGATGATTTTCAACTTCACTCTGAAATTCTTTGAACTTTTCAAATGTTTCAGACTTATGTTTCATTAAGTAGATATACCCATATCTGCTTAAATCATCTGTGAAGGTGAGAAAATAATGATATCCGCCACGAGCCTCAACATTCATTGGACCACATACATCTGTATGTATGATTTCCAACAAATCCGTTGCTCTCTCCATAGTACCGGAGAACAGTGTTTTAGTCATCTTACCCATGAGGCACGGTTCGCAAGTACCAAGTGATTCATAATCAAGTGGTTCCAAAAGTCCATCAGTATGGAGTTTCTTCATGCGCTTTACACCGATATGACCTAAACGGCAGTGCCACAAATAAGTTGCACTATCATTATCAATTCTGCATCTTTTGATTTCAACATTATGAATATGTGTATCACTACTATCGAGATTCATCAAAAATAGACCACTCTTCAAGGGTGCATGACCATAAAAGATATTATTCATATAAATAGAACAACCATTATTCTCTGATTTAAATGAATAACCATCTCGCATCAAACAAGATCCAGATATAATGTTCATGCTCAACGCTGGCACCAAATAACAATTATTTAGGTCTAATATTAATCCCGAAGGTAGATGTAGAGGTAGCATGCCGACCACGATCACATCGACTTTGGAACCATTTCCCACGCGCATCGTCACCTCATCCTTAGCCAATCTTCGCTTAATCCGTAGCCCCTGTTTCGAGTTGCACATGTTAGCAACAGAACCAGTATCAAATACCCAGGTGCTACTGCGAGCATTAGTAAGGTACACCTCAATAACATGTATATCACATATACCTTTGTTCACTTTGCCATCCTTCTTATCCGCCAAATACTAGGGGCAGTTCCGCTTCCAGTGACCAGTCTGCTTGCAGTAGAAGCACTCAGTCTCAGGCTTAGGTCCAGACTTGGGTTTCTTCTCCTGAGCAGCAACTTGTTTGTTGTTCTTCTTGAAGTTCCCTTTCTTCTTCCCTTTGCCCTTTTTATTGAAACTGGTGGTCTTATTGACCATCAACACTTGATGCTCCTTCTGTTGGGGAACGTAGTAATTTCAAAAAAAATCCTACGCACACGCAAGATCATGGTGATGCATAGCAACGAGAGGGGAGAGTGTGATCTACGTACCCTTGTAGACCGACAGCAGAAGCGTTGTGACAACGCGGTTGATGTAGTCGTACGTCTTCACGATCCGACCGATCCAAGCACCGTTACTCCGGCACCTCCGAGTTCCTGGCACACGTTCAGCTCGATGACGATCCCCGGGCTCTGATCCAGCAAAGCGTCGGGGAGGAGTTCCGTCAGCACAACGGCGTGGTGACGGTCTTGATGTTCTACCGTCGCAGGGCTTCGCCTAAGCACCGCTACAATATGACCGAGGTGGAATATGGTGGAGGGGGGCACCGCACACGGCTAAGGAATGATCACGAAGATCAACTTGTGTCCATGGGGTGCCCCTTGCCTCAGTATATAAAGGATGGAGGAGGAGGAGGCCGGCAAAGGCAATTGGTGCGGCCAGGATGTGGAGTCCTACTAGGACTCCAAGTCCTAGTAGGAGTCCACCAAGAGGGGAGGAAGGGAGAAGGAAGTGGAGGAGAAGGAAAGGTGGCCGGCCCCCTTTTCCCTAGTCCAATTCGGACCAGAGGGGAGGGGGGCGCAGCAGCCCCTTGGCCCTTTCTCCTCTTCCCACTAAGGCCCATCAAGGCCCATTGCTTCTCCGGTAACTACCCGGTACTCCGAAAAATACCCGAATCACTCGGAACCTTTCCGATGTCCGAATATAGTCGTCCAATATATTGATCTTTACGTCTCGACCATTTCGAGACTCCTAGTCATGTCCCCGGTCTCATCCGGGACTCCGAACTCCTTCGGTACATCAAAACTCATAAACTCATAATATAACTGTCATCGAAACCTTAAGCGTGCGGACCCTACGGTTCGAGAACAATGTAGACATGACCAAGACACGTCTCCGATCAATAACCAATAGCGGGACCTGGATGCCCATATTGGCTCCTACATATTCTACGAAGATCTTTATCGGTCAGACCGCATAACAACATACGTTGTTCCCTTTGTCATCGGTATGTTACTTGCCCGAGATTCGATCGTCGGTATCCTATACCTAGTTCAATCTTGTTACCGGCAAGTCTCTTTACTCGTTCCGTAATACATCATCCCGCAACTAACTCATTAGTTGCAATGCTTGCAAGGCTTAAGTGATGTGCATTACCGAGAGGGCCCAGAGATACCTCTCCAACATTCGGAGTGACAAATCCTAATCTTGAAATACGCCAACCCAACAAGTACCTTCGAAGACACCTGTAGAGCACCTTTATAATCACCCAGTTACGTTGTGACATTTGGTAGCACACAAAGTGTTCCTCCGGTAAACGGGAGTTGCATAATCTCATAGTCATAGGAACATGTATAAGTCATGAAGAAAGCAATAGCAACATACTAAACGATCGGGTGCTAAGCTAATGGAATGGGTCATGTCAATCAGATCATTCACCTAATGATGTGATCCCGTTAATCAAATAACAACTCTTTGTTCATGGTTAGGAAACATAACCATCTTTGATTAACGTGCTAGTCAAGTAGAGGCTTACTAGTGACACTTTGTTGTCTATGTATTCACACAAGTATTATGTTTCCGGTTAATACAATTCTAGCATGAATAATAAACATTTATCATGATATAAGGAAATAAATAATAACTTTATTATTGCCTCTAGGGCATATTTCCTTCAGTCTCCCACTTGCACTAGAGTCAATAATCTAGTTCACATCGCCATGTGATTTAACAGCAATAGTTCACATCACCATGTGATTAACACCCATAGTTCACATCGGTATGTGATCAATACCCAAAGGGTTTACTAGAGTCAGTAATCTAGTTCACATCGCTATGTGATTAACACCCAAAGAGTACTAAGGTGTGATCATGTTTTGCTTGTGAGATAATTTTAGTCAATGGGTCTGTCACATTCAGATCCGTATGTATTTTGCAAATATCTATGTCAACAATGCTCTGCACTGAGCTACTCCAGCTAATTGCTCCCACTTCCAATATGTATCCAAATTGAGACTTAAAGTTATCTAGATCAGTGTCAAAACTTGCATCGACGTAACTCTTTACGACGAACCTTTTGTCACCTCCATAATCGACAAACATATCCTTATTCCACTAAGGATAATTTTGACCGCTGTCCAGTGATCTACTCCTAGATCACTATTGTACTCCCTTGCCAAAATCAGTGTAGGGTATACAATAGATCTGGTACACAGCATGGCATACTTTATAGAACCTATGGCTGAGGCATAGGGAATGACTTTCATTCTATTTCTATCTTCTGCCGTGGTCGGGCTTTGAGTCTTACTCAATTTCACACCTTGCAACACAGGCAAGAACTCTTTCTTTGACTGTTCCATTTTGAACTACTTCAAAATCTTGTCAAGGTATGTACTCATTGAAAAAACTTATCAAGCGTCTTGATCTATCTCTATAGATCTTGATGCTCAATATGTAAGCAGCTTTACCGAGGTCTTTCTTTGAAAAACTCCTTTCAAATATTCCTTTATGCTTTCCAGAAAATTATACATTATTTCCGATCAACAATATGTTGTTCACATATACTTATCAGAAATGTTGTAGTGCTCCCACTCACTTTCTTGTAAATACAGGCTTCACTGTAAGTCTGTATAAAACTATATGCTTTGATCAACTTATCAAAGCGTATATTCCAACTCCGAGATGCTTGCACCAGTCCATAGATGGATCGTTGGAGCTTGCATATTTTGTTAACACCTTTAGGATTGACAAAACCATCTGGTTGCATCATATACAACTCTTCTTTAAGAAATCCATTAAGGAATGCAGTTTTGTTTATCCATTTGCCAGATTTCATAAAATGCGGCAATTGCTAACATGATTCGGACAGGCTTAAGCATATATACGAGTGAGAAAATCTCATCGTAGTCAACACCTTGAACTTGTCGAAAACCTTTTGCGACAATTCTAGCTTTGTAGATAGTAACACTACTATCAGCGTCCGTCTTCCTCTTGAAGATCCATTTATTTTCTATGGCTTGCCGATCATTGGGAAAATCCATCAAAGTCCATACATTGTTCTCATACATGGATCATATCTCAGATTTTATGGCCTCAAACCATTTCGCGGAATCTGGGCTCATCATCGCTTCCTCATAGTTCGCAAGTTCGTCATGGTCTAGTAACATGACTTCCAGAACAGGATTACCGTACCACTCTGGTGCGGATCTCACTCTGGTTTACCTACGAGATTCGGTAGTAACTTGATTTGAAGTTACATGATCATCATCATTGGCTTCCTCACTAATTGGTGTAGTAGTCACAGGAATAGATTTCTGTGATGAACTACTTTCCAATAAGGGAGCAGGTACAATTACCTTATCAAGTTTTCTACTTTCCTCCCACTCACTTCTTTCGAGAGAAAACTCCTTCTCTAGAAAGTTTCCGAATTTAGCAACAAAAGTCTTGCCTTCGGATCTGTGATAGAAGGTGTATCCAATAGTTTCCTTTGGATATCCTATGAAGACGCACTTCTCCGATTTAGGTTTGAGCTTATCAAGTTGAAACTTTTTCACATAAGCATTGCAACCTCAAACTTTAAGAAACGACAGCTTAGGTTTCTTGCTAAACCATAGTTCATACGGTGTCATCTGATACGGATTTAGATGGTGCCCTATTTAACGTGAATGTAGCTGTCTCTAATGCATAACCCCAAAACAATAGCGGTAAATCTGTAAGAGACATCATAGATCGCACCATATCAAATAAAGTACGATTACGATGTTCGAACACACCATTACACTGTGGTGTTCCAGGTGGCGTGAGTAGTGAAACTATTTCATATTGTTTTAACTGAAGGCCAAACTCGTAACTCAAATATTTTACTTCTGGGATCATATCGTAGAAACTTTTATTTTTGTTTACGATGATTCTCCACTTCACTCTGAAATTCTTTGAACTTTTCAAATGTTTCATACTTGTGTTTCATCAAGTAGATATGCTCATATCTGCTCAAATCATCTGTGAAGATCAGAAAATAATGATACCTGTCGCGAGCATCAATATTCATCGGACCACATACATCAGTATGTATGATTTCCAACAAATTTGTTGCTCGCTCCATTGTTCCGAAGAACAGAGTCTTAGTCATCTTGCCCATGAGGCATGGTTCGCAAGAATCAACTGATTCATAATCAAGTGATCCCAAAAGCCCATCAGCATGGAGTTTCTTCATGCGCTTTACACCAATATGACCTAAACGGCAGTGCCACAAATAAGTTGCACTATCATTATTAACTTTGCATCTTTTGTCTTCAATATTATGAATATGTGTATTACTACGATCGAGATCCAATGAACCATTTTCAGTGGGTGTGTAACCATATAAGGTTTTATTCATGTAAATAGAACAACAATTATTCTCTAACTTAAATGAATAACCGTATTGCAATAAACATGATCAAATCATATTCATGCTCAACGCAAACACCAAATAACACTTACTTAGGTTCAACACTAATCCCGAAAGTATAGGGAGTGTGCGATGATGATCATATCAATCTTGGAACTACTTCCAACACACATCGTCACTTCACCCTTAACTAGTTTCTGTTCATTCTGCAACTCCCGTTTCGAGTTACTACTCTTAGCAACTGTACCAGTATAAAATACCGAGGGGTTGCTACGAACACTAGTAAAATACACATTAATAATCTGTATATCAAATATACCTTTGTTCACTTTGCCATCCTTCTTATCCGCCAAATACTTGGGGCAGTTCCGCTTCCAGTGACCAGTCCCTTTGCAGTAAAAGCACTTAGCCTCAGGCTTAGGACCAGACTTGGGCTTCTTCACTTGAGCAGCAACTTGCTTGCCGTTCTTCTTGAAGTTCCCCTTCTTCCCTTTGCCCTTTTATTGAAACTAGTGGTCTTGTCTACCATCAACACTTGATGCTCTTTCTTGATTTCTACCTTCATCGATTTCATCATCATGAAAAGCTCGGGAGTCGTTTTTGTCATCCCTTGCATACTATAGTTCATCACAAAGTTCTACTAACTTGGTGATGGTGACTAGAGAATTCTGTCAATCACTATCTTATTTGGAAGATTAACTCCCACTTGATTCAAGCGATTGTAGTACCCAGACAATCTGAGCACATGCTCACTAGTTGAGCGATTCTCCTCCATCTTTTGGCTATAGAACTTGTTGGAGACTTCATATCTCTCAACTCGGGTATTTGCTTGAAATATTAACTTCAACTCCTGGAACATCTCATATGGTCCATGACGTTCAAAACGTCTTTTGAAGTCCCGATTCTAAGCTGTTAAGCATGGTGCACTAAACTATTAAGTAGTCATGATTTTGAGCTAGCCAAACGTTCATAACGTCTGCATCTGCTCCTGCAATAGGTCTGTCACCTAGCGGTGCATCAAGGACATAATTCTTCTGTGCAGCAATGAGGATAAACCTCAGATCATGGATCCAATCCGCATCATTGCTACTAACATCTTTCAACACAATTTTTCTAGGAACATATCAAAATAAACACAGGGAAGCAACAATGCGAGCTATTGATCTACAACATGATTTGCAAAATACTACCAGGACTAAGTTCATGATAAATTTAAGTTCAATTAATCATATTACTAAAGAACTCCCACTTAGATAGACATCCCTCTAATCCTCTAAGTGATTATGTGATCCAAATCAACTAAACCATGTCCGATCATCACGTGAGATGGAGTAGTTTCATTGGTGAACATCACTATGTTGATCATATCTACTATATGATTCACGCTCGACCTTTCGGTCTCCGTGTTCCAAGGCCATGTCTGTATATGCTTGGCTCGTCAAGTATAACCTGAGTATTCCGCGTGTGCAACTATTTTGCACCCGTTGTATTTGAACGTAGAGCCTATCACACCTGATCATCACGTGGTGTCTCAGCACGAAGAACTTTCGCAACGGTGCATACTCAGGGAGAACACTTCTTGATAATTAGTGAGAGATCATCTTATAATGCTACCGTCAATCAAAGCAAGATAAGATGCATAAAAGATAAACATCACATGCAATCAATATAAGTGATATGATATGGCCATCATCATCTTGTGCTTGTGATCTCCATCTCCGAAGCACCGTCATGATCGCCATCGTCCCCGGCGCGACACCTTGATCACCATCGTAGCATCGTTGTTGTCTCACCAATCTTATGCTTCCACGACTATCGCTACCGCTTAGTGATAAAGTAAAGCATTACAGCGTGATAGCATTGCATACAATACAGCGACAACCATATGGCTCCTGCCAGTTGCCGATAACTCGGTTACAAAACATGATCATCTCATACAATAAAATTTAGCATCATGTCCTGACCATATCACATCACAACATGCCCTGCAAAAACAAGTTAGACGTCCTCCACTTTGTTGTTGCAAGTTTTACGTGGCTGCTATGGGCTTAAGCAAGAACCAATCTTACCTACGCATCAAAACCACAACGATAGTTTGTCAAGTTGGTGCTGTTTTAACCTTCGCAAGGACCGGGCGTGGCCACACTCGGTTCAACTAAAGTTGGAGAAACTGTCACCCGCTAGCCACCTTTGTGCAAAGCACGTCGGGAGAACCGGTCTCGCGTAAGCGTACGCGTAATGTCGGTCCGGGCCGCTGCGTCCAACAATACCGCCGAACCAAAGTATGACATGCTGGTAAGCAGTATGACTTATATCGCCCACAACTCACTTGTGTTCTACTCGTGCATATAACATCAACATATAAAACCTAGGCTCGGATGCCACTGTTGGGGAACGTAGTAATTTCAAAAAAATTCCTACGCACACGCAAGATCATGGTGATGCATAGCAACGAGAGGGGAGAGTGTGATCTACGTACCCTTGTAGACCGACAGCGGAAGCGTTGTGACAACGCGGTTGATGTAGTCGTACGTCTTCACGATCCGACCGATCCAAGCACCGTTACTCCGGAACCTCCGAGTTCTTGGCACACGTTCAGCTCGATGACGATCCCTGGGCTCCGATCCAGCAAAGTGTCGAGGAGGAGTTCCGTCAGCACAACGGCGTGGTGACGGTCTTGATGTTCTACCGTCGCAGGGCTTCGCCTAAGCACCGCTACAATATGACCGAGGTGGAATATGGTGGAGGGGGGCACCGCACACGGCTAAGGAACGATCACGAAGATCAACTTGTGTCCATAGGGTGCCCCTTGCCTCAGTATATAAAGGATGGAGGAGGAGGAGGCCGGCCAAGGCAATTGGTGCGGCCAGGATGTGGAGTCCTACTAGGACTCCAAGTCCTAGTAGGAGTCCACCAAGAGGGAAGGAAGGGAGAAGGAAGTGGAGGAGAAGGAAAGGTGGCCGGCCCCCTTTTCCCTAGTCCAATTCGGACCAAAGGGGAGGGGGGCGCAGCAGCCCCTTGGCCCTCTCTCCTCTTCCCACTAAGGCCCATCAAGGCCCATTGCTTCTCCCGTAACTACCCGGTACTCCGAAAAATACCCGAATCACTCGGAACCTTTCCGATGTCCGAATATAGTCGTCCAATATATCAATCTTTACGTCTCGACCATTTCGAGACTCCTCGTCATGTCCCCGATCTTATCCAGGACTCCGAACTCCTTCCGTACATCAAAACTCATAAACTCATAATATAACTGTCATCGAAACCTTAAGCGTGCGGACCCTATGGTTCGAGAATAATGTAGACATGACCGAGACACGTCTCCGGTCAATAACCAATAGCGGGACCTGGATGCCCATATTGGCTCCTACATATTCTATGAAGATCTTTATCGGTCAGACCGCATAACAACATACGTTGTTCTCTTTGTCATCGGTATGTTACTTGCCCAAGATTCGATCGTCGGTATCCTATACCTAGTTCAATCTTGTTACCGACAAGTCTCTTTACTCGTTCCGTAATACATCATCCCGCAACTAACTCATTAGTTGCAATGCTTGCAAGGCTTAAGTGATGTGCATTACCGAGAGGGCCCAGAGATACCTCTCCGACATTCGGAGTGACAAATCCTAATCTTGAAATACGCCAACCCAACAAGTACCTTCGGAGACACCTGTAGAGCACCTTTATAATCACCCAGTTACGTTGTGACGTTTGGTAGCACACAAAGTGTTCCTCCGGTAAACGGGAGTTGCATAATCTCATAGTCATAGGAACATGTATAAGTCATGAAGAAAGCAATAGCAACATACTAAATGATCCGGTGCTAAGCTAATGGAATGGGTCATGTCAATCAGATCATTCACCTAATGATGTGATCCCGTTAATCAAATAACAACTCTTTGTTCATGGTTAGGAAACATAATCATCTTTGATTAACGAGCTAGTCAAGTAGAGGCATACTAGTGACACTTTATTTGTCTATGTATTCACACAAGTATTATGTTTCCGGTTAATACAATTCTAGCATGAATAATAAACATTTATCATGATATAAGGAAATAAATAATAACTTTATTATTGCCTCTAGGGCATATTTCCTTCAGTCTCCCACTTGCACTAGAGTCAATAATCTAGTTCACATCGCCATGTGATTTAACAGCAATAGTTCACATCACCATGTGATTAACACCCATAGTTCACATCGATATGTGATCAATACCCAAAGGGTTTACTAGAGTCAGTAATCTAGTTCACATCGCTATGTGATTAACACCCAAAGAGTACTAAGGTGTGATCATGTTTTGCTTGTGAGATAATTTTAGTCAATGGGTCTGTCACATTCAGATCCGTATGTATTTTGCAAATATCTATGTCAACAATGCTCTGCACTGAGCTACTCCAGCTAATTGCTCCCACTTCCAATATGTATCCAGATTGAGACTTAAATTTATCTAGATCAGTGTCAAAACTTGCATTGACGTAACTCTTTATGACGAACCTTTTGTCACCTCCATAATCGACAAACATATCCTTATTCCACTAAGGATAATTTTGACCGCTGTCCAGTGATCTACTCCTAGATCACTATTGTACTCCCTTGCCAAAATCAGTGTAGGGTATACAATAGATCTGGTACACAGCATGGCATACTTTATAGAACCTATGGCTGAGGCATAGGGAATGACTTTCATTCTATTTCTATCTTCTGCCGTGGTCGGGCTTTGAGTCTTACTCAATTTCACACCTTGCAACACAGGCAAGAACTCTTTCTTTGACTATTCCATTTTGAACTACTTCAAAATCTTGTCAAGGTATGTACTCATTGAAAAAACTTATCAAGCGTCTTGATCTATCTCTATAGATCTTGATGCTCAATATGTAAGCAGCTTTACCGAGGTCTTTCTTTGAAAAACTCCTTTCAAATATTCCTTTATGCTTTCCAGAAAATTATACATTATTTCTGATCAACAATATGTTGTTCACATATACTTATCAGAAATGTTGTAGTGCTCCCACTCACTTTCTTGTAAATACAGGCTTCACCATAAGTCTGTATAAAACTATATGCTTTGATCAACTTATCAAAGCGTATATTCCAACTCCGAGATGCTTGCACCAGTCCATAGATGGATCGTTGGAGCTTGCATATTTTGTTAACACCTTTAGGATTGACAAAACCTTTTGGTTGCATCATATAGAACTCTTCTTTAAGAAATCCATTAAGGAATGCAGTTTTGTTTATCCATTTGCCAGATTTCATAAAATGCGGCAATTGCTAACATTATTCGGACAGGCTTAAGCATATATACGAGTGAGAAAATCTCATCGTAGTCAACACCTTGAACTTGTCGAAAACCTTTTGCGACAATTCTAGCTTTGTAGATAGTAACACTACTATCTGCGTCCGTCTTCGTCTTGAAGATCCATTTATTTTCTATGGCTTGCTGATCATCGGGCAAATCCATCAAAGTCCATACTTTGTTCTCATACATGGATCATATCTCAGATTTTATGGCCTCAAACCATTTCGCGGAATCTGGACTCATCATCGCTTCCTCATAGTTCGCAAGTTCGTCATGGTCTAGTAACATGACTTCCAGAACAGGATTACCGTACCACTCTGGTGCGGATCTCACTCTAGTTTACCTATGAGATTCGGTAGTAACTTGATCTGAAGTTACATGATCATCATCATTGGCTTCCTCACTAATTGGTGTAGTAGTCACAGGAACAGATTTCTGTGATGAACTACTTTCCAATAAGGGAGCAGGTACAATTACCTTATCAAGTTTTCTACTTTCCTCCCACTCTCTTCTTTCGAGAGAAAACTCCTTCTCTAGAAAGTTTCCGAATTTAGCAACAAAAGTCTTGCCTTCGGATCTGTGATAGAAGGTGTATCCAATAGTTTCCTTTGGATATCCTATGAAGACGCACTTCTCCGATTTAGGTTTGAGCTTATCAAGTTGAAACTTTTTCACATAAGCATTGCAACCTCAAACTTTAAGAAATGACACCTTAGGTTTCTTGCTAAACCATAGTTCATACGGTGTCATCTCAAACGGATTTAGATGGTGCCCTATTTAACGTGAATGTAGCTGTCTCTAATGCATAACCCCAAAACAATAGCGGTAAATCTGTAAGAGACATCATAGATCGCACCATATCAAATAAAGTACGATTACGATGTTCGAACACACCATTACACTGTGGTGTTCCAGGTGGCGTGAGTAGTGAAACTATTTCACATGGTTTTAACTGAAGGCCAAACTCGTAACTCAAATATTTTACTTCTGTGATCATATCGTAGAAACTTTTATTTTTGTTTACGATGATTCTCCACTTCACTCTGAAATTCTTTGAACTTTTCAAATGTTTCAGACTTGTGTTTCATCAAGTAGATATGCTCATATCTGCTCAAATCATCTGTGAAGATCAGAAAATAATGATACCTGTCACGAGCCTCAATATTCATCAGACCACATACATCAGTATGTATGATTTCCAACAAATCTGTTGCTCGCTCCATTGTTCCGAAGAACAGAGTCTTAGTCATCTTGCCCATGAGGCATGGTTCGCAAGCATCAACTGATTCATAATCAAGTGATCCCAAAAGCCCATCAGCATGGAGTTTCTTCATGCGCTTTACACCAATATGACCTAAACGGCAGTGCCACAAATAAGTTGCACTATCATTATTAACTTTGCATCTTTTGTCTTCAATATTATGAATATGTGTATTACTACGATCGAGATCCAATGAACCATTTTCATTGGGTGTGTAACCATATAAGGTTTTATTCATGTAAATAGAACAACAATTATTCTCTAACTTAAATGAATAACCGTATTGCAATAAACATGATCAAATCATATTCATGCTCAACGCAAACACCAAATAACACTTATTTAGGTTCAACACTAATCCCGAAAGTATAGGGAGTGTGCGATGATGATCATATCAATCTTGGAACTGCTTCCAACACACATCGTCACTTCACCCTTAACTAGTTTCTGTTCATTCTGCAACTCCCGTTTCGAGTTACTACTCTTAGCAACTGTACCAGTATCAAATACCGAGGGGTTGCTACTAACACTAGTAAAATACACATTAATAATCTATATATCAAATATACCTTTGTTCACTTTGCCATCCTTCTTATCCGCCAAATACTTGGGGCAGTTCCGCTTCCAGTGACCAGTCCCTTTGCAGTAAAAGCACTTAGTCTCAGGCTTAGGACCAGACTTGGGCTTCTTCACTTGAGCAGCAACTTGCTTGCCGTTCTTCTTGAAGTTCCCCTTCTTCCCTTTGCCCTTTTATTGAAACTAGTGGTCTTGTCTACCATCAACACTTGATGCTCTTTCTTGATTTCTACCTTCATCGATTTCATCATCATGAAAAGCTCGGGAGTCGTTTTCGTCATCCCTTGCATACTATAGTTCATCACGAAGTTCTACTAACTTGGTGATGGTGGTTAGAGAATTCTGTCAATCACTATCTTATTTGGAAGATTAACTCCCACTTGATTCAAGTGATTGTAGTACCCAGCCAATCTGAGCACATGCTCACTAGTTGAGCGATTCTCCTCCATCTTTTGGCTATAGAACTTGTTGGAGACTTCATATCTCTCAACTCGGGTATTTGCTTGAAATATTAACTTCAACTCCTGGAACATCTCATATGTTCCATGACGTTCAAAACGTCTTTTGAAGTCCCGATTCTAAGACGTTAAGCATGGTGCACTAAATTATTAAGTAGTCATGATTTTGAGCTAGCCAAATGTTCATAACGTCTGCATCTGCTCCTGCAATAGGTCTGTCACCTAGCGGTGCATCAAGGACATAATTCTTCTATGCAGCAATGAGGATAAACCTCAGATCACGGATCCAATCCGCATCATTGCTACTAACATCTTTCAACACAATTTTCTCTAGGAACATATCAAAATAAACACAGGGAAGCAACAATGCGAGCTATTGATCTACAACATGATTTGCAAAATACTACCAGGACTAAGTTCATGATAAATTTAAGTTCAATTAATCATATTACTAAAGAACTCCCACTTAGATAGACATACCTCTAATCCTCTAAGTGATTACGTGATCCAAATCAACTAAACCATGTCTGATCATCACGTGAGATGGAGTAGTTTCATTGGTGAACATCACTATGTTGATCATATCTACTATATGATTCACGCTCGACCTTTCGGTCTCCGTGTTCCGAGGCCATGTCTGTATATGCTTGGCTCGTCAAGTATAACCTGAGTATTCCGCGTGTGCAACTGTTTTGCACCCGTTGTATTTGAACGTAGAGCCTATCACACCCGATCATCACGTGGTGTCTCAGCACGAAGAACTTTCGCAACGGTGCATACTCAGGGAGAACACTTCTTGATAATTAGTGAGAGATCATATTATAATGCTACCATCAATCAAAGCAAGATAAGATGCATAAAAGATAAACATCACATGCAATCAATATAAGTGATATGATATGGCCCTCATCATCTTGTGCTTGTGATCTCCATCTCCGAAGCACCGTCATGATCGCCATCGTCCCCGGCGCGACACCTTGATCACCATCGTAGCATCGTTGTCGTCTCGCCAATCTTATGCTTCCACGACTATCGCTACCGCTTAGTGATAAAGTAAAGCATTATAGCGCGATAGCATTGCATACAATAAAGCGACAACCATATGGCTCCTGCCAGTTGCCGATAACTCGGTTACAAAACATGATCATCTCATACAATAAAATTTAGCATCATGTCTTGACCATATCACATCACAACATGCCCTGCAAAAACAAGTTAGACGTCCTCTACTTTGTTGTTGCAAGTTTTACGTGGCTGCTACGGGCTTAAGCAAGAACCAATCTTACCTACACATCAAAACCACAACGGTAGTTTGTCAAGTTGGTGCTGTTTTAACCTTCGCAAGGACCGGGCGTGGCCACACTCGGTTCAACTAAAGTTGGAGAAACTGTCACCCGCTAGCCACCTTTGTGCAAAGCACGTCGGGAGAACCGGTCTCGCGAAAGCGTACGCGTAATGTCGGTCCGGGCCGCTGCGTCCAACAATACCGCCAAACCAAAGTATGACATGCTGGTAAGCAGTATGACTTATATCGCCCACAACTCACTTGTGTTCTACTTGTGCATATAACATCAACATATAAAACCTAGGCTCGGATGCCACTGTTGGGGAACGTAGTAATTTCAAAAAATTTCCTACGCACACGCAAGATCATGGTGATGCATAGCAACGAGAGGGGAGAGTGTGATCTACGTACCCTTGTAGACCGACAGCGGAAGCGTTGTGACAACGCGGTTGATGTAGTCGTACGTCTTCATGATCCGACCGATCCAAGCACCGTTACTCCGGCACCTCCGAGTTCTTGGCACACGTTCAGCTCGATGACGATCCATGGGCTCCGATCCAGCAAAGCGTCGAGGAGGAGTTCCGTCAGCACAACGGCGTGGTGACGGTCTTGATGTTCTACCGTCGCAGGGCTTCGCCTAAGCACCGCTACAATATGACCGAGGTGGAATATGGTGGAGGGGGGCACCGCACACGGCTAAGGAACGATCACGAAGATCAACTTGTGTCCATGGGGTGCCCCTTGCCTCAGTATATAAAGGATGGAGGAGGAGGAGGCCGGCCAAGGCAATTGGTGCGGCCAGGATGTGGAGTCCTACTAGGACTCCAAGTCCTAGTAGGAGTCCACCAAGAGGGAAGGAAGGGAGAAGGAAGTGGAGGAGAAGGAAAGGTGGCCGGCCCCCTTTTCCCTAGTCCAATTCGGACCAAAGGGGAGGGGGGCGCAGCAGCCCCTTGGCCCTCTCTCCTCTTCCCACTAAGGCCCATCAAGGCCCATTGCTTCTCCCGTAACTACCCGGTACTCCGAAAAATACCCGAATCACTCGGAACCTTTCCGATGTCCGAATATAGTCGTCCAATATATCGATCTTTACGTCTCGACCATTTCGAGACTCCTCGTCATGTCCCCGATCTTATCCAGGACTCCGAACTCCTTCCGTACATCAAAACTCATAAACTCATAATATAACTGTCATCGAAACCTTAAGCGTGCGGACCCTATGGTTCGAGAATAATGTAGACATGACCGAGACACGTCTCCGGTCAATAACCAATAGCGGGACCTGGATGCCCATATTGGCTCCTACATATTCTATGAAGATCTTTATCGGTCAGACCGCATAACAACATACGTTGTTCTCTTTGTCATCGGTATGTTACTTGCCCAAGATTCGATCGTCGGTATCCTATACCTAGTTCAATCTTGTTACCGACAAGTCTCTTTACTCGTTCCGTAATACATCATCCCGCAACTAACTCATTAGTTGCAATGCTTGCATGGCTTAAGTGATGTGCATTACCGAGAGGGCCCAGAGATACCTCTCCGACATTCGGAGTGACAAATCCTAATCTTGAAATACGCCAACCCAACAAGTACCTTCGGAGACACCTGTAGAGCACCTTTATAATCACCCAGTTACGTTGTGACGTTTGGTAGCACACAAAGTGTTCCTCCGGTAAACGGGAGTTGCATAATCTCATAGTCATAGGAACATGTATAAGTCATGAAGAAAGCAATAGCAACATACTAAACGATCGGGTGCTAAGCTAATGGAATGGGTCATGTCAATCAGATCATTCACCTAATGATGTGATCCCGTTAATCAAATAACAACTCTTTGTTCATGCTTAGGAAACATAACCATCTTTGATTAACGAGCTAGTCAAGTAGAGGCATACTAGTGACACTTTATTTGTCTATGTATTCACACAAGTATTATGTTTCCGGTTAATACAATTCTAGCATGAATAATAAACATTTATCATGATATAAGGAAATAAATAATAACTTTATTATTGCCTCTAGGGCATATTTCCTTCACCTTCTTGATTTCTACCTCCGCGGCTTTTAGCATCGCGAAGAGCTCAGGAATAGTCTTATTCATCCCTTGCATATTATAGTTCATCACGAAGCTTTTGTAGCTTGGTGGCAGTGATTGAAGAACTCTGTCAATGACACTATCAACAGGAAGATTAACCCCTAGTTGAGTCAAGTGATTATGATACCCAGACATTTTGAGTATATGTTCACTGACAGAACTATTCTCCTCCATCTTGCAGCTATAGAATTTATTGGAGACTTCATATCTCTCAATCCGGGCATTTGCTTGAAATATTAACTTCAACTCCTGGAACATCTCATATGCTCCATGACGTTCAAAACGTCGTTGAAGACCCGGTTCTAAGCCGTAAAGCATGGCACACTGAACTATCGAGTAGTCATCAGCTTTTCTCTGCCAGACGTTCATAACATCTGGTGTTGCTCCTGCAGCAGGCTTGGCACTTAACAGTGCTTCCAGGACGTAATTCTTCTGTGCAGCAATGAGGATAATCCTCAAGTTACGGACCCAGTCCGTGTAATTGCTACCATCATCTTTCAACTTTGCTTTCTCAAGGAACGCATTAAAATTCAACGGAACAATAGCAAGAGCCATCTATCTACAATCAAACATAGACAAGCAAGATACTATCAGGTACTAAGTTCATGATAAATTTAAGTTCAATTAATCATATTACTTAAGAACTCCCACTTAGAAAGATATCCCTCTAATCCTCTAAGTGATCACGTGATCCAAATCAACTAAACCATGTCCGATCATCACGTGAGATGGAGTAGTATCAATGGTGGACATCAATATATTGATCATATCTACTGTATGATTCACGCTCGACCTTTCGGTCTCCGTGTTCTGAGGCCATATCTTTTATATGCTAGGCTCTTCAAGTTTAACCTGAGTATTCCGCGTGTGCAACTGTTTTGCACCCGTTGTATTTGAACGTAGAGCCTATCACACCCGATCATCACGTGGTGTCTCAGCACGAAGAACTTTCGCAATGGTGCATACTCAAGGAGAACACTTATACTTTGATAATTTAGTGAGGGATCATCTTATAATGCTACCGTCAATCAAAGCAAGATAAGATGCATAAAAGATAAACATCACATGCAATCAATATAAGTGATATGACATGGCCATCATCATCTTGTACTTGTGATCTCCATCTCCGAAGTACCGTCATGATCACCATCGTTACCGGCGCGACACCTTGATCTCCATCGTAGCATCGTTGTCGTCTCACCAATCTTATGCTTCCACGACTATCGCTACCGCTTAGTGATAAAGTAAAGCATTACAACGCGATTGTATTGCATACAATAAAGCGACAACCATATGGCTCCTGCTAGTTGCCGATAACTCGGTTACAAAACATGATCATCTCATACAATAAAATTTAGCATCATGTCTTGACCATATCACATCACAACATGCCCTGCAAAAACAAGTTAGACGTCCTCTACTTTGTTGTTGCAAGTTTTACGTGGCTGCTACGGGCTTAGCAAGAACCGTTCTTACCTACGCATCAAAACCTCAATGATAGTTTGTCAAGTTGGTGCTGTTTTAACCTTCGCAAGGACCGGGCGTAGCCACACTTGTTTCAACTAAAGTTGGAGAAACTGACACCCGCCAGCCACCTGTGTGCAAAGCACGTCGGTAGAACCAGTCTCGCATAAGCGTACGCGTAATGTCGGTCCGGGCCGCTTCATCCAACAATACCGCCGAACCAAAGTATGACATGCTGGTAAGCAGTATGACTTATATCGCCCACAACTCACTTGTGTTCTACTCGTGCATAACATCAACGCATAAAACCTAGGCTCGGATGCCACTGTTGGGGAACGTAGTAAATTCAAAAATATTCCTACGCACACGCAAGATCATGGTGATGCATAGCAACGAGAGGGGAGAGTGTTGTCTACGTACCCTCGTAGACCGGCAACGGAAGCGTTGACACAACGTAGAGGAACTAGTCGTACGTCTTCTCGATCCGACCGATCCAAGTACCGAACGTACGACACCTCCGAGTTCTGCACACGTTCAACTCGATGACGTCCCTCGAGCTTCGATCCAGCAAAGTGTTGAGGGAGAGTTTCGTCAGCATGACGGCGTGATGACGGTGATGATGTTCTACCGACGCAGGGCTTCGCCTAAGCACCACTATGATATGACCGAGGTGGAATATGGTGGAAGGGGGCACCGCACACGGCTAAGGAACGATCACGAAGATCAACTTGTGTGTCATGGGGTGCCCCCTTGCCCCCGTATATAAAGGAGGGAGAGGGGGAGGTGTGGCCGGCCCAAGGGGTGCACCTGGAGGAGTCCTACTCCCCCCGGGAGTAGGACTCCCCCCTCTTGCCTTGTTGGAAAAGGAAGGGGGAAGGGAGAAAGAGGAAAGGGCCCCCCCTTCCTTGTCCTATTCGGACTAGGGGGGAGGGGGCGCGCGGCCTGCCCTGGCCGACCCTCCTCTTCTCCCTTAGGGCCCATGTAGGCCCAATAACCCCCGGGGGGTTCCGGTAACCCCTTGGTACTCCGGTAAAATCTCGATTTCACCTGAAACGTTTCTGATATCCAAATATAAGCTTCCAATATATCAATCTTTATGTCTCGACCACTTCGAGACTCCTCGTCATGTCCGTGATCATTTCCGGGACACCGAACAACCTTTGGTACATCAAAACACAAAAACCCTAATTACGATCGTCACCGAACTTTAAGCGTGCGGACCCTACGGGTTCGAGAACTATGTAGACATGACCGAGACACGTCTCCGGTCAACAACCAATAGCGGAACCTGGATGCTCATATTGGCTCCTACATATTCTACGAAGATCTTTATCAGTCAGACCGCATAACAATATATGTTGTTCCTTTTGTCATCGGTATGTTACTTGCCCAAGATTCGATCGTCGGTATCTCAATACCTAGTTCAATCTTGTTACCGGCAAATCTCTTTACTCGTTCCGTAATACATCATCCCGCAACTAACTTATTAGCTGCAATGCTTGCAAGGCTTGAGTGATGTGCATTACCGAGAGGGCCCAGAGATACCTCTCCGACAATTGGAGTGACAAATCCTAATCTCAAAATACGCCAACCCAACAAATACCTTCGGAGACACCTGTAGAGCACCTTTATAATCACCCAGTTACGTTGTGACGTTTGGTAGCACACAAAGTGTTCCTCCGGTAAACGGGAGTTGCATAATCTCATAGTCATAGGAACATATATAAGTTATGAAGAAAGCAATAACAACAAACTAAATGATCAAGTGCTAAGCTAATGGAATGGGTCAAGTCAATCACATCATTCTCCTAATGATGTGATCCCGTTAACCAAATAACAACTCATGTCTATGGTTAGGAAACATAACCATCTTTGATCAACGAGCTAGTCAAGTAGAGGCATACTAGTGACACTCTGTTTGTCTATGTACTCACACATGTATTATGTTTCCGGTTAATACAATTCTAGCATGAATAATAAACATTTATCATGATACAAGGAAATAAATAATAACTTTATTATTGCCTCTAGGGCATATTTCCTTCAGTACAACCTATCAAGAACAAAGTTGTGAATTAATCTCTTCGTATTGATGCCCTCATCACCAAGCCCACTATCACTGATGCCTTCTCTTCCGGCACCATAAGTAGTGTGATCATTTTATAAATATGACCAGTTATATTCTACTTGTATCTATCTCTATCTTGCGGTTCCACTGCTCACTGTCGTGGTTGCACTGCTCATGTCAGATTAGAGTTATGGTGCCCTGCGAAACACGAGCAAAGTTTGAACAATCCAATGGTTATATTCTACTTAAGCTGGGACCACTATGCATGATATTTTGTATGAATCGCTATGAGAGAGAGCTGAACAATTATATAGCAAATTGGGTGTCGTATTCAATTGTATCCATGGAAAATATATTATGATCTCTAAACTACAGCAGTGTACAAAGAAACGACAACCAACAAAGGAAGCGGAGGCGGACGCTGACAGAGATGACAAACCCAAGTCTTGGAAGGATGACAGTCGGATAGATATCTCATCTCTACTTCTGCTCATCTCCATTTATTAAGACACGACAACATATGTATATATATGATGTGCGCCCAACTCTGTCTTGAGCATTGCCCGCTGCTGAACCTGCACATGAAAAAACTGACAAATGTTCTTATTCTTGTTCTGCCTTATGCAACTTCTACATAATGTGAATAGGAGTAAGCAGGTGTCATATCCAGAATTTTTTTGACCATTAGTAACTTCTACATAATGCATCATATTCTGTATGTAATGTCGAAGTATCGACATCAAGATGACATGACAGAAAGTGGGAATTGAAGTGGCCAACTAACCAAGCCTAGGTGAAAGGAAATCTTGAATCTGTCCATTCATGTCTGATACAAAGAACTGATCATTGGCACTGTAATTCACACAAAGGTAGCTATTTTTGTTTTTCTTATATAAATCCAAGAAATACCACTAATACAATTTATCAAACTGCGATACTGACAAATTGAGTTCCATTGCCCTTCAGTGTTTAGCAGTTGCCTTTTAACGGGATTGTAGATAGCCTCAAAAAATGGCATATCGCTTTTCACTTACTTTCTAAGTGTCAATGCAGAACTTTGTGTGACACAAACCCTAATTTTTCTGACATGCAACGCTCCCCAGGAACATGGGAGGTCAATGGGTTCGTGTGTGTTGAAATAGACCTGGTACCAGAGTATCACTCATCAGAACGACCGTCCAAGGCACAGATCATCCAACACCGGCAATAAAATTGAGCAGGCTACAACAAAGGTAAGGGTAGGCTTAAGGGCAACTCCAACGGTGACACCGACTCTTTCAGCTCTGTTTAGTCCCACAAGCCAAGGCTGTCTTGATGCTCAAGACATGATTGTTTCAGCCAATCATCATCGTCATCGCCCCTCTTTTTGGTCCAAAAATGAGGTTGCCTCTGCACACCAAGCAACATGACCATGATACCCCGTTACATGTGTGCACACATCCAGCCATCAAGCTCAGGAGCTGCTCATACCTGGAGTCAACCGACCAAACCCCCACGATGCGGACGACACGTCAGACAAACACCATACGGTTCCCAGCCAACGCCACACCCGAATCCAAGGCAACAGAACGGCGGTCGCTGGCAGCGGTGCGGAACTGACGTGGCCGCCAACCCGACGATTGGCCAGTGATCCGGCAACGAGAGCTCGCCTGATTCAGCATAGGGTTTGGGTTGTAATCAAATGTAACAAAATGATGAGGTGAGAAAGATGGTTCAGCCTGTGTCTGAATCATTCAGCCTCTCATTATTTTGAGAAAATAGGCTCAAGACAAGGTATCATCTATCAGCCTGCTTAAGTGAGTTTCGTAGTGGAGTGTTCCTTGCAGTTTAGGAGCACACCATGGATTCTTGGTCATTCAAATAAAGAGCTTTTTCTCGGAGAGAGAGAGATGGGGATCGTACCGGATCCAAAGCAACAGGTAGCCAAGCTGCGAGAAATCCATCGACGGTGGCTAAGATCCCGCGTCAGCCCGACCAATCCCTCGACCGAAACGCATCACGGGCCCCGCCGCTCGGTCCCCAGCCCGCACCGCCATGGATGTTCCCGCCGCACGGGAGGGGCGGCGACCCAGCGAGTCCGTCGGTCGGGAGCTTGGATGGCGCCGGCGGATCCCCCCATCATCGCCGCCCTTCGGGGAGGGGTGCGGCCCCAGCCGGCGTGAGCCGGGTTGGCCACTCTCCCATCCGACGTTGTGCCTCCTCTCCTCTTCCTCTCTTTCTCCCTCCTCTCTCTCCCTCTCATCTTCTCTCTCCTACAGATCTAATTGAGCGCTGCCGCTGTCGCCCTTTGCCTGCAGGTCGGCGCCGTGGTGGGGATTCGGGAAGGAGGAGGGGGAGGAAGGGAGGAATGGTGCGGCGGCTGTGAGAAGGAGCGGGTGGCTATGGACGGTGGGCTAGGGTTTGGTGCGGTTATGTCCAATGGGCTCCTCGCCCCTGCCACGGGACGCGCGACGCGCGAGGGAAGGTTCACCCGCCCGAAGATGACCCGCTGCTGAGACAACCAATGCAATCTTGAGACGAGCCCACTCGTCATTGGGCAAGGAAAATGACTGGGAGGTGAAAAACGATTTAAGTGCAAGTGAAGATCCAACGGTGCAGCGAGCCAGAGGGGCAGATCCGATGGCCGAAGCTTGCAATCGGGGGAGCATTCTGGGAGCGAGTTGGCTAGCGCCTGTTTTGTTTTAAATTAGCTCCCAAAACAGATAAAGGCTAGCTAAACATGTCGGTGGGCCGGACCGTTTACTTGTTGTGCCATACCTTTTTTTGAGGGAGTATGGCATGAGTGCTGGCCCGTATATTAGGTGTGCCTGGATGGGCCGTGCCGGGCCGGCCCATCTGGCTAGGTCTGTTCGCCGTGTCCTTCCTCCCTTTTCTTTTTCTTTCAGGTGCGCTGGTCTGTTCTGTTTCGCTGCTCAAGTCGGCGCCGCAAAGCCTCTCGCCTCGAAGGGTTTCTTCCTCCGCCTCGCCGTCCGCGCGCTGTTCCCCACTACCGTCCGCGCGAAGCGAGACAAGGCGGCGGCGAAGAGAGCCACCCCTCCTCAGGGGATGGCCACCACGGCTGCGCCGGAGGGCGTCGCGCAGCCACCTTCCGCTGCCAAGGGGCCCAAAGGAGAGGCGGAGAGAAAACAGAGCGACGCACAGGGAAGAGGAGGAAACGGCGGTGGTGGTGGTGGCGGCGGCGGCGGTGGTGCAGGTGGTGGGGGCGGAGGTAGAGGGAAGAAGCGGAAGAACAAGGGAGGTGCCTTCATCTACGGAAACTACAGGAACTACTACGGCTACCGAGTGAGTTGAACCGTGCTTCTCCCCTCCACTCTGTGGCCTCTCTCTAACAAAGGGTGAATCGTCATTGTGTTGTGCATGCCGTGTAGTTATTTGGTGAAATGATTTGCTGGAGATTGCTATGTTCCTGGGACTGGGATGGTTTATACGGACTAGGATTCTTAGCTGAAAGCGGTGGAGCTTTTGCTTAGGACGCGCCCTAACTATTTGATGAAATGCGCTAATAGGTTTCTGCGTTGATTTGTGTCTCAGAGCTGGCAGAACTTGAGTTTTGCAACGAGGGCCCGTGGTTCCTTTTTTTTGTATTGAATGGAAACTGGAGTGAGATGAATATACTTGTTTTGTTTGATTCTAGTTTGTGGTAGGCCAGCATAGACGCTATCTGTTGGGTATTTTGGTGTTAAATTGCCGCTTTTACGCCATACCATTAGCTCATCATTTCATTGGTTTAGACAATCCAACCATTGTGGTACTGTGTGTGACATGGCTGCCGAATTTCAGGGGCACAGTAATCACCACTGCTTTGAGCCTTTGACCCCATATTGGACATGTAATATAATTTCTGATTAATAAATGCCCCAAGGTGTTACTGTAATGGCTATTGGCATAGAAGGAGTAAGCAAGCATGGAGCCTAATTGCACGTACTTGTTTTCACAGATCTGCTTATGCTAAATTCACCTGTACTAAGGAGGCAAATAGATGGATAGAGGGTCTATTCATTAGATTGGACATTTAATTGTTCTATGCTGCACATGATAGTTCACTTCATACGATAAAAGGACACTTGATGGCTGGATCAATCAATCTTAGCTGATAACTTCAATCTTTTGATGTTCAACAGATTGATCGTAACGTTGGTGAAGATCCCCGCCTTGAGATATTCAAGAAGGAGTGGTTTGCAGGCAAGGATTGTCTCGATATTGGATGCAACCAAGGTTTGGTCACAATCGGTATAGGTAATGTTCTGGGGATAAAAAATTTGTTCTGTTTTGTTTGGTTAATGATCTTCCGGTCTTATTCTCATGTCTTCAACTTCAATGTAATAGCTTCTGTTCTTGAATTAGCAGACTGCTGTTACTGTGCAGTTACATTGTTTTAGTTTCTATTGTTGAATATGAAAGTCTTATCCATATTAACATAAGCATTATTTAGCTAATTATTGTAAATATTCTTTGATTTATTCATATGGTTACGTTAGGATAATTTTAATCGAGTATGTGCCATCTATTGTAGGTTGCCACTTGTAATACAGTTGAGACTGCCCTACATAAACATGTCAGCTACCTTTGTTAACTTATTATTATAATGGTCTGCAATAGCATAGTTTTCATTTGACAACTCTTGACCGTATAAGAACTGAATGCCAATTAGCTGTAGCTGGTCTTTTGCTTCATTATTCTGTGCATTGATGACTTAGTGACTCTTCTGACACTCATTTGCTAGAAATCAATACATCACAGGTGACATATACAATTTTTTTGGGGCAGATGTCACAATTGCAAGAGAGAGATATTGTAGAATGTTCTAAATAAATTTCCTGTCAAACACAGTTTCTCATCTCTAATTTTCTTTACCTTGTCCAGCGACGAAGTTTGAATGTCGAAGCATCCTTGGAGTTGACATCGATAAAGGTTTAAACTGTTATTGTAATATTTAATGAAGTAATATTGTATATTTGTAATACAGATTTCATACTGTTTGTTTTTAGTGCATGAAGTACCTGGTAGTTGGAATCTTTCGAAAAACAATCTGAATATCTGATTGATGCTTGTCTCTCAGCAGCCTTTATGTACATTTTGTGTTTATATATATAATGTTGCGCGCTGAGAGCATTAATACTCATTTCTGAACAACATTAAATGCCAGTAAGAAAATCTAGTCCTGTTTGACCGGTTATTGCATATGCTAGCTCAGTGTTGCTAGTACAACAACAACAACAACAACAACAACAACAAAGCCTTTAGTCCCAAACAAGTTGGGGTAGGCTAGAGGTGAAACCCATAAGATCTCGCAACCAACTCATGGCTCTGGCACATGGATAGCAAGCTTCGACGCACCCCTGTCCATAGCTAGCTCTTTGGTGATACTCCAATCCTTCAGGTCTCTCTTAACGGACTCCTCCCATGTCAAATTCGGTCTACCCCGCCCTCTCTTGACATTCTCCGCACGCTTTAGCCGTCCACTATGCACCGGAGCTTCTGGAGGCCTGTGCTGAATATGCCCAAACCATCTCAGTGTTGCTAGTAGTTCGTAATTATTGTATTGACACAATGCTTGTGAGGCATGTTGTGGTTGCAAGTCTAAAGAAGTAGAATTTGGTGGGACATTTTTTTTAATGGCATAACATCCTTGCTGATGCCCACACCATCCTGTTCACAAATTCGATGTTTCTCTATTGATAACGGAACCTATCTTGAAATTATGAAACTCTGTATGACATTTATAATGTTAATTTGTTCTTTAGCAGAATGTGCATTTATGACAGTCAAACTTGTTTTTCTGTAATTTTCTGATGTTAGATGCATGGTTCGTAATTAAGTAATAGTATTTGACAGATTACCAATAAATATCATCAACCATAATTGAATAGTCCCTTGTATTACGTAATGTTTGTGTGTTCTTGGCTTGCCCAATGTAGTATGGTTAGCTGTGTTGGGTTTGTCAAATGAAACTGATTCTGATATTAACCTTGTAGGTTTGATTGACCTTGCTAACTGGAATTTAAGAAGGATATCTCGAACAGGCAATGTGGCTCCAGAAAGTGCCAAGGTCCATAACTCGTCAGACTCCACAGCTCAGAGCTGTCCAGAAGAAGTGGTATCTGAAATGCCAAATGGAAATATTTCTAAGGACGAACAACCTGATCTTTTTGAAATTGTCTCTTTTCGGTCTGAAAATTTTGTACAGAGCAAACACAAATATGCAGAACAGTATGACACCATCATGTGGTAAGTTGCAAATTTACAAGCGAGACATGTCAGAGATTTTTTGGTTTATTTGTATTAGTCACTATCCAAATTGAATGTCATCTTGATTGGTTGTGCTTTTGTTCTCTTGCAGTTTGAGCGTGACAAAATGGATCCACCTGAACTGGGGTGATGATGGCATAATCACTTTGTTTGTGAAGATATGGAGTCTTCTAAGACCGGTATCTATTTATCTTTTGCTGTCCCTAAATTGGATCTCTGTGGTAAGAGGAAAAACTAACAATACCTTGTCTTCTTTCCGCTGGCTTCTCTTGTTTTGCAGGGAGGGATTTTTATCATGGAGCCTCAACCTTGGACCTCGTATAGGAAAAACAGATTAGTGTCAGAGGTAATTTCTGATTGTCAGATTGATGACTGATGCTACATGATTTGTTTTTAGCTTGAGATGGTAGTTTCAACTTTAGAGCTCTAACTCTGTTTGTGAAGGCCTGAAGGATAGCCATGAGTATGTTGCATTGAGCTGTTCTTTTGGTCCCTTGCTCGTTTCAAAGCTAGATGTACTCCTTGGTTTGAATTGCTTCCTGGTCTTTCATCATTTACGTGTTTTTTCTTTCTGAAAAAGTCTTTCATCATTTTCGTTGGTGTCTACTCTCACCCAACCTGCTTTTGTTTCCCCTGATCACACAATCTTTCTTAGTAACAAAAATCCCGATCCATCGATGAAACAATTATTTCTTCTCAATCTTTCATGGGGTGAAGTTAACTCACATCATCCTGTCCTTTTTTCTGGTGGATTTCAGTTTGCCAAAGAAAACTTCAAATATATCTGTATATACCCTGAGAAATTCCGGGAGGTACTTCTTGATAAGGTGCATTCTATATCGGCAACTAATGCTATGTTCTTTTCCAGTTCCCTGCAGCAGAATCGTTGTAAACCATGCAGTTGTGCTTGCAGGTAGGATTCAGGTCAGCAGAGGTGATTACCAACAGATTGGTCGGATCCGTCGCTGGTTTTGACCGCCCAATTGAAGTTTACTACAAATGATGGAATGAGATTAACGCCTGCCTCTTGCTCAGAGGCTCATCTGTTGCTTCGGGCGCATAAGTTTGGTGCTGCGGGATTCGTCAAGCTTCACCGGTGCTTTCTTTGGTACAAATATGATGATCAAGGTTTTCACATAACTCTGGATTAGCAATTTGTGGAAGTGTCATTTTCAACAAGCGCCCAAGGAATGGTATGGATAGGGTGGTGGTGGTATTGCCTTCACTAGGTGGTTTTCGATACTTTGCCAGAGTTTAAGCGTCTGTATAGATGAATGTTAGATGCCAGAGAAAACCTTCCAGTGATATAAGATTTCGCTTCCTATGAACAGGCTAGTTTTCTCGCGCTCTTACAATTGCAACCGCTTTATCGTATATATAAACCGGCAAATCTTGGTTGGATTATATCAACTTTCAGACACTGTACTTGTTACATTGCTCAGCTCTGGAGCTGCATCGCCAATGTCGCAGTCCCTTGCAGCTCAAGCTGCACCTGAGCCCACTCCACGAGCACTTTGAAGAAAAAGCCATTGATCAGTCACCGTCCAAATATGCAACCACATTCCAAAAGCTCCAAGGATCTTCCAAAAATAAAAAAGAAGCCCAAAGGAAGGCACAGCTCGGCAGAGGTGCAACCATCTCCATCCTCTCCGCTGCCCCAAGCCAAGCAAGGAATCCCTTCTCTCTCTCAACTTATCTCATCTTATATAGCCAGCTCGATCGCAGCGAGCTGCTATGCATGACTGCATGAACTGCGCCTGACAATGGTGTGCATGGGCGTCGCCGAGTGCCAGCACATCCACCGGACGGCGCTGGACTACTTCCTCGCTGTGCTCATCGTCGTCGCAGCCGTCGTCGCGGTGAGGCTGCTCATCTGTGCCCTGGTGCGGTGCCTCAAGGACGGCTGCGTGGCGCACCACCACCACCACCACCACCACAGCCCGGCGACCACCGACACCGACGAGGACATGGAGGTGTGGGCCGGCACAGAGCTGGATATCCATAGGCATGCTGATCGGCATGGCCAGCAGGATCGTCGGCCGGAAGCCGTCGAGGTGGTGGTCCCACCAC
Organism: Triticum urartu; assembly: GCF_056163025.1. Classification (NCBI taxonomy): domain Eukaryota; kingdom Viridiplantae; phylum Streptophyta; class Magnoliopsida; order Poales; family Poaceae; genus Triticum; species Triticum urartu. The sequence continues at coordinate 287,247,227 of NC_141879.1, forward strand.
CGGCTAGGACCACGGCATAGTCCTAGCACGCTGGCTAGTTATTGTACTGTTCGTATTTCCTCTCACAAATTTTTTTGTACTGTTCGTATTCGTTAAGCTTGCTTGCTCCATCCAGGTTAGTCAGTTTGACAACACGAGAGCGGATCATCTGCCATGCACGAGTTATCCCGTGCATGTTCTGCGCCGTGGTCAGGTTGTGTGTCAGAACCATTTGTAGTGTCAGGTCCAGGATTTTTTTTTGAAACTATGATAATTTTTATAGCAAATTCGAAACTATACACCTTAATGCATAAAAATCAAAAGTATCGCCCTGTTGGCCTCCTGTTGGCTGAAGAGGGACTTTTCGGTCTACTGTTGGCCGAACCCTCTTCGGCCAACCATTGGCCAAAGAGAACTTTTCGGCCAACCGTTGGCCAAAAAGTGGTCTTCGGTCAATGGTAGGCCAAAAAGTGGTCTTCGGTCAACACCTACTCTTCTGTTTTAAAAAATTCATATCAATTAGGATTTTTAGTATTTTAATTTGATTCTTTTTGCATTAGATTATAAATTTTATGAAGTTTCTGTAAATATCAAGTTTGACTAGATTTGAAAATTTGAATTTGAATTTTCATGAATTTTCTCAAATCACTAGATTGCCTATAATTTGAGCTAGGGGTATTTTTTAGATGATTCTTTCTTGCTAGTGGTTCTTTGTGACTTTGTTTATCAGTAGTAATTAATTGGCAAATTTTAGGATTATTTAAAATTAGATTTTTATGAAAACAGTTCTGTTTTGGTGTTTTATAGGTTCTGTGCTATTTCTTTTAATTTTAATTACTCTAAATTGTTTTCTTTAGCTTTTTTGACATATTCTTTTAGTTTCTGTTAATTTATCAGTAGCTATTTTATTTGTAGTATTTTTTTGTATTTTATTTCTTTTATCCTACTAGAAAACTTTGAGCTTGATAGGAGTTTATATTTAAAAGTGCCTTATAAATCCTGTACAACCATTGCCGTTTTATACATGAAAAAACTATACTTTCCCATAATCTTTTTTCCTCCATTTTCTTTCCCGCCATTTTCTCTGCTGCCATTTTCTCTCGCCATTTTCTTTCCCGCCACTCTCTTCTGCCACACTAAGGAGGCCAGTGTAGTCTCGTCAAGATGTCCGGTTATCCTTTTGATCGTAGTTGTTTTCACCCTAGTATGTTCAAATGTCTTTCGAGTTTAGACACCAATTTCACGATAGACAATAGGATAGTTCCATGGGACGAACTCCTCAGTAGTGACACCTTACTGAATGAGTTGGCTCACACATTAAGTGGGTGCGGGTAGCCTGCAAGGACCTTGGAGGAGATACGAAAAGAACTTCTCAGGTTGCATGGAAGATGGAAGAAGCAACAACATAAGGGTGAAGCATTCCTAAAGGCTGCAGCAGAACATACTTATTTATTGACCCAAGACAGCGAGGATGAAGACGATATTTTCATGCCGAGCACCAAGGGCAAGAGTACCGCATCGTCAAAGGGCAATAGTGCCGCATCATCAAAGGGTAAGAGTGCTGCATCGGCGGAGGATGACGATGATGCCTTCATGTGGAGTGTGAAACACTCTCTAAGAGAAGTCATAAGTGTGAAACACTCTCCGATGATGATGACGAAGCTGTAAACACTTATGACTTCTCTCAGACAGTGTTTCACACTCCACCACCAGCACCGACGCAGGAGACACATACCGTGTCAGACGATGTTATCTACGGTCATGGACACCGTGAGGCTCGTTTTATAAGTTGAGAAGAGAAAATGGCGAGAAAGAACATGGCGGGAAAGAAGATGACGGGAGAGAATGGCGGGAAACAAAATGGCAGGGGAGAATGGCGGGAAAGAAAATGGCGGGAGAAAATGGAAGGAGAGAATGGCGGCAAATAAAATGATGGGAAAGAAAATGTCAGGAGCAAATGGCGGCAAAGAATGGCGGGAGAAAATGGCGGCAAAGAATGGCAGAAAAGAAAATAGCGGGAGAAAATGGAGGGAAAGAACGGCGAAAAAGAAAATGAAGGATAAAAGAAATAAAATACAAAAAATACTACAAATAAAATATCTACTGTTAACTTAACAGAAACTAAAAGAATATGTCAAAAAAACTAAAGAAAACAATTCAAAGCAATTAAAATTAAAAGAAATAGCTCAAATTAAAAGAATCATATAAAAAAATACTCCTAGCTCAAATTATAGGCAATCTAGTGATTTGAGCAAATTCTTGAAAATTCAAATTCAAAGTTTCAAATCTAGTCAAACTTGATATCTACAGAAACTTCATAAAATTTCTATTCTAATGCAAAAAGAATCAAATTAAAATATTAAAAATCCTAATTGATATGAATTTTCTAAAACAGGAGAGCATGTGCTGGCCAAAGACCACTTTTCGGCCTATTGTTGACCGAAGAACGACTACTTTTTGGCCAATAGTTGGCCAAAAAGTCCCTCTTCGGCCAACGGTAGGCCGAAAAGTCCATCTTCGGCCAACGGTAGGCTGACGGAGTGATACTTTTGATTTTATACATTAGGGTGTATAATTTTTAAATTTGCTATAAAAATCATCATAGTTTCAAAAAAAAATCTCAGGTCCATGCATGCCCCACCTCTCTCTATAACTCCATCCCAGAAATATGTCATCTTATTTCTTTCTATGTAAACAAATTAGATGCCTGATATCTTGCGAAACAAAAGTTTGATTTACATTTTATTTGGACAAATGTGTTTATTCCGACGAGATATTCAAAACAAGACTAATATTGAATATATTACTTAAAAAATAGGACGTGGCTAGAGAGCGCCGCGGCGCTCGTTTGTTGCCTAGAGCGGACAACCGTATATAGTAATTACATGTCCTTGTGTCCAATTGTCTACACTAGAAAAGAAAATTGTTTGGCCACAACCCCGTAGGCACATGGCTATCAATGAAATCAGCCTAAATCATGTCCCACGTGCATTTATTTAGGGGTTCAAAAAGTTGTAAAACCATAACTTTTGATTCAAGCATCGAAATTCAGTTCCTTTTCAACGTCAGGTTTCTCACGACGAGTTCTTCAAAACTAGATCCTATATGAGTAGGTTTCGTCAAACTTTTTTTCAAGGGCAACTTTGGGTACAATGAAGGCAACTATAGTGCTATAGGGAAGCAACTTTCTTTTCGGCCTAATAGGACTGACTATTAGGTTGGTTTGCGTAAAAAATGAGAAAAAACACACAAAATATAAGCAACTTTAGTGCTACATACAAAGCAATTTCACTGCACTGTGTGTATCTGTAAATTTTGCTAACATTATCCCAACTTGCATATCATGACTGCTCAATTGCTTATTGTTGATGATCAGTTCCTACACTTGATGTTCAATTGCCTATACATGCTATAAATTGCCTGCCAATGATGTGTAGTTGCCTGCTATTGCTAATTAGTTGCCTACAATTGCTGGACAATTGCCTAACTTTTCAAAATAGTTGCCTACAATACTATGAAGTTATTTATCATTGTTTTCTAACTTGCATACAAACACTCTGAAGTGGCCAAGATTCCCCATCATGTTGCTTGCCATAACTAGCAATAGTAGACATAAGAGGATCACCGATAGATGACTTCATAGTATTATAGGCAATTTACAAACAACGACATACTAGCGTGAACAGTAGGCAACTTAGAGGTACTAGCGAGGAAGTTAGGAGAAAATTGAACAAAATTAACTAGGACACAGAAAGTAGTGAAGCTGCCTGCTTTAGCACTAAAGTTGCCTCCTGTAGAAGGAAAGTTGTGATATTATCTACCACTTTTTTGAAGTTGTTTTGTATCATTAGTTAGATGCTTATTGTTGCTAATTAGTTATTTTTAATGGAGTGAAGTTGCTTCTGTTTAGCACTAAAGTTGCCTCATCTAGCATCAAAGTTGCTTTTAAAAATATTAAAGAAATATATCCATGTGGAGTTTAGTTTTGAAAAGCTCGTCACGATCTGACTAGCCAACTCATGTGTGTTTTCTATCATTATATCTAAAGATTTCAATGATTTTTGTAGGCAACTCGACAAAAAATCAAGAATTTATGTAGGTTTGTAGGCAATTGTCTGATCCGCCCCTCTATGAAACTTCTGATAACCCCATATGCAACTTCTCATCTAACTCCCGCGACCTGACTAGCCAACAACCGGGCGCTCAGTAGCGTTGGCAACTTAGGTCCCCTGATGGACAACTTTCATAGTATTTTAGGCAATTGCGGATCACCCGTAGGAAGCTTCGTAGCGATGTATGCAACTTGGTTTTTGAGGCAGACAACTAAGAAACCATGTTAGACAACTTCCCACTTTAGGGTGAGCAACTTTCACAGTATGATAGGCAACGGACTATGTAACCACCTATTACCTATTGCACACAACTAAGTAGGAGGCTACTAGGCGAATTCACATACACATGGTGCAATTCTTTTAGCATCAAAGTTGCTCATGTTTAGCACTAAGCTTGCCTCATCTAGCGTCAAAGTTGCTTTTAAAAAAATCATCAAAACATATTTATATGGGATCTAGTTTTGAAGAGCTCGTTACAAGGAACTCAACGGTGAAAACGGATCATCATTCCGACATGCGGTGTGAAAGTTATAGTTTTTTGAATTTTCTTGTACCAGAATTAATGCACGTTACGTCATCGCTGGGTTGGTCGGACGAGGTGAAGAAAAATCAACGCACTATAGTTGAAGAATCTTTCCACATATAGAATAAGTGGGTGGACAGTTTATCAAATATGGAATCAGTCTGTTGCATCGTTCGGTCCATGAGCATGCGCTTAGGAGCCTGAAAAAGTGCAGCTGCACTTTTAAGTATTTAGGATTTTTTTTACAAATATATTCAAGAGTGGTCTTATTTTGAAGTCCTAACTTAAGGAACACAAATATGCAAATGAATTGTAAATAAAATTTTCAGTTCAAAAGCTAAAATGGATTCTAACATTAAATCAATGGGAAAAGCATGGGTTGGTGAGAGGAGAGAGGACACATGAAAAAAAGGTTAGCAGTGTGAAAAAAGTGACCGGTTCATGTGACCCATTTGACATGCATGAACACGAATCTTTATCATGCATGATCAACAGCCAATGCATGCACGGGATGTCCCGTGCATGGTATATATATTTTTCTTGTCACTACACGTAGTCTGAAGTTTGAACACTTCTTAATCAAGTTACAAATGGCAGCTATACAGCGTGAGATTGAAGGCACTGATTATTGCAATATTTGATCTCAGCTCTATTTATACAGCAAATATATATCTTCTATGGATTTTGAAATAATAAACAAAATTGAGATTTAGTATCATGCATATTTGTGAACATCAATTTACTAACAAAGATTCTCACATTTGTACGATAAGATAAGGGACTAACTAGAAACCAGTCGTCTGTAAATTTAATTTTGATCAGTCGATTGGTCTCCAGCGGTCTACTGGAAAGTAAGGGCCAGATGCGCGTCTTCAACCTCCAGACCGCCGTCTTCTTCCTTCGAACTGTCCAGCCAACGCCGGCCTAACCATCTGCTAACCCCCCCACCACCACCAATTGCCGCCCACCGACGTGCCCCCCTTCCTCCTTCCCCCCACCCCGCCGCCATAACTCTAACCCCGGGCATGAACCATTTTTTTCCCGTCAAACTTACAGCCCCACCCTAACACCCCTGAGATAGATAATGGGGTCGCCTGCCACCCTAAGATAGACCCACAGGGCTTCTCTAGCGAGCCAACAACTACTTCTTCCTTCCTTCCTTCCAAAATGGACTGACCCAACAACTATTTTCAGGCGACTTACAAGTAGCCATTGTAAAAATAAATAAATTATTCATGTTATATTTTTAATGTAACACTAATGCAGAACCAGGCTATAGGACCGGTTCGTAAGGCCCTTTATTGCCGGTTCTGCAACCGGCACTAAAGGGAGGGGACTAAAGCCCCCCCTCCTTAGTACTGATTCAGCATGAACCGCCGCTAAAGGACCACCACGTGGCACGAGCCAGCGCCGGGGGCGGGGAGACCTTTAGTACCTGTTGGTAACACCAAGCGGTACTAGAAGTTTTGGGGGGTTTTGGATTCATGATTTCTTTTTTCTTTAATTTTGTGTTTTCCATTTAATTATTTTTCATTTGCTGGTATTTTACGATACTACATATTGTACATGTTATGCATATATATAAATAGAATTTCTCATAGAACCGATCATATATATATATCATCGAATGTCTCGCACCATCATTCACACATACACACGTATATATATATATATATACAATTTGGTATATACAATTTCTCCTAAATGGAGGCATTATTATGATAGCGGCAGTAGCGGGTAATGGAATTCTCCTGTGGGATCTATGACATGGTCGAGCAAAAATCCCACTATTTTGTCTCCAATTGCTCGTACACGCTCCATTGGTAGGAGCTTCTCTTGCACCTCAGAGAACTTTTAAGAAGGAGATTAATATGCATGTATTAGTTGTGTGATTAGATACTGATAATGATGTAAAAATTGTGAATAGTGTTCTGGCAAACGTACTCATCGCTGTCTAGCATTTCTGGTCCTTTCGGACGCCATCATGCGAATGTTCTAGAAAATGTAGTATGCACATAAACCAGTCCCTGACGCCTGCTTCATGGCCTTTACGAGAATAGAATTCAATCAGATACTAATTAATCAAGCATGATAATTAATGGTATTGAAACTAGAATTAAAGAGATGGTAGCTAGCTAGTAGTACTTAAAATTACTTACCTTGGGTTGAAACCAATGCAGCTTTTCTTTGAACGGGCCTGGAACCGCTTTGATGAACTTTTGCCAAGCCCTGCCCGCCGGTAAAGAAAATGAATAAAGGAGTTATTAATTAGTTAATATCAGGACATGACGAACTGAAGAGGTGGACATATAGGTCAATAATGATTGAAATTACCTGTTGCATATCCCCTTCACGATTGAGTAGTCTTTAGGTTCTTCAAGTAGTCAGTCCAGTACTTCAACTATTCCTTCATCAATTTTAATGATTAATAAGATCCAGTGGTACCTGCATGTGCATACATTTGCATGTATAAATTAAGCGGGTGCTACCTCTTGAGCACTGCGTTGGTTTTCCCTTGAAGAGGAAAGGGTGATGCAGTAAAGCAGTGTAAGTATTTCTCTCAGTTTTTGAGAACCAAGGTATCAATCCAGTAGGAGACCACGCGCGAGTCACCTCGTACCTACACACACAAATAAGAACCTCGCAACCAACGTGATAAAGGGGTTGTCAATCCCTTCACGGCCACTTGCAAGAGTGAGATCTGATAGAGATAATAATAATAAGATAAATATTTTTGGTATTTTTATGATATAGATTGAAAGTAAAGATTGCAAAATAAAGTAGATGGGAAACTTGTATGATGGAGAATAGACCCGGAGGCCATAGGTTTCACTAGTGGCTTCTCTCAAGATAGCATAAGTATTACCGTGGGTATAACGCCCTCGATGCGGCTATATCTCCCACGTGTCGAAGCACAACTTAGAGGCATAACTGCATTGAAAGCAATGTCGCAAGTGAGGTAATCTTCACACAACCCATGTAATATATAAGGGAAAAGATACATAGTTGGCTTACAATCGCCACTTCACACAATTACATGAATAAAGCATTACACCATCCAGATACAATCAAGGTCCGACTACGGAACCAAAATAAAAGAAGAACCCCCAAAGCGACAAGGTCCCCCGATCGACCCCAACTGGGCTCCACTACTGATCAACTAGAAACGGAACAACACAAAGGACAAGATCTTCATCGAGCTCCTCCTGAGCTCAGTGGCGTCACCTGCACGGACTCAGCGGCACCTGCAAGCTGGTTTTGGAAGTATTTGTGAGTCACGGGGACTCAGCAATCTCACACCCTCGCGATCAAGACTATTTAAGCTTATGGGTAAGGTAAAAGTATGAGGTGGAGCTGCAGCAAGCGACTAGCATATATGGTGGCTAACATACGCAAATGAGAGCGAGAAGAGAAGGCAAAGCATGATCGAGAAACTATGATCAAGAAGTGATCCTAGAGCAACCTACGTTAAACATAACTCCAACACCGTGTTCACTTCCCGGACTCCGCCGAAAAGAGACCATCACGGTTACACACGTGGTTGATGCATTTTAATTAAGGTCAACTTCAGGTTTTCTACAACCGGACGTTAACAAATTCCCATCTGCCCATAACTGCAGGCACGACTTTCGAAAGTTCAAATCCCTACAGGGGTGTCCCAACTTAGCCCATCACAAGCTCTCACAGTCAACGAAGGATATTCCTTCTAGCGGGAAGACCCGACCAGGCTCGGAATCCCGGTTACAAGACATCCTCGACAATGGTAAAACAAGTCCAGCAACACCGCCCGAATGTGCCGACAAATCCTGATAGGAGCTGCACATATCTCGTTCTCAGGGCACACTCAGATGAGCAGTCCGTACAACTAAAACCAGCCCTCGAGTTTCCCCAAGGTGGCACTGCAAGGGGCTCTAGCTTGGACCAACACTCAGAGGAGCACTGGCCCGGGGGGGGGGGGTTAAAATAATGATGACCCTTGAGTCTGCAGAACCCAAGGGAAAGAAAAGGATAGGTGGCAAAATGTAAAACCAAGGCTGGGCATTGCTGGAGGAGTTTTATTCAAGGCAAACTATCAAGGGGTTCCCATTATAACCCAACCACGTAAGGAACGCAAAATCCAGGAACATAACACTGATATGACGGAAACTAGGGCGGCAAGAGTGGAACAAAACACCAGGCATAAGGCCGAGCCTTCCACCCTTTACCAAGTATATAGATGCATTAATTAAATAAGAGATATTGTGATATCCCAACAAAATATCCATGTTCCAACATGGAACAAACTCCAATCTTCACCTGCAACTAACAACACTATAAGAGGGGCTAAGCAAAGCGGTAACATAGCCAAACAACGGTTTGCTAGGACAAGGTGGGTTAGAGGCTTGGTTCAACAATATGGGAGGCATGATAAGCAAGTGGTAGGTATCGCAGCATAGGCATAGCAAAAGAGCGAGCAACTAGCAAGCAAAGATAGAAGTGATTTCGAGGGTATGGTCATCTTGCCTAAAATCCCGCAAGGAAGAAGAACGAGTCCATGAAGAAGACAAACGGGCGTAGTCGAACGGGTCCTCACAAACGCGACGTTATCGGTACCAACCCGAAGAAGCATACCGGAAAGAAGCAAACAACATGGTAAACAACCACCACATAAGCATGACACGATGCGCAAACAAGTATGATGCATGTCCGGTTTAATGAGGCATGGCATGGCAAAGTGCACAAACAATCCTACAAATTAAGGGAAGCTCATTATGCAATGGAGTTGCATATTGAAGAAAACACCACATGACTTATTTAGTTCTCTCTCGTTTATGTACCCAACAAGATTAAATGTTGTTAGCATGGCAAGAGGTGAAGCATGATGAAACTATCTAATCTAGGCAAGTTTAAATGAGGCCGGAACAACAAAACAACAATTCCGGTAAATCCCCATATGCATATATTAGGTTTGGTACTGTTCTGCCCTAAACACAATTTTAGAGTTGTTAAACATGCAAAGTGATGCCACCATGTTAAACTAGGCATTTTCTACCTCATTTACATATAAAGTTTATTAGGTTAGGAGCTACGGTTATTTAGTTATGAAATAAAGCATTTTAACATAACATAGGAGCAAATTTAAGCAAACAACATTTTATACATTTTAAGCACGGATGAAAATGGCAAATTATGAAACTAGACAAAATTCTAAGCAAGTTTCATATATTAAGTTTTTACATGTGATGCTTAGTTTGTGAGTTAAAATATGCATGAAGTTTAAGGGGCTTCCTGTAAAACTGGTTAGTCTCTGGATAATGTTAAAATCACCAGAACAGAAAAAAAGATGCAGGTGAATTTGGTGGGCACTCGGGAGCTCACCATGGGCCTCGGCCCAGTCGCTGGAGCTGGTTGCAGGCTGCGAGAGCGATGGGTTGTAGGCTGCGAGAGCGATGGGTCGAAGGAGAGGAGAAGATGGGCCGGCTTGGTTCGGTGCCGCAGGCCGGCTTGGGCTGGCGGAGGTTGCAGCTGGGCCTAGGAGGCGCTGCGAAAGAGGCAAAGCAGCGGTGCGGTCAACGCGACTGGACGAAAGCGGGCTCGTCCTCCTCCTCGGACGAAACAGGGGCGGGTCAAGGCAGAGGTCGCAGTCAGGCAACGGCGACGGATGGGGCTTCTACTCCGGCGACGAGGCAGTGCAAGAAACGGATGGAGGCGCGGATCTGCGTTAAGATGAGGAGGACGCCGGTGAGCAAGGAAGCAGGGGCTTGCCAGCGGCATGGCCGGATGCGGCGGACCTCCTGCTGCGTGCGGGAGGCAGGAGGCGCGCGGTCAAACGTAGGGGACGGGCGCTGCAGAGGAAGCAGGAGCCATCGACGTCGTCCTCATCGCGGATGCAGGCGCGCAGCGGTGCATGCTTCGTCGAGCGCGGAGGACGGAGCTGAATCGCGGCAGAAGAAGGCCCCGGGTAGCCATGGCACTTGTTCACTGTGACAAAGAAACGAGACGAGGCGGAAGGTCAGGGAAGAGCAGCGCGAGGAGGAAAGGAAAGAGAAGGTGGAGAGGGACGGCGCCATGACCTAGACATCTCGCCGGCTCGGTGCGAACGAGAAGCCGGAGACCGGCCAGCTCGGGAGGTCGAGGAGGCAGGGGCTGGCGCAAGAGTGACTTGGCACTGATGCGGCCCAGACGCACGGTCAACTGCGCTGCTGTCTCGGGCGGGTGCTCATCGTCTATGACCGAGCAGAGCAGCGGTAGCAACAGGAGAGGCCGCGGTGCATGGCACTGGGCCTATGGCCGCCTACGGTGACGCTTGCAGGGAGGTCCAGCGACCTGGGGAACGGATCCGGGCAGCGAGGACGGTTTCAGGCGAGGAGGCGCTCGGGAAGGAGGTTGGCTGCGGGTGGAATGGATCTGGGAGGGGTGCAACTCTGGTTGGCTGGGCGATGGGATCGAGGGAGATTGAGTGAGGGGATCCCAAGAGGATTAGTGGCGGCGGCTGAGAGGGATCGATGGGACAAGGCTCCTAAATTTTAGGGTTTGACTGATATATATACTAGAATGGAGATAGGAGGGAGTATTTTGGATCATCCGATCAAAATCGGACGGTTCAAGAAAACTAGGTTAGGAAGCCTAAAAAGAAAAACGGAGACGTTTTGTAGATGTTTGGGGATGATCCGGACACAACAGTGGCGACAGTCCGGGTCGGGTTCGGGACAACTCTCGGACGCGCGCGAGGGGGGGGGGGTGCGGGCTAAAGAGAGAGGTTAGGTTGGAACTGACGGTAGGTAGAGAGCTGTGTAGACGGTCACGAGCTGAGAGAAGAGAAGAGAGGGAGGCCCGGCGAGTGTTTCCGGAGACCGAAAACGTCCGACGTTTGACCGACTATATTGTCGCTATAGTTAATCGTTGGGGCGTCAAACGAACTCCGAATGCAATGAAACTTGACAGGCGGTCTATCTACACTATAATAAAACCACACGCCAACTTTCATCCCATTCCGAGAACATTTTCCGGCAACTTATAAAATAATATCTCGGACGTGCCGCGGGCGCGTGCAAGTGTGTCTGGGCTCAGAACGGACAGCGAACGGAACTGGGGGAACCCGGACGGATGCAAGTTTCGAAAACATGATGATGCAATGCACATGATGACATGACAAGATACAACACGCAAGCAAATGACATTGCAACGACGGCGAATAATTGGAAGACACCTGGCGCAACGGTCTCGGGGAATTACAACACTCCACCACTACGAGAGGATCTCGTCCCGAGATCTAGAATGGCACCGGAGGGACAACGGAAAAAGGAAGATAAGCGGTAAAAACTAAGTTGCTTCTTTGACCAATGAGTGAAACTAAGGAACCTTGAAAAAGGTTAAGCCATTTCGAGAAAAGAATACAACGGAGATGAACGAAGTTGAAAACACTCCGTTAGACAAGAGGGACAAGGAAGAACAACTTCGAGAAGCACTCCAGTTGAGAAGTTATGCAAGACTTGATACGGTGAAAAGAACTTGAGCAGAGGACATGACACTCCGGTTACACAAGATAGAGAAGGAATAAGACTGATATAATTTGGACAGCACTTCGACTGTAAATGGAAGAAATTGAACATGATCTTGACAAACCGAGATGAGGAGTGAAAAGAGTAACATCACTAGACCTCCGGGAGAAAGAATAGAATAAAGATAATTGAGACAAAAGAATGTAGAAGAAAATGCCAACTTCTGCTACAAAAGACCTTGAAAAGGTATCCTTAGGAGAAGGGTCGAACGGAGTTGTTGGAAAAAACCAACAACTAAAGGAATAAGATTGATATGGTCTTATGGAATACATCTCCAATTATGAGGTGACAACCTGCCACTCATGGGAAAAATAATTGGATTGATAAGAACAAGGAGACGAGAAGCTATCTCACCGGGAGGATAAATGAAGAACTTGGATCATTGATAAACACCATAAGAGCGACAATCCTTAAAGGAAAGCTTTAGGTGAAATATAACCCAAGATAAATCGAATGACGAGATTGATGGATTTAAAATATCTCATCCTTGACAACATGTGAATCATGAAACATGAACTCAAATTATCAAGAATGACATAATACCACCTCCAATAATATGGTAGAAAGAATTGCACTCCGGATTGCAAGAAGAAGAAAACTTGAGCTCCTTAGAAAAGAATCTCGATGAACACTTCGAGAAGGAATATAAATCCTTGATGAACCATCATGTAGAGCCTCCATGAAGAACTCCGGTAAACAAAGGAATGATCAAACGGAAGGAAAAGAAGTTGAAAACACAAGGTGAAAATTTGTAATGATTTAGATGGATCTCCATGACGAGGTAATTGAAAGAACTTGGAACTCTGGGAAAAAGAGAAGATGAAACAATTGAAATCAGGAATTTGATGAGCCTCCAGAATAGGGAATTTAGTTCACCCGATGAAACAAGAATAAGAATTACATTATGCTTACCCTTCACCAATTGAATTGATGACAATCAATGGATTTGACATATTACTTATTCTCGTAGAACGGATTAAGATATATATAGCACAAACTTCGGAAGATCTTCAACGAACCATCGTAAGAATTGAAACAACGAATAAATTGATATGATAAATGAAGGAAGAAGAATCTTGAGCGAACCACCATAAGAATTAAAATGAACGAAGAAAAGAGATGAATCACCGGTAAGAAATTGAAAACGAACAAAGATACTTCGGGAAATTTAGATACAAGATAAAGAAGAGATCAAGAGCTGATAAGAAAATACTTGAATGATGCACCGGTAAAATTGGAGGATGATAACTGAAAGCTGAGAATGAAAAGAAAAAAAACCTGAATTGATGGACTCCAGATAACAAACTGAGAAGACTCTTGAATTGCTCCGGATAGGTGAAAAGAATTACCACAATCGAAAACAATTATGAGAGGACGGCATAAGGTTAGCACCATGAATCTTGAAGATAATGGAGCAAGATTAAAGAGAAACTCTTCTTCGGTCTTCAAAATCCGAGAATGACAACGAGAAGCACCACCATGAATTATTTAGACACTCTGGAATGAAGAAAAGAGGAGAGGTTGAGCCAAAGATGAAAAGAATTTGAAAGATCTTGGAGAAAAACATATGACAGATGATGAATCATTCTTACGTCAAATTTGAAATGAATTTAGGATAGCTCCGGTAAAATTAGAAGAGTCAGGTAAGATCCTGGGAAAAGACCTATGGGTTAGGGCCCACCAAAAGAAACACCGTAGAATGATTCAAAAAAAAGAAAGCACCGGTAAGATTTAAATGGCTAGAATGAGATAACAACCTCGAAATAGGTTGAACTGATCTTGAAAGACAAGATGAGCCTTCTGAGATATATTCAGCACTCCCGAACAATAGCGAGAAGTGAATTATTATGAGGTGCACCGGCATGAGAAGGTATTTGAAACGAGGAAAAAAAGGATATGATCAACAACAAAGCTTGATTTGAATCCACCGGAGAAGAAAAGAATGAAGAATGACGAACTTGAAGCTCCATTAGTATCTTCATGAGAATCACCGGATAAGAACATTGAAGGAAAAGGATGGAAAGACTTCACAACATTAAAATGATACTTGAATAAGAAATCTGGTTCCTTGAAGAAAATAAGGGTGGGAGGGTGGGAAAACACTGTTGAGAATGAAACGAACACCGTTGAGAAGAAATGATAATTGATCTTGCTGATGTTGAAATGATCGGATCCACTTGAAGAGAAAACACGCCGGTGAAAAGGATTGACAAGACAATCTTGATGATCAAGAAGGATTGGTATCCACATCGGAGTATGAGAACACCATTTGGGGAAGGTATGGAATCAACACTTGACATTGAAGCAACTCGAATACCACAACTCAAAACAAAACAAAACAAAGGATTAGCTTGCAAAATAAGCCGGAACAAACATATGATAGAGATTTCGTCCGAAGTTTTCGTGGTGGGGCCTACACGGGCTCGATCGTACAGCACCATCATGTACAAGGTAGTGCACATGACATACGAAGCGTCCCCGAGTCGGCATAGCCAAGGACTCTTTAAGACACAATGAGACCACTGTAAAACCAACCGTGTATAGGCAGACCACTATACGCCGAACCCCAATTTCATATCATACATCTGCCGGAAAGATATCCCAAGAGCTACTTGAATTCCCACTTATAAACTCCCGAAATTTTCCGGTTATGCAATCAGGTGTTGGGGATACAGGGGAAGCATAATATCTCACCCAAAACTAACAAATCCTACATCCAGCTGTATCCATCCTTCAACACATAACCAAGAAACCTTCGGAAATCATTTACCTCAACCTTCGAAAAGCATCCGTTATACAAGTTATGGCGATACTCCCAAACTCCCGCCCCAGTACTGGGTGGCATCGAGGTTATCTCACCAACAACTGCATAAAAGAGATTTTCGATGTCGACGAACTAAACTCAGGTATTCCAGAACTGTAACGATAAAATTGTGACGACAACACCTCGGAGCTCAACTCCCCAGGACACTGCCACAACCCCTAAATGTCAGGAGGCACCAAGAACAATGTTCTCGTCACAAAACCATCGGAACGATTCCAAGATACCCGCGTGATCCTAAATTTCTTTAGTGAAATTTGAGAAGAGAAGAGTCAAAACTCTATGTCGGGATGCCTCACCAGAGCGACGAAGGGACTGAGGAGTAAAAAGAGGTCCTAACTCTCCGATATATATAATTCCTAAATGACTCAAAACATTTCTAGACTCAATAACGCCAGCGATTCGATCAAGCAGGGGGCTCCTAAGGTCGGGGAAGGCTCTGATTACCAACTTATAACGCCCTCGATGCGGCTATATCTCCCACGTGTCGAAGCACGACTTAGAGGCATAACCGCATTGAAAGCAATGTCGCAAGTGAGGTAATCTTCACACAACCCATGTAATACATAAGGGAAAAGATACATAGTTGGATTACAATCGCCACTTCACACAATTACATGAATAAAGCATTACATCATTTAGATACAATCAAGGTCCGACTACGGAATCAAAATAAAATAAGAACTCCAAAAGCGACAAGGTCCCCCGATCGACCCCAACTGGGCTCCACTACTGATCAACTAGAAACGGAACAACACAAAGGACAAGATTTTCATCGAGCTCCTCCTGAGCTCAGTGGCGTCACCTGCACGGACTCATCGGCACCTGCAAGCTGGTTTTGGAAGTATCTATGAGTCACGGGGACTCAGCAATCTCACACCCTCGCGATCAAGACTATTTAAGCTTATGGGTAAGGTAAAAGTATGAGGTGGAGCTGCAGCAAGCGACTAGCATATATGGTGGCTAACATACGCAAATGAGAGCGAGAAGAGAAGGCAAAGCACGATCGAGAAACTATGATCAAGAAGTGATCCTAGAGCAACCTACGTCAAACATAACTCCAACACCATGTTCACTTCCCGGACTCCGCCGGAAGAGACCATCACGGTTACACACGCGGTTGATGCATTTTAATTAAGGTCAACTTTAGGTTTTCTACAACCGGACGTTAACAAATTCCCATCTGCCCATAACCGCGGGCACGGCTTTCAAAAGTTCAAATCCCTGCAGGGGTGTCCCAACTTAGCCCATCACAAGCTCTCACGGTTAACGAAGGATATTCCTTCTAGCGGGAAGACCCGATCAGGCTCGGAATCCCGGTTACAAGACATCCTTGACAATGGTAAAACAAGTCCAGCAACACCACCCGAATGTGCCGACAAATCCCGATAGGAGCTGCACATATCTCGTTCTTAGGGCACACTCAGATGAGTAGTCCATACAACTAAAACCAGCCCTCGAGTTTCCCCGAGGTGGCGCTGCAAGGGGCTCTAGTTTGGACCAACACTCAGAGGAGCACTGGCCCGGGGGGGGGGGGGGGGGGGTTAAAATAATGATGACCCTTGAGTCTGCAGAACCCAAGGGAAAGAAAAGGATAGGTGGCAAAATGTAAAACCAAGGCTGGGCATTGCTGGAGGAGTTTTATTCAAGGCAAACTATCAAGGGGTTCCCATTATAACCCAACCACGTAAGGAACGCAAAATCCAGGAACATAACGCTGATATGACGGAAACTAGGGCGGCAAGAGTGGAACAAAACACCAGGCATAAGGCCGAGCCTTCCACCCTTTACCAAGTATATAGATGCATTAATTAAATAAGAGATATTGTGATATCCCAACAAAATATCCATGTTCCAACATGGAACAAACTCCAATCTTCACCTGCAACTAACAACACTATAAGAGGGGCTAAGCAAAGCGGTAACATAGCCAAACAACGGTTTGCTAGGACAAGGTGGGTTAGAGGCTTGGTTCAACAATATGGGAGGCATGATAAGCAAGTGGTAGGTATCGCATCATAGGCATAGCAAAAGAGCGAGCAACTAGCAAGCAAAGATAGAAGTGATTTCGAGGGTATGGTCATCTTGCCTGAAATCCCGCAAGGAAGAAGAATTAGTCCATGAAGAAGACAAACGGGCGTAGTCGAACGGGTCCTCACAAACGCGACGTTATCGGTACCAACCCGAAGAAGCATACTGGAAAGAAGCAAACAACATGGTAAACAACCACCACATAAGCATGGCACGATGCGCAAACAAGTATGATGCATGTCCGGTTTAATGAGGCATGGCATGGCAAAGTGCACAAACAATCCTACAAATTAAGGGGAGCTCATTATGCAACGGAGTTGCATATTGAAGAAAACACCACATGACTTATTTAGTTCTCTCTCGTTTATGTACCCAACAAGATTATATGTTGTTAGCATGGCAAGAGGTGAAGCATGATGAAACTATCTAATCTAGGCAAGTTTAAATGAGGCCGGAACAACAAAACAACAATTCCGATAAATCCCCATATGCATATATTAGGTTTGGTACTGTTCTGCCCTAAACACAATTTTAGAGTTGTTAAACATGCAAAGTGATGCCACCATGTTAAACTAGGCATTTTCTACCTCATTTACATATAAAGTTTATTAGGTTTGGAGCTATGGTTATTTAGTTATGAAATAAAGCATTTTAACATACCATAGGAGAAAATTTAAGCAAACAACATTTTATACATTTTAAGCATGGATGAAAATGGCAAATTATGAAACTAGACAATATTCTAAGCAAGTTTCATATATTAAGTTTTTACATGTGATGCTTAGTTTGTGAGTTAAAATATGCATGAAGTTTAAGGGGCTTCCTGTAAAACTAGTTAGTCTCTGGATAATGTTAAAATCACCAGAACGGAAAAAAAGATGCAGGTGAATCTGGTGGGCACTCGGGAGCTCACCATGGGCCTCGGCCCAGTCGCTGGAGCTGGTTGCAGGCTGCGAGAGTGATGGGTCGAAGGAGAGGAGAAGATGGGCCGGCTTGGTTCGGTGCCGCAGGCCGGCTTGGGCTGGCGGAGGTTGCAGCTGGGCCTAGGAGGCGCTGCGAAAGAGGCAAAGCAGGGGTGCGGTCAACGCGACTGGATGAAAGCGGGCTCGTCCTCCTCCTCGGACGAAACATGGGCGGGTCAAGGCAGAGGTCGCAGTCAGGAAATGGCGACGGATGGGGCTTCTACTCCGGTGACGAGGCAGTGCAGGGAACGGATGGAGGCGCGGATCTGCGTTAAGATGAGGAGGACACCGGCGAGCAAGGAAGCAGGGGCTTGCCAGCGGCGTGGCCGGATGCGGCGGACCTCCTGCTGCGTTCGGGAGGCAGGAGGCGCACGGTTAAACGTAGGGGACGGGTGCTGTAGAGGAAGCAGGAGCCATCGACGTCGTCCTCGTCGCGGATGCAGGCACGCAGTAGTGCAGGCTTCGTCGAGCGTGGAGGACGGAGCTGAATCGCGGCAGAAGAAGGCCCCGGGCAGCCATGGCACTGGTTCACTGTGACAAAGAAACGAGACGAGGCGGAAGGTTAGGGAAGAGCAGCGCGAGGAGGAAAGGAAAGAGAAGGTGGAGAGGGACGGCGCCATGACCTAGACATCTCGCCGGCTCGGTGCGAACGAGAAGACGGAGACCGGCCAGCTCGGGAGGTCGACGAGGCAGGGGCTGGCGCAAGAGTGACTTGATGCTGATGCGGCCCACACGCACGGTCAACGGCGCTGCTGTCTCGGGCGGGTGCTCATCGTCTATGATCGAGCAGAGCAGCGGTAGCAACAGGAGAGGCCGCGATGCATGGCACTGGGCCTGTGGCCGCCTACGGCGACGCTTGCAGGGAGGTCCAGCGACCTGGGGAACGGATCCGGGCAGCGAGGACGGTTTCAGGCGAGGAGGCGCTCGGGAAGGAGGCTGGCTGCGGGTGGAATGGATCTGGGAGGGGTGCAACTCTGGTTGGCTGGGCGATGGGATCGAGGGAGATTGAGTGAGGGGATCCCAAGAGGATTAGTGGCGGCGGCCGAGAGGGATCGATGGGACAAGGCTCCTAAATTTTAGGGTTTGACTGATATATATATACTAGAATGGAGATAGGAGGGAGTATTTTGGATCATCCGATCAAAATCGGACGGTTCAAGAAAACTAGGTTAGGAAGCCTAAAAAGAAAAATGGAGACGTTTTGTAGATGTTTGGGGATGATCCAGACACAGCGGTGGCGACAGTCCGGGTCGGGTTCGGGACAACTCTCGGACGCGTGCGAGGGGGGGGGGTGCGGGTTGACGAGAGAGGTTAGGTTGGAACTGGCGGTAGGTAGAGAGCTGTGTAGACAGTCTCGAGCTGAGAGAAGAGAAGAGAGGGAGCCCGGCGACTGTTTCCGGAGACCGAAAACGTCCGACGTTTGACCGACTATATTGTCGCTATAGTTAATCGTTGGGGCGTCAAACGAACTCCGAATGCGATGAAACTTGACAGGCGGTCTATCTACACTATAATAAGACCACACGCCAACTTTCATCCCATTCCGAGAACATTTTCCGGCAACTTATAAAATAATATCTCGGACGTGCCACGGGTGCGTGCAAGTGTGTCTGGGCTCAGAACGGACAACGAACGGAACTGGGGGAACCCGGATGGATGCAAGTTTTGAAAACATGATGATGCAATGCACATGATGACATGACAAGATACAGCACGCAAGCAAATGACATTGCAACGACGGCGAATAACTAGAAGACACCTGGCGCAACGGTCTCGGGGCGTTACATTGGGTGAACAAATTACTGTCGAGCAATTGATAGAAAAGCGAATAATTATGAGAATATCTAGGCATGATCATGTATATAGGCATCACGTCCGTGACAAGTAGACTGAAATGATTCTGCATCTACTACTATTACTCCACACATCGACCGCTATCCAGCATGCATCTAGAGTATTAAGTTCATAAGAATAGAGTAACGCCTTAAGCAAGATGACATGATGTAGAGGGATAAACTCATGCAATATGATGTAAACCCCATCTTGTTATCCTCGATGGCAACAATACAATACGTGTTGTTTCCCTTTCTGTCACTGGGATCGAGCACCGCAAGATTGAACCGAAAGCTAAGCACTTCTCCCATTGCAAGAAAGATCAATCTAGTAGGCCAAACCAAAATGATAATTCAAAGAGACTTGCAAATGTAAACCAATCATACATAAAAGAATTCAGAGAAGATTCAAATATTGCTCATAGATAAACTTGATCATAAACCCACAATTCATCGGATCTCGACAAACACACCGCAAAAGAAGATTACATCGAATATATCTCCATGAGAATCGAGGAGAACTTTGTATTGAGATCCAAAGAGAGAGAATAAGCCATCTAGCTACTAGCTATGGACCCGAAGGTCTGAAGTAAACTACTCACACATCATCGGAGGGGCCATGGAGTTGATGTAGAGGCCCTCCGTGATCAATGCCCCCTCCGGCGGAGCTTCGGAAAAGGCCCCAAGATGGGATCTCTTGGGTACAGAAGGTTGCGGCGGTGGAATTAGGTTTTCGTGGTGCTTCTGAATGTTTGTGGGGTACGTGGATATATATAGGAGGAAGAAGTACGTCGGTGGAGCAACGAGGGGCCCACGAGGGTGGAGGGCGCGCCCAGGGGGTGGGCGCCCCCTGCCTCGTGGCCTCCTCGATTGTTTCTTGACGCACACTCCAAGTCTCCTGGATCATGTTTGATCCAAAAATAACGCCCCTGAAGGTTTCATTCCGTTGTGATATTCCTTTTCGGCGAAACTCTAAAATAGGCAAAAACACCAATTTGGGTCGAGCCTCCGGTTAATAGGTTAGTCTCAAAAATATAATAAAAGTGTAAAAATGAGCCCATTAAAAATAAGCACTATGGTGGAATAGAATGGTGGTTGTGGAGAAGACAAAAAAAGGATAAGATAGTCTCACATCAACTAGGCGTATCAACGGGCTATGGAAATGACCATTAATAGATATCAATGTGAGTGAGTAGGGATTACCATGCAACAGATGCACTAGAGCTGTAAGTGTATGAAAGCTCAACAAAAGAAACTAAGTGGGTGTGCATCCAACTTGCTTGCTCACGAAGACTTAGGGCAATTTGAGGAAGCCCATCATTGGAATATACAAGCCAAGTTCTATAATGTAAAATTCCCACTAGTTTATGAAAGTGACAACATAGGAGACTCTCTATCATGAAGATCATGGTGCTGTTTTGAAGCACAAGTGTGGAAAAAGGATAGTAACATTGTCCCTTCTCTCTTTTTCTCTCATTTTTATTTTTTTTAATTTGGGCCTTCTTTTTTTTTTTTTCTTTTGGCCTCTTTTTTTTCGTCCGGAGTCTCATCCCGACTTGTGGGGGAATCATAGTCTCCATCATCCTTTCCTCACTGGGACAATTCTCTAATCATGATGATCATCACACTTCTTTTTACTTACAACTCAATACTTAGAACAAAATATGACTCTATGTAAATGCCTCCGGCGGTGTACCGGGATATGCAATGAATCAAGAGTGACATGTATGAAAGAATTATGAACGGTGGCTTTGCCACAAATACGATGTCAACTACATGATCATGCAAAGCAATATGACAATGATGAAGCGCGTCATAACAACGGAATGGTGGAAAGTTGCATGGCAATATATCTCGGAATGGCTATGGAAATGCCATAATAGGTAGGTATGGTGGCTGTTTTGAGGAAGGTATATGGTGGGTTTATGGTACTGGCGAAAGTTGCGCGGTACTAGAGAGGCTAGCAAATGTGGAAGGGTGAGGGTGCGTATAATCCATGGACTCAACATTAGTCATAAAGAACTCACATACTTATTGTAAAAATTTATTAGTTATCCAAACAAAGTACTACGCGCATGCTCCTAGGGGGATAGATTGGTAGGAAAAGACCATCGCTCGTCCCCGACCGCCACTCATAAGGAAGGCAATAAATAAATAAATCATGCTTCAACTTCATCACATAACGATTCACCATACGTGCATGATATGGGAATCAGAAACTTCAACACAAGTATTTATCAAATTCACAACTACTCAACTAGCATGACTCTAATATCACCATCTCCATATCTCAAAACAATCATCAACTATCAAACTTCTCTTAGTATTCAATGCACTTATATGAAATTTTTTATAATTGCCACGTTGTTCTGAAGGACTCTCAAAATAATATAAGTGAAGCATGAGAGATCAATTATTTCTATAAAATAAAACCACCACCGTGCTCTAAAAGATATAAGTAAAGCGCTAAAGCAAAAACTATATAGGTCAAAAGATATAAGTGAAGCACATAGAGTATTCTAATAAATTCTAATTCATGTGTGTCTCTCTCAAAAGGTGTGTACAGAAAGGATGATTGTGGTAAACTAAAAAGTAAAGACTCAAATCATACAAGACGCTCCAAGCAAAACACATATCATATGGCGAATAAAAATATAGCTCCAAGTAAAGTTACCGATAGAAGTAGACGAAAGAGGGGATGCCTTCTGGGGCATCCCCAAGCTTTGGATTTTAGGTGTCCTTAGATTATCTTGGGGGTTCCATGGGCATCCCCAAGCTTAGGCTCTTGCCACTCCTTGTTCCATAATCCATCAAATCTTTACCCAAAACTTGAAAACTTCACAAACACAAAACTTAACAGAAAAATCTCATGAGCTCCGTTAGCGAAAGAAAACAAAACACCACTTCAAGTTAATGTAATGAAATCATTATTTATTTATATTGATGTTAAACCTACTGTATTTCAACTTCTATATGGTTTATAAACTCTTTTACTAGCCATAGATTCATTAAAATAAGCAAACAACACATGAAAAAACAGAATCTGTCAAAAACAGAACAGTCTGTAGTAATCTGTAACCAAAGCAAACTTATAGGACCCCAAAAATTATAAAATAAATTGCTGGACGTGAGTAATTTATCTATTAATAATCTTAAAAAATAATTAACTAAATAGCACTCTCCAAATAAAAATGGCAGCAGTTCTCGTGAGCGCTAAAGCTTCTGTTTTTTACAGCAAGATCAATAAGACTTTCCCCAAGTCTTCCCAATGGTTCTACTTGGCACAAACACTACTTAAACACAGAAAACACAACCAAAACAGAGGCTAGGTAAATTATTTATTACTAAACAGGAGCAAAAAGCAAGGAATAAAAATAAAATTGGGTTGCCTCCCACAAGCGCTGTCGTTTAACGCCCCTAGCTAGGCATAAAAGCGAAGATAGATCTAGGTATTGCCATCTTTGGTAGGCAATTCTTCAATAAGACACCTATAACTCTTAGGAGTTTCTTTATTTTTATTAATTATCAAACTCCTAGGCACTAAATCAAGAAAATTATTTGTAGCAAAAGGTTCCTTAAGGATAGTGAGAAAGTTGGGGTGAACACTTATGGATTTGAGATCCACACTTCCCTTACTAGAGGTTTCACCCTTATTTTTAGGAACATACATAAATTTGGCAATCTTAGCATTAGGAGGAGTATTTTTCACAGAAGAAAAGGCAGACCCTAGGTTGGTAATAATATCCTCAATTTTATCAATTCTAGTGGAATCTTGATCTATCTTTTCATTAACCATAGTGTCGGGGATATACCCCGCGGTATGACCCGGCTGGATGTATGACCCGGCCGGACTTGGTGACTCACTGGTGACCCGCCCTGACTTGGCGACTCACTAAGTGACCCGCCCGGATCTCTCCACTCACCGATGACCCGGCCGAGCTAGGTGACTCATTGATTAACCGACCAGCGGGTTAGAGGAGCGACAAGACCCGGAGGCCCAGTAGGTAGTTCAAGGAAGGCCAGCTTACGTTATGGCAGGCTGGCTTAAGAGGAAAGCATAAGGAATATTCCCTTACAAAGGAAGCAAGACTAGAACTCCACTTGTAATAGAGTAATCCTAATGCTAATAGGACTAGTCATGTAATCCGCCCCCTTCAACATATATAAGAAGGGGTAGGGCACCCCAAGAGGGAGAGTTTTTGACAAGTTTTGATAAGTTAGGGTTAGACAAACAAGTCTAGAGCTCTCGATTTAGAGCACCCGTGTAATTGTGATCATCATCATCAATATCAATGAAGTAGGATGTAGGCTTTTACCTCCAGACTTCGCGCTCCAATCGCCACTCCGGCCACGCCCACCTCAAATCACCGGCCGCCTCAGTCTCCAATCTGAGTCGTGATAGATATAATACTTTTGGTATTTTTGGTATAAAGATGCAAAGTAAAAAAGTAAAAGCAAAGTAAAAAGCAAAGCAAGATTAAAGTAATGGAGATTGATATGATGAGAATAGATCCGGGGGCCATAGGTTTCACTAGTGGCTTCTCTCAAGAGCATAAGTATTCTACGGTGGGTGAACAAATTACTGTTGAGCAATTGACAGAATTGAGCATAGTTATGAGAATATCTAGGCATGATCATGTATATAGGCATCACGTCCGTGACAAGTAGATCGAAACGATTCTGCATCTACTACTATTACTCCACTCATCGACCGCTATCCAGCATGCATCTAGAGTATTAAGTTAAAAACAGAGTAACGCCTTAAGCAAGATGACATGATGTAGAGAGATAAATTCATGCAATATGAAATAAACTCCATATTGTTATCCTCGATGGCAAAGATACAATACGTGCCTTGCTGCCCCTTCTGTCACTGGGTAAGGACACCGCAAGATCGAACCCAAAGCTAAGCACTTCTCCCATGGCAAGAACTACCAATCTAGTTGGCCAAACCAAATGGATAATTCGAAGAGACTTGCAAAGATAACCAATCATACATAAAAGAATTCAGAGAAGATTCAAATATTATTCATAGATAGACTTGATCATAAACCCACAATTCATCGATCTCAACAAACACACCACAAAAAGAAGATTACATCGAATAGATCTCCACAAGAGAGGGGGAGAACTTTGTATTGAGATTCAAAGAGAGAGAAGAAGCCATCTAGCTACTAACTATGGACCCGAAGGTCTGAGGTAAACTACTCACACTTCATCGGAGAGGCTATGATGATGTAGAAGCCCTCCGTGATGACGACCCTCTTCCGGCGGAGCTCCGGAACAGGCCCCAAGATGGGATCTCGTGGATACAGAAAGTTGCGGCGGTGGAATTAGGTTTTTGGCTCCTGTTCTGATTGTTTGGGGGTACGTGTGTATATATAGAAGGAAGAAGCACGCCGGAGGAGCAATGAGGGGCCCACGAGGCAGGGGGGCGCGCCCTAGGGGGGGCACCCTCGTGACCGCCTCTTTTGTTCCTTGGAGCAGGGTCCAAGTCTCCTAGATTACGTTCGGTGAGAAAATCACGTTCCCGAAGATTTTATTCCGTTTGGACTCCGTTTGATATTCCGTTTATCCGAAACACTGAAATAGACAAAAAACATCAATTCTGGGCTGGGCCTCCGGTTAATAGGTTAGTCCCAAAAATAATATAAAAGTGGAAAATAAAGCCCAATATAGTCCAAAATAGTAGATAATATAGCATGGAGCAATCAAAAATTATAGATACGTTGGAGACGTATCAGGCATCCCCAAGCTTAATTCCTGCTCGTCCTCGAGTAGGTAAATGATAAAAAGAGAATTTTTGATGCGGAGTGCTACTTGGCATAATTTCAATGTAAATCTTCTTAATTGTGGTATGAATATTCAGATTAGAAAGATTCAAGACAAAAGTTTATGTTGACATAAAAATAATGATACTTCAAGCATACTAATAAAGCAATTATGTCTTCTCAAAATAACACGGCCAAAGAAAGTTATCCCTACAAAATCATATAGTCTGGCTATGCTCCATCTTCACCACACAAAGTATTTAAATTATGCACAACCCCGATGACAAGCCAAGCAATTGTTTCATACTCTAACTTTTTCAATCTTCATGCAATACATGAGCGTGAGCCATGGATATAGCACTATAGGTGGAATAGAATGGTGGTTGTGGAGAAGACAAAAAGGAGAAGATGGTCTCACATCAACTAGGCGTATCAACGGGCTATGGAGATGCCCATCAATAGATATCAATGTGAGTGAGTAGGGATTGCCATGCAACGGATGCACTAGAGCTATAAGTATATGAAAGCTCAAAAAGAAACTAAGTGGGTGTGCATCCAACTTGCTTGCTCATGAAGACCTAGGGCAATTTTTGAGGAAGCCCATCATTGGAATATACAAGCCAAGTTCTATAATGAAAAATTCCCACTAGTATATGAAAGTGATAACATGAGAGACTCTCTACTATGAAGATCATGGTGCTACTTTGAAGCACAAGTGTGGTAAAAGGATAGTAACATTGTCCCTTCTCTCTTTTTCGCTCATTTCATTTTTTTATTTTTTATTTGGGCCTTTTCCCCTTTTTTTGTGGCCTCTTTTTGTTTGGGCTTCTTTGGCCTTTTTTTATTTTTCGTCTGGAGTCTGATCCCGACTTATGGGGGAATCATAGTCTCCATCATTCTTTCCTCACTGGGACAATGCTCTAATAATGATGATCATCACATTTTTATTTTTCTTATAACTCAACAATTACAACTCGATACTTAGAACAAAATATGACTCTATGTGAATGCATCCGGCGGTGTACCGGGATATGCAATATGACAATGATGGAGTGTGTCATGGACGGAACGGTGGAAAGTTGCATGGCAATATATCTCGGAATGGCTATGGAAATGCCATAATAGGTAGGTATGGTGGCTGTTTTGAGAAAGGTATACGGTAGGTGTATGATACCGGTGAAAGGTGCGTGGTATTAGAGAGGCTAGCAAAGGTGGAAGGGTGAGAGTGCGTATAATCCATGGACTCAACATTAGTCATAATGAACTCATATACTTATTGCAAAAATCTAGAAGTTATCAAAGCAAAGTATTACGCGCATGCTCCTAGGGGGATAGATTGGTAGGAAAAGACCATCGCTTGTCCCCGACCGCCACTCATAAGGAAGACAATCAATAAATAAATCATGCTCCGACTTCATCACATAACGGTTCACCATACGTGCATGCTACAGGAATCACAAACCTTAACACAAGTATTCTTTAAATTTACAACTACTAAACTAGCATGACTTTAATATTATCACCTCCATATCTCAAAACAATTATCATGCTTCAATCTTTTCTTCAAAAGAAAATTTCACAAATCTTGAATATCAAGCATATTATTATTAAGCAAATTACCATGCTATTAAGAGACTCTCAAAATAATTTAAGTGAAGCATGAGAGATCAATAGTTACTTTAAAACAAATCCACCACCGTGCTCTTAAAGATCTAAGTGAAGCACATAGAGAAAAATTATAACGGTCAAAAGATATAAGTGAAGCACATATAGCAAAACTACTTAGCTCAAAGATATAAGTGAAGCACATAGGGTATTCTACCAAATTTTAATTCATGTATGGCTCTCTCAAAAGGTGTGTACATCAAAGATGATTTTGGCATACTAAGACACAGAGACACAAATAATACAAGAAGCTCCAAGCAAAACACATATCATGTGGGTGAATAAAAATATAGTTCCAAGTAAATTACCGATGGAAGTGGACGAAAGAGGGGATGCCTTCCGGGGCATCCCCAAGCTTTGACTTCTTGGTGTCCTTGGATTATCTTGGAGGTGCCATGGGAATTCCCAAGCTTAGGCTCTTGCCACTCCTTGTTCCATGATCCATCAAAAGAATTCACCCAAAACTTGAAAACTTCACAACATAAAACTCAAAATAGAGAACTCGTGAGCTCCGTTAGCGAAAGAAAACAAAAGACCACTTCAAGGTACTGTAATGAACTCATTATTTATTTATATTGGTGTTAAACCTACTGTATTTCAACTTATCTATGGATTATAAACTATTTTACTAGCCATAGATTTATCAAAATAAGCAAACAACACACGAAAAACAGAATCTGTCAAAAACAGAACAGTCTGTAGTAATCTGTATCTAGCGCAATATCTGGAATGCCAAAAATTCTAAAATAAATTTCTGTACATGAGGAATTTATATATTAATCATATTCAAAAAGAATTAACTAAATAGCACTCCTCAAATAAAAATGACAGCAGTTCTCGTAAACGCTAAAGTTTCTGTTTTTTACAGCAAGTTCAACAAGACTTTCCCCAAGTCTTCCCAACGATTCTACTTGGCACAAACACTAATTAAACAAAAAAACACAACCAAAACAGAGGCTAAATAATTTATTTATTACTAAACAGGAGCAAAAGGCAAGGAATAAAAATAAAATTGGGTTGCCTCCCAACAAGCGCTATCGTTTAACGCCTGTAGCTAGGCATAAAAGCGAGGATAGATCTAGGTATTGCCATCTTTGGTAGGCAATCCATAAGTGGCTCTCATGATAGTTTCATATGGTAATTTTATTTTCTTTCTTGGAAATTGTTCCATGCCCTTTTTTAATGGAAGTTGAAATCTAATATTCCCTTCCTTCATATCAATAATCGCACCAACCGTTCTAAGGAAAGGTCTACCAAGAATAATAGGGCAAGAAGGATTGCAATCTATATCAAGAACAATGAAATCTACGGGCACATAATTCCTATTTGAAACAATAAGAACATCATTAATCCTTCCCATAGGGTTCTTAATAGTGGAATCCGCAAGATGCAAGTATAGAGAGCAATCATCAAAGTTACGGAAATCTAGTAGATCACACAAAGTCTTGGGAATAGTAGAGACACTAGCACCCAAATCACACAAAGCATAAAACTCATGATCTTTAATTTTAATTTTAATAGTTGGTTCCCACTCATCATAGAGTTTTCTAGGGATAGAAACTTTCAACTCAAGTTTTTCTTCATAAGATTGCATCAAGGCATCAACAATATGTTCGGTAAAGGCTTTATTTTGACTATAAGCATGTGGAGAATTTAGCACGGATTGCAACAAGGAAATACAATCAATTAAAGAACAACTTTCATAATTAAATTCCATGAAACCCAATATAGTGGGTTTAGCAACATCTAAATTTTTATTTCTTTCAATCCCACTTTCATCAATTTCATCATTAAGATCTAAACACTCCGAATTTTTAGAACGCCTTCTAGGTAAAGGAAGATCATATTCAGTCTCATCAAGATTCATATTGCAAAATAAAGATTTAATAGGAGACACATCAATAACTTTTAGATCTTCATCTTGATTTTCATAGGTATCCGGTTTAGCAGCCATCTTATTAACTAAGGTGGCTTGCATGTCCGAAATTTCAGCAGTCATTTTTTCTAGACGAGCAATTTGGGATCTTATACCCTCAAATTCTTTAGACATATCGTCAAGCTCTTTATTCATATAACTCATAAAACTTTTTTGTTCCTTAAGCTCGTTTCTAAAGAAATTATTATGCTCAAATTGCAAAACCATAAACTTCCTAACATTGGTTTCGATCTCCTCTAACCTTTTAAGGTGAAAATCACCAAATCTCGGTTGAGCCATCGCGACAAGCAAGCAATCTAACACACGAGCAAACAAAAGCAAACGGGCAAAAAGAGGCAAATAGAGAGGGAGGATAGAGAGAGAAGGCGAATAAAACGACAAGGGTGAATTGGGGGGAGAGGAAAACGAGAGGCAAATGGCAAATAATGTAATGCGGGAGATAGGGATTGTGATGGGTACTTGGTATGTTGACTTTTTGCGTAGATTTCCCGGCAATGGCGCCAGAAATCCTTCTTGCTACGTCTTGAGCTTGCGTTGGTTTTCCCCGAAGAGGAAGGGATGATGCAGCATAGTAGCATAAGTATTTCCCTCAGTTTTTGAGAACCAAGGTATCAATCCAGTAGGAGCCCACGCTCAAGTCCCTCGTACCTGCACAAAGCGATAGCTACTCGCAACCAACGCGATTAGGGGTTGTCAAGCCCTTCACGGTCACTTACGAGAGTGAGATCTGATAGATATAATATTTTTTGGTATTTTTGGTATAAAGATGCAAAGTAAAAAGTAAAAGCAAAGTAAAAAGCAAAGCAAGATTAAAGTAATGGAGATTGATATGATGAGAATAGACACGGGGGCCATAGGTTTCACTAGTGGCTTCTCTCAAGAGGATAAGTATTCTACGGTGGGTGAACAAATTACTGTTGAGCAATTGACAGAATTGAGCATAGTTATGAGAATATATAGGCATGATCATGTATATAGGCATCACGTCCGTGATAAGTAGATCGAAACAATTCTGCATCTACTACTATTACTCCACTCATCGACCGCTATCCAGCATACATCTAGAGTATTAAGTTAAAAACAGAGTAACGCCTTAAGCAAGATGACATGATGTAGAGAGATAAATTCATGCAATATGAAATAAACCCCATCTTGTTATCCTCGATGGCAACAATACAATACGTGCCTTGCTGCCCCTTCTGTCACTGGGTAAGGACACTGCAAGATTGAACCCAAAGCTAAGCACTTCTCCCATGGCAAGAACTACCAATCTAGTTGGCCAAACCAAACGGATAATTCGAAGAGACTTGAAAAGATAACCAATCATACATAAAAGAATTCAGAGAAGATTTAAATATTATTCATAGATAGACTTGATCATAAACCCACAATTCATCGATGTCAACAAACACACCGCAAAAAGAAGATTACATCGAATAGATCTCCACAAGCGAGGGGGAGAACTTTGTATTGAGCTTCAAAGAGAGAGAAGAAGCCATCTAGCTACTAACTATGGACCCGAAGGTCTGAGGTAAACTACTCACACTTCATCGGAGAGGCTATGATGATGTAGAAGCCCTTCGTGATGACGACCCTCTTCCGGCGGAGCTCCGGAACAGGCCCCAAGATGGGATCTCGTGGATACAGAAAGTTGCGGCTGTGGAATTAGGTTTTTGGCTCCTGTTCTGATCGTTTGGGGGTACGTGTGTATATATAGGAGGAAGAAGTACGCCGGAGGAGCAACGAGGGGCCCACGAGGCAGGGGGGCGTGCCCTAGGAGGGGGCGCCCCCCACCCCCGTGACCGCCTCTTTTGTTCCTTGGAGCAGGGTCCAAGTCTACTGGATCTCGTTCGGTGAGAAAATCACGTTCCCGAAGATTTTATTCCGTTTGGACTCCGTTTGATATTCCGTTTATCCGAAACATTGAAATAGGCAAAAAACAGCAATTCTGGGCTGGGCCTCCGGTTAATAGGTTAGTCCCAAAAATAATATAAAAGTGGAAAATAAAGCCCAATATAGTTCAAAACAGTAGATAATATAGCATGGAGCAATCAAAAATTATAGATACGTTGGAGACGTATCAAGTCGCCGGGTGCTTTCGCCTCCGACGCGCTGAGCCGCCCCGAGTCTCCGATGCCTTCGCCCTCGCATGCCTCGTGCCTCAGCGGCCATCTCACCCATATGGAGAGCCGCCGCGCCACCACGCCTAGAGCTGACCCAGCGTCGCAGCCATCTCCGCCGTGGCTTCGAGCCGGCCCTGCGTCCACGCACCTCTGCGAGTGTGCCCGCCTTAGTCACCGCCCCGAGCCGCCCGCGGCTGCACCATCTTCATCTACATTTTTCCATTGGACGAGTCGCTTATGGTTGACGTCCCTTTTTGCTTCTGCATGAGTTGCCGTGCCGGGTTGCGCTTGTCTCAAGCCGCCCGTTCCGCCTCGTCGCGGATCGCCTCCGCCACCACACGCCCGAGCCGCCGTGTTTGTTTCCACGTCAGGTCTCAGCCCATTGTTCGCCTGCTGAGCCGCCGACCACTTTTGCCTGCGAGTGCTTCTGCTGGATAATTATGAAACACAGGAAAGAAGTGTGAATGGCTTCCACGAATGAATTGGATCTTCAGACGTTGAACGGCAAGATAATTCTGGAGGATTTAATATCTGTTATGGTACTGAGAAAGATGCAGCATTACTTAGCTGCAGTTGATTGACTTATCAGGAAAAAGACACTCGAATACTAGAAAAGCAATGCTGCTCATTGTAACTTGAAAAAGCAGTTGAAGCTTAAAATGAATTCGCCAGTTCCATGGGATGGTACGTACCTGCACTACAAGATTGAGAGAATCACCAACAATTGACGGTCTTGTACCACGGAGAAACTGAGAAGAAGAGAATAACGAAAGGAGTGGAACACGCAGAGATGTCAAATCCTGCTATCATTTAACACTTGGTGCCATCAATCAAAACAGTCGAAGGAACAACAAATACTGCTTCTGTATGTCAGAAAAAGTGCTAATGCTGGTTTTAACTTTTCCTCAAGGGAGAAACATTGCAAAGGGATACTAAAATCGCACGCGTTGAGTTACTCCCGCATGGTTTCGTTTGGAGCTGCCACACTTCTGGGCCGCCGTCTACTTCAGAATAAAAGCCTTACCTTGGGGCATCTATGGCCGGCCTCGAGCCGCTGCCCCAGTTTTTCATCTGCTTCCGCTGCAGTCGCGACTAGTCTCGCTCAACTTCTGCTCCATACCGCCGCCTCGCGGAGAACCGCCGCTGGAGAGCCGCCCTATTGAGCTATCCGACGCCTCGCGCCTTAACTGCCATCTCACCCTTGTTGAGCCGCCTGTTGAGCCGCCCGCGAGTCGTCTTCATGCTGTCCCTCTACTGATACTCCATGAAACACCTGTAACCTCTGCAGTGAGTCGCCATCGCTAGCCGCGCCGCAAGTCGCCGCGGTCTTGATTATATTTTCAATCGCCCCTGTTTGAGTGCGAACGCCCAGCGGCCGCTGCCACGAACACCTCATTGCAATAAAAAGAGACAGTGGATAAATCACCATTGAAATTACTGAAGACTATTCACGGACGCTATATCCGGATCATCCGTTGTGCGGACAAACCAGGTGCTATTTACCCTATTTGTTTCTAAATACATATTAATTTATTCAAGCAAAACTACTTCGCCCTGCTGTATTTTTTATGCAGGAGAATTATTCATTACAAAGTGGCATTATACCGTGGAGATGGAGGCGCGTCAACATCATTCGGCACATGTGGTCTTTGTTACTCAACGGACTCCCGCACAGGCTTACAAACGTTGTGTCCGTTTCTCGCGACCGCACCGGCTTACAACGCCGCGGCGGACTCTCCCGCCGTGCAGGCTTACAACGCCACGACCGACTCTCCCACCATGCCGGCTTACAACGCCACGGCCGGCTCATCTACCTGCTCCCGTGGCCGACTCGGCCGTGACTGATTTCTGTTTCACCATGGTGATTATCAACTCCACGGTGATAATTGCTGACCCGATGCATCAGGTGAAATCCATGCAACATATTTTCATATTATATAAAAGAGCAATTACTCCAGTTTGCAAGATGTCCCATGCAGGATTCAAACCAGTCTATATCACGGTTAATTATGAAGAATCTCAAGCCAACTCCTTAAGTCACCTTGAGACTCGGGGGCTATGATGACATGGCTCAGTAAATATTGCTAGTATAAAGGCCGTTAGATACTTTCCGGCACAAAATAAAGAAAAAATCCGGTTTAAAATCCGGTTCAAGAGAAATCTGTCTCTCACAAAGCATTGAAGCTCAATATCCGGTTTCAAATCCAGCCCACAAAGCTCTGAAGCTTTTAATATTCGGCTCAACACTCGGTTCAAGAAGATTTCATTACTCACAAGTTTGAATTCTCAGCAAAATTAAAGGGACCAAAGCGAGTTTGTTGCAAACCACAGCTCAAACATAGGTACCCTGTTTCAATGATCATTTTGGGGCTTCCTGTTCAAACATAGGTTGTATTCGAACCCAAGAGAACATAGCTGTCGGTACCCTCTTGATCGGCACAATGCCAAACTCATTAGGGGGCTTCTCGTATTCGAATCATAGATTAACCCCTTTTGGGTCTGACTTGGATCATATTCGAATCAGGGTCGTTAAAAACCTCTCAAGGTCGTTTGGGGGCTTCCTGTTCAAACATAGGTCGTATTCGAACCAAAGAGAACATAGCTGTCGGTACCCTCTTAATC
This sequence comes from Triticum urartu, assembly GCF_056163025.1. Lineage (NCBI taxonomy): Eukaryota > Viridiplantae > Streptophyta > Magnoliopsida > Poales > Poaceae > Triticum > Triticum urartu. Next base: position 287,281,145 of record NC_141879.1, read on the forward strand.
GGCGCAACGCCAAAGCCACTGGGGGCTACATGATCGTATTCGAATTCTAGCTTAACCCCTTTGGTCCGGTTTACTGATCGTATTCGAATCAGAAGCCTCAAATTCTTCTTTCTATTTTGCTTAAGTTTTTTGAGAACAGTCTTTTGGGTTTGTCTTGAGACTTTTTGTTCATATCTGAAGCATATATGTGGTTTCGATTAACCCGGCTTGACTTTGGATTATAACTCGCCATATATGACAATCATAAACATTTGGAAGTTTTGGCTTCTAAAGATTGGGTTATCACCCTTACTGCACATGTATCCTAAACCGGCAGTACGATTCAATATCACAGGAACCGGTTTTCCAAACCCGATTATATTTTTCAAATCTTTAATAGCCAACATGGCTGGATTTTTTATGGTTATCAATAGCCAATATTTTGATGGAGGTCTTCAAAGTCGCTTCAGCGCAATGGTTATTATTTTATTAATGAACATGATTTATTTTTACAATGGAGGGAATAGTCCCGAGTCATTGTAGACTTACGACCCGACACTTGGGGGCTACATTATTCAAATTGAGATTACATCGAATATGAAAGTCCCATGTCACTGCCAACATACACCATGGCACTTGAGGGCTAATGCAAAGTCATTTTTTGCTCAACTTATAGAAGACCCGACTCATCACATTCTAAATGAGCCGGCCCTTGGGGGCTACCAATTGTTCCTGTCGAAAATTCAAGGTACACAAGCCTTAATCCATTATATTGAAAGATCCACTACTCAGTTGGTAGAGTACAAAGCTCTTAACCTTGTGGACATGGGTTCAAGCCCCATGGTGGAGATTACATCATATGATGTTATTATCTTACTGAGCCGGCCCTTGGGGGCTACACGTTGCTGCTCAAGTTTACATGATCATATCTACAAAGTCCCTGCTCATTATTGCATAATGACCCGGCCCTTGGGGGCTACACTGGTTGAAGTTTTTATGAGTGTAAGGCAATTACAAGTCCCAGGTTGCTACTGCTACCTCTTGAGCATTATGTTGGTTTTCCCTTGAAGAGGAAAGGGTGATGCAGCAAAGTAGAGTAAGTATTTCCCTCAGTTTTTGAGAACCAAGGTATCAATCCAGTAGGAGGCTACGCGCGAGTCCCTCGCACCTACACAAAACAAATAAATCCTCGCAACCAACGCGATAAGGGGTTGCCAATCCCTACACGGTCACTTACGAGAGTGAGATCTGATAGATATGATAAGATAATATTTTTGGTATTTTTATGATAAAGATGCAAAGTAAAATAAAAGGAAATGAAAATAACTAAGTGTTGGAAGATTAATACGGTAGAAGATAGACCCGGGGGCCATAGGTTTCACTAGTGGCTTCTCTCAAGAGCATAAGTATTTTACGGTGGGTGAACGAATTACTATTGATCAATTGACAGAATTGAGCATAGTTATGAGAATATCTAGGTAATGATCATGTATATAGGCATCACGTCCAAGACAAGTAGACCGACTCCTGCCTGCATCTACTACTATTACTCCACACATCGACCGCTATCCAGCATGCATCTAGAGTATTAAGTTCATAAGAACAGAGTAACGCCTTAAGCAAGATGACATGATGTAGAGGGATAAATTCATGCAATATGATAAAAAAACCCCATCTTGTTATCCTCGATTGTAACAATACAATACGTGCCTTGCTGCCCCTACTGTCACTCGGAAAGGACACCGCAAGATTGAACCCAAAGCTAAGCACTTCTCCCATTGCAAGAAAGATCAATCTAGTAGGCCAAACCAAACTGATAATTCGAAGAGACTTGCAAAGATAACCAATCATACATAAAATAATTCAGAGAAGATTCAAATAATATTCATAGATAAACTTGATCATAAACCCACAATTTATTGGTCTCAACAAACACACCACAAAAGAAGCTCACATCGAATAGATCTCCACAAGAGAGGGGGAGAACTTTGTATTGAGATCCAAAAAGAGAGAAGCCATCTAGCTAATAACTATGGACCCGAAGGTCTGAGGTAAACTACTCACACTTCATCGGAAGGGCTATGGTGTTGATGTAGAAGCCCTCCGTGATCGATGCTCCCTCCGGTGGAGCTCCGGAACAGGCCCCAAGATGGGATCTCATGGATACAGAAAGTTACGGCGGTGGAATTAGGCTTTTGGCTCCGTATTTGATCGTTTGGGGGTACGTAGAAATATATAGGAGGAAGGAGTACGTCGGTGGAGCAACAGGGGGCCCACGAGGGTGGAGGGCACGCCTGGGGGTGGGGGGGTGTAACGCCCTCGATGCGGCTATAGCTCCCACGTGTCGAGGCAGGACTTAGAGACATAACCGCATTGAAAGCAATGTCGCAAGTTAGGCAATCTTCACAACATCCCATGTAATATAGATAATAAAAGGGGAGATACATAGTTGGCTTACACTCGCCACGTCAATCAAAGTACATAAATAGCATTACAACATTCAAACACTCATGGCCCGACTACGGCGCCAAAATAAAAGATAACCCAACATGCGACACGGTCCCAATCACCCCAACTAGGCACCACTACTGATCATCAGGGAAAGACACGTAGTATCGGCGTGAGTCCTCGTCGAACTCCCACTTGAGCTCAAGCGCATCATCTGGAACGGAATTATCAGGCCCTGCATCTGGTTTGGAAGTAATCTGTGAGCCACAGGGACTCAGCAATCTCGCACCCTCGCGATCAAGACTATTTAAGCTTAATAGGTAAGGCAAGGAAAATATGTGGAGCTGCAGCAAGCGACTAGCATATATGGTGGCTAACCTATTCGCAAAAGAGAGCGAGAAGAGGAGGCAAAGCGCGAGCGAGTAACTAGAGGACAACCTGCGCAAGCATTACTCCAACACCATGTTCACTTCCTGGACTCCGTCGAGAAGAGACCATCACGGTAACTCTCACAGTTGATTCATTTTAATTAAGTTAAGGTTCAAGTTATCTACAACCGGACATTAACAAATTCCCATCTGCCCATAACCGTGGGCACGGCTTTCGAAAGTTCAAATCCCTGCAGGGGAGTCCCAACTTAGCCCATGACAAGCTCTCACGGTCAACAAAGGAATAGACCTCCTCCCGAGACATTCCGATCAGACTCGGTATCCCGGTTCTTCAAGACACTTCGCCAAGTTAAAACAAATCCAGCAACACCGCCCGAATGTGCCGACAAATCCCGATAGGAGCTGCACATATCTCGTTCTCAGGGCACACTCAGATGAGACATCCTACGAGTAAAACCAACCCTCAAGTTGCCCCGAGGTGGCCCCGCAGTCTACTCGGTCGAACCAACACTCAGAGGAGCACTGGCCCGGGGGGGGGGGGTTAAATAAGATGACCCTCGGGCTCCGGAAACCCAAGGGAAAAGAGGCTAGGTGGCAAATGGTAAAACCAAGGTTGGGCATTGCTGGAAAAGCTTTATTCAAGGCAAACTATCAAGGGGTTCCCATTATAACCCAACCGCATGAGGAACGCAAAATCCGGGAACATAACACCGATATGACGGAAACTAGGGCGGCAAGAGTGGAACAAAACACTAGGCGAGAGGCCGAGCCTTTCACCCTTTACCAAGTATATAGATGCATTAAGATAACAAGATAATATAATGATATCCCAACAAGTAAATAATGTTCCAACAAGGAACGGTCTCCAATCTTCACCTGCAACTAGCAACGCTATAAGAGGGGCTGAGCAAAGCGGTAACATAGCCAATCAACGGTTTGCTAGGACAAGGTGGGTTAGAGGTTTGACATGGAAATTTGGGAGGCATGATAAGCAAGTGGTAGGCATCGTAGCATGGGCATAGCAAAAGAGCGAGCATCTAGCAAAGCAAAGATAGTAGTGATTTCGAGGGTATGATCATCTTGCCTGCAAAGTTATCAGAGTTGACTGGATCCTCGAAAGCAAACTCAACGGGCTCCTCGTTATCGAACTCGTCTCCCGGCTCTACCCAAACAAGACAAACAAGCAAACATAGCATAATCAACCACGTGCAAACTCAAACAACATGATGCAAACATGGTATGCTACGCGGGATGCAATATGAGATGCATATGCAAGATTTGACAAGGAATGCATGAAACTGGCCTCAACTTGGAAATCCAAGTGTGCCACTGGAAAGATGAGATGAAATCGCTTGAAAACGATATAAAGAACGCCGGAATTGGAGTTACGGTTTGGAAATGGCAAGCAATTCAAATATGACCACGTTCTGCGATTTACAGCAAGTAGCCAACTAGATGCAACAAGATGAACATGCTATAGCACCCAAACATGGCAACAAAATACATGGCAGGGATCCTCTCATGATGCTTAACAAAAGACTAGCACTGAGCTACGGCCAATTCATCCATTAACAGGTTCAAACAAGCATGGCAAAAATGCATTTGGCAAACAGATTTCAGACTTTGTGAAATTAACACTTGTCTGGAATTTCAGATCAGATAGCACTCTTTGGAGCATGAAAACAATATGCTACAGGACCTGAACATAGCAAAGTAAAGCATGGCATGGAGCTACTCAAAGAGCTTAACAAAAGTCCCTTAGTGACCTTGAGCCAAAAGGGATCAGAAAATACATTTGCAAGCATGTGAACATGGCAAAAACATAATCGGTTCTCCGACTTAGTGAAAACTGGAGCATGCTGAAACAGATATCAAGTAGGCATGTTTACGAGCTCGATGCACTCACTACAGAGCAAGTCATGACAATCTAAGCATACACCCATCAAGAATACACAAAATACAAGCTAGTCATGTCAAGAACAATAACATAGCATCCACGGATCAACTACAACATCCTCGGCAAAATTGCTAACAAGTAGACAATCTGCCCAGATTCACGAAATGACAAACGTAGAGCTCGATTGACTCAAGCTAGGGTGCTCCATAATTGCAAAAAAAATCCATGGATGGATAGAGCACTACAAGATTAGCAAAACATCCTTACTGATCATCCTCAAAAGAGGCACAGATCACTAGGAAACAACATGAGCATATGGCATATTGAGATAAACAGATCAAGTACTTAGTGGAAATGCTAAGTCCCTGAAATCAGCATTAACGAATGCTCCACTTTGCAAGCTTGTGCTAGTCACCACACACATCACAAAAATACATGGGTTGCACCTCTGCATATATGGCAAAACATATAACAAAACTCACGTAGATCTCAGGGGCATATCATGCACACAATAATCATGGCAAAAATGACAAATCTCTAAATGGAGCAGTAGATCTGACAATTATCTCAAATAGCACTCTTCTAACAGCATTTCGGGCATCAAGATGAACTCAAATGAAAATGATGCAATGAGATGAAATGATGTGCTCTCTGAGGCGAACGTTTTGATATGCTATATGCCCAAAACGGAGCTACGGGTGCAAAATTACGACACGTTGAAATATGCTTAAAAGAAAGAACAAGGACGAGGACTTAGACAAAAAACAACCTCCGAAACCGATCCGGATCTAGGGTTTGCTAGGTCCGCGAACCGAGGCGGTGGCGCATGCACTCCGGCAATTCGGTGGTGGCCAGGGCCGGCAAGGAAATGGCCGGATCCGGCCGACTCCTACCCAGATCCGGTGGGAGGAGGCCGCTGGCGAGGTTGGGGAGTGGCGGCGGAGGCCTACGGCGGCTCGGGCGACGAGGAAGACGAAGTCCGGCAAGGTGCAGCCGGCCGGAGCTCGCCGGCGATGGCGCCTGCGGCGGCCGAGCGCGAGGCATCGAGGAGGGGGCTCGCCGCGCGGGAGGGCGATGGCGGTGCGCGGAGGAAGCGGTGCGGGCGAGCCTGTCGGCCGGGAGGGCCTGCCCCGGGCCCGAGCGGGCTGCGGCGGCGGTGGGCGGAGCTCGCCACGTGGCGGCCCATCAGTGGCCGCGGGCGGCGGCAGACGAGGTGTCCGGCGCGGCGGACATGTCCGGTGCACGGAGGAGACGATTTTAGGGTTTCGGGGGGAAGAAGAAACGTGGATCTCGGAGGGGGGGGTCTATATATAGAGGTAGAGGGAGCTAGGAGTGTCCAAATGAGGTGCGGTTTTCGGCCACGCAATCGTGATCGAACGCTCTAGATGATGGAGAGGGTTTTGGTGGGTTTTGGGCCAAAATGGAGGGGTGTTGGGCTGCAACACACACGAGGCCTTTTCGGTCCCTCGGTTAACCGTTGGAGTATCAAACGAAGTCCAAATGGTACGAACCTTGACAGGCGGTCTACCGGTAGTAAACCAAGGCCGCTTGGCAAGTCTCGGTCCAATCCAGAAATGTTTAATCCCCACACACGAAAGAAAGGTAGAAATGACCACCGGAGGAGAACGAAGCGCCGGAATGCAAAACGGATAACGGGGAACATGGTCGAATGCATGAGATGAACACGTATGCAAATGCAATGCACATGATGACATGATATGAGATGCATGACAACGATAACAACACACGGAGACAAAAACCCGAACCCAAGAAAATAAAATAACTTAACGCCGGAAACGGCAAGAGTTGGAGTACATATTGGGTAAATCACATCCGGGGTTTTACAACACTCCACCACTACAAAAGGATCTTGTCCCGAGATCTAGGAATGAAAGAACGCCGGGTATTCAGAACAGAGGTTCATCCTCACGTTCCCAGGTAGCTTCACGGTCGGAATGGTGTGACCACTTGAATTTGAGGAATTTGATTGACTTGTTGCGAGTCTTGCGTTCAGTCTCTTCAAGAATAGCGACGGGGTGCTCACGATAAGAGAGATCTTCTTGGAGCTCAATGTCCTCGAAGTTGACGGTGCGGTTAGGAGTCTTGAAGCACTTTCGGAGCTGAGAGACATGGAACACATCATGAACATTTGCAAAGTTTGAAGGGAGCTCGAGTTGATAGGCGAGATCGCCTCTCTTGCTGACAATCTTGAAAGGTCCCACGTATCTAGGGGCAAGCTTCCCTTTGATACCGAAGCGACGAGTACCTTTCATAGGAGAGACGCGGAGGTAAACATGATCTCCGATCTCGAAAGCCAAATCACGGTGCTTACTATCATAGTAGTTCTTCTGGAGGGATTGGGCTGCTTTGAGGTTATCTCGAATGACTTTGCACATCTCCTCTGCCTCTGTGATTAAGTCATTTCCGAGAAGCTGACGTTCACCAGTTTCAGACCAGTTGAGAGGGGTACGGCACTTCCTGCCATACAGAATTTCAAATGGGGCCTTGCCCGAACTTGCTTGAAAACTGTTGTTGTAGGAGAATTCAGCATAAGGAAGACAATCCTCCCACTTCATGCCGAAGGAGATCACACAAGCCCTGAGCATATCTTCAAGAATCTGGTTGACACGCTCGACTTGACCGCTAGTTTGAGGATGGAAAGCTGTGCTGAAGCGGATGTTGGTGCCCATGGCCTTCTGAAAAGAATCCCAAAACTTGGAGGTAAAGATGCTGCCACGGTCTGAAGAGATCACTTATGGAATACTGTGCAGAGAGACAATTCGAGAGGTATAGAGTTCCGCCAATTGAGCTGCAGTGATTGACTCTTTGATAGGCAAAAAGTGAGGCACTTTAGTGAGTTTGTCGATGACAACGAATATAGCATCATTGCCACGCTTGGACTTTGGAAATCCAGTCACGAAGTGTTGGAAATATGCCCTAGAGGCAATAATAAAAGCGTTATTATTATATTTCTTTGTTCATGATAATTGTCATTATTCATGCTATAACTCTATTATCCGAAAATCATAATACACGTGTGAATACATAGACCATAATATGTCCCTAGTAAGCCTCTAGTTGACTAGCTCGTTGATCAACAGATAGTCATGATTTCCTGGCTATGGACATTGGATGTCATTGATAACGGGATCACATCATTAGGAGAATGATGTGATGGACAAGACCTAATCTTAAGCATAGCACAAAGATCGTGTAGTTCGTTTGCTAGAGCTTTTCCAATGTCAAGTATCTTTTCCTTTGACCATGAGATCGTGTAACTCCCGGATACCGTAAGAGTGCTTTGGGTGTATCAAACGTCACAATGTAACTGGGTGACTATAAAGTTGCACTACAGGTATCTCCGAAAGTGTCTGTTGGGTTGACACGGATCGAGACTGGGATTTGTCACTCCATATAACGGAGAGGTATCACTGGGCCCACTCGGTAATGCATCATCATTATGAGCTCAAGGTGACCAAGTGGTTGATCACGGGATCATGCATTACGGTACGAGTAAAGTGACTTGCCGGTAACGAGATTGAACAGGGTATTAGGATACCGACGATCGAGTCTCGGGCAAGTAACATACCGATTGACAAAGGGAATTGTATACGGGGTTGATTAATCCTCGACATCGTGGTTCATCCGATGAGATCATCGTGGAGCATGTGGGAGCCATCATGGGTATCCAGATCCCGCTGTTGGTTATTGACTGGAGAGTCGTCTCGGTCATGTCTGCTTGTCTCCCGAACCCGTAGGGTCTACACACTTAAGGTTCGGTGACGCTAGGGTTATGAAGATATGTATATGCAGTAAACCCGAATGTTGTTCGGAGTCCCAGATGAGATCCCGGACGTCACGAGGAGTTCCGGAATGGTCCGGAGGTAAAGAATTATATATAGGAAGTACTGTTTCGACCATCGGGACAAGTTTCGGGGTTATCGGTATTGTACCGGGACCACCGGGTGGGGCCACCTATCCCGGGGGGGGGGGCACATGGGCTGTAGGGGGTGCGCCTTGGCCTATATGGGCCAAGGGCACCAGCCCCTATAGGCCCATGCGCCTAGGGTTTCCATATGGGAGGAGTCCCACTAGTGGAAGGCACCCCTAAGTGCCTTGGGGGGAGGGAAACCTCCCATGGCCGCCGCACCTAGGAGATTAGATCTCCTAGGCTGCGCACCCCCCCTTGGACCTCCTATATATAGTTGAGGAGAGGGAGGACTTCATACCTCAGCCTTTGGTGCTTCCCTCTCCCCTGTTACATCTCTCTCTCATAGTATAGGCGAAGCCCTGCTACTGTGATGCCCTGCATCCACCACCACGCCGTCGTGTTGCTGGATCTTCATCAACCTCTCCTTCCCCCTTGCTGGATCAAGAAAGGAGGAGACGTCATCCGTTCCGTACGTCTGTTGAACGCGGAGGCATCGTCCGTTCGGTGCTAAGATCTTCGGTGATTTGGATCACGTCGTGTTCGACTACATCATCCCCGTTCTTTGAACGCTTCCGCTCGCGATCTACAAGGTACGTAGATGCATCTAATCACTCGTTGCTAGATGAACTCCTAGATGGATCTTGGTGAAACCGTAGGAAATTTTTTGTTTTCTGCAACGTTCCCAACACGAAGTCCATCTCAATGTGGTCAAACTTCCATTCTGGAATGGCAAGAGGTTGGAGGAGACCCGCTGGTCTTTGGTGTTCTGCCTTCACTCTTCTGCAGACATCACACTCATTCACGAATTGAGCAATATCGCGCTTCATTCGAGTCCACCAATAAGCCTGGTTGAGGTCCTGATACATCTTCGTGCTCCCAGGGTGAATGGAGAGGAGGGAATTGTGAGCCTCATTCATGCACGGAATTGTGGGATGAAGCGGCCCGGACCAACCTTACACGTATGCTTACGTGAGACCGGTTCCATCGACAAACATGCACAAGTTGCATAAGGTGGCTGGCGGGTGTCTGTCTCTCCTACTTTAGTTGGAGCAGATTCGATGAACAGGGTCCTTATGAAGGGTAAATAGAAGTTGACAAATCACGTTGTGGCTTTCACGTAGGTAAAAAAACGTTCTTGTTAGAACCCTACTTCAGCCACGTAAAACCTGCAACAACAATTAGAGGACGTCTAACTTGTTTTTGCAGCAAGTGCTTTGTGATATGATATGGCCAAAGTTGTGATGAATGATGAATGATCGATATGTGATGTATGAGATGTTCATGCTATTTTACAAGGAATCACAACTTACATGTCGATGAGTATGACGGTGACAAGGATGATCATGGAGCCCCAAGATGGAGATCAAAGGAGCTATGTGATAATGGCCATATCATGTCACTATTATTATTTGATTGCATGTGATGTTTATCATGTTTTGCATCTTGTTTACTTAGAACGACGGTAGTAAATAAGATGATCCCTTACAACAATTTCAAGAAGTGTTCTCCCCTAACTGTGCACCGTTGCTACAGTTCGTCGTTTCGAAGCACGCCGTGATGATCGGGTGTGATAGATCCTTACGTTCACATACAACGGGTGTAAGACAGTTTTACACATGCAAAAACACTTAGGGTTAACTTGACGAGCCTAGCATGTACAGACATGGCCTCGGAACACAGAAGACCGAAAGGTCGAGCATGAGTCGTATAGAAGATACGATCAACATGAAGATGTTCACCGACGTTGACTAGTCCGTCTCACGTGATGATCGGACACGGTCTAGTTAACTCGGATCATGTAATACTTAGATGACTAGAGGGATGTCTAATCTGAGTGGAAGTTCATTAATAATTTGATTAGATGAACTTAATTATCATGAACTTAGTCTAAAATCTTTACAATATGTCTTGTAGATCAAATGGCCAACGTTGTATTCAATTTCAACGCGTTCCTAGAGAAAACCAAGCTGAAAGACGATGGCAGCAACTATACGGACTGGGTCCGGAACCTGAGGATCATCCTCATAGCTGCCAAGAAAGATTATGTCCTACAAGCACCGCTAGGTGATCCACCCGTCCCACAGAACCAAGACGCTATGAACGCTTGGCAGACACGTACTGATGACTACTCCCTCGTTCAGTGCGGCATGCTTTACAGCTTAGAGCCGGGGCTCCAAAAGCGTTTTGAGAGACATGGAGCATATGAGATGTTCGAAGAGCTAAAAATGGTTTTTCAAGCTCATGCCCAGATCGAGAGATATGAAGTCTCCAATAAGTTCTTCAGCTGTAAGATGGAGGAAAATAGTTCTGTCAGTGAACACATACTCACTATGTCTGGGTTACATAATCGCTTGACTCAGCTGGGAGTTAATCTCCCAGATGACGCGGTCATTGACAGAATCCTCCAGTCGCTTCCACCAAGCTACAAGAGCTTTGTGATGAACTTCAATATGCAGGGGATGGTAAAGACCATTCCTGAAGTATTTGCTATGCTGAAATCAGCAGAGGTAGAAGTCAAGAAGGAACATCAAGTGTTGATGATGAATAAAACCACTAAGTTCAAGAAGGGCAAGGGTAAAAAGAACTTCAAGAAGGATGGCAAGGAAGTTGCTGCGCCCGGCAAGCAAGCTGTCGGGAAGAAGTCAAAGAATGGACCCAAGCCTGAGACAGAGTGCTTTTATTGCAAAGGGAAGGGTCACTGGAAGCGGAACTGCCCCAAATACTTAGCAGACAAGAAGGCCGGCAAAACCAAAGGTATATTTGATATACATGTAATTGATGTGTACCTTACCAGTACTCGTAGTAGCTCCTGGGTATTTGATTCCGGTGCCATTGCTCATATTTGTAACTCACCGCAGGAGCTGCGGAATAAACGAAAACTGGAGAAGGACGAGGTGACGATGCGCATCGGGAATGGTTCCAAGGTCGATGTGATCGCCGTCGGCACGCTACCTCTACATTTACCTACGGGATTAGTTATAAACCTCAATAATTGTTATTTAGTGCCATGTTTGAGCATGAACATTGTATCAGGATCTCGTTTAATACGAGATGGCTACTCATTTAAATCCGAGAATAATGGTTGTTCTATTTATATGAGAGATATGTTTTATGGTCATGCTCCGATAGTCAATGGTTTATTCTTAACGAATCTCGAGCGTATTACTACACATGTTCATAGTGTGAGTACCAAAAGATGTAAGGTTGATAATGATAGTCCCACATACTTGTGGCACTGCCGCCTTGGTCACATAGGTGTCAAACGCATGAAGAAGCTCCATGCAGATGGACTTTTAGAGTCTCTTGATTATGAATCATTTGACACGTGCGAACCATGCCCCATGGGAAAAATGACCAAGACTCCGTTCTCAGGAACAATGGAGCGAGCAACCAACTTATTGGAAATCATACATACTGATGTGTGCGGTCCAATGAGTGTTGAGGCTCGCGGTGGCTATCGTTATGTTCTCACCCTCACTGATGACTTGAGTAGATATGGGTATGTCTACTTAATGCAACACAAGTCTGAAACCTTTGAAAAGTTCAAGGAATTTCAGAGTGAGGTTGAAAATCAACGTGACAGGAAAATCAAGTTTCTACGATCAGATCGTGGAGGAGAATACTTGAGTCATGAATTTGGCACACACTTAAGAAAATGTGGAATAGTTTCACAACTCACGCTGCCTGGAACACCTCAGCGTAACGGTGTGTCCGAACGTCGTAATCGCACTCTATTAGATATGGTGCGATCTATGATGTCTCTTACCGATTTACCGCTATCTTTTTGGGGCTATGCTTTAGAGACTGCCGCATTCACTTTAAATAGGGCTCCGTCGAAATCCGTTGAGACGACACCGTATGAATTATGGTTTGGGAAGAAACCTAAGCTGTCGTTTCTAAAAGTTTGGGGATGCGATGCTTATGTCAAGAAACTTCAACCTGAAAAGCTCGAACCCAAGTCGGAAAAATGCGTCTTCATAGGATACCCTAAAGAAACTATTGGGTATACCTTCTACCTAAGATCCGAAGGCAAGATCTTTGTTGCCAAAGACGGACTCTTTCTGGAGAAAGAGTTTCTCTCGAAAGAAGTAAGTGGGAGGAAAGTAGAACTTGATGAAGTATTGCCTCTTGAACCGGTAAATGGCGCAACTCAAGAAAATGTTCCTGAGGTGCCTGCACCGACTAGAGAGGAAGTTATTGATGATGATCAAGATACTTCTGATCAAGCTCCTACTGAAATTCGAAGGTCCACGAGGACACATTCCGCACCAGAGTGGTACGGCAACCCTGTCTTGGAAATCATGTTGTTAGACAACGGTGAACCTTCGAACTATGAAGAAGCGATGGCAGGCCCGGATTCCGACAAATGGCTAGAAGCCATGAAATCCGAGATAGGATCCATGTATGAAAACGAAGTATGGACTTTGACTGACTTGCCCGTTGAACGGCGAGCCATAGAAAATAAATGGATCTTCAAGAAGAAGACAGACGCGGATGGTAATGTGACCATCTATAAAGCTCGGCTTGTCGCTAAGGGTTATTGACAAGTTCAAGGAATTGACTACGATGAGACTTTCTCACCGGTAGCGAAGCTAAAGTCCGTCCGAATCATGTTAGCAATTGCCGCATTCTACGATTATGAAATATGGCAAATAGACGTCAAAACGGCATTCCTTAATGGTTTCCTTAAGGAAGAGTTGTATATGATGCAGCCGGAAGGTTTTGTCGATCCTAAGAATACTAACAAGGTGCGCAAGCTCCAACGCTCGATTTATGGGCTGGTGCAAGCATCTCGGAGTTGGAACATTCGCTCTGATGAGATGATCAAAGCGTTTGGGTTTACGCAGACTTATGGAGAAGCCTGTGTTTACAAGAAAGTGAGTGGGAGCTCTGTAGCATTTCTCATACTATATGTAGATGACATACTTTTGATGGGAAATGATATAGAACTCTTGGACAGCATCAAGGCCTACTTGAATAAGAGTTTTTCAATGAAGGACCTTGGAGAAGCTGCTTATATATTAGGCATCAAGATCTATAGAGATAGATCAAGACGCCTAATAGGTCTTTCACAAAGCACATACCTTGATAAGATTTTGAAGAAGTTCAAAATGGATCAGTCCAAGAAAGGGTTCTTGCCCGTTTTGCAAGGTGTGAGATTGAGCTCGGCTCAATGCCCGACCACGACAGAAGATATAGAAGAGATGAGTGTCATCCCCTATGCCTCAGCCATAGGTTCTATTATGTATGCCATGCTGTGTACCAGACCTGATGTAAACCTTGCCGTAAGTTTGGTAGGAAGGTACCAAAGTAATCCCGGCAAGGAACACTGGACAGCGGTCAAGAATATCCTGAAGTACCTAAAAAGGACTAAGGAAATGTTTCTCGTTTATGGAGGTTACGAAGAGCTCGTCGTAAAGGGTTACGTCGACGCTAGCTTCGACACAGATCTGGATGACTCTAAGTCACAAACCGGATACGTGTATATGTTGAATGGTGGAGCAGTGAGCTGGTGTAGCTGCAAACAGAGCGTCGTGGCGGGATCTACATGTGAAGCGGAGTACATGGCAGCCTCAGAGGCAGCACATGAAGCAATATGGGTGAAGGAGTTCATCACCGACCTAGGAGTCATACCCAATGCGTCGGGGCCAATCAAACTCTTTTGTGACAACACATGAGCTATTGCACTTGCCAAGGAGCCCAGGTTTCACAAGAAGACAAGGCACATCAAGCGTCGCTTCAACTCCATTCGTGAAAATGTTCAAGATGGAGACATAGAGATTTGTAAAGTACATACGGACCTGAATATAGCAGATCCGTTGACTAAACCTCTCCCTAGGGCAAAACATGATCAACACCAGAATTCCATGGGTGTTCGATTCATCACAATGTAACTAGATTATTGACTCTAGTGAAAGTGGGAGACTGTTGGAAATATGCCCTAGAGGCAATAATAAAAGCGTTATTATTATATTTCTTTGTTCATGATAATTGTCATTATTCATGCTATAACTGTATTATCTGGAAATCGCAATACACGTGTGAATACATAGACCATAATATGTCCCTAGTAAGCCTCTAGTTGACTAGCTCGTTGATCAACAGATAGTCATGATTTCCTGGCTATGGACATTGGATGTCATTGATAACGGGATCATATCATTAGGAGAATGATGTGATGGATAAGACCTAATCTTAAGCATAGCACAAAGATCGTGTAGTTCGTTTGCTAGAGCTTTTCCAATGTCAAGTATCTTTTCCTTTGACCATGAGATCGTGTAACTCCCGGATACCGTAAGAGTGCTTTGGGTGTATCAAACGTCACAACGTAACTGGGTGACTATAAAGGTGCACTACATGTATCTCCGAAAGTGTCTGTTGGGTTGACACGGATCGAGACTGGGATTTGTCACTCCATATAATGGAGAGGTATCACTGGGCCCACTCGGTAATGCATCATCATTATGAGCTCAAGGTGACCAAGTGGTTGATCACGGGATCATGCATTACGGTACGAGTAAAGTGACTTGCCGGTAACGAGATTGAACAAGGTATTGGGATACCGACGATCAAGTCTCGGGCAAGTAACATACCGATTGACAAAGGGAATTGTATATGGGGTTGATTAATCCTCGACATCGTGGTTCATCCAATGAGATCATCGTGGAGCATGTGGGAGCCATCATGGGTATCCAGATCCCGCTGTTGGTTATTGACTGGAGAGTCGTCTCGGTCATGTCTGCTTGTCTCCCGAACCCGTAGGGTCTACACACTTAAGGTTTGGTGACGCTAGGGTTATGAAGATATGTATATGCAGTAAACCCGAATGTTGTTCGGAGTCCCGGATGAGATCCCGGACGTCACGAGGAGTTCCGGAATGGTCCGGAGGTAAAGAATTATATATAGGAAGTACTGTTTCGACCATCGGGACAAGTTTCGGGGTTATCGGTATTGTACCGGGACCACCGGGTGGGGCCACCTATCCCGGGGGGGCCACATGGGCTGTAGGGGGTGCGCCTTGGCCTATATGGGCCAAGGGCACCAGCCCCTATAGGCCCATGCGCCTAGGGTTTCCATATGGGAGGAGTCCCACTAGTGGAAGGCACCCCTAAGTGCCTTGGGGGGGAGGGAAACCTCCCATGGCCGCCGCACCTAGGAGATTAGATCTCCTAGGCTGCGCACCCCCCCTTGGACCTCCTATATATAGTTGAGGAGAGGGAGGACTTCATACCTCAGCCTTTGGTGCTTCCCTCTCCCCTGTTACATCTCTCTCTCATAGTATAGGCGAAGCCCTGCTACTGTGATGCCCTGCATCCACCACCACGCCGTCGTGTTGCTGGATCTTCATCAACCTCTCCTTCCCCATTGCTGGATCAAGAAAGGAGGAGACGTCATCCGTTCCGTACGTCTGTTGAACGCGGAGGCATCGTCCGTTCGGTGCTAAGATCTTCGGTGATTTGGATCACGTCGTGTTCGACTACATCATCCCCGTTCTTTGAACGCTTCCGCTCGCGATCTACAAGGTACGTAGATGCATCTAATCACTCGTTGCTAGATGAACTCCTAGATGGATCTTGGTGAAACCGTAGGAAAATTTTTGTTTTCTGCAACGTTCCCCAACACAAAGTCCATCTCAATGTGGTCAAACTTCCATTCTGGAATGGCAAGAGGTTGGAGGAGACCCGCTGGTCTTTGGTGTTCTGCCTTCACTCTTCTGCAGACATCACACTCATTCACAAATTGAGCAATATCGCGCTTCATTCGAGTCCACCAATAAGCCTGGTTGAGGTCCTGATACATCTTCGTGCTCCCAGGGTGAATGGAGAGGAGGGAATTGTGAGCCTCATTCATGATAACCTTACGAAGATCACCTTTTGGCACAACAATACGATCCTCGAAGAAGAGAGTACCCTTTTCATCAAGGCGGTAGCACTTGTACTTGGGTTGACTCTTGGCAATCCCAATCTTCACCTTTTTCACCATAGCATCAAGAAGTTGAGCTTGGCGAATCTGGTCTTCCAAGGTAGGAGAGACTTGAAGGTTGGCGAGGAAACCTTGAGGAACAACTTGCAGATTAAGTTTGCGGAAAGCTTCACAAAGCTCGGGTTGATAAGGCTTGAGAATCAGACTGTTGCAGTAAGCCTTTCTGCTCAAAGCGTCAGCAATCACATTGGCCTTGCCTGGAGTATACTCGATACTCGGATTATACTTTTGAATCATTTCGACCCATCGAGTCTGCCTGAGGTTGAGATTAGGCTGAGTGAAGATGTACTTGAGACTCTTGTGATCAGTGAAAATGTCCACTTTTCTTCCCAATAAGAGATGTCTCCAAGTCAAAAGAGCATGCACAACTGCCGCCAACTCGAGATCATGAGTGGGGTAGTTCTTCTCGTTGGGCTTCAACTGGCGAGAGGTATAAGCAACAACTTTCTTCTCTTGCATCAACACTGCACCAAGCCCTTGGAGAGAGGCATCACAAAAGACCTCATACGGCTTGGATTCATCAGGCGGAGTCTGAACTGGAGCAGTGACCAATTTCTCTTTCAAAGTGTTGAAAGCAATGTCACACTCCGGAGACCAAACGTACTTGACGTGCTTCTGGAGAAGATTTGAGAGAGGCTTCACGATCTTAGAAAAGTTTTCAACGAATCTTTGGCAGTAGCTTGCGAGACCGAGGAAGCTACGGAGTTGCTTCACGTTCTGAGGTGGTTCCCAATTCACAATTGCAGAAACCTTCTCAGGATTCACCGCAATGCCCTTGGCAGAGATGATATGACCAAGATAAAGAACCTCATCGAGCCAAAATTCGCACTTGGAGAACTTGGCGTAGAACTTGTGTTCCCTGAGCTTATCGAGTACCAAACGCAAGTGCTTGGCATGATCTTCCTTGTTCTTCGAGAAAACCAGAATGTCGTCGAGATAGACCAAAATGAAGTCATTGGTGTAGGAGTTGAAGATGAAGTTTATCATGCGAGAGAAAGTCGGAGGAGCGTTGACGAGGCCAAAAGACATGACAATGTATTCATATGAACCATAGCTTGTCCTGAAAGCTGTCTTGGGAATATCTTGCTCACGGATTCGAATCTGATGATAACCCATACGGAGATCCAGCTTGGAGAATACTTGGGCACCTTTGAGTTGTTCGAACAGCTCGTTGATGTTGGGAAGTGGGTATTTGTTCTTGATGGTCTTCTTGTTCAATGGACAGTAATCAACACAAAGTCGATCCGTTCCATCCTTCTTCTTCACAAAAAGAACACCACAACCCCACGGAGAAGAACTAGGCCGGATGAGACCCATTCTCTCTTGAATATCGAGTTGCTTCTTCAGCTCCTTCAACTCTTCAGGTCCGAGCTTGTAAAGACGCTTGCAAACAGGTTCCGTGCCAGGCTCAAGATCGATGACGAATTCAACTGGCCGGTGCGGAGGCATTCCTAGAAGCTCTTCTGGAAAGACATCTTGATATTCGCAAACGACTGGAATTTGTGAGATAGCATCCAGTTCACCCTTCTCATTGAGAGAAAACAGACAGATGGTATCATCAAGAGCGGCAAAGGCAATTACATCCTCAGACGAATGAGTCAATTGAATCTGCCTGGCTGCACAATCAAGATGCGCCTTGTGTTTAGAAAGCCAATCCATTCCGAGAATAAGATCAATATCCGAGTTGCCAAGAACCACCGGAGAAGAAAGAAACTTGTAGTCGCCCAAGGTGATAGAGATATCGGGAGCAACCAAACTAGAAGTCAAAAGCTTGTCGGGAGAAACAACTTGCATGACTTTGGGCATGACCTCAGTATCAACATTGTGCTTCGATGCAAAAGGACATGACAAGAAAGAATGCGATGCACCAGTATCAAAAAGTACTTTTGCAGGAACATCGTTAACAGGAAGGTTACCCATGATGACATCTGACGAGTCCTCTGCCTGAGCTACGTTCATCAAGTTGACCTTGGCGTGCTTGGGGTTATGCTTGACCACAACTGTACTTGCCGATCTCACAGGAGGAGGAGGAGGGAGACGCCTCTGATTGAAGCATTTGTTGGCATAGTGACCCTTCTGTTGGCACTTGTTGCACGTGACCTCTGAAAGCGGATGGTGATACGGAGCACTCGATCTTGGAGCTTGAGACGAAGTCTTGTTCTGAAAGCCAGGGTTGGGTGGGTGGGAAGATCCACTGCCACCTTTGCTCTTCTGATACGGCTGACGAAACGGAGGAGGAGGAAGCCAATACTTCTGCTGCTTGGCCACTTGAGTAGAGGAAGAAGGAGTAGTGTCTCTGACTCGCTTCTTGGAAGCATCACACCTCAGTTGAGCAGCCTCTTGCTTCAATGCCATGTTGTAGAACTCATCGTATCTCAAGGGCTCAAAGAGAACAAGTGCTAGCTGAATTTCTTCCCTGAGACCACCCCTGAACTGGTATATCATGCTCTTCTCGTCAGGGTCGTCCTGCTTAGCAAAGCGGGCGAGCTTCTGAAACAACTTGTTGTAGTTATAGACAGACAAAGAGCCTTGCTTCAGGTTGCGGAATTCCTCACGCTTGCTTTCAACCACGCTCTGAGGGATATGATGAGCTCTGAAATCTTGACGGAATTCATCCCAGGTAATAACACGTCCACCTCTGGAATCCTTGTACTGTTGGAACCATTCTGCAGCTTGATCTTTGAGTTGGAAGGAAGCGAACTTGACGAAGTCCTCAGGCCTGACGTTACTGCACTCAAAATGCTTGCACAGATACACGAGCCAATCGTCAGCATCAGTTGCCTCAACACAATTACTGAAAGTCTTTGGCCCGTTAGCAAGGAACTGGTTGAGTGTAGCAAAGTGATTCTGATTGTTGCCTTGGCTGCCTTGGTTCGCTTGATTGCGCTCTTGAAGAATTTGCATGATCAACTGTGTGTTTGCATTGGTTGCGGCCATCACAGCTTGCCATGCCTCCGGAGGAGGTGGAGGTGGTGGCGGATCCTGATTCTGATTCTGATTGGTGCTCTTAGCGGGAGACATCCTGAAGAGGTTGACCACCGTTAGCACATTGACAGATAAGATGAAGCTGAATCCAACGGAATGAAAATTGCAACATAAAGTCTTCACATCCGAACAAAATGAACGAATGCATTCCTCTTGAAATGGTCACATATCCATAAATTGAGAAGCCACTTAGAATTTAGGTAGAGAAATAAATCAACAAGGTACGGATCAAGAACGAATACTCGGTAAGAAATCCCAATCTCAAACCAAATATCCGTGGAAGAAGAACTAGAGCTACAAGAATTCCCACCTATGAAACTCCCGAACCTTTCCGGTTATGCAATCAGGTGTTGGGGATACAGGGGAAGCATAATATCTCACCCAAATCTAGCAATTCCTACATCCAGCTGTATCCATCCTTCAACACATAACCGAGAAAAACTTCGGAAACCATCTACCTCAACCTTCGAAAAACATCCGTTATACAAGTTATGGCAATACTCCCGAACTCCCGCCCCAGTACTGGGTGGCGTCGAGGTTATCTCACCAACGAACTGCATAAAAGAGATTTTCGATGTCGGCGTAATAAACTCAGGTATTCTAGAACTGCAACGATAAAATTGTGACGACAACACCTCGGAGCTCAACTCCCCGGGACACTGCCACAACCCCTAAAGACAGGAGGCACCAAGAACAATGTTCTCGTCACAAAACCATTGGAACGATTCGAAGATACCCGCATGATCCTAATTTTTTTTTGTGAAATTTGAGAAGAGAAGAGTCAAAACTCTATGTCAGGATGCCTTACCAGAGCAATGAGGAGACTGGGGAGTAAAAAGAATTCCTAAACTCTCCGATATATAATCCCTAAATGACTCAAAACATTTTTCTAGACACAACTCGGCCGCTAAAAATGATCAAGCAATGGGGCTCCTAAGGTCGGGGAAGGCTCTGATTACCAACTTGTAACGCCCTCGATGCGGCTATAGCTCCCACGTGTCGAGGCAGGACTTAGAGACATAATCGCATTGAAAGAAATGTCACAAGTTAGGCAATCTTCACAACATCCCATGTAATATAGATAATAAAAGGGGAGATACATAGTTGGCTTACACTCGCCACGTCAATCAAAGTACATAAATAGCATTACAACATTCAAACACTCATGGCCCGACTATGGCGCCAAAATAAAATATAACCCAACATGCGACACGGTCCCAATCACCCCAACTGGGCACCACTACTGATCATCAGGGAAAGACACTTAGTATCGGCGTGAGTCCTTGTCGAACTCCCACTTGAGCTCAAGCGTGTCATCTGGAACGGAATCATCAGGCCCTGCATCTGGTTTGGAAGTAATCTGTGAGCCACAGGGACTTAACAATCTCGCACCCTCGCGATCAAGACTATTTAAGCTTAATAGGTAAGACAAGGAAAATATGTGGAGCTGCAGCAAGCGACTAGCATATATGGTGGCTAACCTATTCGCAAAAGAGAGCGAGAAGAGGAGGCAAAGCGCGAGCGAGTAACTAGAGGACAACCTGCGCAAGCATTACTCCAACACCATGTTCACTTCCTGGACTCCGCCGAGAAGAGACCATCACGGTAACTCTCACAGTTGATTCATTTTAATTAAGTTAAGGTTCAAGTTATCTACAACCGGACATTAACAAATTCCCATCTGCCCATAACCGTGGGCACGGCTTTCGAAAGTTCAAATCCCTGCAGGGGAGTCCCAACTTAGCCCATGACAAGCTCTCACGGTCAACAAAGGAATAGACCTCCTCCCGAGACATTCCGATCAGACTCGGTATCCCGGTTCTTCAAGACACTTCGCCAAGTTAAAACAAATCCAGCAACACCGCCCGAATGTGCCGACAAATCCCGATAGGAGCTGCACATATCTCGTTCTCAGGGCACACTCAGATGAGACATCCTACGAGTAAAACCAACCCTCAAGTTGCCCCGAGGTGGCCCCGCAGTCTACTCGGTCGAACCAACACTCAGAGGAGCACTGGCCCGGGGGGGGGGGTTAAATAAGATGACCCTCGGGCTCCGGAAACCCAAGGGAAAAGAGGCTAGGTGGCAAATGGTAAAACCAAGGTTGGGCATTGCTGGAAAAGCTTTATTCAAGGCAAACTATCAAGGGGTTCCCATTATAACCCAACCGCATGAGGAACGCAAAATCCGGGAACATAACACCGATATGACGGAAACTAGGGCGGCAAGAGTGGAACAAAACACTAGGCGAGAGGCCGAGCCTTTCACCCTTTACCAAGTATATAGATGCATTAAGATAACAAGATAATATAATGATATCCCAACAAGTAAATAATGTTCCAACAAGGAACGGTCTCCAATCTTCACCTGCAACTAGCAACGCTATAAGAGGGGCTGAGCAAAGCGGTAACATAGCCAATCAACGGTTTGCTAGGACAAGGTGGGTTAGAGGTTTGACATGGAAATTTGGGAGGCATGATAAGCAAGTGGTAGGCATCGTAGCATGGGCATAGCAAAAGAGCGAGCATCTAGCAAAGCAAAGATAATAGTGATTTCGAGGGTATGATCATCTTGCCTGCAAAGTTATCAGAGTTGACTGGATCCTCGAAAGCAAACTCAACGGGCTCCTCGTTATCGAACTCGTCTCCCGGCTCTACCCAAACAAGACAAACAAGCAAACAGAGCATAATCAACCACGTGCAAACTCAAACAACATGATGCAAACATGGTATGCTACGCGGGATGCAATATGAGATGCATATGCAAGATTTGACAAGGAATGCATGAAACTGGCCTCAACTTGGAAATCCAAGTGTGCCACTGGAAATATGAGATGAAATCGCTTGAAAACGATATAAAGAACGCCGGAATTGGAGTTACGGTTTGGAAATGGCAAGCAATTCAAATATGACCACGTTCTGCGATTTACAGCAAGTAGCCAACTAGATGCAACAAGATGAACATGCTATAGCACCCAAACATGGCAACAAAATACATGGCAGGGATCCTCTCATGATGCTTAACAAAAGACTAGCACTGAGCTACAGCCAATTCATCCATTAACAGGTTCAAACAAGCATGGCAAAAATGCATTTGGCAAACAGATTTCAGACTTAGTGAAATTAACACTTGTCTGGAATTTCAGATCAGATAGCACTCTTTGGAGCATGAAAACAATATGCTACAGGACCTGAACATAGCAAAGTAAAGCATGGCATGGAGCTACTCAAAGAGCTTAACAAAAGTCCCTTAGTGACCTTGAGCCAAAAGGGATCAGAAAATACATTTGCAAGCATGTGAACATGGCAAAAACATAATCGGTTCTCCGACTTAGTGAAAACTGGAGCATGCTGAAACATATATCAAGTAGGCATGTTTACGAGCTCGATGCACTCACTACAGAGCAAGTCATGACAATCTAAGCATACACCCATCAAGAATACACAAAATACAAGCTAGTCATGTCAAGAACAATAACATAGCATCCACGGATCAACTACAACATCCTCGGCAAAATTGCTAACAAGTAGACAATCTGCCCAGATTCACGAAATGACAAACGTAGAGCTCGATTGACTCAAGCTAGGGTGCTCCATAATTGCAAACAAATCCATGGATGGATAGAGCACTACAAGATTAGCAAAACATCCTTACTGATCATCCTCAAAAGAGGCACAGATCACTAGGAAACAACATGAACATATGGCATATTGAGATAAACAGATCAAGGACTTAGTGGAAATGCTAAGTCCCTGAAATCAGCATTAACGAATGCTCCACTTTGCAAGTTTGTGCTAGTCACCACACACATCACAAAAATATATGGGTTGCACCTCTGCATATATGGCAAAACATATAACAAAACTCACGTAGATCTCAGGGGCATATCATGCACACAATAATCATGGCAAAAATGACAAATCTCTAAATGGAGCAGCAGATCTGACAATTATCTCAAATAGCACTCTTCTAACAGCATTTCGGGCATCAAGATAAACTCAAATGAAAATGATGCAATGAGATGAAATGATGTGCTCTCTGAGACGAACGTTTTGATATGCTATATGCCCAAAACGGAGCTACCGGTGCAAAGTTACGACACGTTGAAATATGCTTAAAAGAAAGAACAAGGACGAGGACTTAGACAAAAAAACAACCTCCGAAACCGATCCGGATCTAGGGTTTGCTGGGTTCGCGAACCGAGGCGGCGGCGCACGCACTCTGGCAAGTCGGTGATGGCCGGG